>NC_135831.1:5247644-5847644 GCF_964213995.1 Mustelus asterias
TGTGTGGCAACCAGAACTGCACACAGTACTCCAGCTGTGGCCTCACCAAAGTTTTATACAACTCCATCATGACCTCTTTGCTTTTGTAATCTATACCCCGATTGATAAAGGCGAGTGTGCCATATGCCTTTTTCACCATCCTATTAAATTATCTTCAGAGATCTATGGACAAACACGCCAAGATCCCTTTGTTCTTTGGAACTTCCCAGTGTCAGACCTTTCATCGTATACTTCCTCGTCAAATTACTCCTTCCAGAGTGCATCACCTCACGCTTTTCAGGGTTAAATTCCATCTGCCACATATCCGCCCATTTCACCCTCTTGTCTATAACTTCTTATAACCCAAAACACTCAACCTCACTGTTAACCACCTGGCCAATCTTTGTGTCATCGGCAAACTTACTGATCCTATCCCCTATATAGTCATCTATGTCATTTATATAAATGACGAACAATAGGGGGCCCAGCACGGATCCCTGTAGTACACCACTGGTCACTGGCCTCCAGCCACTAAAGCAGTCATCTGTAACCACCCTCTGTCTCCTACTGCTAGGCCAATTATGAATCCACCTTATCAGATCACTCTGTATCTCATGTGCATTTGCCTTCTTAATAAGTCTCCCTTGTGGGACTTTGCCTTCATTCAGATCCTGTTATCAACAACTTGTTCAATGAGGATTAAGAAAGCAGATTGCATTTCAGATGTTGAACAAATGGCCCTGGAAGGCTTCAGATCAATCCAGGATTAGCTTTATTTCAAAAAGGGTTTGTTTCCCCTGGGCACATGTTGCAAGGATTTCCTAGCCCACAATGCTCTACTCTCCAAGCCCCATTCCTACCTCTCCCACTACAGGTCAAGTATCCTTTATTCAAAACCCTCTGGGCCAATAGTGTTTCAGATTTCAGATAATCTTGGGTTTTTGTATAGGCGGATGCCTACTTACATTACGATGGCCGAAACCTAGACTAACTATAGTCTAAATAAAATGATTCGAAAAGTAAGTTGCGCCACTGAATGATAAATACAGGAAACCTGGAATAAGTTCACACCCGTGGCACCATCTGCGATTCTGTTTGTAGGAGAGGGGTTTTCAATGTAAATAGTGCAGACAAACGACACAATTTCCTGCGCTAAAGGTGAGGTATGATTGGTGAGGTTTATGTCAGCGAGGGTACAGTTTTTGGATGCGCTCGATTTTTGGATTTATAGACTAAGGATGCTCGACTTGTACAAGGGATTACAGCTCAATGGTTTCTGTAACTGCTGCCAATGTGGTTACAGGACTGTCTGTGTGGAGTTTGCAGGTTCTCCAAGTCGGTTTCCTCCGGGTGCTCCAGTTTCCTCCCAGTCCAAAGATATGCAGGTTAGGTGGATTGGCCATGCTAAATTGCCCCTTAGTGTCCAAAGATGTGCAGGTTAGGTTGATTGGCCGTGCTAAATTAACCCTAGTGTCAGGTGGATTAGCGGGGTAATAGGTGAAGTGGGGATATGGCCTGGGCGGGATTGGTGTCAGTGCAGACTCGATGGGCCAAATGGCCTCCTTCTGCACTGTAGGGATTCTATGTGATGTGTACCAGATTTCTCCTCCTGCTTCGCCCATCATTTCTATGCTGTCCCTTGACAACATCATCCAATAACTCACACCAATATTGCAACATGCAGGCGATATATTTTTGTCTGAGATACTATGATGTGTTTCTCGGTATAACATACCTGCCATTCAATATATCTTTCGACTTGCTATGTGTAAAGCCTTCATAGGTTGGAACTCCAGACAAGAGGAGAAATCAGGAGCTCTTGCTCCTGACTGTATAAACAAAAACTATCCTGGGTGTCTTCTAGTGCACGTCAGGTGAAGATAAACCCTACTGTCTGTGTCACTTCCCTCACTGCCAAAATTGAAGATATGGATTGTGGTAAACCACTGTTAGTTTATTGCCTGTGTGTGTGACATGCCTGGACACATCCCTGCCGGCCCTGCCCGAGACTCCTCCCCCCCCTGGTCCAGGTATAAAGGCGACTGCTCCCCACCCCCTGCCTCAGTCTGGACCAGTTCATCGGCATGGGTGTGCTCCAAGTCTTTTGCTAATAAAAGTCTATTTGTTCTTGCATACTAACTAGTCTTTGCTTGATTGATGGTGCATCAATTTTATTAGCAAAAGTTTTGGGATGGAGCAGATACTAAAACCCGACAAACTCGAACTGGACCCTCAAGCTGTAGGAGCCTCTAACAGCTTCGATCACTGGCTGCGCTGTTTCGAAACTTTCCGCACTTCCTCCTCCTCCGTCGTCCGGACCGAAACCGACAAGCTACACGTGCTCCACGCCCGCGTAAGCGATCAAGTATCCTCGATGATTAGAGACGCTGAAACTTACAAGGATGCGATCGAACTTTTAAAAGGCCAGTACAACAAACAGTCTAATGAAATCTACGCCAGACATCTTCTGGCTACTCGCAGACAACAGCCAGGAGAATCGGGTGATCAATTCCTGCGTGCGTTGCGAGCACTTGGCAGGGCCTGCAACTGCAAGGCCGTAACAGCCGCCCAAAACACTGAGGACTTAATCAGAGATGCCTATGTCACGGGTATCATGTCAAACTATATCCGACAACGACTGCTGGAACAGGGTGGGCTCGACCTACAAAAGACTGTGGCGCTTGCCGACTCGTTAGAGGTGGCCTTCCGTAATCCCGAGGCCTACACCCCCGACCACAGGGGCGCCGCGACCGCCGCCACCTCTGTACTCGGGAGGGCCGCAGGCCTACGCCACGCCACGTCCCACCAATGACCCGACCGCTGCGACAGTCTCCGGAGGCCCGAAGTGCTACTTCTGCAGCCTGGGGAAGCACCCCCGACAACGCTGCCCGGCGAAGGATGAGATCTGCTCCGGGTGTGGAAAGAAGGGCCATTACGTGAAGGTATGCAGAGCGAAATCGACCTCCAAGCCCAGTAGCACTGCGTGTGACCCACGGGTCCGCCATCTTGGGTGCCGGTAGGTGCGTGTGAGCTGTGCGGGCCACCATCTTGGACACCATCAGCCGCGTGTGGGCCGTGCGGGCTGCCATCTTGGATGCCATCAGCCGCGTGTGGGCCGCCATCTTGGATGCCATCAGCCACGTGTGAGCCATGCGGGCTGCCATCTTGGACGCCTTCAGCCGCGTGTGGGCCATGTGGGCCGCCATCTTGGATGCCATCAGCCACGTGTGGCTACTTGCAAAATCCAACGGTGGCTTTGATTACGCTGGACCAATCCAGGCCTCACCAACTCGCCAGGTCCATGATGGACATCGAGGTAAACGGTCACATTACAAACTGTTTGACTGTGGGAGTACGGAGAGCTTTATTCACCCTAACACAGTGAGTCGCTACGCCCTTTCAGTAATGCCAGTGAAGCAAACGATCTCCATGGCTTCAAAGTCCCACTCGGTGGATGTCCTCGGGTACTGCATGGCGACCCTGACTGTACGGGGCACAGTGTACAAAAATTTCAGGCTCCTCGTGCTGCCACAACTCTGCGCTGCCGTACTCCTGGGGCTAGATTTCCTGTGTCACCTTAAGAGCGTCACCATGGAGTATAATGGGCCTTTTCCCCCGCTCTCCGTTTGCAATCAGCAGTTCTTAGATCGCCCACCACGCACCATCTGCAGCCTCTCGACCCTTAAAGTCGCCCCTCCCTCACTGTTTGAAAATCTCACCCCCAATTGCAAGCCCATCGCCACCAAGAGCAGACGGTACAGTGCTGGAGACAGGGCTTTTATCAGGTCCGAAGTGCAACGGCTCCTAGGGGAGGAGATCACTGAGGCCAGTACCAGCCCCTGGAGAGCCCAAGTAGTAGCTGTTAAAACTGGGGAGAAACATTGCATGGTCATTGACTACAGTCAGACCATTAACTGATACATGCAGCTGGACGCGTACCCCCTTCCCCGCATATCTGACATGGTTAATCAGATTGCGCAATATCGGGTGTTCTCCACCATCGACTTAAAATCTGCATACCACCAGCTCCCTATCCGCCCAGAAGACCGCCAATATACTGCCTTCGAGGCGGATGGCCGCCTCTATCACTTCCTTAGGGTCCCCTTTGGCGTCACCAGTTTTCCAGTGTGAGATGGACCGAATGGTGGACCAGAACGGGCTGCGGGCCACCTTCCCGTACCTGGATAACGTCACCATCTGCGGCCATGATCAGCAGGACCACGACGCCAACCTCCACAAATTCCTCCACACCGCCACACTCCTAAATCTGACCTATAATAAGGAGAAGTGCGTATTCCGCACACGCCGCCTCGCCATCCTTGGCTGTGTTGTGGAAAACGGGGTCTTCGGTCCCGATCCCAACCGCATGCGTCCCCTCCTGGAACTTCCCCTCCCCACCAGCCTCAAAGCACTGAGGAGATGCCTGGGCTTCTTCTCGTATTTCGCCCAGTGGGTCCCCAATTATGCGGATAAAGCCCGTCCACTCATCAAATCCACCTCTTTTTCCCTGACGGCAGAGGCCCGCCTGGCCTTCGACTGCATCAAAGCAGACATCGCGAAGGCCACAATGCACGCTGTAGACGAATCCATCCCGTTCCAGGTGGAGAGCGATGCGTCTGACTTCGCCCTAGCCGCCACCCTTAACCAGGCGGGCAGACCCGTGGCCTTCTTCTCACGAACCCTCCAAGGCCCTGAAATTCGACACTCCTCTGTCAAAAAGGAGGCCCAAGCCATAGTGGAAGCTGTACGGCACTGGCGCCACTACTTAGCTGGTAAACGATTCACCCTACTCACGGACCAACGGTCAGTTGCATTCATGTTTAATAACACGCAGCGGGGCAAGATCAAAAACAATAAAATATTGAGGTGGAGAATCGAGCTCTCCACCTACAATTACGACATCTTATACCGGCCCGGGAAGCTCAATGAGCCCCCAGACGCCCTGTCCCGGGGAATATGTGCCAGCGCACAAATAGACCAATTGCAGACTCTCCACAATGACCTCTGCCACCTGGGGGTCACCAGGTTTTTTCACTTCATTAAAGCCCGTAACCTGCCCTACTCCACTGAGGAAGTCAGGTCTATAACCAGACACTGCCAGGTCTGCGCAGAATGCAAGCCGCACTTCTATCGGCCAGACAGAGCACACCTCATAAAGGCCACCCGCCCTTTCGAACGCCTAAGCGTCGACTTCAAAGGCCCCCTCCCCTCTTCTGACCGCAACATATACTTCCTCAATGTCATTGACGAATATTCACGTTTCCCCTTCGCTATTCCCTGCCCGGATATGACCTCGGCCACAGTCGTCAGGGCCCTGCATGGCCTCTTCACCCTGTTCAGTTTCCCTAGCTATATCCATAGTGACCGGGGATCCTCCTTTATGAGTGATGAGCTGCGACAGTGCCTGCTCTCCAAAGGCATAGCCTTGAGTAGGACCACCAGCTACAACCCCAGGGGGAACGGACAGGTAGAGAGGGAGAACGCGACAGTCTGGAAGGCTGTTTTACTAGCTCTGAGATCTAAAGGTCTTCCAGTCACCCGCTGGCAAGAGGTCCTTCCTGATGCACTACACTCGATTAGATCACTCCTTTGCACAGCTACCAATGCTACCCCTCAGGAAAGAATGTTTGTTTTCCCCAGAAAGTCCTCCTCGGGGACCTCACTTCCGTCGTGGCTGACGTCCCCAGGCCCTGTCCTGCCCCGGAAGCACATGAGGACCCATAAGTCGGACCCCCTGGTCGAAAGGGTCCAACTCCTCCACGCCAACCCCCAATACGCCTATGTGGTGTACCCCGACGGGCGGGAGGACACGGTCTCTATTCGAGACCTGGCACCCGCAGGTGCCCCAGGGACCACTACGACCCACAACCCCACACCCCCAACCCCCAATGTTGTCCATACAGCACCAGGGCCACAGCACGCTCCCCTAGCCCCTGTATACAGCACGTCTGAGCCCCAGGAGCCGCCACCATGCACCCGACAATCTGAAGGGACTACAGACAACTTGAGCGACTACGACCTGGCACCTGAGCCGACACCACAACCGGCACTACGGCGGTCGCAGCGGCAGATCAAGCCCCCAGAGAGACTAAATTTGTAATTCTGTAAATATCGTTCCACCCACCTCACCCCCACCGGACTCTTTTTTAAACAGTGGGTGAATGTGGTAAACCACTGTTAGCTTATTACCTGTATATGTGACATGCCTGGATACATCCCTGCTGCCCCACCCGAGACTCCTCCCCCCCCTGGTCCAGGTATAAAGGCGACTGCTCCCCACCCCCCTGCCTCAGTCTGGACCAGTTCATCGGCATGCGTGTGCTCCAAGTCTTTTGCTAATAAAAGCCTATTTGTTCTTGCATACAAACTAGTCTTTGCTCGATTAATGGTGCATCATGAATGAGAGAAATTTTATTGGCAACAGGAGCTGTGCTAAAGGACTATAGGATGGGGAAATGTTACATCCTTTGGGTAAGGAAATTATAGCCAGTTAGTCTTGTCTGTGGGTGATGTCTATTATACCGTTCCAAACTGTTTTAATCTTGTCTGGGATAATCCAGAATAGTCCACCAAAGGCACCTTCTTGTCCTTGTCCATTTCATTGAATCTCTTTAAGATTTTCACACTTCAGGATGTCGAAAAGTACTTCAGCTAAAACATTTACTTTGCTGTGTCATCTGTAGGCAAGGTTCTACAATATCCAAGGAAGTGAATGACCAGTTAATCCATTCTGGGTGATGTTGGTTAAGGGATTAAAATACTGGTTGGGACAGATTTCTCTCATCCATGATGCACCATCAATCGAGCAAAGACTAGTTTGTATGCAAGAACAAATAGGCTTTTATTAGCAAAAGACTTGGAGCACACCCATGCCAATGAACTGGTCCAGACTGAGGCAGGGGGGTGGGGAGCAGTCGCCTTTATACCTGGACCAGGGGGGCGGCACGGTAGCACAGTGGTTAGCACTGCTGCTTCACAGCTCCAGGGACCTGGGTTCGATTCCCGGCTTGGGTCACTGTCTGTGCGGAGTTTGCACATTCTCCTCGTGTCTGCATGGGTTTCCTCCGGGTGCTCTGGTTTCCTCCCACAGTCCAAAGATGTGCGGGTTAGGTTGATTGGCCATGCTAAAATTGCCCCTTAATGTCCTGAGATGTGCAGGTTAGAGGGATTAGTGGGTAAATATGTAGGGATATGGGGGTAGGGCCTGGGTGGGATTGTGGTCGGTGCAGACTCGATGGGCCGAATGGCCTCTTTCTGCACTGTAGGCTATCTATCTATCCATGCATTTTTTTTAATGTGGAAGAAATGGTTGTATAGTGTTAATGTCACTGGACTACAGATCCCGGGGGACATGGGTTCCAATCCCAATATGGCAACTGGTGGAATTTCAATTAGATTAGTTATTAAATCTTTAAGTTTTAAGTTTTATTTTTATTCGTGTCACAAGTAGGCTTACATTCACACTGCATTGAAGTTACTGTGAAAATCTCCTGGTCGCCACACTCCTGTTCGGGTACACTGAGGGAGAATTTAGCATGGCCAATGCACCTAACCAGCATGTCTTTTGGACTGTGGGAGGAAACTGGAGCACCCGGAAGAAACACATGCAGACATGGGGGGAATGTACGGATTCCGCACAAACAGTGACCCCAAGCCGGGAATCGAACCTGGATCCCTGATGCTGTGAGGCAGCAGTGCGAACCACTGTGCCACCGTGCCACCCCTGGAATTGAAAGTGAGTTTCAGTAATGGTGGCCGGGGGTCTCGGTAATGATGGCCACAAAACTCGTCAATCATCATAAAAGCACTTCTGATGCATGGATGTCCAACTGAAATCTGCCGTCCTTCCATGGTTGGGCCTATATGTGACTCTACGTGCAGAACAATGTGATTGACTTTTAGCTTCCCACTAAATTATGCCAAACCATGACAGAAAAGTCGAACTAGATGGACCGCAGCAGTTCAAGGTGGCTCACCTCCATCGACTCAGGAAAGGGGACAATTGTTGGCCTTACCTGTGACACCACGTGCCAGGAAAGAATTTTTTTAAATGATGAGAAAATACGTTAAGGAATCTTTTACATCTGCTCTTCCAACTTAGTTTTATCTGAAGTGGTCTTTTTGACATTGCAAAGATGTTAGCTTACGTTGTACGCTCAACTGCAATAGGTTTGAACTGACAACCTGTTGATTGATGCAAGTTGGTAGTGATGAATTCGAAAGGAAATTTGGGGCAAAAAAACCTTCCAAATCTAAGTGTACTTTGATTTGATTTGATTTATTATTGTCACATGTATTATTATACAATGGAAAGTATTGTTTCTTGCACGCTATACAGACAAAGCATACCATTCATAGAAAAGGAGAGAGTGCAGAATGTAGTGTTATAGCTAGGGTGTAGAGAAAGATCAACTTAGTGTGAGGTAGGTCCATTCAAAAGTCTGATGGCAGCAGGGAAAAAGCTGTTCTTGAGTCGGTCGGTATGTGACCTCAGACTTTTGTATCTTTTTCCCAACAGAAGAAGATGGAAGAGAGAATGTCCGAGCTGCTTGGGGTCCTTAATTATGCTGGCTGCTTTTCCGAGGCAGCGGGAAGTGTAGACAGAGTCAGTAGATGGGAGGCTGGTTTGTGTGATGGACTGGGCTACGTTCACGACCCTTATCAATAGGGGCAGCAGGGTGGCACTGCTGCCTCACAGCGCCAGGGACCTGGGTTCAATTCCGGCCTCGGATGACTGTGTGGAGTTTGCATGTTGTGAAAATGTCGAGGAGATAGGACCAATGTGATTAAATCGGTTAAATGTATGAGGTCAGATTTAATATGTATTGGAACTGAGATGATTAACCTCTAACCACCAGAACTATCTTCCTTTGTGCTAGGTATGACTCCAACCAGTGGAAAGTTACTCCCCTGATTCCCATTGACTCCAGTTTTGCTCGGGCTCCTTGATGCCACACTGGGTCAAATGCAGCCTTGATATGAAGGGCAGTCATTCTCACTTCACCTCTGGAATTCAGCACTTTTGTCCATGTTTGAACAAGGCTGCGATGGGGTCAGGTGCTGAGTGGTCCTGGTGGAACTCAAACTGAGTGCCAGTGAGCAGGTTATTAGAATCATAGAATCTCTACGGTGCAGAAGGAGGCCATTTGGCCCATTGAGCCAGCGCCAACAACCAATCCCACCCAGGCCCTAACCCCGTAGCCCCATGTATTTACCCTGCTAGTCCCCCTGACACTAAGGGGCAACTTGACATGGCCAATCAGCCTAACCTGCACATCTTTGGAATATGAGAGGAAACCGGAGCACCCGGAGGAAACCCACACAGACATGGGGAGAATGTGCAAACTCCACACAGTCATCCGAGGCTGAAATTGAACCCGGGTCCCTGGCGCTGTGAGGCAGCAGTGCCACCCTGCCGTCCCTATTGATAAACAAGTGCCACTTGATAGCACTGTTGATGACTCCTTCCATCACTTTACTGATGATCAAGAGTAGACTGATGGGGCGGTAATTGGCCAGGTTGGATTTGTCCTGCTTTTTGTGTACAGGACATACCTGGGCAATTTTCCACATTGCTGGGTAGATGCCAGTGTTGTAGCTTTACTGGAACAGCTAGGCTAGGGGGAGTGGCAAGTTCTGGAGCACATGTCTTCAGTACTATTGCTGGAATATTGTCAGGGCCCATAGCTTATGAATTATCCAGTGCATTCAGCCGTTTCTTGATATCACGTGGAGTTATTCGAATTGGCTGAAGGTTGGCATTTGTGATGCTGGGGACCCCTTGAGGAGGCCAAAATGGATCATCTACTTGTCAGTTTTGGTTGAAGAATGTTGTGAATGCTTTAGCCTTATCTTTTGCACTGATGTGCTGGGCTCTTCCATCATTGAGGATGGGAATATTTGTGGAGCCTCCTTCTCCAGTAAATTGTGCTTGTGTTGTAAACCATGTATTAATTCTTTAAATGGTAGCCACTGCCTGCCTACTACCATCATACCTTTAATGTAATTTCCCATACTTTTGTAGAACATAGAACATAGAAAAACTACAGCACAAACAGGCCCTTCGGCCCACAAGTTGCACCGGTCATGTCCCTACCTGCCTAGGCCTATATATAGGCTCACCTATAACCCTCAATCCTATTAAGTCCCATGTACTCATCCAGAAGTCTCTTAAAAGACCCTATCGAGTTTGCCTCCACCACCACTGATGGCAGCCGATTCCACTCACCCACCATCCTCTGAGTGAAAAACTTACCCCTGACATCTCCTCTGTACCTACTCCCCAGCACCTTAAACCTGTGTCCTCTCGTAGCAGCCATTTCAGCCCTGGGAAAAAGCCTCTGAGAATCCACCCGATCTATACCTCTCAACATCTTGTACACCTCTATCAGGTCACCTCTCATCCTTCATCTCCCCAAGGAGAAAAGACCGAGCTCCCTCAACCTATCCTCATAAGGCATGCCACCCAATCCGGGCAACATCCTTGTAAATCTTCTCTGCACCCTTTCAATAATTTCTACATCCTTCCTGTAATGAGGTGACCAGAACTGAGCACAGTACTCTACATGGGGTCTGACGAGGGTCTTATAAAGCTGCATCATTATCTCCCGACTCCTAAACTCAATCCCTCGATTGATGAAGGCCAGCACACCATACGCCTTCTTAACCACCTCCTCTACCTGCGAGGCCAATTTAAGAGTCCTATGGACCCGGACCCCAAGGTCCTTCTGATCCTCTACACTGCTAAGAGTCTTACCCTTGATATTATACTCCTTCATCCCATTTGACCTGCCAAAATGTATCACTACACATTTATCCGGGTTGAAGTCCATCTGCCACTTCTCCGCCCAGTCTTGCATCCTATCTATGTCATGCTGCAGCTTCTGACATCCCTCCAAACTATCCACAGCACCACCAACCTTTGTGTCGTCGGCAAACTTACCAACCCATCCCTCCACTTCCTCATCCAGGTCATTTATGAAAATGACAAACAGCAAGGGTCCCAGAACAGATCCCTGGGGCACTCCACTGGTGACTGACCTCCATTCAGAAAAAGACCCATCTACAACCACTCTCTGCCTTCTGCAGGCAAGCCAGCTCTGGATCCACATGACAACAGCCCCTTGGATCCCATGCCCTCTCACTTTCTCGAGAAGTCTTGCATGAGGGACCTTATCGAACGCCTTGCTGAAGTCCATGTAAACCACATCTACCGCTTTTCCTTTGTCAATGTGTTTAGTCACATTTTCAAAGAACTCCACCAGGCTCGTAAGGCACGATTTGCCTTTGACAAAGCCGTGCTGACTACTTTTGAGCATACTAAACTTCTCTAAATGTTCATAAATCCTGTCCCTCAGGAACTTCTCCATCAACTTACCAACCACTGAGGTTAGACTCACCGGTCGGTAATTTCCTGAGCTATCCCTGTTCCCTTTTTTGAATTTAGGAACCACATCCGCAATCCTCCAACCCTCCGGAACCTCTCCCATCTCCATCGACGATGCAAAGATCATCGCCAGAGGCTCTGCAATCTCTTCCCTCGCCTCCCACAGTAACCTGGGGTACATCCCATCCGGACCCGGCGACTTATCTATCTTGATGCTATTCAAAATTTCCAACATATCCTCTTTCTTAATGTCGACAAACTCAATCTTTTCAGTCCGTCGCAATGCTGTAGTACAACCACCCAGGTCTTTTTCCACTGTGAATACTGAGGTAAAGTATTCATTATGCACCTCTGCTATTTCATCCGGTTCCGTACAGACTTTCTCACCTTCACATTTTATAGGTCCTATTCCTTCACATCTCATCCTTTTACTCTTCACATATTTATAGAATGCCTTAGGGTTCTCCTTAATCTTACCTGCCAAGGCCTTCTCGTGACCCCTTCTGGCTCTCCTAATTTCCTTCTTAAGTCCCTTCCTACAAGCCGTATACTCATCTAGATCCCCATCATCGCCTAGCTCTCTGAACCTATTGTACGCTTTCCTTTTCCTTTTGACTAGGTTCAGCACAGCTTTTGTGCACCACGGTTCCCGTAACCTACCAAAACCTCCCTGTCTCATCGGAACGTTGTCATGTAGAGCTCCAGACAAACATTCCTTGAAAATCTGCCACCTTACTTCGGTACTTTCCCTCGAGAATACCTCCTTCCAATTGACGCCTCTAATCTCCTGCCTGATGGCTTCATATTTCCCCTTACTCCAGATAAACACTTTCCTAGCTTGCCTGATCCTATCTCTTTCCAATGTTAGCGTAAAGGAGATAGAGTTATGTTCACTATCCCCAAGATGCTCCCCCACTGAGAGATCCGACACCTGTCCAGGCTCATTAGCCAGTACCAGATCGAGTACAGCCTCTCCTATTGTAGATTTATCCACAAGCTGTGTCAGGAAACCCTCCTGAACACACCTCACAAACCCCTCCCCATCCAAACCCCTTACCCTAGGGATATTCCAATCGATGTTTGGGAAATTAAAGTCTCCCATCACGACAATCCTGTTATTACTACATCTCTCCAGGATCTGTTTCCCTATCTGCTCCTCAACAGCCCTGTTACTATTGGGCGGCCTATAGAAAACACCCAGCAAAGTTATCGACCCCTTCCCGCTCCGAACTTCCACCCACAGAGACTCCGTAGCCAACCCCTCCACGGCGTCCACCTTCTCTACAGCTGTGACACTATCCCTGATCAGCAGTGCCACTCCCCCCCCCCCCCCCCCCTTCTGCCTCCCTCTCTGTCCTTTCTGAAACATCTGAAACCCGGCACCTGAAGTATCCAGTCCTGTCCCTGTCCCCAAGTCTCCGTAATGGCCACCACATCACACTTCCAAGCATCGATCCACACTCTAAGCTCATCCACTTTATTTACTACACTCCTGGCATTAAAATAGACACATCTCAAACCATTGGTCTGAGCTCTCCCCTTCTCCATCACCCGTCTACTCTCCCTCTTACGCTGCCTACAATCCCTCTCTATTTGTGGGCTACCCTCCTCGCTCCCAGTCACCTCATCACGATTCCTTCCCCCAACCTTCAGTAGTTTCATACTTTTGTAGTTTCCTCTGTTTAGATTGAGGAGCCGAGTTCAGATTTATCAATTTCAAATTTAATCTCAACTTCCATCATAGTATGGTCACTCTTCCCTAGAATCTCCTTTTACAGCAAGATTATTAATTAACCCTTTTTTATTGCACATTACAAGATCTAAAATTGAATGATGGAAAATAGGAGCAGGAGAAGGCCATTCGGCCCTTCGAGCCTGCTCCGCCATTCAATCTGATCATGGCTGATCCTCTATCTCAGCATCATACACTCCCCATACTCCTCGACACTTTTGGAGTCTAGGAATCTATCTATTTCCTTGTTAAATATATTCAGTGACTTGCCTTTGTTCGAGAGTTGGCCTTGTGTTAGAGAATTCCGCAGGTTCACTAACTTCTGAGTGAAGTTTCTTAGTCCTAAATGGCCTATGCTGTGACCCCTTGTGCTAGAACCCCACCCAGTCACAGGAAACAACATCCCTCCATCCAGTCTGTCCAGCCCTGTCAGAATTTATATGTTTCAATTGGACCCCCTCTCAGTCTGCTAAAGTCCAGTGAATACAGACCAGGTCAATGCAACCTCTCCTCATATCACAATCAGAGGCAGAGTCCTTGTGTATATTTAAGGCTGAGATGGATAGATTCTTGATCAGTAAGGGAATCAAGAGTTACAGGGAAAGCTCAGGAAAGTGGACATGAGGAATTTGGATCAGCCATGATCCGGTTGAACAGCGGAGCAGGCTCGAGGGGCCAAACAGCCAACTCCTGTTAGTTTAAGCTTTATTTATCAGTGTCACAAGTAGGCTTACATTAACACTGCAATGAAGTTACTGTGAAAATCTCCTAGTCGCCATACACTCCGACGCCTGTTTGGGTCACACTGACGGAGAATTTAGCACGGCCAATGCACTTAACCAGCACATCTTTCGGACTGTGGGAGGAAACTGGAGCACCCGGAGGAAACCCACACAGACATGGGAAGAACGTGCAGACCCCGCACAGACAGTGACCCAAGCCAGGAATCGAACCTGGGTCCCTGATCTGTATTTCTTATGGTCTTAATCTTGCCATCCCAAGAATCAGTCTGGTGAACTGCACACTATAATCTGGCGTGGTCTCACCAAGGCCCTGTACAACTGCAGTCAGACATACTTGCTCCTGTACTCAAGCTCTCTCGCAATGAAGGCCAACATACCATTTGCCTTCCTAACTCTTTGCTGTACCTGCAAGCTTGCTTTCAGCGACATGTTCTCTCCACAACATATTATTGTAGAAAAAAACATCTCGTATACATTTCAGGAATTTGTCCTCCAGAGCGTTACTGCTAATTAGGTTTACCCAGTCCATGTTTAGATTGAAGCTGTTCCCATGATTACTGTATGACCCTTCTGACATGCTCCTCCAATTCCCTGATTTATACTGAACAATGCCACCACTGTTTTGTGACCTATAACAACTCACCAATATTTGCTGTCCCTTGCTGTTTCGTAGCTCCACCCAAACCTATCCTATGACTTGAGTTTCAGATCTGACATCCTCTCCCACCAATGTACGGATGATCAGCCTTTACTAACTGCGCTACCCCACCTCCCTTTCCTATTTGCCTTCCTAAATGTTGAATACCCATGAACCTTCAGTCCCCCACCTTGGTCACCCTGTAGCTATGTCTCCACAATGGCAACTGGGTCAATTCATAGAATCTTACAGTACAGAAGGAGGCCATTTGGCCCATCGAGCCTGCACCGACCGCAATCCCACCCTCATCCCCCTGACACTAAGGGGCAATTTAGCATGGCTAACCCACGCAACTTTGGACTATGGGAGGAAACCGGAGCACCCGGAGGAAACCCACGCAGACACGGGGAGAATGTGCAAACTCCACACAGACAGTGACCCGAGCCGGGAATCGAACCGGGGTCCCTGACACTGTGAGGCAGAAGTACTAATCACTGTGTCACTGTGCCGCCCTCCTGTCTGTTCACTTCCATCCGTGCTGTTTACCTTAATGCGAAAGACTACAGGCTGAATTTTACCAACAATTTGCGCCCGTTTTCGGGCGCGAAATCGTGGTAAAGTCGGGTGTGAGGTCTTTATCACGATCTGCACCCGTGTCCGCGCAGATCGCCACTTTACCGAGACCCGCGAATGGCGGGGATCCGTTCCGTGCCCAAATCGGGCGCAACGACGATTTAAATGCATTTCCATGCATTTAAATTGAATTAATGAAATGCCCGCCCAACTCTTTCAACATTTCCCCCTTTACCACCACGTTTACCAATCCAGAACCGCGCTTTTAGGGACCTGCTGAATAAAAGTCTGAAATGGACGCTCCAGCCTCTGAAGAGCGCGTTCAGTGTTTCCAACGGCTCTCTGACTCAGATCAGTGGTGGGGGTGGGGGTGGAGGTGGGTCAGATCATTCTCTGGTTGGAGGGGGGAGGAGGGGAGTGAGGTCAGATCGTTGTTTGGTTGGGGGGGTGGGAGGAGGAGGAGGAGGTGGGTCAGATGTATCTCTGGCGCGGGGGGAGGGAGGGGGATCCTTGTCTGGTGGTGGGGGGGGGGGGAGGGCTGATCGTTGCCTGGTGGTGGGGGGAGGGCCGATCGTTGTCTGGTGGGGGGGAGGGCCGATCATTGCCTGGTGGTGGAGGGGGGCGGGGGGGGGGAGGAGGCGGGTCAGATGTTGTTCTGGAGGGGAGGGGAAGGGAAGTGAGGCAAGTTCGTTGTCGGGGGGTGGGGGGAGTGAGGCCAGATCGTTGTCTTGGGGGGGAGGGAGGGAAGCGGGTAAGATGTATCTCGGGGGGGGGGGGGGGGCAGATGGATCTCTGGTGGGGGGGGCAGATGGATCTCTGGTGGGGGGGCAGATGGATCTCTGGTGGGAGTGCAGGGGGGTCCGCTGCCACTCTGTGGGCGATCGGTGGGGGGGAGGGGGGCAGCGGTGGCAATCGGTCTGGGTAGTGGGTGGATAAGCGGGGCAGTGATGTGTGTGGGTAGTGGGGGGGTGGATAAGGGAGGCAGTGATGTGTGTGGGTAGTGGGGGGGGGGTGGATAAGAGGGGAAGTGATGTGTGTGTGTGTGTTCCCCTTATCCACCCCCACTACCCACACACATCACTGCTCCCCTTATCCACCCCCCCACTACTCACACACATCACTGCCCCCCCTATCCACCCCCCCACTACCCACACACATCACTGCCCCCCTTATCCACCCTCCCACTACCCACACACATCACTGCCCCCCTTATCCAGCCCCCCACTACCCACACACATCACTGTCCCCCTTATCCACCCTCCCACTATCCACACACATCACTGCCCCCCTTATCCACCCCCCCACTACCCACTCACATCACTGTCCCCCTTATCCACCCCCCCACTACCCACACACATCACTGTCCCCCTTATCCACCCCCCACTACCCACACACATCACTGTCCCCCTTATCCACCCCCCCCACTACCCACACACATCACTGTCCCCCTTATCCACCCCCCCCACTACCCACACACATCACTGTCCCCCTTATCCACCCCCCCACTACTCACACACATCACTGTCCCCTTATCCACCACGCCCACTAACCACACACATCACTGTCCCCCTTATCCACTCCCCCACTACCCACACACATCACTGTCCCCCTTATCCACCCCCCCACTACCCACACACATCACTGCCCCCCTTATCCACCCCCCCACTACCCACACACATCACTGCCCCCCTTATCCACCCCCCCCACTACCCACACACATCACTGCCCCTCTTATCCACCCCCCCACTACCCACACACATCACTGCCCCCCTTATCCACCCCCTCACTACCCAGACCGATCGGGACCCCTGCCCCCCCCCCCCCCCACCAATCACCCGCAGAGTGGCAGTGGACCTACCTGCCCCCCCACCAGAGATCTATCTGCCCCCCCCCCCCCCAGAGATCCATCTGCGCCCCCCCTCCCCGAGATACATCTGACCCGCCTTCCCCCTTCCCCTCCCCAAAATACACCCTTGCTCCCGCTTTTCGCTCCCGGGCCGCTTTCTCCACTTTCAGCGACCCGGGAGCGATCTGACACGGGCGCGCCTTTTCCAATTTATTTCTAACTGCGCATGCGCAGTTCAGAGCTCCGATCGTTCCGGCCACGCTAAGCCCCGCCCACAGCGCGAATGGGACTGGAGATGGCTGAGAGCGTATGGGGGCGCCTGAAAGCAGATTTCTAAGTCGGATCTGTACTACGCCCAGATTCGGCACTTGGAATGAAAATGGTAAAATCGGGCCCTATGTGTGAATTCAGATAGCGGGCCTACAAATCAGTCTTCTTTCATTATTTCTGTCACCCTTACCTCATCTGCTGCCACAGTCTCGGGTTTTATGCTCTGTGTGTTGTGGCCAAACTCAGGTTATCAATTCCCTCATTGCTACCGAGCTCTCTCTTTTAAACCTATCACATCTTCTTTCACATTATCCCTCCAGCACCCTCCCCACCTCACTATTTAGTTTAAAGCCCTCTCTATGACTCGCCAGAACACTGGTCCCAGCACATTTCAGGTGAAGCCCATTCCAACAATACAGCCCCCAGTACTGTTGGTCGTGCCGAATGAACTGAAACACATTTCTTCCACGCCAATCTTTCAGCCACGCATCTTAACACCTCACCTTATTTACCCTGCTTCAATTTTCCCGTGCCTCAGGTAATAATCCAGAGATTGTTCCCTTTGAGATTCTGCTTTTTTCATTTCGCCCCTAGCTGCTCACACTCACTGTGCAGGACTTACTTCCTAGTCCGACCTACGATGTTGGTTCCTACGTTGACCATGACAACTGGATCTTCGCACTCACTCTGCAAGTTCTTCCGTCGCCCAGAGCAGACATCCCGAACCTGGCCCTCGAGCAAGAAACACAGCCTTTGGACTCTCCTTCTTGGTGCAGAGAACTGTCTATAACCCCCCCCCAGTTGTCCCCTACATTCCTATTAGCTCCCTCCTTACCTGAATGGCTCCCTGTACCATGGTGCCATGGCCACTTTGCTCACCCAACTATTTTGGATCAACCAATTAACCAAATCAAACTCACTGAGGGACAAAGTGAAAGGGGCAGCCCCTCAAAGGGACACTGCCTTCAACAAAAACAAATGAAAACTTAAAACATCAAACTAAAATGTGATTTAAGAGGTTGATGAGGCACCCCAGTTCCGGTGGTACCCAATGCGCACGGAAAGCCTCGACAGTGCAATTCGATGCCATCATCCAGCCTGCGGCCTCGTGCTTTCATCCATACCGGCTCCAAGGCCCTCAAACCTGTTCAACTATTGCAAGGGCTGAGGCTCCTCCACTTCTCCTTTCTCAATACCCATAGCTGCCTCACTCGGAGTCCCTCCTGTCCTTGACCACAGACCAGCTTCAGATGACCCTTTCCTAAGGGGTGTGACCATCTCACCCATGAACCAGTTGAATGATGGGAAAAACTAGAGGGGCTGTTCCTTTTTGATTTAATTTATTATTGTTACATGTATTGGGATACAATGAAAAGTATTGTTTCTTGCATGCTATACAGACAAAGCATACCGTTCATAGAGTACATAGAGGAGAAGGAAAGGACAGAGTGCAGAATATAGTGTTACAGTCATAGCTAGGATGTAGAGAAAGATCAGCCTAATACAAGGTAGGTCCATTCAAAAGTCTGTTGGCAGCAGGGAAGAAGTTGTTCTTGAGTCGGTTGGTACGTGATCTCAGACTTTTGTATCTTTTTCCCAATGGAAGATGGTGGAAGAGAGTTTGTCCAGGGTTCTTGATTATGCTGGCTACTTTTTCAAGGCAGCAGGAAGTGTAGACAAAATCAATGGATGGGAGGCTGGTTTGCGTGATGGACTGGGCTTTGTTCACAACAACCCATTGTAGTTTCTTGCAGTCTTGGGCAGAGCAGGAGCCATACCAAGCTGTGACACATCCAGAAAGGTTGCTTTCTATGGTTCATCTGTAAAAATCGGTGAGAGTCGTAGTGGACATGCCAAATTTTTCTTAGCCTCCTTTTTGCTTTATTCATTCATAGGACATGGGTGTCGCTGGCTGGCCAGCATTTATTGCCCATTCCTAGTTGCCCTTGAGAAGGTGGTGGTAAACTGCCTTCTTGAATCGCTGCAGTCCATGTGTTGTGGGTTGACTCACAATGCCGTTAGGGTGGAAATTCCTGAGAAAGTAGAGGCATTGGTGGGCTTTCTTAACTATAGAGTCGGCATGGAGGGACCAGGACAGGTTGTTGGTGATCTGAACACCTAGAAACCTGAAGCTTTGTGAATGAAGCACACATTGAAGCTGGGCTTATAGTTGGAACCATTTTGTGTTTTGCCAGGCACACATCATGTGTAATGACTTCAGTCAGGCCATTGAGGTTGGCCTATTGGAATATGAGCTCCCTGATCAAGGAGTCAATTGATGGGCCAATCAGGGAGTCTTTTCCTTGTATTTAACTGGGAGTGTCGGTTCTTCTGGCACTCCCGAAGGTAGACTGCTGACTGATAGCACGCTGTCTACTGCTGTCGGGATTGTAAATAAAGGGATTTTGGTAAAGGGATTTCTGCCTCCGAAGACTTATTACAGGGTTAAACATCTTTTTTGTTGCTTTAAATCAAACTGGCCATTCCAATAGGTTAGGGTTGTCACGAGACATTTCATATCTTAGGTTTTACTGGTACTATGGATAAAGGTGACTGAACCAGCGGAAATTGAGAAATTCGATGGGTTGACATTCTCCCCGGACATATTTTTATATCAGTCAGTATGACTTTTAAACCAAAAGGGTATGTTTATTCTTCTGAGTGACCAAATCAATTAGATTATTATTGGCGGCTTTTTCTGGGGCAGAAAAAAACACGTTAGTTCCCCTTTTGCTCCATGTTTTTAAGCATGCCTATTTTGACCATGACAGCATCTGCACCTGGTTCTGCTCAGTCACTTCAATAATACTTCAACATTTGAATTTGTTTAAATTTAAATAATGCTTTGCTCTCAACAGCTGCAATTTTTGTTCAGCGAAAAGGACAAAAATGTTATATCTCTTGTTTCCTTGCCACAAATGTATTTTAAAATGGCTCACTTTGGCATAACATTGTCAGCGATATCTGAATCTGTGAATTAAATGAATATTTAAAGAGAAATTTGAAATGCTCGTTTGTAACTAACCAGAAAGGAGGACAACAGTGTGATGTTTCACCGAGTTAAAAGTTCATCAAGTAAAAGGATGTTGACATTTTCACAAGCCTTTGCACTTTAAGGTTATATTAGGGGAATTATTACGAATCATTATTAGTATTAAGGGAATGCTGCACTGTCAGAGGTGCTGTTTTTTCAGCTGGGTGGCACGGTGGTTAGCACTGCTGCCTCACAGCGCTAGGGACCCAGGTTCGATTCCCGGCTTGAGTCACTGTCTATGTGGAGTCTGCACCTTCTCCCTGTGTCTGCATGGGTTTCCTCCGGGTGCTCCGGTTTACTCCCACAGTCTGAAAGACGTGCTGGTTAGGGTGCATTGACCCGAACAGGCGCCGGAGTGTGCCGACTAGGGGAATTTCACAGTAACTTCATTGCAGTGTTAATGTAAGCCTTACTTGTGACTAATAATAACTAAAATAAATCATGTTTCAACTTGAACATAGTTGGTATGTAAAAAATGCTTCAAAGTTAAAATGGGTGGCATGGTGACACAGTGCTGCATCACAGCGTTAGGGACCCGGGTTCGATTCTGGCCTCGGGTCACTGACTGTGTGGAATTTGCACGTTCTCCCCGTGTCTGCGTGGATTTCCTCCGGTTGTTCCAGTTTCTTCCCACAGTCTGAAAGATGTACGGGTTAGGTGGATTGGCCATGCTAAATTGTCCCTTAGTGTCCAAAGATGTGCAGGTTAGGTGGATTGGCCATGCTAAATTGTTCCTTAGTGTCAGGGGGATTAGCAGGGTAAATGTGTGTTTTTCCTTTAGGTTTTGACTAATTTTAAAGTTTCATATGGTTAAGAGTCAGTAAAAGAAGAAAAGTTGTTGAACTTCATGTCTCAGCTTGAACATAATCAATATACATGTAGAAAATGATTAATAAATGTAAAGGATATGGACATCTGGGAAGGACATAAATGTGGCTGAACACCTTGGCTGGCAGATGGAAAATGTTTTATTTATTATTAGTCACAAGTAAGGCTTACATTAACACTGCAATGAAGTTACTGTGAAATTCCCCTAGTCACCACACTCCGGCGCCTGTTTGGGTCAATGCACCTAACCAGCACATCTTTCAGACTTTGCTTGAACTTAAGTTTTGATTAACTTAACTTGAATTTTAGATTTCAAGTTTCATGATTAAAATAAAAATGTTAAACTTCATGTCTCAGCTTCAACCTAAATCAATATACATGTAGAAAATGATTAAAAGCTAATTAAATGTAAAGGATAAGGATTTCTGGGAAGGAGATAAAGATGACCATTTGGTGGCAGATGGAAAATGTTTTTCTTTAAGTTTTGATGAAGTTAATATATATATTTCAAGTTGCATATCATTAAAAGTGGTTGAACTCCATGTCCCAGCTTGAGTACAAATCAATATACATGTAGAAAATGATTAAAAAGCTAATTAAATGTAAAGGATATGGATTTCTGGGAAGGACATTAAAGTGGTTGAACAACCTTGGCTGGCAGATGGAAAATGTTTTTCCTTTTAAGTTTTGATGAAGTTGAAATATATATTTCAAGTCTCATATCATTAAAAGAAGAAAAGTGGTTGAACTCCCACAATTAAATGTAAAGGATATGGATTTCTGAGAAGGAGATAAAGGTGACCATTTGCTGGCAGATGGAAAATGTTTTTCCAAAGAAGTGGTTGAACTCCACGTGTCCCAGCTTGAGCACAAATCAATGTACATGTAGAAAATTATTTAAAAAGCTAATTAAATGTAAAGGACATCTGGGAAGGACATTGAGGTGGTTGAACAACCTTGGCTGGCAGATGGAAAATGTTTTCCGTCCCCGCTGCCTCCGCCCGGCGGCGCTGAGTGAAGCGAAGTGGGGGGGGGGGGGGGGAGGGCTGGCCTTCCCGTCAGCCCCCGGGGGGACAGAGCACGCGCGCCGGGCGGCCGTTGGTTGTCCGTTATTTTTCTCGGCGCCATTTTCCAGCTTGACCAACTTTTTTTTGAAATTTTTAAAAAATAATCCGAGTGTGCGCTTTTTTTCTTCCCCCCCCCCCCCCCCCCCAGTGAATAAACCTAGATAGAAATCCGAGAGGAGGGGGGGGGGCGGTTTGGTGCGTGTGTGGGGTGGGGATTAAAATGTGAAATAAGCGCGGTCCACGTTGTTGTTGTTGTTGTTGTAGCAGTGATGATGGTGGCCGCGGGCTCTCCTCCTCCCATGGTGCCTGGCGCGCCTCTAACGGTTGGCTGGCCGTTTCGGCGCCATTTTCAAGCGGAGGGAGGAGGTGAGTGAGAGGATTTTTCACCGAATATTTTTTAATGATTTTTTTTTCTCTCTCTCCCCGCGCTCTCTCTCTCTCTCTTCTTTCCCTCGCTTCCCTGTGTATATGTATGTGAGAGAATGTGTGTCTTTTTCCTCTCTCTCCCACTTCCACACCCCCCCCCCCTCCCTCAGCCGATCCCCACCGTCGACGACCGGTTTAAATCAGCCCCCGAAAATTAATAATAACCCTTTTTCCCCCCCACACACAATCTTTTACCCCCCCCCCATCCCTTTTCTCTCTCCTAATTCTTATTTTGCAAGCTTCTTTTATTTACCCCACTTTTTCAGTTGGGATTAATTTGCAATTGTGGAGTATTTTGAGTCTTGATTTCTCTCTTTTTATTTTGTTTAGGTCGTATCATTTATTTTTAAAAAAAGGTTTTGCTGATTATTTAAGATGTCTTAAAAAGACTGTCTTTTGTGTTAAGATGCAACTAGGTCTTTTTCTTTTAAAGTTTGCTCTTTATTTTTGGGGACTGCATGTAGAATTTAATGCAGCCCAGCCTCCCCTTTTTTTAAATTCTTATAACTCAAGGGAAAGGTGATTTTTTTTTTGTTTTTTTTTTAAAGCAGGTTTTTAGTTTAGCAAAAGCTGCTTTTATTTTAATCCCCTGAGGGTTGTGGCAGCTTGGATTCGAGTTGAAGCAGCCTCCAATAAATGGCAATCCCAACTTTTTCTGTGCTCCCAAGAAATAAAATAAGCCCCCTTCAAAGAGATGTTTTGTGAATCCTTGTGAGGCAGTCATGATTAGATCGCCAGTGGAAAGTGTGTCCTGACACCCCCATTCTTTCCTCTTTTTTTATGACTCGACCTCTTTCATTTTAAAACGAATCGAGATGTACATGATTTGAAATCTTCACTTAAAACTTGTCCAAAGTTCCTCTGCCAAGTACAAGTCCCAGAATAGAAGCTTTGAGCCGATTCTTTTTTTGTTTGAGAAAATACATTCTGATCAAGCCTTCAGAGAGGATAGGTTTGATTTTAAATATCACAAGTCATTCTGAGAGTCTTTTTGTGGGCTCATAACTGTGGTCCGGCTAAGAATTGGAGGGAAAATTAAACTGCCAACGTTTTTGAGTGGATCTGCTTCGTCGTGTCTGAAATCTATTTGAATTTAAGCGTAATTGCCCTCAATTTACAGCAGAATACAGAATTTGATGCTGAAGTTGAGGGTGTTTAATAGTTATTTTATCATTGCATGAACTTGTAACGAAAATACATGCAAATGGGAGGCAAAGCACAATTTAAAAAATCCCACTGCAGGGTAGTTAATTCAGGATGGACAAACAAAGGTTTTGCTTTTAACACAAGGCATTTCGAAACTTTGGGCAAACTTGCACAATTTTAAAGACTTGTATAAGTGCAATTGGAGAAATTATAGCAACATTTCACGGCTGCTTCATTTATAACTGGTCAAGCTCAACAGAAATTAGTGCATTGTCAAAAGTTAAAATTTAAGTGTCTGTAACCCTTTGAGAGCAACACACATTAATTGTGTTAACCACTCGAGTTCTGTTTATTTGAATTAAGGGGTAACAAGGGAGCTATAAATAATGGGAGGTAATGTTTTCACGGATTGTGTTTAGAGTCTGATTCTGTACCCGGAATTTAAAAAGTATTTTTGTCCTGGGATGCTCAATTTTCACGTCTTTGTCTAAAGATAGTCATGGTTCTGTACATAATACCTTGAGATCAGATGAGCAAGAAAAGTGTCAGCTCATTTCCCTCCAGTAATTTATAATACATCACACTTACTAATGAATGTTAAAGGAGAATGTTTTTAAACCTGTAATCCTGGGTAGTATTTGGTTGGAAATATTTTGTCATCCCTTAGGTACGACGTAGCTTAAAAAATTAATTAAATGGAATGTACTAAGAAATATTTTGGTGGATGCATTTGACAATTAAACACAATGCAAACTTGGAGTTAGTGAAGATTAAATCATGGATTCTACATGTGTCAAACACATGCTCAAGCTTGAGAGCAGCCGGCGATGACACAAAACAGCTTAGATCTATCTGTGTGATCAGTGGTATGGCAAATTTAATGTATTGGGGTACTTGCCTCATTCAGCGCATATAATTTGTGCTGATGCATGTAACATACTTGGGTATTTGTAGTGTACAGTGGATATTGTTTCTCTGAAATGATAGTAACTCCTGCGTAAAAGAACAGGAGTGGGTGACCGTGCTTCCACTGTACCCAGGATATTTTAATAAAAGCCTGACAACTACTGTTGTGTTATAAACCAACATGTGCTGTTCTGTAGATTCGTGTAGCTTAACTGCTTTTGGTTCATGCTTTAATTTTAACATTTCTGGATGCAAGTTAACCCATTTACATCCTTTTTTGGTTTTGTTTAGTCATTGCATTTCCAGTGAAATTGGAGGATTCCTTAATTTGTAGGCTTCTTTTTGTACATAGTGTATGTTCTCATGTAAGGCAGGAAATTCCACTTGTCAAAGTGGTGCTGGGAGGGTGGGCATCTTGTCCATGGGTCATATCCGCACTTGGAATGTGTTGGTTGGAGGCTGTCGAGTTTCTCAAAGCAGGAAATACAACTAAATTGCTGGAAACTGATTGCCGTCGTCTGGTGGTGTTCTTTGGTTGCAGAATTCAAATGTTGCAACTTCAAAATTGGTTATTTAGAAGATCGGAGACGATCTTGTGCGTATAGATGTGTTCAGTGTGAGACTTGGATGGGAGACTCTTCATTGTAGGCTGGTTTCCCTCAACATTGTGCGCCAATGTTTTGTCATTTTTGTTTGGATAGACAGCCATTGACATGAAGACTGGTTGCTAGCTAACTGTTACTCCAAAGATGGTTGACCCGCAAATCAACATCCGACCAGTGCAGTGCACTCCCTTCAGCACTTGCCTAATCTAGCCCCTACTTGTATAAGTCTCTTGCGGCAAGAAGGAAAGAGCTTGAACTGCCCAGTAATATCTCCTGCCTAGTAAGCAGTTGGGAGATGGAGCTGTGCTGGGTGCTTATGATTCCCTGAATTGAGGGCCAGCATTTTGTGAAGCCCAGGAATCCTATGGCATATGGCAATCTGGACCTGCTGCAAAGTAAGGGAAGCTATAGTCATAGTCAACAGAAGCCAGATATTTAATGTTTTACTTTAATCCTTTCTGTACATATTTGATGTCCATTCCTTCATATGCAACAGGTTTTGGGGCTCATTTTCTTGACTGAAATTTTGGGGCTCGTCTTGCACGTGGAATTTAAAATAAATAATTGTGAATGAAATATAGTTTCAGTAGCTGATGGGTCTGAGTCTAAAATTAGAATGTTTTTAATTTTGTTTAGAAACCTGGTGTCTTGTTTGCAACCATTTTGTTTTCATTCTAGAAACTATAACTCTGTTCAGTTGCTTTTGGCTTGGGACAAAAATAGTACTCTGGCACTTAAAGAGTTAATCACTAACTTCCTGACAAATCATTCGTAGTGGTAACCAATTAAATAGATCTACTCTGGTTCATAACTTTGTGTTGTATATGTACCGTATTTGGCTCCACTTGGGCATTTGTAGAGTAAGAAATCTGATATCTAGCTATCGTGTGTGAAGCTAGTTATTTGTAAATGCAAATTGCTTTTTGATTTGCTTAGAGGAATAATTACTCAGTTGACAAGATCTTTTAATTTCTTGCCTCCCTTATCGGGAATTATTGTAACCAAATTATGAAAACCTATTTGATGTAGAAACATAATATGGCCTACTTTAATTGTCGGCACTGAAATCTTTACGTTGTTAAGTAACTTGGGCCGTTTCCAATTTTTTGCCTGAAAATTTTTAATATCAAGTCTCACTTTTCCAGTGTTGTAGTGACCTCCAGAGCTCTGCCTTTGCCACTCTTTAGTAAATTGACACAGTCTCTTGTGCTTCTTTCTCCAGGTTGTTTCCACCCTATTATTGAGGCTCCTGGTATTGGCCTGTGCAAATTGGCAGAATGAGGTTTAAATCTGCACCATCTGCCTGTGCAGGTTTTATGTATAAGAAACGGGGTTTTATGTTGAGCTTGTGCTGCTGTTCCTATGTAAAGCAAATGCTGCAAGGATCGGAAAAGGAGACATTTTAATTCCTCTGTTGCCTATGCTAAATTGATGGTATTTTTAATCTCGTGTAGTGTTGAGTGCTAATGTCCCAGTAGTTGGGAATTTGACTCGTTTGGATCAGGAGTCCAAACTTTGATAAAATACCAGGAGGCTTAAGCACAGAAATGAGCGAACGTTTTCATAGGAACAGATAGGAGAAAATTCTGAAGTTTAGCTTTTTATGAAGTTAAGATGATTGCACTATTAAGGATTATACAGTAAGTGAGCAACATTGCAATACACATTTATAGGTAAAATACTTCATTGGATTGCTTCATGTTCCTGTAATCTCCATTCTTCTCTGCCACTCAGTTTTTCTCAAATATCAATATGCCTTCAATTCTCACCTAACGAGGTAAAACTGTCTAGTTTTTCTTTAGAAACTAACCTTTTTCTCGGCAGTATTATGTTTACCATTTCATCTTGAATCAGCTTTGCTTTTCCTGACTAATTCTGATAAAACAACCATGAGAGCTTTGAAATTGAGAACATTTACCTAGTTGAGAAAAATGTGATAACCACCAACATAGCTAGCCTTTGTTCACCAAGGTCCCGTTCTATACCCAAGGCACATGGCTATCATTGTATTCCTGCCTATCCAAGGATGACAACAGAAATAATGAGACCTTCCTTTTTGTTAACATTAAATTTTTCTTGAGCTGCTGTGTAATTTTGTTGAACTTAACATGTGTTTACAGTTAAACTGAAACCAACCTGTTATTTCTTGAAGATTAAAAGCAAAATATTGCAGAGGCTGGAAATCTGAATTAGAACAGAAAACGCTGGACAGACTCAGCACATCTGGCAGCGTCTGTGGAGAGAGAAATGTTTTGAGTACAATATGACTCTTCAATCAAGTTACATGTTTGTATGAAAGGAAGAATCATGCAGACTCAGAATGTTTCTCTTTCCACGGATGCTGCCAGACCCATCTTTCCAACAGTTTCTATTTTCTGTTTCTTGAAGATTGCCTCATGGATTTCACACCTAAACTCTACAGTTTACAAACTTGTCAGCTCAAATAGTTCAGTGACTGTTTATTACTAAAATTGTTTCAATATCTGTGTCTTCAAACTCGACTATTCTAAAGATCTTCTTGTTGAACTTTCACCCTTAAAATTGTGCACCATCTCATTCATACATCACTTCTTGTTAACCTACTTGGTTCACAATCCACCAGTAACTCATTTAAATTTCTCATCTTTGTCCCCTCATGACCTCATCCCCTTATCTCTGTTACCTTCTCAGGCCAACTCAGCCAGCGCTCTGTGTTCCTCCATCTATGTCCTCACCCGCTTCCCAAATCCCTTCACGTTAGTCTTGGTATTCCCGTAAACTTCTCCTTTCCTAAGCTCCACCTCTCCTTTTAAGTTTCTGCTTAAGATCCATGTCTCTGATGAAACCTGTAGTTACTTCACCTCGTATCATTTTTGGCTTGGTGTCAGATTCTGTCTGTTTGTGAACCTCTTCTCTTATATGCCCTCAACACAACATTTTGAGTTGATCTTGATAATGTCTGGTACTTATTTTAATTAGATTTGTATAATTGGATGTAATTTGAGTAAATTTAGTAAAGATATATAATTTAATGCTTAAAGCTAGCACTAAAATATAACAATTTAAAGATGAGTGGTTTGTGGTTTACCACTCATATCTTGGTAGTTGTTTAAAACTGAGATGAACTAGCAAAGTCGAGCAGGGTCTGTATGTTAATACTGTTTAGTAGCTATGGCTATCTAGATTTTTGGACTGGTTATGGCTTCCGTCCAAATGATTTGGCAGGTGGGACCACAGCCTTGTGCAATTTTTAAATAAGATATGAGAAGAATTGAGATTTAAAAGTTTATTTATTAGTGTCACAAGTAGGCTTACATTAATACTGCAATGAAGTTTCTCTGAAAATCCCTTCGTCGCCACACTCCGGCGCCTGTTCAGGTACACTGAAAGAGAATTTAGCATGGCCAATGTATTCACAACTGCAGATTACAAACTGGAAATCTATGGGTCAGTATTGCTCGGGCTCATTTACTCACCCAAAATTGCTGTAAGTCACCAATGGGGAATACATGAGATATGTCTCATTGGCTTTTATCACACCCCAGAAGGCTGAAAGGACAGTAGTCATAGAACCCCTACAGTGCAGGAGGTTGCCATTCGGCCCATCAAGTCTGCACCGACCCTCTAACAAAGCATCTTATCCAGGCCCACCCACACCCTATCCCCATATCTTTACCCCACTAATACATAACCAGTGTGTTGGGAGGAAACTGGAGCACCTGGAGAAAACCCACACAGACATGGGGAGAACGTGCAAACTCTGGACAGACAGTCTCCCTGGTGCTGTGAGCAATGCTAGCCACTGTACCATCGTGCTGCCATGGTGAAAGCTGGAAACTATCCCAAAAGCTTGCATTTTAACTCCTTTTAAATGTAGAAATATTTAAGCAGATGATGACCCATAGTGAGAAAAGTAGGAGGAGTATGCAAAGCTTGGTGGAAGATAGAAGTGATAAAAGTGGTGGAGCAGTTGAATAAGGGAGCAGTGCTGAGGGTGCTGGTGAGATTTGGGGTGATAAGGCCTCTTGAATGTATTGGAGTTGAGGGGACCATTGTAGGACAGTATGCGTAGGGTTTGCTGGCCAGTAGTATTTAAGTACAGTTTGAGATGCAAGCAGTCAAGTTTGAATGAGTTGGAGTTCATGGAAGACAAGACACCAGCAGGGAGGGGGGGCGTGGTTTGGAAATGACATAAAGTAAGTGTAGTTGAGGATTTATTTAAGGTATTATGTCAAACTGTATCTGCAAACGAAAGGTTAATGCCCAGTGATCATTGATCAAAACTGACAGGTTTATTTTGAATAGGATAAATTAATATGAGAGATAGCAAAACCCAAGTAGAGATGTGCTTGGAGGTTAATCTGCAATAAAAGTTGGCATATGGGTTATGAGTATCTGAAATGTCTGTAATTAACTGTACATGTTTAAAATTAGACTAATGGGAGGTTACTAATGCCAGCCTGGCCATTCTCCCACTTTTGGCTACGGTGTTGAAGCTGTTAATTTAATTTCCTGACTGTTGCAAAAAGTTGTGTGAACATAAAAGGAATCCCTTATGTTATTAACAGGAATTTCCTTATGGTTTTAGCTTTTTCAACCTTCTGTACATAAAGAGGATGATTGTAGCTCTAAGAATGATCTTGTGTACATTCCCTCAGACTGTTAGTAAGGACAATGGGCATTGTGCTTGTGAATGCAAATCTGATTGAACTGCATTGTATCTTGCCAACTTATTCCATATTTTATCTGCAAGTAATTGTGAATGGTAGCCACAATGATCTGATAATATACAGAGCAGCAGGGTAGCACTGCTGCCTCTCAACACCAGGGACCTGGGTTCAATTCCAGCCTTGGATGGCTGTCTTTGTAGAGTTTGCACATTCTCTCCGTGTCTGCGTGGGTTTCCTCCGGGTGCTCTGGTTTCATCCCACAGGCCAAAGATGTGCAAGTTAGGTGGATTGGCTAAATTGCCCCATAATGTCCCAAGATATGTATTAGTGGGGTAAAGATATGGGGATTGGGTGGGCCTGGATAAGATGCTTTGTTAGAGGGTTGGTGCAGACTTGATGGGCCGAATGGCAACCTCCTGCACTGTAGGGATTCTATGACTACTGTCCTTTCAGCCTTCTGGGGTGTGATAAAAGCCAATGAGACATGCATTCCCCATTGGTGACTTACAGCAATTTTGGGTGAGTAAATGAGTACTGACCCATAGATTTCCAGTTTGTAATCTGCAGTTGTGAATACAAGTATTGAAAAAGTCTGAACTGAACAACTCTGGCCTAATTAGTGGATGCCAGAATTGGCATGCATTTTGTTGCTGATGAAATTTTATTTGTGTGCTGCGCTATCAATCATCCATGAACAAACCTATGATGTACTAAAATTGATACTGGGGTCCTGCAGTCACTCAAACAGGTAACCCGCCTGCAATAATTTTCCACCTTAAAATGTCAACCGCTGTTCCATTTCCCCATTCCTTCTCAAAGGCACCTTGATTTCCCATTTTAATCTAAGTAGTGAAGTGTTTTGTCTCCATTAGCCCTCGGGCTGCATTATACCATCTCAAATCACACACTGTTTTCTGAAAAAGTCTGCCGTTTTTTTCCATAAGATCAAAAATATTGTGTTTCCAATAACAGAATTTTAAAAGTAAATATCTTGCAATAAAATCACTATTTAAATATATCTAATTTTTATCCTTTTGAAGGCCATTAATCTTTCCCTTGTTCAGGTTTGATTTTATTTCCCAGAACTATTACCTCCCACACTCCAAAGATGTATGGGTTAGGTTGATTGCTAGTGCTAAATTGCCCCTTAGTGTCAAGGGGATTAGCAGGCTAAATACAGGGGGTTACAGGGATAGGGCCTGGGTGGGATTGTTGTCGGTGCAGGCTCGATGGGCTGAATGGCTGCCTTCTGCACTGTATGTATAAAAAGACTATGATTCTGTGTCTGAAATGCGATTGTGTAATCTGAGCTTGTTCATCGTAGTATTGTATTTTCCAGGACTCTTCAATCCCAGCATGCCAGCTGAGTTGCTGGAATATGTCTCTTCAACTTTTTGCAATTTAATGCTCAATTGTTTTTCAAAATTATTTAAAGGAAAGCTTTTGCTTTTGGCCAGAATTTGTGTGTGAGCCAAAGTGAAAAGAAATGAGTGTACTGATTGAAATCTACATTGTAACTTTTTCATATTTATTACAATTGAGCATTAAATTGCTAAAACCTTTTCAGAAAACACAGTTAACCTGAGGGAATGAGAGACAAAATATCTCTTATCCTAATTTTAGGTTAGTTTTCAGAAACTGAATGTTGAATCAGACAGTTTTGATTAGTTTAGCTGTGTTTTGTTTGGAGAGCAGAACCAGATTAATATGGAGTTCTCAGAAAGTTGCCAAGGAGGGGAAGGGACGATGGAAGGAATTAAATAGAGGGTGAGATTTTAAATTGGACAGATTGGGAGACTGGGTGCCCTCTTGGTGTGGAATACAATGTGGCTAACAGATTTTTGGATGAGTTGAGCTTTATGGAGAGTGGAGGCCAGCCAGGAAAGCTTGACCTGACCTATGTTTTGTACATATTCAACATTTTGATGCTTTGTATTCACAATCTAGAATCCTGTTTGCCTTTTTAAAAAGTCTATTCTATTTGCAGTTCTACATCAGGATATTTTATATTTGTATCCTGTCCTTCCAGAGTCGTCCTATTAAGTGTACCCATCATTCCCTGTTCTCACATTACACTACGCTGATCTGCATCTGCTGCCTATTTGCTCACCTGTCTGCCTTTATACAATTTTTATCTAGGATATGGACGGCACAGAAACAGCCTGTTCAATCCAATCATCCTGACTGGGATTAAACCCAGGTTGTGGTCGTGAAAACATTGAAACCTGACCACTAGACCATCAGGAACCTACCATCTTCACAGTTTGAGAGACCTTCACATTTATTATCAGAAAACATCAGATCTACTGATTTAACATGTTCTATTTCTAGTGTTGATGTGTTGTGACCTGTTTTTTAAAAAAATGATTTTTTTTAGAAAAATGTTTAACTTTGTCACCCAAGACAATCAGCCAATATTGTTTCAGTATTTCCAGTGGAAATGTTAGCTGTCTAATGGAACGCGTGATTGTGTTGAAATGGGTTGTAAAGTTTTCATACAACTTCAGTTATTTTGCTTGGATATCAGTAGAAGATACAGATGAGTGCGTGAATCTTTGTGAGAGTTTAGTGTGAAGAATGCCAATAGTACAATGATCTTATTGATATATTTGGAAGGGGAAGGATAACATTGTAAGACTGCCATTGCTTTAGCAATTTGATTTGGTGAATCAACCAGCGCATTAGAGCAATATTAAAGGGCTGGTTTGAATTTTTTCAGTAGAAATTTGATTAATTATACTGAAAAGTAGTATAGGACAATTTTACTACGCTAAATGATTTGCTTTTAAGTAGAAGGATATGTGAAAATATTCTCATTTCACACTGTCTATAAGGTGGTGAAAATACTATCAATTTATACTTGGATTTAATAATTGTCCCACCAATTTTACTTTAATCTTGTTTCTAATCTAATATTGTGCTTGGAAACTTTAAAATAGGGATGATTTTAAATTGTTTGACTCAAATTGCGAAGTTTCAAAAATTTGTTCATTGACTGCTGCCAGACTGTTGAAAATATTTCCATTCCTACAGCTAAACTTGATTTGTCAGTAGTCATCCAATGTGACTGCATACCAGCTCATAGAGATTGCCCAAAACCACTGCAGTGGATCTCAGGTGGTTACCATTCTTTAGGACATAATGTACAATAATCAAGTAGCACTGCTTTGAGCTGATGTGGAGTGGGATATAGGCAGTATGAGTGGGGAATAGCAGAATGGGACTCCCAACAAGCATAGGTGGCTCTGAGCCACTTTCAGGTTCTTAAGGTGTGTCAGGAAATGGTAGTTCATATAAATAAACCAATTATGCCCCACCATTGGTCTCTGTGATTGTGCAATAGTCAACACCTGTTTATCGTTGAACATGCTCTCAACGTTGTATCTAGTTCAGGTAAACGTGACACAAATGCAGAGCTGGTTGGTAATTTACCTTTTCTGAAGAGAGGATCTGCATAGAGCTACAGTATTCTGACATTTTCAGGATGGAGTTAGTCACTGATGGGTCTCTGACTCGATGGTAAAAGAGCTCCAGTTTGCTTTTTTTATCCTTAAATAATTTCAGCATCTTGATAACTTGAGAGTGAAATCTGATCCCATTTGTTGTCTTGTAACAGTAGTTGCAGTCCACAGTAAAGGTCACATGAGGATAACCATTGATACCTCATTACACATCTGGTAATCTAACTCTAATAATCCTGCTCTCCCCCTCTTGTTTCTTGAGAGTTGAAGCTATTTTATCTTCAACTTGCATGTCTATATTTTGAGCTACTTAGCAGTATGACTCAATCCCATAATCTTGGTTTCAGGATGGAGAATAAATTAGATCCAGTCCCTGATTGCTGATTTTAAATTTGCATGATTCGCCAATCAATTGAAAAATTCTTGGAGCCCAGTTTCCTTCAAACATGTATTGTTTTTATTTGTATCAAGAGACTATTGTATTACATTATATCTTCCACCTTCTCCATGTGAATGTTATCAATCTTCAGGTTTCCTTGTAGATTGCACACACTCTTTATCATGTTGTGTCTTTGTAATTTATGGCCTGTGGTTTACATGTGTACCCAAAAAAAGATTTGCTAAATGACATGAGTGACCCTGCATCACCATCGAAAGTGTCTTCAGAACTACAGCTTGGAGTAATTGTCACATCTTGGCCAAGCCTTGCACTTGAATTTTGTTGTTGTAGATGACACTAGTATAGCTGCCCTGGTGACATGAGCCACTATCCCTCCAAGAGTGCCATGCCTTAGCTAATCTCTGGGAGGATAGTTAGAATGGAATGCAAGACTTATTAATTTTAGCAATGGGACTGTGAGGATGACGACTTGATTCATTTTCTGTATGTGCCCTTGGATTTAGAAAACTTTGAACTGATTTTAACAAATACTTCTATAATGTTGGGCAGCACCTTCATGCTTTCTGTTAATGATTTGGGTTTTGCTATCTGATAAGCTTTCTGATTTTGCTGTCTTGCTATGTGTGTACAGTTCTTCAAATGATAGTCTAACTTGAATTTAAAGCTGCTTTTATGTAGGTTTAGTACTACTGCTTATTAAGCAGTTGGTGACCTTGCCAAAGTAGACTCGCTGAAGTTGCTAAATTAGGGGCTGCGAAAATCCAGTTTTTAAAAAGAAAATGCCTCCCAGCTACCAGTGATAGTAAATCGAGCAAGTTTACTTTAGTGATGTTGCCGCCTGTGTTGGATCTCTGTCAGGAACCTGTGGCACTCGGCCAATATAAAGCACCGTTTACTTTGACATTACTGAGGCAGAATTGCTTGTGTCTTGGTATCTTGTAGGTTCCTGACTGTCTTAGGCCTGTTCCTGACTGATGATTCATAGTTCTGCCAGTGCTGTTAACTAACCAAGTGGCTAGTCTTCATGTGTGAAGCTAAACAGTGAATGTTGGCAAGCTGCTTTTTCCCATGAGTGGGATGACAGCCGAACCCGGTTGTGATCTCACTGAGTGGCAATGCATGCATTTTATATTTTGAGTTAGTGGATAGAGATCAAGCAAAAAAATTATATTACAAAAAAATGATTCCTTCCTGCTACTCCAGAGACTTGGGGACAATTATAAATTCCTTGTCTTTGTGCTTGGTGCCAACTAACCAGTGGATTTATCCATCAATCAAAATATATGAACCCAATCCCTATTTTCTTTTGAAGTATAGTTACTGTTATGTAGGCCAGTGGTTCTCAACTGGTGTGCCGTGAAAAAGGATTCAAAATGATAAAATTATGTAATTAAACTCAAACTAACCTCAGTCTCTGTGGTCGGCATTTCCAAGACCCTGACAAACCTCAGACCTCCTTCCCATGCACCAGCTGGGAAAGAGCTGCACACGTACGGTTCAGATTTTTTACATTGATCAGACCAACGGGGACTTGGAGCTTAAGACAAATGCCCGCATCAAAAGCGAATACTCACTAAAGCTCAAAAACCCTGGGAGAAGCGAGAGCGACAGGTAAAAATTGCATATGCTGTTTTGGAAATAATATTGAAACCATACCAATAACTTGTATCATCGTTATATTTAGCTAATGCCTAGATATACCCAGGTCCCTAGTGCCGTGAGGCAGCAGAGCTAATCACTGTGCTACCGTGCCACCCCAATATTGGACTACAATGCTGCTGCTGGGATTTTAATGATGTAAATGTGGGGAGCCAGAGGACAAATGTCTCTTTCCCAAAATCTGAGCAACAGCAGCTCAGATGCTGGAGAATAGTTGAGAGATTTTCCCTTCCCATAGATCAGCTAGTCAACAGCTTTTTGCAAAGGTAGAGGAGTCTAAAGTGAGAGGGGAGAGACACAAAAGGGTCCAGAGGGGCAATTTTTTCATAGAGGGTGGTGTCTGGAACAAGCTGCCAGAGGTGGTAGTGGAGACGGGTACAATTTTGTCTTTTAAAATGTATTTAGATGGTTACATGTGGAAGACGGGTGTAGAGGGATATGGGCCAAATGCGGGCAATTGGGCGGCCCGCTTAGTGGTTTTAAACAAAAAAGCGGCATGGACAAGTTGGGCCGAAGGGTCTGTTTCCATGCTGTAAACCTCGATGACTCATTGACATTCAACAATTTCACTCACCTGATGAAGGAGCAGTGCTCTGAAAGCTCGTGATTTCTAATAAACCTGTTGGACTTTAACCTGGTGTTGTAAGACTTCTTACTGTGCCCACCCCAGTCCAAAGCCGGTATCTCCACATCATAGATATGAAATTAGCATTATGCTGAGACTTTTGTCCTGCACTTCAGCTTTCTCTCTTAATTATGTTGCCACCTTTTTTCTTATTTTTCTACCTGAGGTAATAGTACTCAAAATATTAATACAAAAGCAAAATGCTGGAGAAACTAAAATCAGGCAGCATCTGTGGAGCGCAACAGCCCATTTCAAAATATTCAATGTTGCTTGAACTGGATAAATTATTTGTGAACTGTTTTTAAGGAAATCTAGGTTCCATTTACATATTGTATTGTTTACTTTTTTCCAAATCAATGGCCAGGTTTTGCAGTAGTTAGAATTGAAACTCTCCGTGCTCAGCATTATTATGGTGCAAATCAGATTTTTGGCATTCTCACATGCACAGTAAAACACGTTTCCCGATTCTCTCCCGATTTTCCACCCATGTCACTGTTCTCTCTGAAGTGAACACAGGCTGAAAATCACCCACAGAAAGTATTTTGCTAGATGGCAGTTTAGAGAAAATAGGTGTGCCCCAATTTTTTAATAGTATAAAGGTGTGCCTGACATAAAATAGGTTGGGAACTGCTGATAGGCACATACAGTAGCCTGTTTGCACACTTAAGATTTTACAACCATCAAATGAATGAGCAGATAATCTGAATCTAGTCGTGTTAGCTGGTTAGGATAACAGCAGAACTTGATGTTCCAGTTGGATTGTGCATGGGCTGCCTTATTTCTATACAGGCAAGTTGGATCCTTGGTTTAACGTATCCATAATCATCTCTGATAATGTAGCGCTCCCTCAGTAATGCATTGAAATATTAATCAAGGTAACCTTTAAGTCTGTAAATTAGTAAGAACATTGCAACCTGAGAAAATCTCATTCAGTCAATGCAGTAAGAGAACATGTTTGAGGCAATGTACAAGAGAGGAGGAGAAGGAAGAACAACCTTAACGGAAGATGGTATAAAGTGAGAGTCTGAGGTAAACGGAGACTTTAGAGATGAGAACAATTGAGAAACAAGGGGTGAAAGATTGGTGAAGGCAGAGAGAATTTGAGTAGCTGATAGAGTTTCAGAGAGAATGAGTGGGTGTGAAGTGCACGCAGGAAGATGCCCTTTTTATTGTTGAATGCAAATCACAAGGCATCAATTAACACATGATTAGGTGACCTTCAATCAGTAAGGCAGCCCAAATCTAATTTTGTTGCATTCATCTTAAGTCATTGCAAATCATGCTACTTACTCCAGAAGCTACTTACCACTGAATTTGGCATTGTTGCAAACCAAGTCCAAAGCCATATTCCAAGCATGAAACGATCACTTCCTCTTCCTGCCAGTAACCAGATCCAGGCAAAAAAAAGTGTTTTGAAGGTAACATTTTTAATTACAGTTTAATTAAAATTTATTTAATAACATGGTGGAATTTCTTAAGAGCTTCACTCTAGAATGCTTTTCAAAACTCCATTATTACTGTGACAAAAGGATCTCAGCAGTGGCTAGAACTTCAAACACCTTGGATTGATAACTTTTGAACCCCAGAACACATTTTGAGAGCAATTGGCAAATTTGATAGAAATAAAATCTTTATCATGGAATGTATTTTAAAAATTACATTCTTGGGGTTACAAAGCCAATGAGTACAGTGGATGGGGCAAGCCCCTAATCCATCTCAACTTGCTTCAAAAAACAATTCAATTCAATCCAATTCATCTTTGCTGTGACAAAATGGGCTTTTTACACTGTTTCCAGCAATAGCTTTGACTCTGGGGTAGTGTATATTTTAAGCAGTGTAGTTGTCCCTGACTGAAACAGCTGGCAGTGACTCAGTGACTTGAAAGTGCCAATATTATAGCTGTAAATTTATTGACTTGCTTGCTTTGTTCCAAAATCAGTCAAGCAAATGAGGAAAAGTTTCTGTTCAAATGCAAAGATGATCAGTTGATCAATTTGACTGATGATGGGACCAGGGCAGCGCAGTTTATTATGTTTCGGATCCTACAGATGAGAACTCTATTCAATTGTAAAATACGTTTTGATTTTTACTGGTTCGAGTTCAATATTCTTGGGAGAGTTTGTGAAGTGCCAAATCTTTAAATAGTTTACATTGTAGGTGGTGCAATTTTGAATATACTGTGATTGTGAAACTTGTGTTATTTTGTTACAGTTGAATCTTTAGTTTCACTAAATATATTTCTAGCCAAGGTTTGGTGTTTACTTGCCAGATATCCTCAGACTAAAAGGAGGAGAGTTCATGTCCATTTCATCATGGAATCCCTACAGCGCAGAAGGAGGCCATTCGGCCATTGAGTCTGCACCGACTCTCCAAAAGGGCATCTTACCCAGGCCCACCACCCCCTGCCCTATCCCGTGACCCTGTGCCTTTACCATGGCTAATCCACCTAACCTGCACATCTTTGGACTGTTGGAGGAAACCAGAGCACCCGGAGGAAACCCACACAGACAAAGGAAGAAAGTGCATGCTCCATATTCAAGGCCGGAATCGAACCTGGGTCCCTGGCACTGAGGCAGCAATGCGAACCACTATGCCGCAGTGCCGCCCAGATGAGCATGTTTGATCTCTTGGCAACAGTACATTTTCAGTTAAAGGCTGTACTTTGGTTCATAGGGAGCAAAGGTTGTTTACTGGAATAGTCCTTGGCATTCAAAGAATTAAAACATAGTTTCATAGCTCCACTGTTGTAGGGTTAGAATGGGTAAGCAGCAGCATGTTTATTCTTAGCTGCTACAAGCTTGTTCTTGGGATATTATTAATTCACTATTTGTCTGACTGCAGCCTTGTTCTTGAGTTTGTACTAAAACTGGGCTCTAAGACAGCCAGAACTTCAGTTACATGTGTAGGTCTGTAAGCAACTTTTACTGGCAGAAACAGGCTTCTGCACAAAATGTCTGCTCTCAGATTTGTTCTCATCAGCTAATAAGCATAAAATCATTGGGAAAAGAAGAACACCAGAAAATGTACATAAATCTACCAGGAGGTTTGTGTTTAGGCTGAACATATTTGCCCATTGGGTTATGTTTCAGAAGAATTTGTTGCTTTGGTTGATAACTTGAGGTGAGGGATAAACTTGTCACAAAGATTTCAGTGAAGTATAATGGAATGAGCTGCGCAAGTCAATGTCTTTACAGAGACTGTCTGAATTGTTTACCCTCTTGTGAGGAAGGTGGGGAAAGAAGGTGGCATCTAAACAGGCGCTTTAGCTTGTCCCCCATTCAATGAAATTGTAGTTGATCTGTAGTACAATCATTTTAAGCCGTTAATTTATTTGAACACTTTTTATAGTTTGCTTTCTTAGACTTTCACACGGCTAGTGAAAAATGAATTTGTATCAAGCAGAATATAATCTATTTGAATGATTTCTGGCCATGAAGAATAGTAAACGATGGGCAATAAACGTGCCTTCACACCCCCGAGCTATTTGGGAAAATGAAAGTTTTCTCTGATTAGTCTTTTTGATTCACAATCTTGGCAACAGTTAGCAGAAAGTGGGACTTGAATTCTCGAAGCTTGTGATTTTAGCAGTGTGAGCTGAAAGCTAATGGGTTTGATGGCAGACGGCTGGCTTTCTAGTTCCATTAGATTCACTGATGTGACTCTTTTTAAAGAATTTATTTGACGTCAATTTTTATTTAGCATCACATTACTATTGCCTAACATTTCCTCACCCCCCAGGCATGTTGTATCTTTTGTAGTAGAAAATTGAAATATATTAAAACAGCCATTGAAATTGATTGGCATTTGGACTGGATACAAAAAGTCTTGTTAAATTTCTCCTGTTCAGGTTTGGAACTTGTACATGTCTAAAGTTTAAAGTAAAGAAATACCGAAACAGTGAAAAAACATCAAATAGAAAAAGAGAGGAAGCATCACATTGAAGGAACATTTCTACAATGATGTCTGCACCAGTTCGTTCTTTTACTTAAACCAATAATATCTCATTTTGTATACGGACCTTGAAACACTAAAAATATTGATCTAGGGTACTTCACTTCAGTGTGAAATGTGCTGAAATGTACATGTCATATGTATCTGCTGCTATGCAAATAAACTTTTTTCTGGTTTGAGGTGTCTGCTCCTCTTGTAAATACTTAAGGAAAAAGGTTTTGCTCAACATAAGTTAAGCTTTTAGGAACAGGAAAAAATATTAAACTGAAAAATCGGAGCATTATATTGACAAAATTGCCATTTTCTGCATAAGCGGGGAAAGTTCAACTTCAGTTCCTTGTCCGTTTGCGCCCAAGGGCATTTATTTTGTCCATTTGATTTTGAGAGTAGTTCCCTTTAGCAAATGTATAGATTACTTGTTATTTCTGATTCCCAGCACAGATGGCTTTACGAAAGTATCTTTAAATTCTGTATCCAGGTAATCAATATAGTTATTTGCACGTAACTAATTATGTCCCAGATTGTGTGCATCTTTTCAGGTTGTGGAAATTTACTACCTGGTGTTTGGACAGGAATGTTAACTCCATCTCTTATTATCTTTTAATTCTGCAAACTATAGTTTGCATTTCGTAGCATAAGTAAACCTCTTTGAAAATGGTTCTGCTCATTCCCCATAGCCCTGCAAATTATTTGAACGTGAATAGACCATTTAGTCCCTGGATCCTGTTCCACCATTTGTAGAGGCTTACAGCATAGAAAAAGGCCCTTTTTGGCCCATTGCATCTGCGCCATCAAAGTCAAACCACCTAACTATTCTCATCTCATTTTCCAGCACTTGGCCCATAGCCTTGTATGCCTTGACAACGCAAGAGCACAGCTAAATACTTAAATGTTATGAGGGTCTCTGCCTCCACCACTTTCAGGCAGAGAGTTCAAGACTCCCATCACCCTTTGGATCCCTTCTAATCTTCCTGCCCCTTGCCTTAAATCTATGCCTCCAATCATTTCCCCTCTACTAAGGGGAAAAGTTTCTTCTTGTCTACTCTGTCTCTGCCCCTCATTTTATGCATCTCAATCATATCCCCACTCAGTCTGCTCTGCTCCAAGGAAAACATCCCCAGTATATCCAATCTCTCTTCATAACTAAAACTCTCCAGCCTAGTCAACATCCTGGTAAATCAGGATGCACCCTTTCCAATGCAATCATATCCTCCTATAATGTGGATTTCAGAACTGCACACAGTACTCTATCTATGGCCTAGACTATGTTTTATATAGTTCCAGCATAGCCTCCCTGCTCTTAAGCTCTATGCCTCGGCTAACAAAGGCAAGTATGCCATATGCCTTCTTAACCACTTATCCACCTGCCCCCTACCTTTAATGGTGTACGTGCACACCAAGGATTTGAGTAGATCATAATTGATCTGTGGCCCAATTCCATATATCTGCCTTTGCCCCATAGCCCTTAATATCTTTGAGCAAATATCTAAAGTTAAAGTTTATTTGTCACAAGTAGGCTTGCAATGAAGTTATCGATCTCAGATTTAAAATTACCAATTAACCCAGCATCAATTGCCATTGGCAGAAGAGTGTTCCTAATTATAGAATACTTTCCATTTTTGCTTGTTATGTAAGTCACCTAACTTTAACGTTGAGAGCAGAAGTTGGAAACTTCAACTCCCTGCTGACCTCAGAGGTCTTGTGCATGTATAGGACAGGAGCAGGCTGCATGTGTGCAGTCCCGCAATTTTTATTTTCTTTGGGCCCAGCTTGACTGTGTTTGCAGTAAAATGGTGCAGAAATAGGTTCTGATGAGGTACGGAGCAACATGTGAGTATAAGATAGGTAATGTAGATTGTTTTATCTTTATCTTTCTGACTTTGTGAATCTTGTGGCTTTATTTGCTTAGTAAATGTCTTGAATCTCAATTTAAACAAAATGTCGTGGGCCTCTAGCTGGTGGCCTGGTCAAGGATCAGATTATATTCTGAAAGGTTTATGAAATTCTCTCTCTTCTGCCCCCCCCCGCCCCCCCAACTTTCACATTTTCTACCTCTTTTTTGAAAGTTACCATACTCTGTTTCCACCAACCTTTCAGACATGTGGCATCCAGGTTAACTCGCTGTAAATTATTTTTACCACCATGTCTCATGAGTCTTCTGCCCGTTACCTTAAATCTGTGCCCTCTGGTTACTGATCCTTCTGTTCTACTACTTGAATTATTTTGCATTTACTCTATCAACTCCCTTTATGATTTGAACATCTTCATCAAATATCTCAACCTTCTCAATGGAGATGATAACCTAGTTTCTCCAGTCTCTCCATTAAGGTATGGTAATTAGTGCCATTCTAGTAAATCTCCATTCACCCTCTCCAATGCCTTTCCATTCTTCTTAAAGTAGGCGGCACAGTGGTTAGCACTGTTGCCTCACAGGGCCAGGGACCTGGGTTCGATTCCCAGCTTGGGTCACTGTCTGTGTGGCGTCTGCACGTTCCCCCCGTGTCTGCGTGGGTTTCCTCCGGGTGCTCCGGTTTCCTCCCACAGTCCGAAAGACGTGCTGTTTTAGGTGCATTGGCCGTGCTAAATTCTCCCTCAGTGTTACCCTAACAGGCGCCAGAGTGTGGCGACTAGGAGATTTTCACAGTAACGTCATTGCAGTGTTAATGTAAGCCTACTTGTGACACTAATAAAATAAAACTAAAAAAAAGCTATCTTGTGGCACCCAGGATTGAGCACAATATGCCACCTGCAGCCGAACCAGTGTTTTTTTTTTCAATTTTAGCATAACTTCCTTTTATTTCGCTGCCTTAAAAAAAAAAGTGTGGATTCACATGTGCCTTCTTGGCATCTTTCCTTTGAACATATCACAGTATCAGAAAGTGGTCATGTATGTTACAGCCATTCGGCATTAGAGAACAGTTTAGCAAAACTTTGTTCCACAATTTTGAAACAATTATGTACATTATTGAATGTGTGGAGATATCAGTTGCTGAAAGCAATGCGTATAAATGGGGCAGGTGTGATGGCGTTTGAACTGAATGATATTGCAACAATACTTTAATTGCCTTGCTCGGAGATATAATTGGGATAGGCAGACAGCCCATTTCACTCAGACTTGGATTGTTGGAAAGAGAAGGTTTGAAATATATATCGGCCTGGAGGCATGCCATTCTCAAAATTAAGAAGCTTACTGGACCACAAAGTTTTGGTTTACATGGATTGAGCTATCAGTGGAACTTGGGTTGGCAAACAACAGGCCATCAACCTGTGCTTGTTTAAGGGAAGATGTGCCCATCTGCTTTATCAGCAATATTTAAGTATTGGTCAATGTTTACAACCAAATCACTGAAGTTGACTTCTCAGCTTCACAGGCCATCATAGGTTGGAAAAATAAAGGACCAAAGAGGAGAATATAAATTAATGTGTCTCCAGGCCCACAGCAATGTGAATGACTCAAATGTGCTCCTGAAAGGACATTTGGGCGATGGCCTCCGTTGCCTTCAGCCAAACTCAATAGGGTCTTTTAAGAGAGTCCTGGATGAGTACGTGGGACTTAATAGGATGGAGGGTTATAGGTAGGCCTAAAAGGTAGGGATATGTTCGGCACAACTTGTGGGGCCGAAGGGCCTGTTTTGTGCTGTAGTTTTTCTATGTTTCTATGAAATGGCCAAGCAAGCGATTCAATTCAAAGGGAGGATGTTTCCCAAGTGCTAATGGTAAATATCAGCAGACATGTCAACTAATTTGTCCACAACAACATCCCACAAACTACAACTTTTTGTGTAAGGATATTGATCAGAATACCAGGCAGTGTCATAGAGGTTTACAGCATGGAAACAGGCCCTTTGGCCCAACTTGTCCATGCCGCCCTTTTTTTTTTTGAAAACCCCTAAGCTAATCCCAATTGCCCGCATTTGGCCCATATCCCTCTATACCCATCGTACCCATGTAACTATCTAAATGCTTTTTAAAAGATAACATTGTACCCGCCTCTACTACTACCTCTGGCAGCTTGTTCCAGACACTCACCATCCTCTGTGTGAAAAAATTGCCCCTCTGGACACTTTTGTATCTCTCCCCTCTCAGGTCACCACTCAGCCTCCTACACTCCAGAGAAAAAAAGTCCCTGTCTATCCAGCCTCTCCTTATAACTCAAACCATCAAGTCCTGGTAGCATCCTAGTAAATCTTTTCCGTTTCTAGTTTAATATCCTTTCTATAATAGGGTGACCAGAACTGTACACAGTATTCCAAGTGTGGCCTTACCAATGTCTTGTACAACTTCAACAAGACGTCCCAACTCCTGTATTCAATGTTCTGACCGATGAAACCAAGCATGCCGAATGCCGCCTTCACCACTCTGTCCACCTGTGACTCCACTTTCAAGGAGCTATGAACATGTACCCCTGGAACTCTTTGTTCTGTAACTCTCCCCAACGCCCTACCATTAACTGAGTAAGTCCTGCCCTGGTTCAGTCTACCAAAATGCATCACCTCGCATTTGTCTAAATTAAACTCCATCTGCCATTCGTCAGTCCACTGACCCAATTGATCAAGATCCTGTTGCAATTGGAGATAACCTTCTTCACTGTCCACTATGCCACCAATCTTAGTGTCATCTAAGTGCGGTTGACAGAGGGGAACCGGTGGATGTGGTGTATTTAGATTTCCAGAAGGCATTCGATAAGGTGCCTCACAAAAGGTTGCTGCATAAGATAAAGGTACACAGAGTTGGGGGTAAAGTGTTAGGTTGGATTGAGGATTGGCTATCTAACAGAAAGCAGAGAGTCGGAATAAATGGGTGCTTTTCCAGTTGGCAATCAGTGACTAGTGGCGTGCCGCAGGGATCGGTGCTGGGGCCTCAACTATTTACCATATACATAGACGATCTGGAGGAGGGGACTGAGTGTCGGGTAACAAAGTTTGTGGATGACACAAAGATGAGTGGGAAAGCAAATTGCACAGAGGACACAGAGTCTGCAGAGAGATTTGGATAGGCTAAGTGAGTGGGCAAGGATCTGGCAGATGGAGTATAACGTTGGTAAGTGTGAGGTTATCCACTTTGGAAGGAAGAATAGTAAAATGGACTATTATTTAAACGGTGAAAAATTACAACATGCTACTGTGCAGAGGCACCTGGGGGTCCTTGTGCATGAATCACAAAAACTCAGTTTGCAGGTGCAGCAGGTGATCAAGAAGGCAAATGGAATGTTGGCCTTTATCGCGAGAGGGATGGAGTATAAAAGCAGGGAGGTCATGCTGCAATTGTACAAGATACTGGTGAGGCTGCACCTAGAGTACTGTGTACAATTTTGGTCCCCTTATTTAAGAAAGGATATATTAGCTTGGAGGGGGTACAGAGAAGGTTCACCAGGTTGATTCCGGAGATGAGGGGGTTAGCTTATGAGGAGAGATTGAGTAGACTGGGCCTGTACTCATTGGAGTTTAGAAGGTTGAGGGGAGATCTTATAGAGACCTATAAGATAATGAAGGGGCTAGACAGGGTAGAAGCAGCGAGGTTATTTCCACTTACAAAGGAAACAAGAACTAGGGGGCATAGCCTCAAAATATGGGGGAGTCAATTTAGAACAGAGTTGAGGAGGAACTTATTCTCCCAGAGGGTAGTAAATCTTTGGAATTCTCTGCCCAATGAAGCAGTAGAGGCTACCTCGTTAAATGTGTTTAAGTCACAGATTTTTAACCATTAAGGGAATTAAGGTTTATGGGGAGCGGGCGGGTAAGTGGAACTGAACCCACAATCAGATCAGCCATGATCTTATTGAATGGCGGAGCAGGCTTGAGGGGCTAGATGGCCTACTCCTATTTCTTATGTTCTTATATCTACTAACCGTGCCTCCTATATTCTCATCCAAATTATTAATATAAATGACAAATAACAGTGGACCCAGCACTGATCCCTGAGACACACCGCTGGTCACAGGCTTCCAGTTTGAAAAACAACCCTCTACAACCACCCTCTGGCTTCTGTCAAGAAGCCAATTTTGTATCCGTTTAGATACCTTACCCTGGATCCCGTGAGATTTAACCTTATGTAACAACCTACCATGTGGTACCCACAGCACAGTGCTCCCTGCTGTATGATTGGTGTTGTGGAATCTTAAGTTCTTTTGAACAGGTTGATGGGACCTTGACTGACTTAAAAGCACCTCCAACAATGTACCAGTTCATCAGTAATTGGTGTACGTGTCAGTGTGTTTTATGTTTGCCTGGAATGGGACTTGAACCCATGGCCTGATTCAGAACAATACTTCAGATGTATGTCATACTTTTGAGTATTTCTCATTTCAGTTCAACTTCCTCCTCTGGCGTGATGCACGTTTAAAAAAAAAAAAAATGTTTTTCTCCTTTGCTTCTGTTTTAGCGTCTGTGCAGTATAATAGTCATGGTAATGTTGAAAGTGGGGGTCACCAAAGAAGTAATGACACTGACCTGGTGGGTGGAAAATGTCATGAGGTCAGATTTCAATTATGTTCTGAATATAGGCCCCAACATGGAAGTAATTGCTAATAATTCTGTGTTGGGCTTTTGCTTTCTGTATGGAACGAGTATTCAGAGAATGTACTTTTCCTTTTTAAGATGTTGAATTGTGGTTAACAACCTTTAAAACTAGTGGAGCATTTTACGGCTCTGTCATGTGATTGCAACTTCAGAAAGTAACATAATGTAGCTTGTGATGCAATCGGCAATGAGTCAAAGTGAAGAAAATGAGTGGCAGAAAAAGACTGAAATATTGCCCCAAAATTGGTACATGTCCCATTCTGTTGGACATTTCTGAAGGGAGTTTTAGATGCAAGATAGTACAACTGTTTTCTTTCTCCAGAATGGCTAGATTCACACCCAGTGCAGAGAGACTTTACAGCTTTAGTTTGAAGCCTTTCATTTGACAGTACTGGCAGTCCTCAGGCAAGTATTGAGAATTTTGGAAGACAGCTCAGTTTATTCTACAGAGTGAGCTGGAATTTGTTGGTACAAGGGCAGGACTGTGTTTTTTTCTCCAAAATTCAAGACTTTCAAGAATGCAGGGGCACACAATGTAAGTGCCTTCACTTTGGTTCCAAGAAGATTAGTTAGCCGTATGAGCCTGTTTATTGATTTGCAAGCTGTGTTAAAATTTGAAAATTGTTGAGAGAAGCTTGGAAATTGGGATCCTCTGTGACCCTTTCAAAATTCAAGTAGAGTTTAGCTGAAGGTCCATATCTTTGTCCAAATCATTATATTAGAGCCCCCTCAAGGATCTATCCCTTGTTGTCTGATATTATTTGTATGTTGTTCTTCAACATGGTAAAGAAATGGCGGCTGCTTTTGCATATACACTGACTCACAGTTCTCCTCACCTCTGCCAATTGACCCTCCCACTGCCTCTCAGTGTGGTCAAGTTGCTTGTCTAACATTCAGTCCCGGATAGATCACAACCGTTTCTCTGCGTCCCCCACATAGAATTCCATTCCAGCACTCCCAGTTCCAAGCCCTCCCTGACCACTGTCTCAGCTTGAACCAGACTGTTGAAGACCTCTGTTTGGCTTTGTACTGAGCTTTTACTCACACGTTCTCTTCATGTGTCTACTTTGACCACTGTAATATTGCTCTTTCTGCCCTTCAGTATCTTACATAAACCATGTCTATTTGAATAGTTCCTTGTTGACCTGGCCTGTTTTCCAGGTTCCATCCTATTCTCTCTAAATCTCAGCTCTTCCAAAATTCTGCCCATATTCTAACCCACATTAGTTTTCATTTACTCATCAGCTCTGTGCCTTCAATTCATTTCTGGTCCAGCTACAACTTAAAATTTTCATCTTCATGTTTGAATCTCTCCATGGCCTTTTCCTCTACTATCTGTAACCTCCTCCAAAGCTGCAATCTGTATTCCTCTAGCTTCTTGTGCATGCTCTGCTCCTTTTACCTGGCTTTTGGTGGCCATGCTGTTAATTTGCTCAGCTCTAATGTGGTGATAGTGTACCTTGAAGAATTTTTTAAAAATTGTGTCCTCTGCAGTTGTAAGCACTCCTTTTCAGTTTTTCTCTTATTGCTGCCGCACTGTCTGGAGGAGCCCTTTTATTGCTACTTCAGTGGTTTAAATGGGGTTTTGTTTAGTTTTACAATGGGCCTCGGGGTACTTTCTTTATGATCCTGCATTGTTAGGAGGAAGACTGGTTGGCAGGTCATGTGTTTTGGACAGCTTTTCTTTCCTTCCTTTTGATTTTAAGGTTTCATTTTCTGTTTGGCAGCTGGCTTCAGTTTTAGTTCAGAAGGGCGTGGACATCAGACTGAAAGCAATGTTTCTTTCTCTCCCTGGTATTGGAAATTCTGCTGGTTAGCTGAAAGCAAGGCTTCTAGCCTTCCTAGAGAGGAAAATCTGCTGTTGGTAATTAGCTTGCCTAGAGTCTCTCTCTCTCTCTCTCTCCCCCTGGTGTTCTGGGAAGCTGTTTGACTTCAAACTGTGCTGAGAGTGTCCAGAGGGCTGCAAGAAGTTACAAGGCTGAGAAGTTAGGGTTTCAATTCTCCAACCCAAGGACTGAAGCTGTTCTGACTCCAAGCTTGTCTGTGCGTACCTCAAGAGAACTGTAGCATTCAACCAAAGGGCTAAATTCCAGTATCACGTGAGCGTTTGTACTTTCCGTGCTGAACCTGTGGGAAGGGTTTTGTTTGGAGGGGTTTTGTTTGATTGGAACATTTCAGATATTTGTTAAGGTTGATACTTTATCACGACACTCTTTTTTCTTGTTTGTAATTGGTGAAAGGTATTGCTAATTTTCTTTCCAAACATGTTAACTGTATTCTTAAATAAACTTTGTTTGATAAAAACAGTCTAATGGTTCATTTGAATCACACCTGAAGTGAAATATCTCTTGCTCACCCTAGCCAAATTCAAAGTGCAAAACTTTTGATCCAGGCGGACATAAAACACCGGAGTTTCTGACCTGAATTATAGCACTAACTTTGTGATTCCTGCCCTAAATGTTTACTTCTCTGTCCCTATAAGACTCTCCTATTAGGCTTCATGCTCTGACACAACTGAAATGGCTCATACGAAAGTAACGAATGAGAACCGATGTTACTGTGACAAACCATCCTTCTACTTAATATGTCTACAGCCTTTGATCTGGTTGACCACTCCATCCTCCGTCCTCCTCCGCTGTCCAGCTGAGTGGGATGTATTTGCTTAGTTCCACCCTTACAATACAGTCATTTCCAGAGAATCATCCAAAAACATGTCAGGTTCCATGAATCCTAACGCCATCCATCTCTACCTTCTCACCACCTTTTCTCAACCCCTTTAGTACTGTTTCTAAGTAGACTGCTTGTCTGACATCCAGTAATAAGCAGAAATCTGCTCCAATTAAGTATTGGGAAGGCCAAAGCTCTTGTCAAATGGAGTCAATAGCTAGGCAATTAGAGTTTGTGATAAAACTGAAGCCATTATTTGGTCTTATCACAAGCTCTTATTCCCATCCCCTTCCCTGCCAAGTTTCATGTACAAGGTTGGCAACCTTGTTTGTTATATTTGACCCTGAGATGAGCTGCTGACCACATATCCCTAAGTTTGTCTATTTCACCTCTGTGGCATTGCCATACTCTATTCCTGCTACAGCTGACCTGCTGAAATCCTCATCCATGCCTTTGTTACCCCAAGTCTTGACTGTTCCAGCACACTCCTATCTTCCATAAACTGAAACTCGTCCAAAGTCATGCTGCTTCTTTTCAAACTCTTATCAGATTCCATTCACCCAACACCCCATGCTCATTGACCGATGTTGATTCCCAGTTAAGCTGTTTAGTTTTCAAAAGTCTTGGTCTTTTTTTTCCAAGTCTCTGTGCAGCCTCCTCATTCCAATTATTCCCCCCCCTCCCCATTGCCCCTTGGAACATTTTACCACATTAAAGATACTATATAAATGCAAGTTGTTGTTGAAACATACCTTTTTAACCAAGTTTTTGATTACCCATTATTTTCTTGACTATTTTTAGTTGGTGCCGATTTCTGTCTGATTGCTTTCCTGTAAAATAAGTTGGGGTAGTTTCCTATGTTAAAGGCTCTGTATTTTGCTAATTACCCAAGATTTTGACTCCATGGTTCCAACCTTCATGAATGTTCTAAGTAGTGACTGGCATTTGTGTAGCGTGCTTGAAAAAATGGTGTGGACTTGCAGACTTCAAGTGAAATGACTGGCGTGGTCGCTTGTGGATGGCTGTTTACATCTTCAGGAATGGTTTCCCCAGATGCCTAAGATGAATGATTGCCTAATACACCCCTATTGAGAGAGCATGAACCAACATCCACATAGTGGAATGCCTGAAGTACATTTCAGCGGAAAGTTTCCTTTCTGAAGATTTACAATCCCCATTAAGCTGAAGAAAGTCTCAGATGGAACCCTTTCAGGGGCTGTTTGAAATAGTGCGAAATATTTTCAATGTCTCTTTATTTTTGGGTCCAGCCTTCAGTCTTATCTGTAAATCCAGGACCACAGCTACCACGTAGCATACCATAGACAGAATTCTCTTAAGATTATTTATCTATATCCTGGTCAAGTCTGCACCACGTATAGAGAAGATAGAAAAATGGAAGAATACTTACACCGTCAATAAGTCAGGACAACTTTCTCGATATTAGCTGGCAAATCACTGAAAAAACAGCAGGTTGAAGATGGCCGACTCTCTTCGATATACCAGTCTATCCAGTATACTGGTTGACTGAGCAATAATTTTCATGTGGCTGGCTTGGGGTATTCTAAAGCTAATGCAAAGAGAAACTGCTCAGGATATTAAAGCTTGCATTTTCATCATTTTTCAACCTCAACACATAGCAAACCTCTTCATCAATGAATTACTTTGTAATTTGGGATCAGTAGCCAATCTACGCACAAAAGGTTGCATAAACAGCAATGAGATAAATTACAAAATAGTTTGGTAATGCAGGTTGAGAAATGTTCAGATTTAATCTCTTGAAATAGTTCCAAGGGGTCTTTTGCATCCACCTGAGGGAACAGATGGACCTTAGTTTCAGATTTCATATAAAATTTCATACCTCAGTACTGTGGTGTCAAATGTGTTCGAGTATTGGAGTTGGATTGAACCCACTCATTGATTCAAGAAGGATGAGTATTTCCACTATTCACCTTGTTAATAAAATCCCTGTTTGTTATTACAGTTTTCTGCCTGCGGGAGCCGAAGTAGAATTTTAAGTTGTAGAACTGTTTAGCTTTGGATGACTGGGAATTTTCTCAACAGTAACAACTACAAAACCCTTTGGAATGTGACTTAAAGTTTATGGTACCCTAAGACCATTGATAATGAAACAGTGCTAATGCAGAACCAATCCCGCTTCCCTGAATTCTTCAAATAATCCTATATCTTAATTTGCTTCAGATATTTATAGATATTTCGCTTAGATGATGCAGTGAGCTCTCTGAGTCTCTCTCCATCGCTCTACATTTTGTTTTCCTTTTCAGTTCTTCAGCATAAATATTCACTCCCTCTATTGATGCAGTGTGCCTTTGGTCTATACTATCAATAAGATACAGTAATTCACCAGAGCTTCTTCCATGGCAACTTCCAAATCTGGACCTCTAGCACCTAGAAAAACAAGGGTAGCATGTGTATGGGAAACTATTGCCTGAAAGTTCACCTCCAAGTAACACCACACTAAGTTGGAAATACAACGCACTTCTATCATTGTTACTGAGCCAAAACCCTAGAACTCCCTTTCCAACAGCACAGGGGGAGCACTACACCATATAGAACATAGAACATTACAGCGCAGTACAGGCCCTTCGGCCCTCGATGTTGCGCCGACCAGTGGAACCAATCTAAAGCCCCTCTAATCTACACTATTCCAATATCATCCATATGTTTATCCAATAATCATTTGAATGCTCTTAATGTTGATGAGTCCACTACTGCTGGATCACAGCGGTTCAAGATGGCTCATCCTGACCTTTCCCAGGGCATTACTGAGCCTTGCCTACATACCAGCCTTGCCATTGATGTTCACATCCCTTGAACAAAAAATTCTCCATCTTGCCTCCTTTTTTTTGCCAGTTATCTTAACCGTATCTCTGCTGCTTAGTGGTCGTGCTGCCAGAGGAGACAATTTTTTGTTCTTTATATTCCATCAGTCTGGACAAGGTTTGAATCCTGTCAATAAAGGTCAAGATCTAATCCAATGCACATCTTCGTTTATATTTTTCTCCCTAAGCCCAAATCAATAAATATATAATTTTGGTGCAGCAATACTTGCTGAAGGAAAATATTAAATACAGGAATTAAAAAGGGCTTTTACTGACTGACCCTTGCAAATGATCTTTTCCCACAATTCCAGAATGTGGAAGAAAAAAATGGCTGCTTTTCCCAAATGCTCACTAATGTGAGTACCCAGATCTCTGGATTATTGCTTAGTTTTCTTGTACTGTTGCATTTCCTGTTTAAAATAGTGCAATATGACTTTTGTATTAGCTTTTAAGGAGTTACTGAGACTGACTGAGAGGGATCCAAATGAAGATGTCAACCACAGGATTTAATAAATATGGAAAACCAGTTTCAGTCATGGAAGTAAGTTTTACGGTTGCTGCCCCCGCAATGTAAGAGTGAATTTGACTGCCCATTACAGAAATTGGCAGAATCAAACAAAGTTCTGGAAATACTGAGCAGGTCTGGTAGCACCTGTGGAGAAGCAGATTAACAATTTGAGTCAGGTTTGACTATTCAGAATTAAAGAAAGGTGGCAATATGATGGATTTTACACCATTTAAATGGGGGAGGGAATAAAGGACAAAAAGGGGAGGGTGTGGGATAGGGTCAGTGATGGGAGAGATTAAATGATAAAAGATGAAATGGAATAAAAAGCGATGGGAGTGGTATTGGTTATGGTAAAACAAAGCAATTGTCCAGGGTGCGTGTAAATGGCAAAATAAAGATCAGTCTTGTTTGAAAAACAAGATTCAGATTGGCACTTGGCAAAAAAATCAGAATGGGGAGTCAGTGTTCGGGTCTGACATTATTAACTCAGTGAGTCCAGAAAGCTGTGAAGTGCCGAATTGGAATGTGTTGTTCCTTGAGCTTGTTTGAGCTTTACTGCAACACTCCAGCAGGCCAAGAGCAGAGATGTGAACATGAGGGCAAGGTGGTGAATTAAAATGCCAAGCAACTGGAAGCGTGGACTCATGCTTGCAGACTGAGTGGAGGTGTTCGTTAAGTGGTTACCCAATTTGGGTTTGGTCTCTTCAGCGTAGAGGAGATTGCATTGTGAGCAATGATACAATTTACTGAAGTGAAAAAAATACCAGCAGATCACTGCTTCATCTGGAAGGAGTGATTTGAACCTTGGGCAGCGAGGATTGAAAGGGAAGTGTTATGCTCCTGTAATACTGTGGGAAGGGGCCAAAGTGTTGGAGATGATTGAGGAGTGGACCAGGGTGTTGTGGGAAATGGTCCCTTTGTAATGATGGCAGAGGGGGGAAGATATGTTTGTTAGCATCATGCTGGAGATGGCAGGGGATGATTTTGTGAATGTGGGGGTTGGTAGAGTGGAAAGTGAAGATAAGGGGTCCCTATCATGGTTCTACGGAGGGGTGAGAGCAGAAGTGTGGGAAATGTGGCAGACATGGTTGAGGGCCCTGATGGAAGAGGGTGGGGGGTGGTGAAACATATCAGAAGTGGAAGTTTTTATCACCGGAACGGATATTATGGAGAAACTGGCAGAATGGAATGGAGTCCTTCGAGGAGGCACAGTGAGGGGGAGTGTAGTTGAGGTAGCTGTGGGAGTCAGTGAGGTTAATAATGAATATTAGTGGAAAGCCTTTCTCAGGAATGGAAATAGAAATGTCAAGGAATGGAAGTGTTGAAAATGGGTGAAGGTGAGAGAATGGTGGATGTTGGAAACAAAGTTGAAGAACTTCTCCAGTTCCGGGGGAGAGCAGGAAATGGTACTGATGCAGTCAGAAATGTATTGCAAGAAGAGTTGAGGGAGGACACTTTTTTAGTAGGACTGGAGCAAGGAATGTTCTATATATTATATAAAAGGATTCCTATTGCTTGGACCCATGTGGCCCCAATAGCAACACCTTTTATTTGGAAGAAATGACAAGTTAAAAGAAAAAATGTTCAGTGAGAAAACAAGTTCAGCCAGGTGGAGAGTGGGCCTCTGTTCAAGAAAAAAATGGAAAGCTTTTAAACTGTCCTAGTGGGGGATGGAGGTGTAGAGAGTACTGAAGAGGAAGCAATTATGGCTAGGAAACTGGAAATTGTTGAATGTACGGTATCAGCAGGGTTACAAATATTAGTTGGAAGAAACTGGACAAGTCAAGAAGTCAGGAAGAACTAAGTTTTGTGGGGCAGCAACTGGCTGAAATAATGTCTACCGAAGTAGGGGTTGGCGGGGCGGGCTGGCTACCCATGGCGGGGACTGGCGGCGGGGCGGGCTGGCTGCCCGTCGCGGGGACTGGCGGTGGGGCGGGCTGGCTGCCCGTCGCGGGGACTGGCTGCCTGTGGCGGGGATTGGCGACGGGGCGGGCTGGCTGCCCGCGGCAGTGGTGGGCTGTCTGGGTGCCCTTCGCAGGGACTGGCGGCGGGCTGGCCGGCTGCCCGCCGTGGGAACTGGTGGCGGGCTGGCTGCCCGTTGCGGGGACTGGCGGTGGGGGCGGGCTGGCCGGCTACCCGTCGCGGAGACTGGCAGCAGGGGCAAGCTGGCCGGCTGCCCGTCGCAGGGACTGGCAGCAGAGGCGGGCTGGCCGGCTGCCCGTCGTGGGGACTGGCAGCGGGGGCGGGCTGGCCGGCTGCCCGTCGCGGGGACTGGCGGGCTTCTCATTGCAATGGCAATCAGTTGAAAAGAAACATAATAAACCAACATTGTATAATTTAAGCTAGATGACCAGTTGGCAGACTATCCATTATTTCCAACTTGGTGATATTTGCAAGCCAGCATATATGATTTTCATCTTGATAGTTCAAACAATGGAACTGTTTGCTGCCATTGAATTCTTACAAGGTATACCGATTATGGAGATTATTTTACAATATTAAGATGCATAAAAAAGGTCGCTATGAAGCACTGGAAATTTAACATAATGGAATGGGGAAATGAAGATTTGATCTTGCCTCTATGTTCAGCTTCAATCTGTTGTGGGATTGTGGACCTTTCTAAATATCTGGTGGAGATGCCTTGTCTGGACAGCAGCTCATATCTTCTAACTGCTAGCAAGGGAGTCATTATTTGTCAGTTAGTTCAGATGGGCCTGGGGATTTAAATACAGTGTATTGATGAATTACAATCAAAGTTATGTTAGACATTTAAGGAGTGAAATCCTCTTTGAGAAGGATGTATAATCCATACCTGAATAAGGAAATTAAGGATATCAGATTGAAAGAAACATTGTCTGAATCTGAGTCGTAGGTCAGAAGATTGGTCAAATTTTAAGAACTAGCAAAGAATGACTCAAATTCACAAAGGAGAAAGAAGTATCATAGAATCCCTACAGGAGGCCATTCGGCCCATCGAGTCTGTACCAAACACAATCCCACCCAGGCCCTATTCCCACAACCCCACGCATTTACGCCACCAATCCCCTTGATACTAGGGTCAATTTAGCATGGCCAATCAATCTAATCCGCACATCTTTGGACTGTGGGAGGAAACCGGAGCACCCGAGGGAACCTACGCAGACATGGGGAGTATGTGAGAGACAGCTAGCTGATAATTTAAAAGCAGATAATAAGAGTTTTTACAAGTTATAAATAAGAAACGAGTAGCTAAAGCTCGTGATGGTTCACGAGACCACTGGTCCCGAACCTTTTTGTATGTCATGGCACCCCTCTAACTTAAAAAAAAATTTGAGGCACGTCTCCTTTTTTTTCTGTCTTCCATTACTGAAAACTTTGTTTTTAACTTCTCCCTGTCCTCTCACCTGTTCTTTAGCCTCTCATCTACCAAAGGTTTTGTGTCCTTTTGGAGTTTTTGCTTTTTGTACAGGCGAGTGGGACCTTTGTCTTCAGCTCCAAGGCCCGTTGGTCATGTGCATGGGTCTGACCAACAAAAAAAAACCTAAACCATGCATGTGCGGCTCTGTATCGGCTGGCGCGTGTGTGTGAGGCCCAAGATTCGTCGAGTCTGAGATGGCGACCGCAAAGCTAAAGACGAAGGTTAGTTTTAGATTAATTTACATTCATTTTGAATCTTTTTTTCACAGCACACTGGTTGAGAACCACTGCTCTAGAGAGAGTCTGGGGAATTGACAATGGAAAACAGGGAAAAGACAGAGGCATTGAACAGGTATTCCAACCTTCCAAAGATGCTTGCAAATCAAGGCGTGAACAGGAGGGAGCAACTTAAAACAATCACCATTGCCAGGGAGAAGGAACTGAGAAAACTATTAGATGTAAAGGCTGACAAGTACCCATGACCAGATGTCAAATGATCTGCATCCTATGGTCTTAAAAGAAATGGCTGCAGAGGCATATAATTATATCATTGGTTTTAATCTCCCAAAATTCCTTAGATTTGGAAGGATCCTAGTGGATTGGAAAATAGTTGATATATCACCTTTATTCAAGAAAGGAGGGAACCAGAAAGAAGGGAACTAAAGGACAATTAGCCCAACACCTGTCATGGGGAAATTGTTAAGGATTCATTATCAAGGAGGTTATAGCAGATACTTAGAACATCTCAGGCAGAGTCAACATGGGTTTGTGAAAGGAAAATCATGTTTAACTAATTGATTAGAGTTTTTTGTAACTCTAGTAACAATTAAAATGGTTAAAGGGGAACCTGTAGATGTGCTGTAATGGATTTTTAGAAGGTATTTGATAAAATACTGTATTTAAATGTTACTATACATATTAGCATGGATAAAGGATTGCTCAGCTAACAGGAAACAGAGTGCAGATAAATGGGTCTTTTTCAGGTTGGCAAACTGTAACAAGTAGAGTGCCACAGGGATCTGTGATGAGGCCTCAACTATTTTCAATCTAAATCAAAGTAAAATTTCTTTATTTGTCACAAGTAAGGCTTACATTAACACTACAATGAAGTTACTGTGAAATTCCCCTATAGTTGCCACACTCTGGCGCCTGTTCGGGTACACTGAGGGAGAATTTAGCATGGCCAATGCACCTAACCAACACGTCTTTCAGAATGTGGGAGGAAACCCACGCAGACACAGGGAGAACATGCAAATTCCACACAGGGGAATTGAATCTGGGTCCCTGGGGCTGTGAAGCAGCAATGCTAACCACTATGATACCATGCTGATTGGATGAAGGACTGAAAGTATGGTAGCTGAATTTGCTGATGACACTAAGATAGTTCAGAACGTAAGTTGTCAAGGGAATTTGACCAGAAAGAGAGTCGGTGTCGTGGATTTGCCTAATAACAGCAGTAACAGGAATTTAACAAGGATGTCAACATGTGATCTGCCTAGCAACAGATAGAAATCTGCCTAGCAACAGATAGAAATCTGCCTAGTAGCAGCAGTAGCCAGCATTCAAAAGATGTGATACAGGATTAGCAGGTATCTCGACAGAACCAGGTGTAAATCGCCCTATTAGTATGAAACTGCTTATTTGGATGACAGAGATTAGTGGAGGTATATACATGCTAATTTCTAGAGTCACGGAATTTGAGAAATGCAAACAACCAAATACACAGAATTAAGAACCAAAGAGGAAAAATGGTAAACTTTTCAACATCCTAAGAAGCAGACAGTCCAGTTCACATCTCAGAGCCAGAGGCCAGTCCACAACTCTCAGTCAGGAGGCTAGGCTGGCATCTTGGTCTTAGCGCCAGGGCAGTGCAGAAACCTTTGTGAAGACAGTTCAAATATCTTTGCCAGACCAGGAAAACATTTTTCTTAGGCTTGATCCAAAGCCTCAGATCGTGCGGTAACAATAGGCTGGATTTGACGAATAGATTTATTTAATTTGGATGTTGTTTGGAAAGGGGGATGTCTTAAGGAGTTCAGGAATCATAGATATATTTTGGAACTTGGGGGTCATTTCTACATAACCTGTGTAATTAGTGATTCACATGCTTAATTGTCTTGGAATACTGCAGTCCTGTGTGTGTGTGCAAACGTTAATGAATCTTATGATGTCCTCACTGGGGTTTCAAGTGATTCTTCACACCATTCCAAAAACAAACGTTCACACCAGCTCCGGATACCATCATCGTGGTTTGTGACAGCAGGTTAAGTGAGTGGGTAAAAATCTGGCAGATGGAGTGTATTGTGGAAAAATATGAACGTATTCATTTTGAGAGGAAGAACAGAAAAGCAGTATACTTTTAAAAACACACATTGCAGAACTCTGGGGCAGCAAGATCTAGGTATCCTGGTAAATGAATCACAAAAAGCAGGTATGTCAGGTATAGCAAGTGATTAAGAGAGGATAAGTGAAATGTTGGCACCTGTTGCAGAAGGAATGGAATATAAAAGTAGGCACGTTTTACTGCAGCTGTTCAGGATCTTGGAGAGACCACGTCTGGAATACTTGGTGCAGTTTTGGCCTTTCTTGAAACGAGATATAATTGTATAGAAACAGTTCAGAGAAAGTTCACTCCTCTCATGAGATGAAGAGCTTATTTTATGAAGAAGCATTGAACAGGCTGAGTCTATACCTGTGGGAGTTTAGAAGTGTACCAGGTGATCTTATTGAAACATACAAGATCCTGAGGAGATTTGATGGGGTGGTTACTGGATGTTTCCACTTGTGGGAGAGACTAGAATCAGGGGGCATGGTTTAAGAACAAGAGGTCTTCCATTTAAGGTGGAGATGAACAGAAATTCTTTGAGTCATTAATCCATGGAATTCTCTTACTCCCAAAACAGTGGAGTTTGAGTCATTGAATTCATTCAGAATTAGACAGATTTTTGATTGACAAGGGAGTCCAGGGGTTATGAGGGGTAGACAACAAGTGGTGAGACCACAACCAGATCTGCCAAGATCTTATTGAATGGTGGAACAGGCTCAAAGGGCTGAATGGCCTAAGTAATATGTTTCTACATGTAAGAATGCGAAGAGAAAACACAATGATGAAACTAAAATGGCCTCTAATTATATTTCAGATGTTTTAAACTGAGATTTAGGTGCTTTTAGTGGAACTTTGGAAATGTGCTGCATTTTTAAAAATTGACCACATCCTTGTCTGTTCAAGATGGTTTTGTATGGTATTTGGAATCCCAAAGTATAAAACAGCAAAAATTAATCTTTCCCCAATTATCTTTCAATTTCTGCTCCATTTATGATTGGTCTCTGCTTTTCCTGCCTTGTGTCCCGTTTTGATCCTTTGCTTATCTCGCTCGATTTGCCTTTTCTTCACTTTCACTGCCTTATCTAAGGCGCATTTGTGGGGGTTAACATCATATTCCACCTTATTGATGATTTTGGACTAGTCTCAAAATATTGTTCAGATCCTTCCTTGACTGGAATTTTATTTCTCTTGCTTGGAGAGCAGGATGAAGCAAAAACTGGATTGACAGGTGAGCACAGCAACTAGGGAGGTGGAGAAGGGTAGAATAGCAAGCAAAGAGGGAGAGGTAAACCCAGCGCTGTTGTTCCAGGATGTTACTGTTGCTTCTCTACAATTTTTGCAGGTTACGATTTAAGATTTGTCACTCGGTGATGAATTTGACCTTTCAGGTTCTATTGATGTGGCAGGTCGATCATCAGCAGGTCAAATCAGCATTTCAAATGACCAGGTTTACCACTGGCATTTGACTTGGAATTATCACTATCCTGTTTTGGATCTCTGACCTTTCAATAGTTTCCTTGAAAAGGATGATAAAATACAAAATAGTTGCAAATTACATAATAGTTATATATTTCTAAATTGTCTATTGGATTTTAGGTTAACAGGAAATTAATTTCAGTGGTCTCCAATGAATATTAGTTTGCCTTCCAATATTTGGTTCCTTAAGCTTAATCAATAGAAGGAAATTTTAAATCACTAATTCTGGTATTGAATCCAGATACAGTGTCCAGTGATGAGGTGAAATTAAATTTCAGAAAGTCCACGTTGTGAGAATTGTTTTTAATGATGGGTTTAAATGTGTTACGATAAATTCACCTGTAAATCATTGCTTTCACCTTCATGGACTCAGTTTAATAATGAAAATAAAAGCAAAATACTGCAGATGATGGGAATCTGATATAAAAACAGGAAATGCTGGAAAACCGCAAGTCTGGCAGCATCTGTGGAGAGAGAACCAGAGTTAACGTTTAGAGTCCAGGAAACTTCAGAGCTGAAGCGGGGTGGAAATGTGATGGATTTTATATGTTTAGAGAGGGGGATGGAGCAGGTGGAGGTGCTGACAGTGGCATAAGGATAAGATGTGTTAATAGGACAACAAAGGTCCATGCTCAGTGAAAGCAAAACGAAAGAACAAGTGACAGATGGCTCCGAGGGGGTGGCTGGGGGAAGGGAGGGGTTGCATTGAGACAATTTTTCTTGGATTAACAAAAAAAGGGGTCAAGATGGTGGAGAAAGTTGTTGAACTCCATGTTGAGTCCAAAAGGCTGCAACATGTCTAGTCGGAAGATGAGGTGTGGTTCCTCCAGTTTGCATTGGGCTTCATTGGAATAGTGCAGCAGGCCAAGGGCAAACATGTGGGCATGAGAGCAAAGAAAGTGATTTGAAATGACAAGAGACAGGAAGTTTGGGAGTCATGCTTATAGACTGAGCAAAGGTGTCCACCCAGTATAGATGGAGGTCCATTTGTTGCATATTATTTATGCACTTCTTCACCAAAGTAACCAATTCGGCTTTCTCACCTTGCATGTTTGTTTTACCTCCAATATTTATTTAAATTTTCCTATATAAAATATTCACTTGTCTCTGCTTTTGCCTCGGTTTTTATTCTAAATATTTTATGCTCCAACAGTCCCATACAAAAGAAATTTCCTTGGATCATTTTCCTTAGTCAGTGACCATTTTAACTTGATCACCCTTTGTCAGACTTCTTAACAGAGGAAATTATTCTTGGGAGTTACTGAGACCAATAATGTCAATGGAAGAATGGAGAAAGGCTGGAGCCATTGAAGTTGAAAATGCATACTAGCAGAAATAGAAAAGGTACAATCTTGCTTCCTATTTCTCAGTATTAGTGCATAACAGGTTGAAAGTATAATTCTCAAACATTCTTACACAGTCTCAGTCCAAGAATCGACTATGACTTTTGGGGAAATGCGGTCTTTTGAGATAAGCGGCTGTTTTGTACTCGATAGGTATGGAAGTATAGCATTGATATTGAAGGAAGTATCTGGTATGTATCCAGCTCATTTGGTTGCTGAATAAAGATCTGTCAAGTTCAAAATCAAAATGGTAGCTGCTTGCATTACATGGTAATCAGCAATTTGGCACACTGCTCTACCCAGGACTTGCAAATGCTTCAAACAGTGCCTAGCCTGAATCTGTAGCCCAGAGTTCCCTTGAGTGATTTACCTGTAAAAGAAAATAAGAGCCAGTTTAAATTTGCGATTGTTGATGTCAGAAATTGATAGTTTGGAGTCTGCACACACTTGTTCCACAAATGCTCAACAACTTCATTTAGCTTAAATTCAAAATCTTCTGGCGCATCATTACATTTAGGTCATTGCTTTGAGTTCCTGCAGCTTTACAGTTTGGTTTGCAACTTATAAGATATAAGTTTTGGAAATCCATTGGTGATCGTGTAATTTAAAACACACCTTCAGAAACATTGATGATTGGAGCTGATTTTTACACAATATAAAGTTAATTTTTATTTTCAAATCAAAATTTTCTCTCAACTCACCTGAGCTTTGGTACAATAACATTTTTCTGTTTCTCTCTCTGGCTCTGTCCGAAATCATGTTTCCCATTTCATGGGATCGTTTAAATCTTTTTCACAAGCTCCCTTTGTTATCTTGCTGATGTAGTTTTGCAACATGGAAAACTTTTCCCTTATTGGGTATTTACGTTTCAGCCCTGCTCAATAAGGTTCGAGAATCTTGCAGTCCTTGTATTGTGCACTGTCATTTTACATGGATTGACAAAATCCATTTGAAAATGCAAACAAATCTCGGAAACCTGCAGCCAGCAAGTCTTTGGCAAATCCATCACTGAACAAACATTAATGAAATGGATGGAGGAATGTCTAGCAGGTGGAAAACATTGAGGCTTAGTCCTGAGGCATCCAGTTTGCCATACAAGGTACCTAAAAACAATCTAAAACTGGTTTCTCCTCTGAGCAGGTACAACACTCGTTCTGATGTGGAGCAAATGCCATTTCAGTTCCTGTGTAATTGCGTTCTCTCCCTGGTCCAGATTATATTTCTTGTCTGTTTCTATTGGAAAATGTCAATTCAAGAAAGGGATACTCTGCATTTGAAAACTTCAGAGCTGAAGCGGGGTGGAAATGTGATGCATGAATCACATGCATCCAATTTCAACTTGTGATCCATATGTTTCATTTGGTACTGTTTAAATTTAATATTGCTGTCCATTTTTTCTGCTTGTAGATTGAGTTCAGCGACAGGGAATGGGTTTTGAGTTTGAAATTGGATCAGGTCAATGACATGATGCTTGTCAAATATCTGGACTGGTAATCCAGAGACCCAGGCTGATGATCTAGGGATAAGGGTTCAAATGCGGCCACAGCAGCTGGTGGAATTTAAATTAATAATCTGGAATTGCAAAAATAATCTGGCCCACATATGACTCCAGATCCACAGCACTGTGATTGGCTTTTCAATGCCCTCCGGATGGGCAATAAATAGTAATCCAACCAGCGATGCCCACATCCCATCTGATTAAAAATAAATAAAAGCTCATCTTAGTAATGCTGACCATGAAACCATTGTTGAAAGTTATAAAAAGACCCATCTAATTAGTTAATGCCCTTTAGGGAAGGAAATCTTCCACACTTGGTTTGGTCTGCACGTGACAGCAATGTGGTTGAGTTAACTGCACTATGAAATAATGTAACAAGCCAATCAGTTCAAGCGAAATTAAAGATGGGAAACATATACCTTGCCAGTGACGGCCAGATCCCATGAAAGAAAAAAAACAAGTTGCAGAAAAAATAATCTGCATTATTTAATGTTTGCGTATTGTGTTGTAGGGTTTGTTTGCAATGAATTTCTAAAAACCGCTTTGATGTGCCATTAATCACTACATATATGATGTGTCATCATATAGGAGAATCCACCACATGTGATGCCCTTTATGATTCTTCATCAAGCATCTGAACTCAAATCCAACTGACAAGCTGAGGTGTGTTCCTCGGAATGTGAAATCTGTAAATCTGGTTAATATAGTTGTGCAAACAGCATTTCTAATTCGCTATCAATTTGCCATGGTGTATTGTGTCATAAGGTGAAGAGTTATTTGAGACCACATTAGAAAGAGCTGAATGATGATGAGGTGAATGGGGGCGGTTGGGTTTAGACTGTTTAAATAGCATTGCAGGAACAATTCTTCAACAACTTTAAGTCTGACTTCACTGTCATCTCAGCCTCAAGTTTGTCACTCTTCTGTAACGCCGTTCACTCTGCTGCTATTTGTAATTCATGCAATTTTAAAGATTCCTTACTACTTTTCATATTCCAGTGGTTGGGTGTAGGATTTTAAATTTGAAAAGTGGACAGGCTCCATGAGCAGAGTTTTCGACTTTCCGAGCAACAATGATGTGCTGTATGATTTGACCTGGTGTTGGAGTGGGATTTTATTTCACAACATGATCCAGTTTATACACATCAGCTGCAATCCCTCCTCTCTCCTGTTGCTCACCTGAGTCCCAAGATCAGATAGTTGTGCTAAATTTGCTTCCTTGTCAACCGTTATTTAGACACACAGTGGGTGGTCAGTTCTTCCGTATTGTGTTGATGTGAATGATTCCTTTACAGAATCTGACTGATATGACATTCTGCTTGCCGCGTTGGTAGCGCAATAATGCTGGCAATGGCAGACCACCACTAATGCACCTAGATTAGCTTCGACAACTTCAACAGGTTGCTCGGTTCTTCGTTTATTTGCATTTTTAAAACCGATCCTGTATTTAACATGCAACGTGACTGGTAAATAACATGTAGACTATTGGTTTACAAAACATTCCTGCAGAAACCTAGATACCTTCCATTCTCACTTCTAAGTGTTTCTTTTCTTCATCCGCATTCCTAAAAAAAAGTATCCATCATTTGTTTTCGCCCTGTTGTGATTTCCAGGTCAACTCAGCAGAAAGTTTTGTTTTGTAATGCAGTTTTTCTTTTGAAACAGTGGGCTAAATCTTCAAACTTTTTCCAGTAGAATATTAGTGTTTTCACACAAAGAAACAGTCAATTAAGACACTTGCTTTAAAATCTGTCGGTACAAGAAATGGTCTTATTAACCTACTGAACATAGAACATTTGATTTGGTAACTTCCACCAGATTATCTTTCCTTTGTGCAAATTTTCCAAGGACAGTCCAAAACATGTCTAAGGAAAGAACAGTCACCTGTGCTTTACCCAATATGATGCCACTAGTTTAAGCAAAAGTTCATTACTAAAGCTGGTAATGCAACTGGCACCCAAATACAAAGCGGGGTGTCTCTTGGTTGAATAACTTGCTTGTCATGGTTGAGTACTGCCAACTCTCGAGTGGCGTTGGCTTTAGTGGCAAACATTTTTTTCCTGTACTGGTTATGTAAGGTCAGGGAGGGGATGTGTAATTTAAAGTAAGGTACCTTTTGGAGAGGCAGAGGAATGAAAAGCAGCTGCTTATCTGAAGTGGGTGACTGTAGGGAATGCTTCTCTTGTAACAATATTCACAGATTTTTTTTTTCACCCATTTTCATTGTAAGAAAACAAATGTCTAGTAGTGTCACAAAGGGAAATCATGCCAGAATGTGAGGTCACAGTGAAGAATGAAATGTTCAATCAGGTAGAAAAAATGTTGTTACCAAGGAAGTATGTTAACATTGATTGGAAAATGTGACCAAGAAATGAGGCACAGATTGGCTTGGCCAAAGATGCATTTCTAAAACTGGAAAAGATTATGATGAATTCAATAGCCATAAAACAAAGCTGAGAATCCTAACATGCTACATCACACTAATTTTGGCGAATGGAAGCGAGTGTCGGGCGATCAGTGAAACAGTGCAGCAAAGTGTTGAGGTTTTTGAGGTAAATGATGATACCTTGGCTAGTAAAATCAGATCATGACCTCTGCTGACCAAAATCAAGAAGGAACAGTTGGGATTTCTTGGGCACGTAATACACCGTGATTTAGAAAGACGGATACTGATTTGGGAAAGATCGATGGTTAAAGTGATCAAGGTAGACAAAGAACAATCTTTTTAAAGAGCTTTGCAAACTGGATGAACGCATCATCAACAAAAGTGATCCAGAGTAAGATTAGCATTGGAGGTCCATGGTCAGCAACACCCTCCGGATGTGGTACCTGAAGAGAGAGTTCTCCAAGTAGCTGTTTAGAAATACAATGACTGCACTTTTTCAGAAACCGCCTTTGAAAACCAGTTATAAGTCAGTCAGTCATCAGTAGGTTCTTCAAGTGAGGTGGCGTAGCTATAAAACAGCCTTGACTCTCATCACCATTTTATCAGTCTTTTCACTTTGCATCTTCTGGCAAGAGTAAATTCTTGTTGCACTTAGATTGTAAGGTCTACTGTTACCTGGAATATTTTGAATGGCATTGAGTATTTACCCAATGTCATTCATAACTGCAAGGTTAGTTATGAAAGATTTGAGAAGGTGACAGTGAAGGACAAGGCTGAGATTTGTTGAGCAGATGCAGAATAAATTTAACTGAGCAAGTTTTAAAACAACTATGGATGTGGAGAGATTTCAGTTAAGTGTACAGTGTACTCCTCCAGAAGACCCTTCTATTCTTGGTCATGCCACTTTGGAAAGGGATTAAGGGATGTAGAGAAAGTGGAGATTACACCTCACTTTCTGGGAGAAACTGAAAATTCGAGGTTAGTTGCCGTATGCAAATCCAAATGACTAGTGACAAGTGATACTGGCTGAAGTTTCAGAACAAGTCACTTGCTGTGTCTCCCCTTTAATTTAGCCAGTGACTGTATTTTGTGCAACAATTAGTTGAAAATAGAGTTAAAAAAATATAAATTGCTTTTTTAAGAAGAAAGCCTTCTGAGTTAGGTGAGGTTTTGACCATGGAAACCGTGTTATTTTTAAACTTAATTATCGAGAGAAGATGGCATCCTGTCAACAAACGATGCAACGTGTTTGAACAAAACTGGCTCGCGACTCATATTTGGAAATGTGATTGTCAGTTGCTTTAGTGGCAGCATATTCAGACTTCTAATTGAATGTTCTGTGTATCAGTTTCATTTGATGAGAAGTAGACGTGTGGCAACCATTGCTGTCTATCAGTCCTACAAATTTGTTAGTATTTGGCTTGTTTGCGTTTGGTTGAGCGCACAGTTGCTTGGATTTGTTCTAACCAGTATTTCTGAAAATGTTCAGTTGGGTTTGTGATAGAAAAATGCACAGTTTTTGTGTTGGAGAGCTTTAAAAATGAAAAGTTCCATTGCATTTCACCCTGAGACACAATTTTGTGATTGTACATCAAGAGCAATGATTCTCTTTGACCTTGCATAAATTCCTTTGAGTTTAGCACCTTCTGGTAGTTTTGTGTTGTGTTATTTTGTTTTTCAATCTTTGGGTGAAAAGGGGTAGGGTGTGCATTCAGCCTCCTCTGTCTCCCCTTGCTTAAAAAAAAATGTAGTTTTGCATTGGCAGCAGCAGATTCACCAAGCAGCATGGTGCCACTGCTTATTTTAACACCATTTTAGAGGGGGGGGAAATCAGAAAAATTAAAACAAAAACATTGAAGTAAGCATTTGATTGCACATATTTTCTAAATATGGTGAGAAAAAAGAAAGCAGATGTTTAAAAATTGACCCTGTGCCAAGGAGCTACAGAGGAAGAAAATCTAGGTCGGCAGTTTACTGTACTAACCAGGATAGCAGCCACTTGGCAAGGTTACAAGGCAGTCAGAGACGTTAGCTTTGGCGCAATTTTAATACATGCAAATACAAATTTTTTATTCTTCAACAACAAATCCCCCAGACTTGAGACTTTGCACATGTTTTCCTTAAGCATAGAGGCTTACACTGAATTTTTTTCAGATTTTTCCCTGCCCTAGAAAATGTGCAATTTGAGTGTAGAAAGTTGCGCAGGGGGAACTGAACAGTCTTTTTTTTCACCCTTTACAATTGCTCAGAGGTTGTGCTAAGGATTTTAGGTAGGAAGGTTTCTGGGGGGCGATTCAGGAACAAAAAAAGGTTCGAATTTGCCAGGTAGACTTTTCCGAGGTGGGGAAAATGCTTTTCAATGATTTTTGGCTTTGAAATGTTGGAGCTCGACGAGGTTACAGGCAGAGTGAGTTGTTTTTTATATCAGAGTCTTTTGGTAGTGGTCACAGTGCATGCTCAGGGCCATTCGCATCAGGGTTTAAGAAGGGGGAAAAAGGCTATTTTCGGGTTCGAAAATAATTTCTTTTTGCCATGTTTATGATTTTTGATCTATAAAGTAGATTATCTGTACAAAAAGGAGTGTAATTTTTCCCGAATTGATAATTTTTCAGGCTTTTTCGGAACCTCGCTGTTTTTGCACCCTTACTGTGCAGCCTGATGCAACTCACTAGCTCCATTGCTGCTGACGTTTCAAGATTTTTTTTTCCGAAAATATTCAGAATAATTCATAGGGGGTTTATTGTAGCAAATTAATGAAAAAACATAGTGCTAAAAGGAAGAAAATTACTTTGTATTGCAGTATTTTATTGGAGAAGACTTCTGGAAAAAACCCTTGATTTTTGGAAAATAACATAATTAATTTTCGTTCAATTAAATTAATATTAAAATGCGTTTTGGATGCATTTGTAAATTCGGTGAGAAGCAGAACATCAATATAGGCCTAAAATGTAGAGTTTTCTTTTAATAAGACAAATTGCGGCTTGGGGTGTAAGGAAAAATCAAGTAGGAACAGATTTCTGATCAATACAAGGAAAAGCAAAGTTTAGAACCGATAAATAGGTATCGCCTTTTTAAAACAGTCGTTTTTAATGTTGCAAATGAGCTAAAAATTGCAGAATTTTGTTAGGGCGTGGCAATCCCTTAAATACTGCATTATAACCTTTAGATTTGTACTGTCCGATTGTTATTTTACAAGTAATTTTGCCTACAGTACCTGCATAAATATTTTTTCATTTTTGGGGGAATTATTTTTTTGCTTTTTCCCCCGATTTAGTATTTTCGAATTTTTTCCAAAAATAATCTTGTTTCAAAGCCTTTTCTTTTGGTCTTTATTCTTAACTAACGATTTAAAAACGGCTGAATAATTGTAATCGCCTGACCAGTGGTCACTTGAGTTCTTTTTGAGGTGTTTTTGAGGCTATATTTTTGGCTGGACTATTGGATGCATAAAGTGACTTATGATAAGGCAGACATTTGCTGAACCGCCATTTTGTCTAAAGCAGCAGATCTACCAGGTTCAGCAGACCTTTAGCTCTACTCTGTTAATGCACGAGATTAGTACATTCGTTTACTTAGTCGTTATTTTTTAATTTGTAAGTTTTTCTCCCCCGATTTTATTCCTAGAAGTCGCCCTTGTCCGATTCCTTCATGTTTCACTATTGGGGTATATTTCGTACTGGTTCAATTTATTTCGAGTAGAAAAATTGTCTAATTAATTGATAAATGTTGATGAATAATTGCACTCAAATTTATTTGTTGTGTTTTGTTTCTCCGTTTTGTTTCGATTAGGTGGAAAGGTGTCATTGTGCCTGATTTTTATATTTGATTTATGTGCGTGGTGTTAAAGTTCGTTTTATTCTTAATTCTCGATTTTAGTATTTCAAATGGCTTTAAGGTAACAAATCATTGAAAAGTAATAGCTGTTTTTTTTTCTCCCCCTTCCTCCTCCCCAGTGCTCTGCAGGACTTTACTATTTGAATATACAGGTGGGTCTGTTCTTTCTCTCAATAGCAATTTGTAAAATAAAGCGAAAAATAGTTAATATTTATCAACACTTTTCCCCCCCCCCCCTGTGTTTGTGGTGCCTATTGGTTCGTTTTGTAATCATTGTAAAACCCAGATCATCTTTTGAGCGAGGTACTTTCCCCCTTGTCATGATATTTTATCCTGTTCCCTCACGTTAGTGTTTAATTAAGATTGTTCAAAATTGAATTGATACACTGTTCATACTCAATGGATTGTTTTCTAAACCTGTTGTAATGTTTGTTGCTCAACCTGACCACTTACATCAATGTTCATTTCGTTGTTAAATCCCGTGGTTGACAATTCTTAACCAACCAAAGTCTGTTAAGTCTAATGAGAAATTCTAACTCCCCAAGAACCTTCACAGGCTTGCTGAACTGGTAACACTTGATGAACTTAAAAAAAAAAAATCTCTCGCACTGCATCCTCAAAGTAGAACTCTATACTGACCGTTTTCTGGAGAAAAGATGTGAAGTTTCTTGTACCTTTCGTACCCCCTGAAAGGAGCTGCTGCAGGGATGGTGGAATTCACTCTTAATAAATCAGTTTTGTGGTTTTTATGCACAAAATTTCATGAATTTTGAATTTTCACAAATGCCTGATGTGCACCAAAACAAATCAGTCCTGTTATCAAAACCAATAAAAATCAACTTGTCTCGATGATAGTTACCCACCACATTATTCACGTCTCACGGCTATTTCAACCAATCCATGTTTATATTTTTCTTTGCTTTGAATTAGTATGTGCGCACAGTGCCGTGTGTTCCATTTGCAAAATAGGTTTCAGCGTTGTCCACTAATCCAGGTTTGGCAAAATCTCCTCATTGGTCATCATAGATTTGAGTTGATGAGGCTGATATTTGCTGAAGCTTTGGAACTGGCAATTGACTTGGTTTTTAATTTTTTGTCTTGTTCTGCCCATCACTTATATCCATTTAAGTACTGCAACAACATTTGTGTGCTGCAATATAGAGCATTTATGTGTATACATGCATCACTTCCTTCTCTTTCAGTCCTTCAACATGAGTGAGACAGCCTGGGGACACTGCCTGCACTAACTACTCCAGATTACAGCTGTGAGGTAGCAGCCGGGCTTACTACAAGGTGGGGAGTTAGTCCCACTGAGGATTTCCATTTATTTTGAATAAACATGCCTCCATATGTTGTGATCGTTGCTCTTCCTAGTATTTTCGAGCATTACGATTTTGAAGACTGTTCATAACCATTTTCTAGTACATTAATTCTTAGGAAAAACCCCCTGAAACACCACCGAGGGAGGAAGAACAGCAGCAACAAAACTAAATCTGTTAACAGCTTGCGGTTAGGGATGAAAACTCTGTGATCTGGGGTTGGTGGGCGTATGAGATAAGGAAGGGAACTTACTGAACTTTCCAAAGTATTTTGGATTATTCTGGTACTATTCTAAGATGCTCAGTTTGAAGATTTGCTCACTTCTAGGGGCTGTTCGGCAGTAGCAATGATGGGAATGGATTTTTCTTTCTGTGCTTTACATGGTGTACAAATATTTCACTCACTCCCACTTTCCATGTAGTTATTTCCAGTGGCTAGTGTTTACCAACAAATTCAGTTTGCAGAGATTTTTAATGTATTTAACATTCATTTTATCATCTAAATGGAAGTTTGTTCCCAGAAAGAAAATTGCTTCTCTTTCCTATTAGCTGTACTTTCTCTGAATAAGTCATCTATTTTTCAGGAATATGAGTGACCAATTTATAAAAGGATTTGTGAACGAACACTTTATCTGCTTGAACATTCAATGTGATTTACTGATTGCTTGGAATTTTCACTGCCAAGCTCTGTAGGGTTATAATAAAGGTAACTCCCATCAAAACGTCCAGGTCGAAATAAAAATACTTAGAAAGAAAAGTGGGTTCCATTGATTAGCCTTGCTTTTTAAAGAACTCATTCCAATAAAACTTAGTTGCTTACTTATAAGCATGTCCCCCACACTGTCTGGTGGGACCACTTAAGACTAGCGACCATCTTGTGTAACGAAAACATGGTATGCGGGATGTGGTAAGTGTCACTAAATAGCATTAAGATTTGATAGAAACAAGAATATTACAGGCTCTGCTGTACATTCTCAGAAAAGGATGTGCATTTATATAGTGCATTTCACAATTATTGGATGTCTCTAAATGCTTTGCAGTGAATGATAGAATTTTGAAGTGTAGTCCCTGTGGGATTCACAGAAGCTAAACAAACTCCCATAAACTGTCATCCGATAATGACCATATTATCTGTTTTTATGATGTTGACTGAGGGAGAAAGATTGATCAGGACACTGGGGATAACGCCCCTGCTCTTACATGCCTGTTCAGCACAGAACATAGAATCAACGGCACGGAGACAGGCCCTTCGGCCCAAGTTGGTCCGTGCCGACCAAAATGCCCATCTAAACTAACCCCATTTGCCTGCATTTGGCCCATATCCCTCTTAACCTTTCCTATCCATGTTTCTGTCCAAATGCCTTTTAAATGTTGTCAACGTCCCTGCCTCAAACACTTCCTCCAGCAGCTCATTCAACATATGTACCACCCTCTGTGTAAAACAAAAAGGTTGCTCCTCAGGTTCCCATTAATTCTTTCCCCTCTTAGTTCTTGATTCCCAACCCTGAGAAAAAGACTGAGTGCATTCATCCAATCCATGTCTCTCATGATCTTATACACCTCTATAAGATCACCTCTCAGTCTCCTACTCTCCAAAAACAAAAGTCCTAGTCTATCTAATCTCTCCCTATGACTCAGTCCCATGAGTCCTGGCAACATCCTTGTAAATCTCTTCTGCACCCTCTCCGGTTTAATGACATCTTTCCTATAGCAAGGCGACCAAAAGTGAACACAATACTCCAGGTGCGGCCTCACCAATGTCCTGTACAACTGCAACGTAACATTCCCAACTTCTATACTCCGACATTCTATACAACGCCCTGACTGATGAAAGCCACCATGCCAAAAGCCTCCTTCACCGTCCTATCTACCTGTGACTCCATCTTTAGAGAACCGTGCACCTGAACTCCTAGGTCCTTCTGTTCCACGATACTTCCTAAGATCCTACCGTTCACCGTGAAAGTCCTACCTTGATTTGACTTTCCAAAATGCAACACCTCACACTTATCTGTATTGAACTCCATTTGCCATTTCTCAGCCCACTATGACCGGGGTGTTGTCAGGGCCTTTGCCGTGTACAGTAGGCTCAATCACCTCTTGATATCACGGAGTGAATCCAATTGGCTGAAGATGGGCTTCTGTGATGCAACTTCAGGAGGAAACCAAGATGCATTATCCAGATAGCAATGAATCATTCTTGGCAATGGTGCTGTGGGATCTCTTACATTCACACGAGAGAGCAAATGGGGCCTTTGTTTAATGTCTTATCTGAAAGATGGCACCGCCGACAGTGCGGCATTCCCTCAGTACTGCACTGACATGTTGGCCTTGATGCACCAACTTTTATAACACATCCATTTGTGGTACACTAAAGTTGAGGCTTTGTAATGTGTAGTTTGAGTATAGTATGGAATTTTGAACACAGCCTCATTTCTCTAACCGTAATAATCATCATTGAACTTTCTATTCCGAATGTCAGTACATCAAGTTTGTTTTCCTGCTGATTTAACACAGGAGGGAATTGGAAGCGTCTGGCAGATTATTGTCGGTATTTTGAAGGAGGATGATGTTTGGTGATGTGGCCTTGAATGGTGCTATCTGCAATGAACACACATGATCCACATAAACCATAATCTGTTGGAGATGGTTCTTGTTGCAAAGTTTGTATTACTATTAAATCCCCTTGGAAAGAGTAGCTTTGAATAATACTCTTTAAATTAAATTTAGTTAATAGGAGTGAACATCACGAGTGTATTTTGAATTTTTATGCACTTGATAAACATTCACAAATGAAATTCATCTTTGTTCTGGAGCAAACATTTTGTCTACTTCATGTTTCTTCAACTTACCGTTGTGTTATTACTTGACCAAGCAATCAAGCAAGTTGCAACTTCCTGGACCTGTAATTTTCCATCAGGGGAGACAAAACAATGGACTGGTTTGGTTTTGTGCTTTCTCCGATTCTGTCCCAGGCTCTACTCAGTCCTGTGTATCTCCCCTAAAAATGGTGATACAATGGAGATAGGAAACTTGCTGTATGGGTCATTGGGCGTGACAGCCTTAATCTTACCACTCAGCAGCATTAGCAAGTTGGAGTGCCAGCAAACGTTATCTTTAAGGTTGAACGTAAGTGAATGAGTGATCAGCAGAGATTCTCTTATCAGAAATATTGACATTCCAAATGTTTTCAAGTCAACAGGCACCCACCTCTGTTCACTCAGTAACTTGGGTTTACTGTGCAACCTGTGACATGATGTAAATAGAAGTTATTTAGGAATAAGAAAAGGCTATTAAATAAAACCAGCCTCCCTCACTCTATCCCGCAATATCTTCAAAAACCTTTCCAATGTTTCTGGAGCCCATTGTAATGATCTATTTCCTTGGTTATGAACATATGGGAATGACTGGCAGGAAAAGACCAGCCAAGCCATCAAGCCTACTCCACGCTCATGATACCTGAAGCATCAGACTGATGCCCACACCCTGCCTCTTCTCCCAATCTCCCACCCAGCTGCAGTCATGGAATCTCTTTTAACAGACAAAAAACATAAACTAGAAGCAGGGGTAGGCCATTCGGCCCTTCAAGCCTGCTCTGCCATTCATTCTGATCATGGCTGATCATCGGATCAAATATCCTGATTCCCCACCCCCATAATCTCTTGGTCCCTTTAGCCCCAAGAGCTATATCTAATTTATTCTTGAAATCACATAACATTTTGGCCTCAGCTACATTCGGTGGTAGTGAATTCAACACATTCACCACCCTCTGGGTGAAAAAATTTATCCTCGCCTCGGTTCTAAAGGTTTACCCCTTATCCTCAAACTATGACCCCTAGTTCTGAGCTCCCCCACCATCAGGAACATTCTTTCTGAATCTACCCTGTCTAATCCTGTTAGAAGTTTAAGTTTCTATGAGATCCCCGCGCTCACTTCTAAACTCCAGTGAATATGATAACCGATTTGGTGTCTCCCCATGTGACAGACCTGCCATCCCAGGAATCAACCTGGTAAACCTTCACTGTACTCCCTCTATAGCAAGCGCATCCTTCCTCAGATAAGGACACCAAAACTGCACACAGTATTCCAGGTGTGGCCTCACCAGAACCCTATACAATTACAGCAAAACATCCCTAAACACAAATCCTCTTGCTATGATGGCCTGCCTGCTGTACCTGCTCGCTTACGTTCAGCGATTGATGCATCCAAGGTCTTGTTGAGTATCCACCTCTCTCAATTTGCGCCCATTCAAGTAATAATCTGTCTTGCTGCTATTGCTACCAAAGAGGAGAACCTCACATTTATCCACATTATACTGCATCTGCCATGCAGATGCCCATACACTCAGCCTGTCCAAATCACGCTGAAGCATCTCTGCATCCCCCTCAGTCACCCTCCCATCCAGCTTTGTATTATCTGCAAATTTGAAGATAATACATTCAGATTCCTCTTCCAAATCAATATATAATGTGAACATACTAGATTCACTAGCTGATAGAAGTTTATGAAATTGAGAAGTATAGATAGGGTGAACAATTGGGAGCTTTTTCCCAGGCAGAAATGACAATTATAAGGGGACACAAGTTCAAGGTAGGGGGGAAAGGTTCTGTGGAGACGTGTGGGGGAAGTTTTTTTACACAGAAGGTGGTGGGGACCTGGAATGCGCTGCCAAGTGAGGTGGTTGAGGCAGTTACATTAGCCACATTTAAGACTTATCTTGATAGGCTTATGAATAAAAGGGGAATAGAGGGATACTGACGGTCTGGATAGGACAACGTGATCGGCACAGGCTTGGAGGGCCGAAGGGCCTGTTCCTGTGCTATACTGTTGTTTGTTCTTTGTAATGTTGTACTTTGGGGTAGAAAACTACCTAATTTCATTTTTACTTTATGTTCCTTGGTTAATCCAACCATTTGAGCAGTTTTCTCAATCCCCTGCATGTGCTTGAAAACTACATTCTGGCAAATGACGGTAAATACAGAACAATTTATATTCTGCAGTGTTCCCTTTATAATTCTGTAGAAAGCTGTGCAGCAGGAAGGCCTATGTTAGCTTGTGAGAAATTCCTGATCTCAAATATAATTTTGTGGTAAACCACTATTCATCAAATATAAATTCATTGCATTTCAAACTAAGTGGTGTTTCAGAGTAAGTCAATGATTTAGCTTCAGAAGTCTGTTAAATCTTGCCCATTAGCACTGCAGAATCCTTAATGAAAACTGCTGGATTTTGTACTTTTTTCGGTGGAAGTATTTTTTGCTTTAAATCAGATTTATTGCAAATCATCTCTCTCTCATTGTCAGGTTTAACTCTGGAAACATTGCTGATTTTTATTGTGCAGCTGCAGCAACAGTTCCCTAGATCTTTGGGCAAAATTCTTTACGATTCTGAAAATATACGTCGACTTGATGATTTTGAAGTTGCTTCACTCTGATTTTAAATGCCAAATTTTATTACACATGAAAATGGAAATTCTCTGCAACTCTAATTACGTTTGCAGAATGTTATCCTTTATGGGACATTCAGAAGAACATAAGAAATGGGAACGGGAGTGGGCCATTTGGCTCTTGGGAGCCTGCTCCGCTATTCAACAAAATCATGGCTAATCTTCTACCTCCATTTCACTGTCCCACATGTCCCTTGACTCCCTTTATGTCTAAAAATATTGTTCTTTGCCTTGAATGTATTTAATGACTGCACATCCGCCTTGCTCTTTGGAGAATTTGAAAGATTTACAATTATCTGGAAAGATACAATTATCTGGGTGAATAAACTTCCCATTTCGACACTAAATATCTGACCCCTAGTGCTTGACACTTCAGCCAGAGGAAACGGCCTCCTCGCATCTACCCTGTCAAGTCCTCCAAGAATTTTATGTATATTAATGTGATCACCTCTCATTCTTCTAGAGTCTAGGGAATTTAGGCTAATTGTACCTCCTTCCCAAAGGATAATCTCATCCCAGTCTAGTGAACCTTTGTTGCAACACTGCTTACACCAGTGGATAAAGGGACTCAAATTGTACACAGCACTCCTGTATGCTATGCAATAAAGATTTGTGTTCTTTTATTCCAATCCCTTTGTAATAAAGACTAACACATCTGATGTAATGAAGAGACCATAAATATCCGAAATGATTTTGTTCTTGCAGTGTAAAAGCTGTTGTTGTCCTCATTGTTTCTTGTTTGTTCCTGTGTATTCTGGATGAAGTTTCAGAGCTATTGAGTGTCATATGGAATGTTTACCAGAATGTTTGTCCTGTTAGTGGACAAACTCTTCTCATCCCTTTGTAGACATTTGCTTCCTTGGCTTTCATTTCTGTTCCATAAAGTGATAAACTTTTCCTCGACACGCTATTTTAACCTACGAACACAAGTCTCAGCATGTTATAAGCTTTTTTCTTTGTTCCTTTGCCGCCACAGCTGTTTTGTCATTAAATTCTTGTACCAGGTTCTGTAGTAACAGTTTAGGTTATCCACATTGAAAGCCAGTTCCTTCATCTTGATAATGTGCCATTTGCATTTGGCCAAACGTTTTGAGACAGGAAACAGTGACTTGAGGAAATATGGCTGCTTTTAACAATTTATAATGTGGCCAAAGTCACCAGCTAAGCTTTTTTTCATTTGGAACTTGCACAGCCATTTCTAGAAGGAGCTGTGTACAAAGAACCAAGCTACAGTTCCATGGTCTGTATATAAATATATTGAATAACAGTCAAACCATTAACTATCTACAGCTATGCTTTTGTTATGGCTTAAAGAACATATATGTTAGCTGTTGTCTAGTTGCAATTACCAAATCAGAAGCTTGAGACCCCTTCCTTTCAGGGTGTGCAATCCAAGTTCATCTCTGGTTGTAGTTGAAAGATCTTTGCCTTCAGCTGCCTGTAGATCTGCTACTTTGAGACTCAGAACTGAATTAGAAAAATGATAGTCATAGCACTGATTTGAGTCATGGTCAACTTGATGAGGCTTCTTTTAGGTATATGAAACTAAGGATGGAAGCACATCTATATGCTCTGAGGTCAGGTTTCAAAATCATTGTTTGAAGTAAAATCTAGTTGCGCTGAATTAATCAGAATTCACAGGCGTTATTCACATTTACCATATTGTCAGAGGTAAGTTTTCCAGCAGTTTAACTGATTTTACAGCGTTTTTCAAGTTCTGGGTTTGCAAATTGGATGTGAAGTGTTTTTTTTAAACTAAAGTTCAAATGAAATATCCTTGTTACTGAAACCTGTTCACTGGAATTGGCTCAATTTTCTGTGTCAGCCCTTTCATTAGTGGAAGAATATAATACCGTCCCATGTTATTTTGGTTATGAATCACAACTTAAATTGAAAGTAAAAACTTAAAACTGATCTCACTTGATTATAGAACAACTCATGTTTTACACAAAAATAATATGCAATTATTTGTTAAATTTATATCAAACTTGATCTCTGATGCAAACTTGTACATAAACTTCTCCACAGGTGGGAGAAAAAAAAACTGATGAATTGAGAGAAGTGTGCTGTTTTTTTTTAAAAAAAGGCAGCTCCTAGCTACAGAGGTAGCATCAAGGTAGGCTGTAGAGGGATTGGTATCTCTCTGGCCCCCCCAAACTCTCCAGCCTGACCATAAAACCCAGCCCAAGCATTTTAATCTATTTCCAGGCCAGAGTCCTACAATGGTTTCAGCACAGGAGGAGGTCATTTGTCCCTCTGTGGCAGTTCTCTCCAAGAGCAACTCTCCGTTCCATTCCCCTGCCTTTTTCCTGGAGCTTTTAAAAAATTGTCGAGCTGTGAAAGCCTCATTTCCAAGGCACCCTCACAAACAAAACTGATTAACTATGTCATATGCAAGCTACCATACCCCCACTGTTACCAAATTCTTCGCTCAAATAACTGTTGTGATGATGTGGCTATTGTCTGCTCTGTTCAATCTCTATATTCCTCCCACTCTTTATTCACTTTCGAACGCCTTGCTCTATTTTACTACATATTTTGTCTTCAAGATCTTGAAGACTCTTGGCCTGAGTAGTTTTCTACATTCAAATATTTTCTTTCTTGTTCCTTCAGTTGCTTTACTAAGTCGCTTATCCTTCTGTATAAATATAAGTTCCAATCTCTCCATCCACTTCCTTTCAGTCCACTTTTCCCTCGACCTCACTTTCTGCATTGACATTCTTTCCACCTTTTCAAACTTATCACAGGGGCCTTGATTGAGGCCTCTGACATTGATGAATTCTCTCAAATTGCACACTCGCTCCCTATTTACCCATCTCCTTTTTTTTAACCAGTGGGGCAAGTACTTCTGAACTTCCTCTTTATTTCCTGTCAAATTCTTTTCAATCATTGGCCTGCCATGTGTAATTTACATTGCTGCACTTTTAGGGCAGAATTTTAACTGGTGGAATAGCAAATGGAAACCACCTCCTTGCTTTTTGCTGGTATCCATGTTAAGTATCAGTGGAGTGCACGGGAGACATGTGTGATCAGTTGGGAAGGGGAAACCTTTCACTGGTGAAACCCGCTGTCAGCTGAGAATATAGCAGTTACATGTGGGTTACCGCAGAGCCTCCTGGACTAACCGGGTGCTCTTCATCACGGCCACAACTTTCCTGCCTATCTCCATTGCCGTTAACGTAAGACTTATTGAGAGCACAGAGGTGTTTTTCACATTTGAATTTCATTTGTAAATATTTCCTATTTCATTGTGGTTTCACTTTATTCATGTGTGCATCATTATTATTTGTTGAGACTAACTTAGAGAGCTAGAAGTACTGGCGCACCTAACTGTTGGCATGAATTGATGGTTTTAGGGAAGTTAGGGAGACTTTATTGGATTTAGTGTTCATTCTTTATTGAATGTTCATATTTGTGTTCAGTGTTGTACTCTGCACTCTGGGACATAGCTGGACTTGCAGGTTCAGCTGGCCCTCCTTTCTATCTCAAGATCTCTCTGGGGATAGGTGAACTGAAAGGACTCCGCCAGTTAACAGGCTCAGTTGGACCCACAAGTACGCAGTTCTGACACAGCCCTTTACGCCTCTCATTTACCTACCTGACTTACTGAATCCACCATCCATCATCACATCCAGGATGCCAGGCCCTTCCCACTTCACTGTCTATCTTCCCTTAGTTCTGTCTTCTCCTTCTCCATAACATTCCCCCATCACGCGCACAGTTCAACAAGGAAAACTGCTCACTTCAGACACACAGCTGACTTGCACACCACCTTTAAACGAACGTGAACTGCGTGCCATGAGATCCTCATGCAATACTGACTTTATCATAATGGGAGGACTTAATTACTAAATGTTTGAACATAATGGGTATTTATGGCATGCAAATGTGTCACATCTCACTCCACTAGATCTGAGTTGGGTTGTCACCACTTGCTGTTTCTCCTGATAAAGGTGCCTTCTCAAATCCGCGGATCATCGTTGTACCTGGCATCTGATTGCTCTGGTAATTCATGACCAGATCTCATTTGAATGCTACTATTTACTATTCCTTCAGCTTAATTTACATTGGTCCAAAAGTATCTTGCCGAGCAGGGGTAACTCAACTCCTTGTTTCCATCATCCTTCGCACTCTCACTGTAGCCTTCTATGACTCAGCTCCTATCCCCCTTTTTCATCCATAACTCCTCCAAAACAACTGCCAATATCCTGTTCATCCAAAACACTACTGTACCATTTCTTGCTATGGCTGAATCTTGCCTTTCTCTCGGCTCCCAGTTTGTCCAACTGCTGTGACACTCTCTAATCTGATTTCTGCTCTGCCAAAAGCAGACGCTGCTTCTATCCAAATACTAATGTCAGCCTTGTATGATTGCTGTACATGCTCGTCCTTCTTGCCGATCATTCTGCTCATTCCAGTGTCCCACAAGCCCAGCCCTTTTTGTAACAATCTCTCCCAATTTGAATCCTAACCTCTCTGTCAGTATGTATCCCATTAATGACGTATTTCCTATCCCCAAACAGCAAAAATCTCCACCTTTACTTCACTTCCTTTCTGTTTGGTAAAGCTTGATGCCAATCAGCAAGTACAGCATCAATTTCCATACTTATATTGATAATGCCTACCTTTTTTTATACTTAATTTCATGACCATGATTTAAACTTGCTGCTATTGGGCATGAAGTCTTGGGATGAGTTTTAAAAAACCAGGTTAATATAAGCAAAACAGAAACCATCTATTTTGACTTTGTAGCCAATGCTTTTAATTTTATCAACCTGCCTGAGGTTTAGTCTGATACTGCTACAGATCAAAGGCTGTTGCTTGATCACAAGCTGAGTTCCCTTTCCCATATTTTCTTAACATTGCATGCCTCAACACCACATTTTACCACTGCAAGTCATGCATATATGGTCTTCTCCAAATCCTGTCACTGACCTTCTTGGACTCTACATTCACTCATGATAAGCAGTGTGATATTGCCCATCAGTTAATGTTTAAAATCACTTTGGCACACTTCCCCATAGCAGTTCCTTCCCATATTGTTAGCAGCTTTTTAAACTATTCTCTACAATGTGAAATTGCCTGTTCCTTTGCAGTTATTTGTTCTTTTGTGACTTGGTTCCTCCATTAATCTAGTTCTCTTTCCAGGTTCCTACAAATCTGCCATCATTGCCCCTCCTTACAAATCAATCTGTGACCCTTCTGTCTTCAGTTATCATCGTTAAGTTCCTTTCTCTCAAGTTATTGTCTCAAACCCATGCTTATCTTTCCTTGAACTACATATTGGTGATAGTGACCACAATTCGGTTATGTTTACTTTAGCGATGGAAAGGAATAGGTATATACCGAAGGGCAAGAGTTATAGCTGGGGGAAAGGAAATTATGATGCAATTAGGCGAGATTTAGGATGCATCGGTTGGGGAAGGAAACTGCAGGGGATGGGCACAATTGAAATGTGGAGCTTGTTCAAGGAACAGTTACTGGGTGTCCTTGGTATGTACCTGTCAGGCAGGGAGGAAGTGGTCGAGTGAGGGAACCGTGGTTTACTAAAGAAGTTGAATCTCTTGTGAAGACGAAGAAGGAGACTTATGTGAAGATGAGATGTGAAGGCTCAGTTAGGGCGCTTGAGAGTTACAAGTTAGCCAGGAAGGACCTAAAGAGAGAGTTAAGAAGAGCCAGGAGGGGACACGAGAAGTCTTTGGCAGATAAGATCAAGGAAAACCCAAAAGCCTTCTATAGGTATGTCAGGAATAAAAGAATGACTAGGGTAAGATTAGGGCCAGTCAAGGATAATAGTGGGAAGTTGTGCGTGGAGCCTGAAGAGATAGGAAAGGCGCTGAATGAATATTTTTCGTCAGTATTCACGCAGGAAAAAGACAATGTTGTCGAGGAGAATACTGAGATACAGGCTATTGGACTAGACGGGATTGAGATTAATAAGGAGGAGGTGTTAGCAATTCTGGAAAGTGTGAAAATGGATAAGTCCCCTGGGCCGGATGGGATTGATCCCAGGATTCTCTGGGAGGCTAGGGAGGAGATTGCAGAGCCTTTGGCTTTGATCTTTGTCGTCATTGTCTACAGGAACAGTGCCAGAAGACTGGAGGATAGCAAATGTTGTCCCCTTGTTCAAGAAGGGGAGTAGAGACAACCCTGGTAATTATAGACCAGTGAGCCTTACTTCTGTTGTGGGCAAAGTTTTGGAAAGGATTATAAGAGATAGGATTTATAATCATCTAGAAAGAATAATTTGATTAGGGATAGTCAACACGGTTTTGTGAAGGGTAGGTCGTGCCTCACAAACCTTATTGAGTTCTTTGAGAAGGTGACCAAAGAGGTGGATGAGGGTAAATCAGTTGATGTGGTGTATATGGATTTCAGTAAAGCGTTTGATAAGGTTCCCCACGGTAAGCTATTGCAGAAGATACGGAGGCATGGGATTGAGGGTGATTTAGCGGTTTGGATCAGAAATTGGCTAGCTGTAAGAAGACGGAGAGTGGTGGTTGATGGGAAATGTTCATCCTGGAGTTCAGTTACTAGTGGTGTACCGCAAGGATCTGTCTTGGGGCCACTGCTGTTTGTCATTTTTATAAATGACCTGGATGAGGGTGTAGAAGGATGGGTTAATAAATTTGCGGATGACACTAAAGTCGGTGGAGTTGTGGACAGTGCGGAAGGATGTTGCAGGTTACAGAGGGACATAGATAAGCTGCAGTGCTGGGCTGAGAGGTGGCAAATGGAGTTCAAAGCGGAAAAGTGTGAGGTGATTCACTTTGGAAGGAGTAACAGGATTACAGAGTACTGGGCTAATGGTAAGATACTTGGTAGTGTGGATGAACAGAGAGATCACGGTGTCCATGTGCATAGACCCCTGAAAGTTGGCATCCAGGTTGATAGGGTTGTTAAGAAGGCATATGGTGTGTTAGCTTTTATTGGTAGAGGAATTGAGTTTCGGAGCCAGGAGGTCATGTTGCAGCTGTACAAAACTCTGGTGCGGCCGCACCTGGAGTTTTGCGTACAGTTCTGGTCACCGCATTATAGGAAGGATGTGGAAGTGTTGGAACGGGTGCGGAGGAGATTTACCAGGATGTTGCCTGGTATGGTGGGAAGGCCTTATGAGGAAAGCCTGAGGGGCTTGAGGTGGTTTTCGTTAGAGAGAAGAAGGTTAAGAGGTGACTTAATAGAGGCATACAAGATGATCAGAGGATTAGATAGGGTGGACAGTGAGAGCCTTTTTCTTCGGATGGTGATAGCTAGCACGAGGGGACATAGTTTTAAATTGAGGGGTGATAGAGACAGGACAGATGTCAGAGGTAGGTTCTTTACTCAGAGTAGTAAGGGCGTGGAATGCCCTGCCTGCAGCAGTAGTGGACTTGCCAACATTAAGGGCATTTAAATGGTCATTGGATAAACATATGGATGATATTGGAATAGTGTAGGTTAGATGGGTTTAGATTGGTTTCACTGGTCGGCGCAACATCGAGGGCCGAAGGGCCTGTACTGCGCTGTAATGTTCTATGTTCTATTCGAATCATTTCAATCATGTTTCTGCCCCTTCCACCATATCAAAATGACTCTTATTGAAGTCACAAAAGCTTGCAGCCTTTGATACAATTGACCATACCATCCTCATACCTGTTTATTACTACTCCATTTGAGTAGGACTGCACTCTCTGGTTCCATTCATATCTTTTCTTGTAACCTGAAGTCACCTGAAATGGCTTCTCTTTCCCATTTCTGTAGTTAACTTTAGTGTGGCGGAAAGACCCTTGGCCACTCTTGTTTCCCAACTACATGCAGCTTCTTGGTGACATCATCTGAAAGCATGTGGTCAGTTTCCACATGCATGTTAGATTTGAGGCCCAACATACTCCTTTCCAGTCTCCTACATTCTATATTGTAAAACAAATTGAGTTACTAACTTGAAATTAGTACCTGGTCACCTATCACCCCAACGCTTGCTGAGCTATGTAGCTTTGGTTAAGCAAATTTTAAAATTCTCATCCTTATTTTCACTTTGCTATGACCGTGCTCCTCCCTATCTCTGTAATCTCCTAAAAACCCTCCCAAGATATCTAGGCCCTTCTTCCAATTCTAGCCTCCTTGAACATCTTGATTTTAATCACCTGTGACTGGTGGCCGTGTCTTCAGCTGTTTCATTCTCTCCGCAAACCTCATCTCTTAGTTTTCTGCTTTAAGACACTTCTTAAAGTTACCTTTTTTGGCCAAGATTTAGGTCATCTCCTTCTGTAGCTCAGTGTCAAAGTGTGTTTGGTTCTTCTGTGAAGCACCTTGCGACCTTTTGTTATATTAAAGGTGCTATATAAATGCATACTGTCAGTTTGAAAGAGTCTGCATTGTTAATAGTTTTGCATGATTTTTATCTCTTCTTCCTTCCCTTTTCTATACTTCAAGTAGATTTTTTTGGTTATCTTGTCTTGCTGCCATTTTGGGATTCTGGCAATCTCCCTTGCAATACATTTTGAGGTATGATTTTTTTCATTATTTCCTATTTAACTATCTTTATTTGTGTTCTTGGTCATTTACCCAGAGCTGTTCTGTGAGTGAGAAGGAGAAAGTAAACTACTTCTCAAAATATGTCAAGCATACTGGACTGTGCTGGACCTCAATTCTGGTCTACGGTTGCAGTGAGTGCCATTGAGCCATGTTCATGCTGTTCTGGCAATCTTTTTCAGCAGGATTGTGAAGGTTGTGACCAGCTTGCGCATGGAAGGTAATTCCACTTGCAGGAAGGTCGATGATGATTTCTTTCAGACTTGGAAATGCCTGAGGATCCACCTGCCAAAGAAAATGTAATCTACTTGTTGAGAGTCTTGTGTGGGAAAGCTGTAATCACAGCACCATTCTCTCTCAAAAGAAATCGCCTATTATTGTGCACTCGCTCACATTGCATTGAGGTAAACTGCGAATCTTGCACAACTCCCTGAAGTGTTTATTTTGTACGGAACTTGAGCAGTATCTGCGCTGACACTCTGTTAGCTGTTCCACTCAGATGGTTAAAATACTCTAGTCGTTAACTGGAGCTTGTGAACTGTAGCAATTGCTTCTGGGGTAGTTGCCTATGTGAGTCAAAGTAACTGACTTTTGGCAGCAGATGAATTTTTAATTTGATCTGCATTAGCTCTCTTTCTATTTGGATCGAAACTGATGTGCACCAGAGCCATTGCCTATTGAGAAACCACCTTTGAGTCTTTCATAAAGTACAACTCTGTCATTTAAAACAATAACCCATTATGGGGTCATCCTTGATTAAAGTGGATTTATTTCAGCAGTGACTTAGATTGACTTTCATCCTGATATGGGCAGCTACCCAGAGATAGGACCAGATGTTTAGAGTCTCCTAAATGATCGACCTGTTTAGTGCAATGCTTCTGAAACCTTTTGCCGATGTGACCTTATTTTAATGGCCCTGACTGCGTGACACAAGACTGAAAATGTGGGGAGGGGTGCTGCTAACTGGAGTTCGCAGGCTTTTTTCCCAGCAGGAATTGGGCCTTGCTTCATTAGATCGTGACCACTATCAGAAAAAGGATTTAAAGGAGCCTCACAGCTGTTTAGCACTCATCTCGCAGCTTGCAACCCTAAAATCTTGTTGACCTACAGTTTGAATTCAATTTTGAAATGTTTTGGTAGCAGCCAGAATTAGTCAGTTGTTTCACAAGCTAGTAAAAAGACTTCTGTACATCTTTTTCCAAATTGAACTTTGAGTCAGTGAGAAAAGAACACTCATCTTGTGTTATTCATGTCCACCAGCTGTTCAAATCGTTTTATAGTAACCTTTGCCCACCAACCTGAGAAAATAGCTCTTCCAATTGATGCAAGCCTGTCGAGAGAGTCTTAGAAGGTGGATTCAGATTCAAAATCTGTGTTCGTGTAAGATCAAAAAATGTAACCATTCATATCTTTGGTTGTTTCAGTATTTCAACATGGATCTTTAAGTATGGAGCACAGAAATAAGTGCAAGAATTGTTTGAACCTTTGGGTTCCTGTGAGCTTGTGTTTCTTTGGAAGGATTTCTTGATTCCACTGTTGGTAATATAATTTGTTTGCTTTGCTTTTATCCAAAACCAAATTTTACTTATCTCAAAGTCACATTGTTAATTTTCTTATTATTTGCCCCCAAATATTTATTTCTTCCTTGAAAGGGCATACATTTTAATGCAGGTAAGACAAATCATCCAGATAGCTAATTTCCTTTGGGAGTAAGATTTTAGGCAACCTATTATTAAAATGAGCTGAGTTAATTGAATAGCATAACCGTATCTCCTTTTGATGGTGTCCACCAGCAGCTACCAGGTACGCTAGAGATCATTGTACTTTTTCAGTGACTACTAGCGAAAACCTATGAAGGATTTCTTTCAAGGCCATCTACAAAGCTTTATTACCTCATGTTTAAAGCATGCAATGATCAGCACTTACGCACTGCTTGTTCAACTTGATCTGAAGATGTCAAGTTCTCAACCAAAACAACACTTCTACTTTGGTGTTATTTGAGTTGAACAAATTAAGAGTGATGATTATATGGTTCCTCGTGTTCAATTTTCATCCGCAGCTAAGAGATGAGACTAAATGCTGCACCCTAAGTGGGGGAAAAAAATTCAATGTATGCCAGGAGCAGAGAGATCTAATAGTACAGGAATGCTGATTTCTCAACGTGGGATCACAGTGACCCCTCCCTGACCCTGATTATTGTTGTTGTGAGGTTTATGTCTCGTCTCTTCTATTTCTGTTGTGTCACATGTCCTCCAAAGACATTGGTCTCTATATATTTTTTAAAGATCCCTTAATTCATTGAGGGTGACTATAATTGAAGAAATATTTCTAAATGTCATGCCAAATCAATGAGGTTTTACTTTTGGGAAAAGTCTTTTCAACTGACTCCTTTGGATATTTTAGGATTCCTTCTAAACAACGATGCATTCTCTCTCTCTCTCTCATGCATCTATCTCATGGGTATAGGGGAATACCAAAGGTAGCCTGTCAAAGCAAACAGGACAATGGAATGGGAGGAAATGTGACAAATAAAACTCGATGTAGATTTATATTAATTAAGATCTTGGAAATAATATAGAATAGTAGCAAGTTCCTCAATTGGGGTAAAGGTACAGAAAGTCTTGGTGGTACAGTTTCTTAAATGTGCCATTGCAGGTAGAAAAAGCCAGCCTTAAAAAGATTAAAGGGGTTTGAGCCGTTGTTGACTCATTTATTTACATTGTGTAATCGTGTTATATGGCTCCTGGCCAGTTTGAGATGTATTGTTGGGAAGGTTCCTCAGGGTATGTGTTGAGGGAGATTGTGAGATGTGAATTTTATAATCTAAAAATAAAAATGAAAGCAAAGTGGAGTGTGTAACTTCAGGCTATACTTATTCTGAAACTTATGTTTTGCAATCTGCTTTGTGGCTGGTTATTTCAGTCAATGGAATAGGTGTTCCCTTATAATTTGATGCCTCCAGGCTTCAATTAGTTGGATGCATTGGCATAGAACTCTCGTGCCCTCTCTTCCTGTTTAATGTTCTGGATTATTTCAGATATCTTCTACAAATATGGTTTAATTATACACAGCTTTCTTTTACAGAAAGGAGTATCATGAGTTATTTCTTTAACATTTATTAATGGATGTAGCCTTGTGTAAATATTCAATGTTGCTGTTTGGTACAATTCTAATTTCAAATACATTTCACATGTGGCTATATTTTAGGTAAAATTCACTGGGCTAGTTTTGAAATCTGTGCTGTACACTACATTGTGTAAGACATTTGGGTGTGCTTACAGTGAGGCTCAGGTATTCACCAATCTTGCTGAGCGGCAGGGTGTACGGTGGAAGGCTAGGTTTTTGTTTGCTTTGCTATGGCATTCATATCTTGGTTGCTCTTGTACAAAAAGTGTTGCTAATTAATTTCTGATTCTCAATGTGAGCAGTTCAGCCTGGCTTCACTCTGAAACATGGCCACGTTGTATAAAATATGTCCGTCATAACGCAGCTTTTTTCCAATGGGAATCGCACTAAATAAATTATTTCTCCTTTCATTGTAACAACAAGCCACAGTCAGATTCACAAGCCTGAAAAGTTTAATCTGTGATGGCTGGTTTCTGTTGTAGTTCCCTGGGTTGGGCACACACACGGGAAGTAGTGAGCTGTTGTGAAAAAGCTTTGTTATAGGTTGGAAAAAGTTCCTGTGCCATTTGACGAACGGCCTACTAAATGTGGCCAAGGTTGGCTGGCAACAAATGAGATTGACTTTGGGTGGCCGTAACTCTCTGTTTTAAAATTTACATCAATGTCAAAGAGACGCCACATCAGTTGCCTTAAGTCTCAGCCTGTTCTTGACCATTGCAAATAGGTCTGATATTCAGGTAGTTTTATTACTTATCCTCTCGCTTTGCATCTAGTCACTGAGGCTCTTGGATTTAAGCCACTTTCCTCAACTCTGTCCTGAACCATACTTGGATAGTCACTGGGTGGGAATTGCTTATGAAGCTTGTGCCTCACTAAGGCATGGTATATTACACCATTGCACTGGACAGACATAACAATTGTGTTGATCTGTAGGTGTGCTGGTATTTTATGCTGTGAAGTAGCAGTGAAGGGGATTTCTGACTGGTGATTCCCAGCTTTATCAAGCTGGAATAGCTGAGTCAGAGTGCGATAAGATCGCGGGGAGAGAAATAATTTATTTTGGGGAAAGCAGGTGGTTTCCAGTCCACAATCTTTTTGGTTCAGTTGGAGTCAAATTGCAAAAGCTGGTTATTTCTCCAGTGCTGCACCTACGCTTTTGCCTTTAGAGCATGTGTGGTTTAAAGATTGGTGGCTGTTATTCCATGTAATTCAGGTTAAACTTAGTAGAGCTAATTTAATTATTTGGTTGTGGAGTATGGGAGAGACCCCCTCGGCTAGCCCAGTTCCATAACGTGGTATGGTTGGAGGCTGGGCACAGTCAAGTTCCTGCCTCCCTCACTGCCTTCTGGATATGAGTGGGTACAAGATCAAGACATCTTCGCGCACACAGCAGACGGAAATAATGTGCCCCTCAACCTCGGTCATTTTTGGTGGGTCCTAGTTCCATTTGACAGAAGCCTGTGTAGATTTTGTCCTTTTGAGAAGCAGTGTGATGTTTGTGGTTGATTCTAACTGCATAAATAGAAATGAAATAATGCAGCATGCTGAATGAATTTTGATTTGTGACATCAGAACAGTAAATGATTGGCTGTGAAACACGTCAGAGTTTCCTGAGGACGTGAAAGGCGCTATATAAATTTGAGGTTTTTTGTGCAGCAGTTATACCACGAATTAGGGAACTTGTGGATTTTTAAAATGCTTCTAGAAAGATATCAATTATTTGGATCCAACATTGAGAACATCCATTTAGTCACGGGCTTTAAATATCAGGCCTTTCTATCTCATAACCCTAACAACGTGCTAATCTTTCACCCTTACTACATATAACAACCTTAAAAACTGTAAACCTATTGAAATAAAAGTGGGAAAAAACTGTACAAACACAGCTTGCCCTCGAGGATAGATTTCTCTCAAATTAGTTGCAAACTTTCACATGCATTTAGGATGAACCCCACAGAGCAATCACTCAAATTCCAAGAAAAGCCGTTTGAGTGGGCACTGTGCAATCTCATTCAACCAGTTGGCATTGTATCTGTTCCAGTGAATAATGCAGTGGTCTCAGACAGCTATGAATTCCACATCTGGAGATTCCAGGTCATATTTTTCCAGTCACATTTGGTTTAATCTCCTTTGACGCAAGTCTTTAATAATTCAACAGTCCGATTAAGAATGTCATGGATTCCTCATGCAGGTGAAGCATGGAAGATGCAGCATTCAAGGCAAAATGAAATGTTTGCATGGCTGCAGAGTATACTCCCAAGCTACTCATTAGATGAAGATAGCTGCTTAGATTTCTGGGTGAAATTTCAGGCCGTACTATTGCTGGCTATTTGCAAGTTTCTGTAATCCTGTTCTGGAGGATACTTACACATTAGAAAATTACTGTAGTAATATGTCTGTGACCAGGAAACTTTGATGCATGAGTTTGCACTTCCAAATCTATCTCCCCAGAGTGCTTTAAATTTCCCTTTGAAGGAGCGTGGGCTTTAAGCAGCAAATAGAGATCCTGGAACTAGTTTTGGTCAGTAATGCCTGACGAGCATTGTAACCATGCTCAGACGTAGCTCACAAATCCTTTCGGAACCTCAAAATTCAGGCACAGGCAGAATTAGGGGCCTCCAGCAGAGGAGCAGTATCAAGTCTCAAAGCTGCACTTTCCTGCGCTGTAACAGCCAAAGGGCCAGGTCAATCACTTCGTACCTTCACAGCAAATTGATTTTCTGCAGGGAGAGAGACAGGTGTCTTTGTTGGAAGCTAAACTATGTGGAATTTGAAGTTTGATTTAATATTTAATTGTTTCTCAAGGGTTTGTTACCTACATTCAGCTGGTGGTCCCACAGTAAAATTTCTTTCATTTTAACATTATATTGTTTAAACTGACGGAAACCTCACTCAATAAGGTACCTATACACCTGACTTCTGAACACATTTCCAGTATAGCTGACAAAAATGACTTGTATAGTTGTGCTTGATGATCATGTATTTTGGGCAATTTTCCACAGTGCCGGGTAGATGCCAGTATTGTAGCTATATTGGAAAAGCATGGCTAGTTCTGGAGCACAAATCTTTAGTACTATTGCCAGAATGTTGTCAGTCTTATAGCCTTCATAGAATCCATTTTTTGATATCACAGAGTGAATTGAATTGGCATCTGTGATGCTGGAGACCTTTGGAGGAAGCCAAATGGATCATTCACTTGGCACTTGGAAATATTGATTCACGTGGGCCTAGAGTCCAGAGTCAAAGTCCAATGAGGTATTCCTCCAGAGGTCAGCAGGCTGAAAGTATATAATTCACTTTTACGGTAGAATTGACTTAATATGATGGGAGAGGCATGTGGAAAGAATCAGTCTTGTCGGTGACAATGATACAGATGTTCTAGTGACAATGATACAGATGTTCTAGTGACAATGATACAGATGTTCTAGTAGACATTGTAGATGAGGTTAGGGATGCTACCTGAGCAGAGCTACTTTTCTGTGATGTTCCCAGTTAGATGGTAAAATAGCAGACTGAATTTGCAACACAGCAAGACAAAATAAATGTTCCACAAATTAAGAGTCCATGTCACATACCTCCCACACTCCAAATTGCCTTTGATAGGGGATGTGTACCCCTCTGGTTTCTTGAGGTGGTTAACAGTCCCATCATTAAGGATGGAAAGGAAAGCTGCAAAGCCCTATGTCCTAGCAGATGAGTAGATTCTGGTTGGGCAGCCTGGGTTCTGAAATGCAGATGGCCTTTGCGTATGCATAGTTGTCTTTGAATTTGGCCTCTGCAACCCAAGCGTGTCTAGACATTACGAGATGCAAGTCTCTGCAATACTGTCTGATTGCTCTTTTTGTTCAGGGACACAGATCAAAATGACTTGAGGATCTTTGTCCAGTTTTTAAAATTTTAGAAATAGCCATAAGAATATCTCTATTTTATAAAAATATGCAGTGTGAGGTCTTAGTCCCCTCACAGTATCCTTAACTTGACATCAGGACCTTGTATGTGACTTTGTCTTCCCAAGGACTTTGCAGTGGTCACCCTTACCAATACTGTCATGGACAGATGCATCTGTGACAGGTAAATTAGTGAGGACAAGTAGGTTTTTCCCTTTTGTTGGTTCCCCCACCACCCATTCCAGAAGCTATGTCCTTTAAGACGGAGCCAGCTCGGTCAGTAGCGGTGCTAACCAAGCCACTCTTATGATGGACATTGAAGTCTTCTCTTCTTCCCCACAGAGTTCATTCTGTGTCCGTACCACTGTGTTTCCTCCAAGTGGTATTCAACATGGAGTACTGATTCAGCTGAAGGAGGATGGTAGGTGGTAACCAGCTAGCGTTTTCCTTGCCCATGATGCCATGAGACTTCATGGGCCTAGAGTCGATGTTGAGAACTCCCAGGGCAATACCACAGTGCCATCATCTCTGATGGGTCTGTCCTGTTAGTGGGACAGGGCACATCCAAGGATGGAGGTTTCTGTAACACAATGTCATTATCACTGAATCATACCTTACAACCAATGTTGGATTGTTTCTTGACTAGTCTGAGTGAGAGCTCCCAATTTTGGCACAAGCCCCACATGTTAGTAAGGAGAACTTTGCAGGATCGACAGGGCTGGGAGAGGAATTGTCATTTCTGGTGCCCAGGTTGATGCCGGGTGGTACATCTGGTTTCATTCCTTTTAGACTTCATAGTGGCTTGATACAACTGAGTGGCTTGCTAGGCCATTTCAGGGAGCATTTCAGAGTCGACAACATTGCATATTTTAGTCCTGTACTTCTAATCTTCCAGCAAGTTGTCTGAATTGCTCAGCATTTCAGTTCAAATGTGAATATTGTTACTGAAGCAATACAGCTAGACAAGTGATTGAAACTAGAATATAATCCAGACTGCAAGAGTTTGTTCTAGAAGAGAGATGGAAGAATCTCTCTCATATAGAGGGACAAAGAAATTATATATAATGGAAATCACTTGCATTGTCATAATCCTGTGTGATGCACATGCAATTTATCTTGATCTGAATCAGTGGCCATGATAGCATCTTATGACCATGACACCACACAACCCTGCCACAGCAACCTCTGCAAGACGTGCCGGATCATCGACACAGATGCCATCATCTCACGTGAGAACACCATCCACCAGGTACACGGTACATACTCTTGCAATTCGGCCAACGTCTACCTGATACGCTGCAAGAAAGGATGTCCCGAGGCATGGTACATTGGGGAAACTATGCAGACGCTGCGACAACGGATGAATGAACACCGCTCGACAATCACCAGGCAAGACTGTTCTCTTCCTGTTGGGGAGCACTTCAGCGGTCACGGGCATTCGGCCTCTGATATTCGGGTAAGCGTTCTCCAAGGCGGCCTTCGCGACACACGACAGCGCAGAGTCGCTGAGCAGAAACTGATAGCCAAGTTCCGCACACACGAGGACGGCCTCAACCGGGATATTGGGTTCATGTCACACTATTTGTAACTCCCACAGTTGCGTGGACCTGCAGAGTTTCACTGGCTGTCTTGTCTGGAGACAATACACATCTTTTTAGCCTGTCTTGATGCTCTCTCCACTCACATTGTTTTGTTTCTTAAAGACTTGATTAGTTGTAAGTATTCGCATTCCAACCATTATTCATGTAAATTGAGTCTGTGTCTTTATAAGCTCTGTTTGTGAACAGAATTCCCACTCACCTGAAGAAGGGCTTAGAGCTCCGAAAGCTTGTGTGGCTTTTGCTACCAAATAAACCTGTTGGACTTTAACCTGGTGTTGTTAAACTTCTTACAGCATCTTATGTTACATGGAATCAAAAACGTTTCTTCCAACTCACCGCGATTAGTTCCCCCGGTCATCAGCCGGTTTATAATGGGAGTCTTTTATCCAGTGTGCACGTTCTATAGCACTTACTGTCACCTTCTTGTGGAGTGGCCCAAAGCGAACAGCTGCAAATCAAAAACTGAAGAGGTTGAAAACATTTAAAACAGGAAACTATCCTGAGAAAGTAGGAGGGCTTGAGGAAAAGAAAATCTTGACTGACCTGTCAGAACAACCCAGCTGGGGGTGAAACCTTTGCAATGTACTTATTTTGGTGACGACTTCTCTTGGTTTCAAATGACTAATCTCCTTTTCTCGTTCTTGTTTTCAAGATTGGCTGTGTTTATGAAGAGAGCAGCTACTTTGAGGTGAATGATTTGTGTTCATGATAGCATTCTACTCCGTTCTGGTAAGTGAAATATTGAAATTTCATTATTCAGTTGTCACGTGCTGTAGGGTACTGATGGGATAGTAAATTGCAGGGACGGTTTCCCGTTTTGAGCTGGGTAAATCGTGTCATCCCTTTCATAATCCTGGGCAAACGCCATCCCATTTCTTTTTTCTCATTTCTAAAGCAGTTTGCATCATGGAAAAAGGAATGGAAAAAAAACATACCTTTCACAGGCTAGACTGTTTGGAACTGTTTGGTTCCTGGTTCTTGACCTCCAGGAACTGCCAGCCTCAGATCCTGTGCCAGGGTCAGTTTTATTACAGGCCCGCCCACATGAGAACAGAAAATGTATTTGCATAGCGCAAGGGCTGGGCTGTTTATTCTCAACTCAGTTGGCTGAGGACTCAAATTACTCGGGAGTTGCACTCTGTTTCCCCTGCCACACCTGTCAGACAGCACCACGCAGTGTTTCTGTGTTTATTTCTTCTTCCTGCTATCTTGCTTTGCAGAATAACACATCTTGTTGTTGTAGACTGTTGGGTGTACCGATCATCCATGGCAGCGTTTATTTTTTTTGAAAAATTGACCATCGTGTCACAATCCCAACCCATGTCTGGCTCGAGAGTCATTTCCCGGGATTGTTGCTGCATGGTGGAGTGAATGTGATGTGAGCCTTGTGTCTGTGAATGCCCGCACAGTGAACCACTGATTTCAACTATTATCGTCAATGGAAGCTCAGCCCCTAGGTGGGGGAGGTGGGGGGGGGGGGGGGGGGAATCTCTGTTGGAGCAGTGCTTTATAGGGCCTTTTCTCATGCTCCACATGCTGCATTTCTCGCACCATTCGGCTGTCGGGAAGCAAAGGGAATCCCAACTGGGTTGAATCCCACATCTGCGCAGACAGTGAACGGAAGCCCAGAGAAATTCTGAGCAGTATGTGGCGGCACGGTAGCATGGGGCGGCACGGTAGCACAGTGGTTAGCACTGCTGCTTCACAGCTCCAGGATCCCGGGTTCGATTCCCGGCTCGGGTCACTGTCTGTGTGGAGTTTGCACATTCTCCTCGTGTCTGCGTGGGTTTCCTCCGGGTGCTCCGGTTTCCTCCCACAGTCCAAAGATGTGCGGGTTAGGTTGATTGGCCATGTTAAAAATTGTCCCTTAGAGTCCTGGGATGCGTAGGTTAGAGGGATTAGCGGGTAAAATATGTGGGGGGAGGGCCTGGGTGGGATTGTGGTCGGTGCAGACTCGATGGGCCGAATGGCCTCCTTCTGCACTGTAGGGTTTCTATGTTTCTATGTTTCTATGTGAAATAAAGAATTACCATAGACTCCTTATGCTGTACTGATCAATATTATTTTCCCTGCTTATTTCACTAAAGAGAATTGCTGGATTCTCGACGCAGTCTCTACTTTTTCCTTTGTTACTTTATCTGGTTTCGGAGTGCCTTTACTGATAAAAGGGGACGCAAACCACAAGTCACCCAGTCAGTGTTGTGGAAACCATTGCTCTGGGATTCAATGCTATGTAGTAATTCTTTTAAAGAAAATTACTGGTAAAGATGGGTTTCATTTGAGGTTGGTGAACACAGTGTATGTAGAAATACAGATGACACTAATTATAATGCTGGCTTTAGAGATTTTCTGCAACTCCAAGAATAAAGTAGCTCATCTTTGGAGGAGAGGGGAGAAATATACCAACTAATAATGATAAAATGTGTATTTTTATCAGTCTTCCCGTGACTCTGTATTAGGTGTTATCGTTCAGTTGAGGACTGTAACATTTAAAGAGAAATATGACACCCAGTGACTTACCAAAAAAAATTATGCCACACACCTTTAAACAAAGATCAACTTTATTGTACATAAAGAGAAATTAAAGAAAGCAAGCACTACCAACTTAACAATAGCTTATAAAGACTTAAATGCTGCTTTTTTTTAACTCCCTCTTGCATTACAAGAATCTTGAAGGTTCATCCATTTGTTTACAGACCGACCCACGAGGTATGCTGCAGCCCTTTGGCATTTACTTTAATTCTCCACAACTTTACAGCTGGTATGGAATTTCATCGGGATCTTTCTATTACCTTTTGCCCGAGTGATCCTCCAATTAAAAGCTCATGGCTGTGAACTTTTCAGTTCATTCATGGGCTTCACTGCCTTCTTGCTTGGGGATTTAAATATAAAGAATAGCTCCTGGTTCCTAATGGTCTCTACCTGTTCCAAGCTAACTACAAACTGCCTTTTGCTACAAGGCTTTGTGAGGACCACTGTAGGTTTCTTCCTCTGGCTTTGAGCTGGGCAAATCTTCCAGCTGCTTTTCCCTTCACAAATTGCAAACTGAGCTCAAGCCTCTACCTGCATTCCATGCAGTGAACTATAGTTATTTTTAGTGTAGACTGCAGCTCACTGAGTTGGGAGAGCCAATGAAAATAAATGTTAGTCAGGCCTTCATTTTAAGCAGATTAAAATCCTAAAATTGCACCTGTCTATATTCCCAAACTGAACTGCTTGCTTCCATCAACAACCACACACACAGGAAAGTTAAAGAAAAGAACCATCTACCCCACCACACCACACCCCATAACAACATGGCATACTTTGGGATGTAAACAAATGATTTTACTTTCAGTACTACCCTTTTGATTCTGGAGCCCATATTGTCCAGGACTTGCTAAAACTGAAGTAGTCCATGTCCATATGCAGCAAGACCTGGACAACATTCAGGCTTGGGTTGAAAAGTAGCAAGTAACGTTCGTGCCATGCAAGGGCCCATCTCCAGCAAGAGGGAATCTAATTGTCATCCCTTGACATTCAATGGCATAACCATCTCTGAATCCCCTCACTACCAACATTGTGGAGGGTTTCCATTGGCCAGAAACTGAAGTGGACCAGCCACTTAATACTGTGGCTACAAGAGCAAGTCAGAGATTGGGAATCCTGCAGTGAGCATCTCTCCTCCGGACTCTCCAATCTCTGCCCACCATCTAAAAGTCTCAAGTTAGACGTCTGATGGAATACTCTCCACTCACTTGGATGAATGCAACTTCAACAACACTCCAGAAATGCACCACCATCCAGCACAAAGCACCCTACAAGGTTGGTTCCCCATCCTCCACCACTGTCACACAGTGGCAGCCGTCTGTATCATCTACAAGATGCAACTGCAGCAACTCACCAAGGGTCCTTCAGCAGCACCTTCCAAACCTGTGACCTCTACCACCTCGAAGGACAACGTCTCTTCCAAATCACTCACCATCCTGACTTGGGTCTATATCCCAGTTCCTTCACTGTCACTTGGTCAAAATCATGGAACTCCCTTTCTAACAGCACTGGGTGTACCTGTAGCGGTTCAAGAAGGCAGCTCACCAGCACCATCTCAATTAGGGATGGACAATAAATGCTGGCCTAGCCAGTGATGCCTACATCTTGTGAAAGAGTTAACAATGAATTTGTATTGCTAATGGAGTTGACAACTCTTACTCCAGACTCCCTGTGTCCATGTTGACAAAATTGCTTTCAGCTTCCTTTCATCTCAATTATACACATAATTGAAATCTTTTATGGGGCAGACCTTCTGGCTCTATTACACCAAGATAGAAGACCCCCTATTGTTTATGGCTTTCATACTGTAACTCTGACCTTGAAGTTACCTTTTAACTGTCATTAACTCTGTGCTTGTTTGAGTTGCATTTACATTCGAGTTATTTTACCAGTTTCTCAGCCAGATGCCTGCGTACTGTTTTTCTAATAAGCTAAAGGTTAGATTCTAAAATCTATACACCATCTATCTGACTTTTGCAATCTGGCGTAAATGGAATGAAAAGGTTTTATGGCGAATATCAGGTGGTTGTAGGGGGAGGAAACATAAATAATTGTGCACAATTCCTTATGATCTCTGGCTAAATGTTATTTTCCCTGTTTGTTTCACAGTGACTGCTAAAGGAAATTGCTGGATTCTCTCAATCTCCACATAACCTTCACCCCAAAACACCTGCATTCAGCACAGCAGCACACCATGGTTTGCATGTACTAAATATCCAAACCATTGTGTGCTGTTATGGGGAGTGTGGGGAAGTCTGGGTGACAGTGGGACAAAAAGGCTGCCTTCAGTGTTCCTGGGGTTTGTATGGAATGGAAACTTTATCTCTGCTTCACCCAGCATTAGCCAGCTAAGTGCATCTATGAATTCCACCTAGTTGTACTGTTCCATTTAGAAATTGGCCCAATTTATGACCAGGTGTGCCATTGTGATTCCTCCCTCACCCTCTCCCTCCCTCCCCCTTGTCCTTTTATATCACTGTTGTTGGGGCAGTAGTATGGTGGTAATGTTACTGGATTAATAATCCTGGATCAATGATCCAAAGACATGAATTCAAAGTCCACCATTGCAGCTGGGAAGCTTAAATTCAATGAATTAAATAAACCTGAAATAAAAAACTAGTCTCAGTAATGGTGACCATGAAACTACCAATTGTCATCAAAATCCATCAAACTTGTTGTTTAAGGAAGGAAATCTGCCATCTTTTCCCAGCCTGGCCTACATGCGATTTCCAGACCCCAGGCTATGTGATTGGCTTTGAATTGCCCTCTTAAATGGCCCACCAAGCCACTCAGTTGTATTCAAGCAGGTGTTTCACAGCCACCTTCTCGAGGGCATTTAGGGAAGGGCAGTGAATGCTGCCTTACCAGTGGCATCAACATCCTGTGAGAGAATAAATAAACTACCTTGGGTGGTCAGTGATTCCGCTGAACTGGTTATTATTCTCTTTCGGCTACACACACACAATCTACAGCCATTTATTTCTTATTACATTGACCGTAAGAATTTAGGTACTTTTTTTTTTGCTTTTAACTCCTTGAGAGCCCTCACTCCCCTATCTGTTCCCCACACAGCAAGATTGAACCTGGATTACTGCTGGTCTGCATGACTCCTGGAAGAGGTGGGAAGAATAATGGATTGGTATTTGTTAAACATTGAAGAGTAGTCTGAATTTGCATTTTTAACATATGCATGTGAATATGTCTCAAAACTAGTTAGAAATACCTTTAAGACACGTGCTTCATGAGATGATGCTTTCTGATGTGAGTCAAGCCAGTACATGAGCAGGGCTGCCTTGTTATGAAGGCATATTTCAATTATTACTGATACCTCCCAAATACCAATTGCTTCAGAAGGCCTGGTGCTGTCCACTCCACCCCTTCCAAATTAAAACCAAAACTTTTAATTCGGAACAATGTCGGCATTTTCTGATCACTAGTCAAAATTCTGGCGATGATCTTTGCGTCGTCGATGGAGACGGGAGGGGTGCCGGAGGATTGCGGATGTGGTTCCTATTTTCAAGCAGGGGAATAGGGATAGCCCAGGAAATTACCGACTGGTGAGTCTAACCTCAGTGGTTGGTAAGCTGATGGAGAAGATCCTGAGGGACAAGATTTATGAGCATTTAGAGAGGTTTAGTATAGAACATAGAACATAGAACATTACAGCGCAGAACAGGCCCTTCGGCCCACGATGTTGCACCGACCAGTTAAAAAAAAACTGTGACCCTCCAACCTAAACCAATTTCTTTTCGTCCATGAACCTATCTACGGATCTCTTAAACGCCCCCAAACTAGGCGCATTTACTACTGATGCTGGCAGGGCATTCCAATCCCTCACCACCCTCTGGGTAAAGAACCTACCCCTGACATCGGTTCTATAACTACCCCCCCTCAATTTAAAGCCATGCCCCCTCGTGCTGGATTTCTCCATCAGAGGAAAAAGGCTATCGCTATCCACCCTATCTAAACCTCTAATCATCTTATATGTTTCAATAAGATCCCCTCTTAGCCGCCGCCTTTCCAGCGAAAACAATCCCAAATCCCTCAGCCTCTCCTCATAGGATCTCCCCTCCATACCAGGCAACATCCTGGTAAACCTCCTCTGCACCCTCTCCAAAGCCTCCACATCCTTCCTGTAATGTGGGGACCAGAACTGCACACAGTACTCCAAGTGCGGCCGCACCAGAGTTGTGTACAGTTGCAACATAACGCTACGACTCCTAAATTCAATCCCCCTACCAATAAACGCCAAGACACCATATGCCTTCTTAACAACCTTATCTACTTGATTCCCAACTTTCAGGGATCTATGCACACATACACCTAGATCCCTCTGCTCCTCCACACTATTCAAAGTCCTCCCGTTAGCCCTATACTCAACACATCTGTTATTCCTACCAAAGTGAATTACCTCACACTTCTCCGCATTAAACTCCATCCGCCACCTCTCGGCCCAACTTTGCAACCTGTCTAAGTCTTCCTGCAAACTACGACACCCTTCCTCACTGTCTACCACACCACCGACTTTGGTGTCATCAGCAAATTTGCTAATCCACCCAACTATACCCTCATCCAGATCATTAATAAATATTACAAACAGCAGTGGCCCCAAAACAGATCCCTGAGGTACACCACTTGTAACCGCACTCCATGATGAATATTTACTATCAACCACCACCCTCTGTTTCCTATCCGCTAGCCAATTCCTGATCCAATTTCCTAGATCACCCCCAATCCCATACATCTGCATTTTCTGCAGAAGCCTACCATGGTGAACCTTATCAAACGCCTTACTAAAATCCATATATACCACGTCCACTGCCTTGCCCCCATCCACCTCCTTGGTCACTTTCTCAAAAAACTCAATAAGGTTAGTAAGGCACGACCTACCTGCCACAAAACCATGCTGACTATCACCTATCAATTCATTACTCTCCAAATAACTATAAATCCTATCCCTTATAATTTTTTCCAACATCTTGCCGACAACAGAAGTGAGACTCACCGGTCTATAATTCCCGGGGAAGTCTCTGTTCCCCTTCTTAAACAATGGGACAACATTCGCTAACCTCCAATCTTCTGGTACTATACCAGAGGCCAACGACGACCTGAAGATCAGAGCCAGAGGCTCTGCAATCACTTCTCTTGCCTCCCAGAGAATCCTTGGATAAATCCCATCCGGACCAGGGGATTTATCTATTTTCAGACCCTCCAGAATATCCTGCACATCCTCCTTATCAACTGTAATACTGTCTATTCTACTCCCTTGCAACCCAGTGTCCTCCTCAGCTATATTCATGTCCCCTTGCGTGAACACCGAAGAGAAATATTGGTTCAATGCTTCACCAATCTCCTCCGGTTCCACACATAACTTCCCTCTGCCATCTATAACTGGCCCTAAACTTGCCCTAACCAACCTTCTGTTCTTGACATACCTATAGAACGCCTTAGGATTCTCTTTAACCCTATCCGCCAAAGTCTTCTCATGTCCCCTTTTAGCCCTTCTAAGCTCGCTCTTCAACTCCCTCTTAGCCAATCTAAAGCTTTCTAGTGCACTACCCGAGTGCTCACGTCTCATCCGAACATAAGCCTCCTTTTTCTTTTTAACCAACAAAGAAACTTTTTTGGTGCACCACGGTTCCCTAGCCCTACCAATTCCTCCTTGCCTGACAGGGACATACCTATCACAGACTCGCAGTAGCTGCTCCTTGAAAAAACTCCACATGTCGGACGTTCCCAGTCCCTGTAATCTCCTAGTCCAACCTATGTTTCCTAATTCTCTCCTAATAGCCTCATAATTACCCTTCCCCCAGCTAAAACCACTGGCCCGAGGTTCATGCCTATCCCTTTCCATCACTAAGGTGAACGTAACCGAATTGTGGTCACTATCACCAAAATGCACACCAACTTCCAAGTCTAGCACCTGGTCTGGCTCATTTCCCAGCACCAGATCCAATATAGCCTCACCTCTAGTTGGCCTGTCTACATACTGAGTCAAAAAACCTTCCTGCACGCTTTGAACAAAAACTGACCCCTCTAACGAGCTAGAGCTATAACAATTCCAGTCAATATTAGTCAAGTTAAAATCCCCCATAACAATTGCCCTATTACTTTCACTCCTAAGCAGGATTGACTCAAGAATACTCAGCATAGCTTTGTCAAAGGCAGATCGTGCCTTACGAGCCTGGTGGAGTTCTTTGAAAATGTGACTAAACACATTGACGAAGGGAAGGCGGTAGATGTGGTTTATATGGATTTTAGCAAGGCGTTCGATAAGGTTCCCCATGCAAGGCTTCTAGAAAATGTGAGAGGGCATGGGATCCAAGGGGCTGCTGCCCTGTGGATCCAGAACTGGCTTGCCCAAAGGAGGCAGTGTGTGTGTATAGATGGGTCTTTTTCTAAATGGAGGTCGGTCACCAGTGGTGTGCCCCAGGGATCTGTTCTGGGACCCTTGCTGTTTGTCATTTTCATAAATGACCTGGATGAGGAAGTGGAGGGATGGGTTGGTAAGTTTGCCGACGACACAAAGGTTGGTGGGGTTGTGGATAGTCTGGAGGGATGTCAGAAGTTACAGAGGGACATAGATAGGATGCAAGACTGGGCGGAGAAGTGGCAGATGGACTTCAACCCAGATAAATGCATAGTGGTCCATTTTGGTAGGTCAATGGGATGAAGGAGTACAATATTAAGGGAAAGACTCTTAATACTGCAGAGGATCAGAAGGACCTTGGGGTCCGGGTCCATAGGACTCTAAAATCGGCCACGCAGGTGGAGGAGGTGGTTAAGAAGGCGTATGGTGTGCTGGCCTTTATCCATCGAGGGATTGAGTTTAGGAGTCCGTGGATAATTATGCAGCTATATAAGACCCTCGTCAGACCCCACTTGGAGTACTGTGCTCAGTTCTGGTCGCCTCATTCCAGGAAGGATGTGGAAAAGATTGAAAGGGTGCAGAGGAGATTTACAAGGATGTTGCCTGGATTGAGTGGCATGCCTTATGAGGATAGGCTGAGGAAGCTCGGTCTTTTCTCCTTGGAGAGGTGTAGGATGAGAGGAGACCTAATAGAGGTATATAAGATGTTGAGAGGTATAGATCGGGTGGACTCTGAGGCTTTTTCCCAGGGTGGAGATGGCTGCTACGAGAGGACACGGGTTCAAGGTGCTGAGGGGAAATGTTAGGGGGAAGTTTTTCACACAGAGGGTGGTGGGCGAGTGGAATCAGCTGCCGTCAGTGGTGGTGGAGGCGAACTCAATAGAGTCTTTTAAGAGACTCCTGGATGAGTACATGGGACTTAATAGGATGGAGGGTTATAGGTAGGCCTAAAAGGTAGGGATAAGTTCGGCACAACTTGTGGGGCCGAAGGGCCTGTTTTGTGCTGTAGTTTTCTATGTTTCTAAAAGAATCTACAGGATTGACAGTGTAAATGATCAGTGTCTCTGGAGCATCCAGAACTAAACTAATTCCGCTGTGGCACACAAATGTTTGCATGGAATCCAGTCACCACCTCATTTGCATCTGCAAGAACCAAAAATCTTCGTAAATATTGATGGGAGTAAAAAAATAACATAAATCAACCCCATCGAGCAGCAGAATTGGGGTGAATCACTTTTGGTGTCATCTCTACAGTGTTGGTGATGGATACTCGAACAGGCACCAGTTGTTTAAACTGATCCCTTCTGGAAAAGGTTTATTCATCCTCAACCTTTGCCGTGCACCATTAAAGAGGAATTACTCTTATCTCAGTGAGGAAAGCACATCTGCCAACGTGCCCCTTTAAGATGATCTTTCCCTGGTTTTGAACTAGTTATATTAATCACTGTCCCAAAATCCCAAACATTAGATCGGAAGGAATTCTATGTAAAGAATAATCAATGTCACCTATATAACAGAAAAACTTTCCATGTTACTTCATAGGGACAGGAGTTGGTCCTTGGGCACCTTGAGTTGCTTTGCCATTCAATAAGATATTTACTGATCTGACTGTGCTCTTAACTCCACTTTTCTATCTGAATTTATTCAATGACCCGGCTTCCACTGTTCGCTGTGGGAGAGAATTCCAAAGATTAATGACCCTCCGACAGAAGAAATTCCTCCTTATCTCTGATTAAATAAGACGCCCCTTATTTTTAAACTCTTAATTCTAGAGTCCCCCACGAGAGGAAACATCTTGTCAGCATCTATCCTGTCAAACTCAATCTCTGAATCTTGTAGGCTTCAATAAAATCACCTCTCATTCTTAATTCTGAGTATAGGCTCAACCTTTTCAATCTTTACAAGACAAACCCCGCATTCCAGTAATCCGCCGAATGAACCTTCTCTGAACTCCTTCAAATGCAAGTATGTTCCTCAAGGTGACCAAAACTTCCTCCTTACCTGCCTGCCTCCCTTCTTCTGAGGTGGTCAGCCAATCGCTCTGACTGCACTTCCTGAAGCTGCGGGGTGACCACGTGCTATTCATATACCTCTCGGCCTCGCGGATGCATCTCAGTGCCTCGAGCCGATACTTAACCCCCAAAACCCGGAGCTCACGTTGGTCAAACCTGTGGCACTTCCCGCCTATGTGGTTCTCCAGACTGTAAGGAGCGTCTACTAATTCCCATAAGCTGCAGCCAATACAACATGCAGGACTGAGTTCCGCTGTCATAACTTTAAAGACTCTTGTGTTAAATTTATGCCCAATAGAAATTTAATTAAGGTTCTTTTTAAAAAAAAATCTGGAACTCTGACCTTAATGTAGCTTTAAAGTGGAAAAAACAACTTACCCACTACCTGCTGAGTGTGTGTAGGGAGTGTTCTGCTCTCCTGTAGCTGTAACTTAATTCTCTATACTAGATCATGCCCCCTTATCTTCAAATTCCCAGTTAAGCCACTCTGTTGAGGGGCTACTCCATTTCAGAACCACTCTGAATTTATTCTGAGTTAAATTTTTGATAGGCAAGGATTTGAGGGTTGTGGGGACAGACCGGAAAGTGGAGTTGAGGTTGTCAGGTCCCAAGCCTTTGTCAGCCTTAAGTTCCTATTTTTCTTCTAGTAATAATGATCGTTTCAAACTCCTCCCTCCATTTTGTCTCTTGATTTTCTGCTATTCTGGGATGCTTATTCCTTCTGCTGTGAAGATGGATTCAAAATACCTGGCCTTTGCTGTTTCCTATTATTAATTCCCCAGTCTCTCTTTCTAAGGGTCTAATACTCAAGTACCCATTTCCTTTTTATTTACTTGTAGCAGCTTTTGCTCTCTGTTTTTATATTCTTGCCATTTTTCTCCTGTACTCCCAATCTCTCTCTTTAAAAATAATCCCTTGCTCATTTCTAAAACTTCCCCAGTCTTCTGGCGTACCACTAATCTTGGCAGTATTTTACACTTTCTAATTGAATACTATACTTTCATCCGTGGGCCACGGATGGTGCATCCTTTTGGGACCGTCTCCTGTCCCTCACCATGGACCAAATTCAGAGTTTCTAGCCTAAGGGGTAACATGTGTCCAGGTAACTTTCCCCCTTCCTGATGCATCAGTGTTCGAAGCTCAAACTCCAGTGCATCAACTCTGAGCCAAGGTTCCTCCAGCTGATGATACAGTTGCTGTGGGTCATCGAGTTCACCAGCTCCATACCACAGCTGCTACACATCTCTTGCCATGTTAACGAGTTAAGTTTAGAAATATCACTCATTATATAAATGTAATACAAAACTTATCGCCATTGTACCAGTTCTATCTACTGACCCGTTTATAGAGAGAAAACACACTCATTTGCTCAACTAATTAATACTCTCTGCCTTCAGTTCTCCTGTCCCACTGCTGGTTTCTGGCTCCATTTCTCAGACTACTTTTTTGTAAAAGAATCATAGAATCCTACAGTGCAGAAGGAGGCCATTTGGCCCAGCGAGCCTGCACCGACGACAATACCACCCAGATCCTATCCCCATAACCCCATGCATTTACCCTAGCTAGTTCCCCTGACACTAAGGGGCAATTTAGCATAACTAGTCCACCTAACCTGCTCATCTTTGGACTGTGGGAGGAAACCCATGCAGACACAGGGAGAATGTGCAGACTCAGCATAGACAGTGACCCACTACAGGTTCCAGGCGCTGTGAGGCAGCAGTGCTAACCACTGTGCCACCGTCCCACCCCAGAGGAAGTGTCAGCTTGGGAAGCTTTGGGCCAGAAAACATTCCCTCCTTAACCTAATTCCCAAGTTTACCCTGTGTCTCGGGCTGGACTCAGCTCTGAGTTGCTATCTCCGTGTTTGCTTACTTTGTATGCTTAGCAAGACCATCTCTATTTATACTAGCTGAAATTCTACAAAGCTGAGTCGGGCTTTGCTGGCTACAGAAATCCGTTTGAACTAGCGACCGTGTTAACTAACTGCAGCTGCCTCTCCAGCAGGGAACTTGTTTATCTCTGAGCAAGGCTAAGAAACATAACTGTAGATTGTCGTTAAATGCAAACATGACTGGATTTTACAACAAAAATAACCGTTCAAATTCCCCTCACTTACCAAATTCCAAAGCTTACTTTCCATCTCGAGTTGCGCTTAGTAACTAGTTGCTATCTTTGAGCTTGCTTACTCGGTGTGTTAATCGCCTCTATTTAGTAAGTGTAAGAAATCTCTGATCCCGAGGAGGAGAGATTAGGATGGGTGACCTGAAGCTTGATTAAGGAGATGAAAAATGATTTTCTTTCGACTGAGAAGGGCCAGCCTCTCGAAGAGGCGAAAGTAATTGATTATATCTTCTCAGTTGTAAACAGATTAGTCTAATTAGTCAACAAAAGAGTTTACAAGCTGTACGTGGAGGCTGATTTGGGTATAACTTTATAAGATAAGCTTCTGTGTGGAGTTGCACTTCAATTGATACAAGAGGTTTGTGCTATCTGCAGTGCTATATATAAACACCTCCATTAGCTGTATAGCACACTGTGCTCATTTGAGCTAGTGTGGAGAACATCCAGAACTAAACTGCATTATAGTCACAAGCTGATGCCAAGTTGGAAACGTAAATCCATACAGTGCCCAATTATGTTAGCTTTTCCCAGTGCCTGGAGCTATTTGTTTGAATTTGCATCTCGTGTCTGTAGAGGTTTATGTTTGTGTACACGTCGTTTTTGCTAAAGTCAGATAATCTTCGTGCTCCGACCATGGAAACTGGAGCCTTATCAATTCCAGCAGAGTTTTACTACATTTAGTGAACCTGCTTTGAGATGTTTCTTTAGTTGAGATGAAGGACTAAAGTCTACAATGCAGTCAGATTCACCGTGGACCAAAGGGGAGAGGGGATTCGGAAACCAAGATAGGCACCAAACTTGAATTTGGGTGATTGTATGTTAAAATTGAAGGCCAGTTTTTTATGGTGTAGTGAACCAAACTCTTGTGTATTAAATTGGGAAACTCTTGTGATGTAAGGTACAGCCAATTGTATGGCAAGTTTGCAGTGTTCAGTCAGTCATTTTTGCTGCTGGCCTACTTGAGTGTAGCTTTGCAGTTTAAGAACATTAAATGTCTATATTGCTTCTATAATATTTATACAGACAAGTGAAATATATAGTTTGCTGATGGATACACACAAACCATTTAACCCTCTGAATGGTTTCTAGCTACTGCACCCCATCTCTTTTTCTCAATCCTTCCACCAATGGAAGTTTCTCCCCGTGAATTCTGTTGAGACCCCTCAGCACTCTGTGCTACACCTGACGAATCCACCACTCCATGTTGACTGCGGTCTTTAAGATTCGAGCCAGATTCTTTTATGTCTGAAAAGTTTGCAGAGAAATCAGATTTGGAATGTTGTGGATTGAATTGCCCCTCTTCCCCAAACGAACTTGTGAACTTTAATAAAGCACGACCTGGTCAGAGATTGAGCCGTGAGGAACAGATTGTTTATAGCTTTCCTTATCCAGTGACTCGAGTTTAACCCGTTGACATTTATGTACATGTAAAATGCTTAAAATACATGTTTTAAAGATATTGGATTGTGCCGTTGTGTGTTTAATCAGATGGGTGGATGTGGGGTTTTGAGAAGCCCAGGTGTCGGGGTGAGAGAATGGAGCACACTGTCGACTCTGCTTTAGCAGCACATAAATATTGGCAGGTTCCAGTCCTGTCTTGCCAATATTGCGTGTGCTGCTCCAATATGGCTCGACGCTTACAGCAAATCGCAGAAGGAGCTCGTGGTTAATACGCAGAGGCCGCTTATTTCATCCTCAATGATGCTGTGTAAGAATCTCCTGTGAAAAATAAAAGCAAAAAAAAATCTGCTTAACAGTTCAGACTACTTTCTGGTTTTGTCTCCTGTCCTTTTGAATTAATATAGAAACTAGAAGCAGGAGGCGGCCATTTGGTCTTTCGAGCCTGCCCCGCCATTCATTTTGAGCATAGCTGACTATATTCTCGGTGCAGTGACCTTTGTGGTCTGTAATCTAATGCAGTGTCAAAATTCAATTCAGATTTTGCAACTTGGTGTGAATGATGTGGCAGTCTCCCCGTTACTGTATTATACTTTTAATCCAAAGGTTGAGTTTAAATCTCAGATAATTCTAGGCTGACACCAGAGAAATATGTTAGGGCCCCTGCTTATCCTGATTGTATTAATGATCTAGACCTTGGTTACAGGGCCTGTGAGGAGGATGGTGTAGAACTTCGAAGGACATAGGCTGGTGGAATGGGTAGAGAAGTTGAAGTGATTGTGCAGAGTGACAATATATAATGAAGAGTACAATTCTAGAGAAGGGTTTAGGGGCAGAGGAACCTGGCTGTATATGTGCATAAATCATTGATGCTTGTTGGAAACGTAGTGATTAATAAAGCATATACAGCATCTTGGGATTTACCAGTAGTGCCATAGAGTACAAAAGTAAGGAAATTATGTTAAAGTTGTACACAACTCTGGTTTGGCTTCAGTTGGAGTATTGTGTCCGGAACTTCAGGAAGGATGTGAAGGCATTAGGGAAGGTGCAGAAAAATGCAGTGGCTCCAGGGCTAAGGAACCTGGGTTATGTAGATCGATTGGGGTAGTTGGGACTTTTCTTTGAAGAAGTTTTGAGATTTGATAGAGGTATTCATGAGGGGTCTCAACCAAATTCATGGGGAAAAACTTCCATTGGTGGAAGGATTGAGAAAAAGAGGTAATTGGAAGTGTGGTGGAGGCACATTCAATTGAGGTATTCAAGAGAGAACTGAATTATCTTAAAAGGAAGTGCAAGGCTATGGGGAGAATGTGGATTGTGGCAATAGGTGAATTGCTGCTTCAGAAAGCTAGCACAGCCTGTTCTGTGCTGTAACTATTCTATGATTCTAGTCACATTCCTCTGCTATTTTACCACTGTGTAAATTTTTCCTCATTTAGCCAACATTGTTTTGAACATTATTGATTCTGCTTCCAAAAGCCCTTTCTGACTATTTGCTGGATAATTATTTTGCTGTCATGTTGTCTCTGGTTCTTTTGCCAATTACTTTGAATGTGTCCATTGATTTGCAACCTTTCTATCATGCAACAGTTTCTCCTTATTTACCCTAAAAAAACCATTCATGACTTTAACACCATTTTACTTATTTCTCTCCTCTCTGAACATTAACAGTTTCTTTAATCTCTCTACATAACTGAAGGTTTCAGATCTATGGTACCCTTGATGTGGAGATACCAGCATTGGACTGGGGTGGGCACAGTAAGAAGTCTCTCAATATCAGGTTAAAGTCCAACAGGTTTATTTGGAATCACAAGCTTTCGGAGCGCTGCTCCTTCAGGTGAGTGGAGAAGTAGGTTTCACAGACACACCATATATAGGCAAAGACACAACTGCAAGATAATGGTTGGAATGAGAGTCTTTTAAGATTCCTTTTAAGGTTGGAAGACTTTCATTCCAACCATTATCTTGCAATTGTGTCTGTCTATATATGACGTGTTTTTGTGAAACCTAATAAAGGAGCAGTGCTCTGAAAGCTGGTGATTCCAAATAAACCTGTCGGACTTTAACCTGGTGTTGTGAGACTTCTTACTGGTCTACCTTTGACATCCTTCCTAAAGTGTTGTGCCCAGAATTAGCCTTAATCATCCAGTTAGACTCTAACCAGAGATTTATGAAGGTTTGGCATAACTTCCTTGCTTTTGTCAGAACACACTTTCTGTATTTTCCCCTCAGTTTACACCCTGGGATGCCTCTGTCCCTGCATCATCTTTAAAGTTATACCGGTTAACTTGTATTCTCTCTTAATCACCACAAATCGCTATTAAATTCCATCTGCCATGTGTCTGTTGTTTCACTATTCTATATCCTCCTGAACTCTAGATTTTAGAGTCATTTCCAAACTTTGAAATTGTCTCCCTTAAACGCAAATCCAGGCTGTTAATTGTATATATCGAAAAGCTGTGGTCCTAATGCTGACCACTGGGTGACAGCATTGTGTACCCACCCACCCAGACAAAAACAAATGTTCACCAACATTGTCTCCTTTCTGGCCCGTGGCCAACTTCTAGGGTGTTTTGTAATTTTCGCAAGCCTGTCACTCTGCACATTAATAACGTTCACATCCCAGGAATAAATACAGCTGTCTGCATAATTTATCATTTTAACTCTGCTGTGTGTTAGACGGTGGCACCCAGAATTATGATGCCGCTTGTTCGAGAAGGAAAAGGAGGTTATCCTGTCTGTGCTGGCTTTTTAACAGAGCCATCCAGTAAACCACATGCTTCTTGCTCTTTCCCTATAACACCGCAAATCTTTCCTGTTCAAATGTTTATCCAGCTCCTGATAGAAAGTTACTACTGCGTCCGCTGCCATCACCCAGTGCTGGAAGCAGACTCCAGATAACACTGATTCTCCACATTGAAGTGCACCGAAAGGATTTTCACAGTAACTTCATTGCAGTATTAATGTAAGCCTATTTGTGACTCTAACGAAATAAACTTAAGCTAAAGCAGGATCAGTTCCAGAGTTAGGATACTTTTGCTAAATCGTTCTTTGGAGATGAGGGCAAATTTTAGTAAGTTTTTTTTTGGGGAGGAGGGGGAGAATTAAGTTGAGAATTAAGTTGAGCTTTGGCCGGAACTCGACTTACAAATACGTTTCTCTAGCAGCGTTCTGTTTGCTATTGCAGTTGTGCTCAGCAGAGTGGAGCGATTGCATCCCGGGTTGCTGCTTCCTGATCTTCATTGGGCCATGTGTTTAGGGGGGGGAGCACAGTTCATCTTCAGTCTCACGGTGTCTTCTGCTGGCAATCATTCCAGGACAAGTATCTCCGCAACGCGGTCTCTGCAATGGTCTGTAAGTGTGCACAATTCTTAGCAGCAGTAGTACTCTGATGTTTGATGACAGGGTGGAAAAATACACTCCGTGGTAAGGGGTGAGTCAAAACCACTTGAGAGGATCTCTCGCTCACCCAGCTGTGCAGTGCTTCTGGGGGGAGGGAGTTTCCTTCACTGATGACAGTGGAAGAGCATCAGGGAATTTCTCAGTCGCCACTGCCTGCTGTCCCTAGTTTGGAAGGAGTTTATGTCCATTTAAAACCCACAGCACCTACGCTTTCCTGCTGTGCACCGCTGAGGAGAGAGGTAGTCAGTACAAATTGACTTCAGCCCAAAATTTGTCCACGGGCGGGGTACGAGTACACACACAACCGAAAGGGTCTAACCACCAGGAAAGTCTGAACACGCTGGAGAAAATAAACCTTGAGGAGAGTTTTTTAAAAATAGGATAGACGTTTCTGCTTGTGAGGAAATACGAGTCATTGATAAATCGAGTAGGGAATTCAGCAACAACTTTACTCAGTGGCGAGTGTGAAACTTGCATTGAAGGGAAAGTTGTGTAAATATAAAGTCCACCCCCAAATGTTTTATCACCCCCCAGCCTTCCCACTCGCTCTTCCATCTAACTCTACTCCCTTTCCCACCCACCCCACATTTTCCTTCTCCCTCAAAACCCATGGATTAGCACAGAAGTTACCTTAAATCGCAGCCAGTAGGAGAACACTGCGGTCTTCTGTGTGCGCCTCAGACTGCAGCGCTCCCTGGGGATTGACTGGAGTGTCAGCCTCAGTCTCTGGTGTGGGACTCGACCCCACAACGTCCGATTGAGTCCCCGCTGACTATTGCTAACCGTTACCATCCTTCTCAGTGACAAGGTGTTGCCAGGTAACCTGCCCTGACAGCTTTTCCAACACAAATCACTGGACCAGGAAGTGTGCCGGAGTTCCCCCTTTCCTCACTGATTTGGGCCATTTTCTCCCCACTTTCTGCACATCAATTCCAGCCTATTTTTTAGCTGTTTCACTTGAATCTGCGAAACAGGAAGGATTAAGTGAAGATTGCGGGAGCAAACCTTTATCAAAATCGTTTCTTGTTTAAATAACCTTTCACAATGTACAATAAAAAAACTAATCACAGAACAAGTCTGCACCAATTCGTTAACCCCCCACCCCCCCGCTCGCCCAGCCAGCCAGCAGTCTCCAGCCACTGGCAAAGGTTTCCAGTTGATAAAGTGAGATTACTGAATATTATGCCAGAAAGCAGCAAATTCACCTCCTTCAGTCAAGTAAACCATCAGGATGGACCTCAGGCTCATTCAGCAGATAGGGGACAAGACCTCAGGCCATCACAAAATGTACTTTTGAATAATAATCAGTGGGTTTGAGAAACACAGAAGAATCAGGAAAACAATATCGGAGCAGCAAACACAGTCCCCCGGCACCTCCACTAGCAACATCTAGCAATGGGTGTAAACAGAGGGAGGTGGATACTCAGCCAGATATTGGAGTCCTCGTGCATCAATCACAAAGTAAGTACAGCAGGCAGTAAAGGCGGCAAATGGTATGTTGGCCTTCATAGCAAGAGGATTTGAGTATAGGGATATTTTGCTGCAATTCTACAGGGCATTGGTGAGACCACACCTGGAGTATTGTGTGCAGTTTTGGGGTCCTTATGAGGAAGGAGGTCCTTGCAGCGAAGGGAGTGCCGCAAAGGTTTATCAGGCTGATTCCTGGGGTGGCAGGTCGGTCATCTGATGAGCGACTAAGTTAGTTAGGATTATATTCATTCGAGTTTAGAAGAGTGATACAGTTCTCACAGGGTTAGACAGGGTAGATTCAGAAAGAATGTTCCTGATGATGGGGGAGTCCAGAACTAGAGGGTCATAGTTTGAGGATAAGGGGTAAACCTTTTAGAACTGAGGTGAGGAGAAATTTCTTCACCCAGAGGGTGGTGAATGTGGAATTCACTCCCACAGAAAGTAGTTGAGGCCAAAATGTGTGATTTCAAGAAGGAATTAGATATCGTTCTTGGGGCTAAAGGGATCGAGTGAATCAGGATATTGAATTTAATGATCAAAATGAATGGCGGAGCAGGCTTGAAGGGCCACGTCCTGCTTCTAGCTTCAATGTTTCCCCACACCCAGTATAAACTCAGATTGTGAAGTCTTGCTGTGCACTGATAGATACCAACTGGTGAACTTCCTGCCTGATATCATCCGACTGTTCACCCGAATAATCCATCTGCCCTCCAACCTCCTCTTCTTCTCTGACACCAATCTGACCACCTGATCTCTACCTATCATTTAAAAATCTAAACAGTCAACATGAAATAAAAGTTCATAGATCATAGAAACCCTACAGTGCAGAAGGAGGCCATTCGGCCCATCGAGTCTGCACCGACCACAATCCCACCCAGGCCCTACCCCCACATATTTTACCCGCTAATCCCTCTAACCTACGCATCTCAAGATTCTAAGGGGCAATTTTTTTTTAACCTGGCTAATCAACCTAACCCGCACATCTTTGGACTGTGGGAGGAAACCGGAGCACCCGGAGGAAACCCACGCAGACACGAGGAGAATGTGTAAACTCCACACAGACAGTGACCCGAGCCGGGAATCGAACCCAGGACCCTGGAGCTGTGAAGCAGCAGTGCTAACCACTGTGCTACCGTGCCGCCCGTGAAATTTCCCTAGTTGCCACAGTCCGGCGCCTGTTCGGGCCAATGCTCCTAACCGGCGCATCTTTCAAAATGTGGGAGGAAACCGGAGCACCCGGAGGAAACCCACGCAGGCACTGGGAGAACGTGCAAACTCCACACAGACAGTGACCCAAGCCGGGAATCGAACCAGGGTCCCTGGTGCTGTGAAGCAGCAGTGCTAACCACTGTGCCATCCCAATAAAGTTGTAGCTAAAGTAACGTCCAGCGTACAGAAAAAGCAAGTGGCTCAAATACTTGGGTAAATCCAGATACACATTTCAAAAACAAACATCTGCTCCCTCCCCCGTTAAAAGGAAATTAGATTTAACTTCTTTCTTTCAACATAATCTTTTTTTTCTCAAGTTGTTTTAGCCAGCTGTGACTCCATGTAAACCACATTTATTTGCTACAAGGATCCACAACTTCTCCAAGTTAGATACAGAGTAAAGCTCCCTCTACACTGTCCCCATCAAACACTCCCAGGACAGGTACAGCACGGGGTTAGATACAGAGTAAAGCTCCCTCTACACTGTCCCCCATCAAACACTCCCAGGACAGGTACAGCACGGGGTTAGATACAAAGTAAAGCGCCCTCTACACTGTCCCCCATCAAACACTCCCAGGACAGGTACAGCACGGGGTTAGATACAGAGTAAAGCTCCCTCTACACTGTCCCCCATCAAACACTCCCAGGACAGGTACAGCACGGGGTTAGATACAGAGTAAAGCTCCCTCTACACTGTCCCCCATCAAACACTCCCAGGACAGGTACAGCACGGGGTTAGATACAGAGTAAAGCGCCCTCTACACTGTCCCCCATCAAACACTCCCAGGACAGGTACAGCACGGGGTTAGATACAGAGTAAAGCTCCCTCTTTACTGTCCCCATCAAACACTCCCAGGACAGGTACAGCACCGGGTTGGATACAGAGTAAAGCGCCCTCTACACTGTCCCCCATCAAACACTCCCAGGACAGGTACAGCACGGGGTTAGATACAGAGTAAAGCTCCCTCTTTACTGTCCCCATCAAACACTCCCAGGACAGGTACAGCACCGGGTTGGATACAGAGTAAAGCGCCCTCTACATAGCCCTGAGTGTTTGATGGGGACAGTTGTCCTATCAAATTCCTATATCCCAGCTTTCACGGAATAGGTGTGGGGGGTGGTTCAAAGAATAAGGATCTACATTCACAGTTTAGGGAGATACTATCTCTACTTGGAAGCAATCGCAGAGATTGATACAGTTCCATAGGAACAGAAACATAATTTTTCTTTTTAGAAATGCAGAAAATAAAACAGCGTAAACATAAAATTCCACTGCGATCCAGATCTGCAAGCGATCCAATCCGGCAAATATTGCTGGAGGCAAGGTGGGAAGGCAGGATACAGGCAGAATGGTTCACAGAGCTCTGTGCTGTACATAGGCACGGTTCAGGAGAACTTCAACACTGGCTCCTCCTTGGTTGCAGATGTCAAGGACAAAGATGAACAGCATTTCCTCGAGGTCAGCTGCTGATCGGAGAATGTCACCTGGCAGCAAGCAAAACAATCATTTGTATTTTAAATCCACATTCCCAAGTCTATTTTCCCTTCTGTTTGTTTGCTTTTCAACACTAAGTCAGCTATGGCTCAGTGGGTAGCTCTCTATCTTCGTGGGCATCTCTATCTCTCACTGTGGATATCTCTTTCTCTGGGGTATCTCTCTCTCTCTCTCTTTCGATATCTATCTCTCTCTCTCTGTGTGGGTATCTCTCTCTCTTCCCCCTCCCCACCCCTCTGAGTAGATCTCGCGCTCTCTCTCTGTGGGTACATCTCTCTCTCTGTGGGTACATCTCTCTCTCCCCCTCTGTGGGTACCTCTCTCTCTCTCCCCCTCTGTGGGTATCTATCTCTCTCTGTGGGTATCTCTCTCCCTCTGTGGGTACCTCTCTCTCTCTCTCTCTGTGGGTATCTCTCTCTCTCACCTTAAGTATGTTCAAGGTGGAGATAGATTGTTAATCAGTAAGGGAATCCAGGGTTATGGGGATAAGACGGGAGAGTGGATTTGAGGATTATCAGATATGATCTGACTGAATGGTGGAGCAGACTCGATGGGCCGAATGGCCTACTTCTACATCCTGAGAGTCAGGGATCTAAGCTCCATTCTAGAGATTTGAGTTCATAATCCAAGCGCATAACATGGGCGTCAGCACACTGTCGTTTGTGGGATCTTGCTGTGTGCAAATGACAACAATCACCACACTGATTATCTCTGGAGCTTCAGGGTGTCCTGGGATTGTGATAAGCACTGCAGAATCACCAGTTCCTCCTTTGCTCCGAGTTCTATCCTCACTTCTCTCACTTGGTAGAGGCCTGGTTACTCCCTATGTGGCCACAAGTGAACCGAGGCAGCGAGTAGCAGCGCGCTATTAGACCGTTGGGTCGATCCACCAATAGGGGCTATTTGTTGATGATCAGAAAGAAGCTCAATGCCATCCAGGACAAAGCAGCCCCACTCGATTGGCATCCCATCCACCAACGTAAACACTCACTCCCTCCACCACTGAGGCACGGTGGCAGCCGTGTGTACCGTCTACAAGATGCACTGCATTCATTCACCAAGGCAGCACCTTCTAAACTACCACCTCACCCACCTAAAGGGACAAGGGCAGCAGAGACATGGGAACACCACCACCTGCAGGTTCCCCACCGAGTCGCTCACCATCCTGACTTGGAAATATATTGCCTGTTCCTTCACTGTCGCTGGGTCAAAATCTTGGAGTTCCCTGCCCAACAACACTGGGTGTACCTACACCACGTGGACTGCAGCGGGTTCAAGAAGGCGACTCACCCACCAGCTGCTCAAGGAGCCATTAGGGATGGGCAATAAATGCTGGGCCTAGCTAGTTGATGTCCATGCTCTGGATCTCCATACTGGCTGGCAACAGCAACTTACATTTATATAGCACCTTTAACATAGTGAAACATACCAAGGAAGTTCAGAGAACTGCTCATCAAGTGGGCTCCCAGCTGCGGAGGGGAGATATTAGGACAGGGGATTGAAAGCTTGTTCTGAGGTAGGTTTCCTGGAGGAGAGAGAGGCAGAGGGGTTTTCAGGGGGGGAATTTCAGAGCTCATGGTTCAGACCTGCACGGCCACCAGGGGTGGAGCGATGGAAATCGGGGATGTTCAAGAGAGCACAGAGATCTTGAAGAGTGGCAGAACTGGATAGGATTACAGAGATGGAGTGCGGGGGGCGGGGTGGATTTGAACACAAGGGGGACAGCTTAACGTTTTTAGGGTTGTTGGGGTCAGGATCCAATGTACACGCCAACACTATAGTTAAGAAAGTCCACCTACACCTCTACTTTCTCAGGAGGCTAAGGAAATTTGGCACGTCCGCTACGACTCTCGCCAATCTTTACGCCATAGAAAGCATTCTTTCTGGTTGTATCACAGCTTGGTCTGGGCTCCTGCTCTGCCCAAGACCGCAAGAAACTACAAAGGGTTGTGAATGTAGCCCAATCCATCACGCAAACCAGCCTCCCATCCATTGACTCTGTCTACACTTCCCGCTGCCTCGGGGAAAAGCAGCCAGCATAATCAAGGACCCCACGCACCTCGGACATTCTCTCTTCCACCTTCTTCCGTTGGGAAAAAGATACAAAAGTCTGAGGTCACGTACAAACCGACTCAAGAACAGCTTCTTCCCTGCTGCTGTCAGACTTTTGAATGGTCCTACCATACATTAAGCTGACCTAACTCTACATCCCATCAGTAACTGCAACACTATATTCTGCACTCTCTCATTTCCTTCTCTCCATATACTAGAACAAAGAACAAAGGAAAGTACAGCACAGGAACAGGCCCTTCAAGCCCATGCTGATCATGATGTCCTAACTAAACTAAAAATAAAACCTTCTGCCCTTACTCCATCCTTGTTCATGTACCTATCCAGATCGCTAATGCGCCTGCTTCCACCACCTCCTCTGGCAGCGTGTTCCAGGCACCCATCACCCTCTGTATGAAAAACCTCCCTCCACATCTCCCTTAAACTTACCCCCCCCCACTCACCTTGAACCTGTGGCCCCCTTGTAACTGACACTTCCACCCTGGGGAAAATACCTTTGACTATCTACCCTGTCTCTGCCTCTCATCATTTTGTAGACCTCTATCAGGTCTCCCCTCAGCCTCCATCTTTCCAGTGAAAACAATCCTAGTTTATTCAACCTCTCCTCAGTCAACACTCTCGAGACCACAGGCAACACCCTGGTGAACCTTCTCCAAAGCATCCACGTCCTTCTGGTAGTGTGGTGACCAGAACTGCACACAATACTCCAAATGCAGCCTAACCAAGGTTTTGTATAGCTGCAACTCTTGTACTCAATGTCCGGCAGATGAAGGCAAGCATGTCTTATGCCTTCTTAACTACCCTATAAATGGTATGTTTTGTCTGTAACAGCGCGCAACAAACAATACTTTTCACTGTATCCCAATAATAAATTAAATCAAATATTAAGTTGATTTTTCTCTAAACCCGAGCTATGACTACATTCTGCCCCAACTCCTTCTCCCCTATGTACTCTATGAACGGTATGCTTTGTCTGTACAGCGCGCAAGAAACAATACTTTTCACTGTATCCCGATACATGTGACAATAATAAATCAAATCAAATCCTTCTTCCCTATGTACTCTATGAACGGTATGCTTTGTCTGTATAGCGTGCAAGAAACAATATTTTTCACTCTATCCCAATACGTGACAATAATAAATCAAATCCTTCTCCCCTATGTACTCTATGAATGGTATGCTTTGTCTGTATAGCGCGCAAGGAACAATACTTTTCACTGTATCCCAGTACGTGACAATAATAAATCCTTCTCCCCTATGTACTCTATGAACGGTATGCTTTGTCTGTATAGCGCGCAAGGAACAATACTTTTCACTGTATCCCAGTACATGTGACAATAAATCAAATCCTTCTCCCCTATGTACTCTATGAACGGTATGCTTTGTCTGTATAGCGCGCAAGAAACAATATTTTTCACTCTATCCCAGTACATGTGACAATAAATCAAATCCTTCTCCCCTATGTACTCTATGAACGGTATGCTTTGTCTGTATAGCGCGCAAGGAACAATACTTTTCACTGTATCCCAATACGTGACAATAAATCAAATCCTTCTTCCCTATGTACTCTATAAACGGTATGCTTTGTCTGTATAGCGCGCAAGAAACAATACTTTTCACTGTATCCCAATACGTGACAATAATAAATCAAATCCTTCTCCCCTATGTACTCTATGAATGGTATGCTTTGTCTGTATAGCGTGCAAGAAACAATATTTTTCACTCTATCCCAATACGTGACAATAATAAATCAAATCCTTCTTCCCTATGTACTCTATAAGAACATAAGAACATAAGAAATAGGAGCAGGAGTAGGCCATCTAGCCCCTCGAGCCTGCCCCGCCATTCAATAAGATCATGGCTGATCTGACGTGGATCAGTACCACTTACCCGCCTGATCCCCATAACCCTTAATTCCCTTACCGATCAGGAATCCATCCATCCGCGCTTTAAACATATTCAGCGAGGTAGCCTCCACCACCTCAGTGGGCAGAGAATTCCAGAGATTCACCACCCTCTGGGAGAAGAAGTTCCTCCTCAACTCTGTCTTAAACCGACCCCCCTTTATTTTGAGGCTGTGTCCTCTCGTTTTAACTTCCTTACTAAGTGGAAAGAATCTCTCTGCCTCCACCCTATCCAGCCCCCGCATTATCTTATAAGTCTCCATAAGATCCCCCCTCATCCTTCTAAACTCCAACGAGTACAAACCCAATCTCCTCAGCCTCTCCTCATAATCCAAACCCGTCATCTCAGGTATCAACCTGGTGAACCTTCTCTGCACTCCCTCCAATGCCAATATATCCTTCCTCATATAAGGGGACCAATACTGCACACAGTATTCCAGCTGCGGCCTCACCAATGCCCTGTACAGGTGCATCAAGACATCCCTGCTTTTATATTCTATCCCCTTCGCAATATAGGCCAACATCCCATTTGCCTTCTTGATCACCTGTTGTACCTGCAGACTGGGCTTTTGCGTCTCATGCACAAGGACCCCCAGGTCCCTTTGCACGGTAGCATGTTTTAATTTGTTTCCATTGAGATAGTAATCCCATTTGTTATTATTTCCTCCAAAGTGTATAACCTCGCATTTATCAATGTTATACTCCATTTGCCATATCCTCGCCCACTCACTCAGCCTGTCCAAATCTCTCTGCAGATCTTCTCCGTCCTCCACACGATTCACTTTTCCACTTATCTTTGTGTCGTCTGCAAACTTCGTTACCCTACACTCCGTCCCCTCCTCCAGATCATCTATATAAATGGTAAACAGTTGCGGCCCGAGTACCGATCCCTGCGGCACGCCACTCGTTACCTTCCTCCAACCGGAAAAACACCCATTTATTCCGACTCTTTGCTTCCTGTCGGATAGCCAGTCCCCAATCCACTTTAACACACTACCCCCAACTCCGTGTGCCCTAATCTTCTTCAGCAGCCTTTTATGGGGCACCTTATCAAACGCCTTTTGGAAATCCAAAAACACCGCATCCACCGGTTCTCCTCCATCAACCGCCCTAGTCACATCTTCATAAAAATCCAACATGTTTGTCAAGCACGACTTTCCCCTCATGAATCCATGCTGCGTCTGATTGATCGAACCATTTCTATCCAGATGCCCTGCTATCTCCTCTTTAATAATGGATTCCAGCATTTTCCCTACTACAGACGTTAAGCTGACCGGCCTATAGTTACCCGCCTTTTGTCTCCTTCCTTTTTTAAACAGCGGCGTAACATTAGCCGTTTTCCAATCAACCGGCACTACCCCAGAATGCAACGAGTTTTGATAAATAATCACTAACGCATCCACTATTACCTCTGACATTTCTTTCAATACCCTGGGATGCATTCCATCCGGACCCGGGGACTTGTCCACCTTCAGTCCCATTAGTCTACCCAGCACTGCCTCTCTGGTAACATTAATTGTATTAAGTATTTCTCTAATTGTATTAAGTATTTCTCCTGCTGCCAACCCTCTATCGTTAATATTTGGCAAACTATTTGTGTCCTCCACCGTGAAGACCGACACAAAAAACTTATTTAAAGACTCAGCCATATCCTCATTCCCCACTATTAACTCCCCCCTCTCGTCCTCCAAGGGTCCAACATTCACTCTAGCCACTCTATTCCTTTTTATATATTTATAAAAACTTTTACTATCATTTTTTATATTAATTGCTAGCCTAGCTTCATAGTCTATCCTTCCTTTCTTTATCGCTTTCTTAGTCTCTCTTTGTTGTTTCTTAAATTTTTCCCAATCACTTGTTTCTCCACTATTTTTGGCCACTCTGTACGCAGCTGTTTTTATTTTAATACTCTCCTTTATTTCCTTCGTTATCCACGGCTGGTTCTCTCTTTTCTTACAATCCTTGTTTTTTGCTGGAATATATTTTTGCTGAGAACTGAAAAGGATCTCCTTAAAAATCCTCCACTGTTCCTCAGCTATCCTACCTGCCAGCCTGCTCTCCCAGTCTACCTTAGCCAATTCATCCCTCATCCTATCATATTTCCCTCTGTTCAAACAGAGGACACTGGTTTGGGACCAAACTTTCTCCTCTTCCATCTGAATCAGAAATTCGACCATATTGTGGTCACTAGACCCAAGAGGGTCCTTCACAATAAGATCCTTAATTCTACCTACCTCGTTACACAATACCAGATCCAAAATAGCTCGTTCCCTCGTCGGTTCCGTAACATGCTGTTCAAGGAAACTATCCCGACAGCATTCTAAGAACTCTTCCTCCATTCCACCCTTACCGACTTGAGTCTGCCAGTCAATGTGCATGTTGAAGTCCCCCATGATTATTGCCGTTCCGTTTTTACACGCATCCCTTATCTGCTTGTTTATAGCCCTCCCTACCTCAACATTATTATTTGGGGGCCTATATACCACACCTACTAGTGTCTTTCTCCCTCTACTATTCCTCATCTCTACCCATAATGATTCCACGTTTTGTTCCTCAGAGCCTATGTCATCCCTCAGTACTACCCTGATATTATCTCTTATTAATAGCGCGACCCCACCACCTTTTCCTTCCTGTCTATTCTTCCGAAACGCCTGATACCCCTGGATATTCATCTCCCAGTCCTGGTCACCTTTCAGCCACGTTTCTGTAATGGCCACTAGATCGTACCCACTTGTGCACGGTATGCTTTGTCTGTATAGTGCGCAAGAAACAATACTTTTCACTGTATCCCAATACGTGACAATAATAAATCAAATCCTTCTCCCCATGTACTCTATGAATGGTATGCTTTGTCTGTATAGCGCGCAAGAAACAATATTTTTCACTCTATCCCAGTACATGTGACAATAATAAATCAAATCCTTCTTCCCTATGTACTCTATGAACGGTATGCTTTGTCTGTATAGCGCGCAAGGAACAATACTTTTCACTGTATCCCAATACGTGACAATAATAAATCAAATCCTTCTCCCCATGTACTCTATGAATGGTATGCTTTGTCTGTATAGCGCGCAAGAAACAATATTTTTCACTCTATCCCAGTACATGTGACAATAATAAATCAAATCCTTCTTCCCTATGTACTCTATGAACGGTATGCTTTGTCCGTACAGCGCGCAAGGAACAATACTTTTCACTGTATCCCAGTACGTGACAATAATAAATCCTTCTCCCCTATGTACTCTATGAACGGTATGCTTTGTCTGTACAGCGCGCAAGAAACAATACTTTTCACTGTATCCCAATACATGTGACAATAATAAATCAATTCAATCAATCACCACGCAGTGGAGGACGCGGTGATCGTGCAAATTAGGACACGGGGGCTAATTTTGGATTAGATCGGGTTCAATGAAACCAATTCACTGCCTCCATTAACTCCCACTCCACCTGATGAAGGAACAGCCTGTTCCGAAAGCTAGTGGCTTTTGCTACCAAATGAACCTGTTGGACTTTAACCTGGTGTTGTTAAACTTCTTACTCCGTTAACTCTGTACAGACCAGGAATCAGACCTACAACTTCACTGAACTTAGCAAACTTGTTGAGCCATTGTGGAAAGGTTTGATCAGATTAACTGCAATCTCTTCATTCATTCCCCTCAATGCTGCAATAGACATGGGCAAAGAGCGCCCTCTCCTGGCTGCAACTAAGATTGCTCCTCACCGATCCTCTTACTCAGAGGGCTGGCTTGTGCCTACCATGGTGGGGTAAGTCGAGCTGAACCCCTCACAGTCAGGAGTACAATTCTCATTCTGGGCGGTTAGAAATAATGACAGCCCTTAGGTGAATGTCAACAAAGAGCTCGCTTGAAACTGCATATCCAGATGCATTTTTATCCTAACCTGCGCCTGTCATTCAAAGCACAGCAGCAAGAGGTTAATTTTTAATCGTCACAGACAGCGGCAGCCTTTTTCTTTAAATTTAAAGAGCGAGGCATCCAAACAAACTTCAGATTATGACAATTATGCAGATTTATCCACCTCTTCTAGAGAGAGACAGAGAGAGAGAGAGTTTGCTTCTACTCCTTCAGTTTGTGACTCCCACTCTGTGAATTAAAGCCCTCGCAACAACCAAAATGGGGTCTGTGTGAACTCAGCACTGAGTTCAAATGAAGTTTGGTTATCCCAACCCGGGCGCAGTAACAGCTGAATCTGTCCGAAGGGTGAGCTGATAAAAGTTTTTAATGAAAGGGATCATTACAGTAAAATTCTCGAACTCATTTCAAATTGCGGGGAAGACCAGAACTAGGAGGCCGGGAATACGCAACAGTCACAAATAAATTAAAGGAGAAACATCTTTACCCGGAGAGAACGTGGGACTCGCTCCCACGGGGAGTGGGGAGAATGTGCGACTCGCTCCCACGGGGAGTGGGGAGAATGTGCGACTCGCTCCCACGGGGAGTGTGGAGAATGTGGGACTCGCTCCCACGGGGAGTGTGGAGGATGTGCGACTCGCTCCCACGGGGAGTGGGGAGAATGTGCGACTCGCTCCCACGGGGAGTGTGGAGGACGTGCGACTCGCTCCCACGGGGAGTGTGGAGGATGTGCGACTCGCTCCCACGGGGAGTGTGGAGGACGTGCGACTCGCTCCCACGGGGAGTGGGGAGAATGTGCGACTCGCTCCCACGGGGAGTGTGGAGGACGTGCGACTCGCTCCCACGGGGAGTGTGGAGGATGTGCGACTCGCTCCCACGGGGAGTGTGGAGGACGTGCGACTCGCTCCCACGGGGAGTGGGAGAATGTGCGACTCGCTCCCACGGGGAGTGTGGAGGATGTGCGACTCGCTCCCACGGGGAGTGTGGAGGACGTGCGACTCGCTCCCACGGGGAGTGGGGAGAATGTGCGACTCGCTCCCACGGGGAGTGTGGAGAATGTGCGACTCGCTCCCACGGGGAGTGTGGAGGACGTGCGACTCGCTCCCACAGGGAGTGGGGAGAACATGCGGGAAGTGGTCGAGGTGAATAGTATCGAGATATTTAAGGGGGAAGCTGGATAAACACATGAGGGAGAAAGGAACAGGAGTATATGCTGGGGGGTGAGATGAAGTAAGATGGGGAGGAGGTGCAGTGGTGTGGGTTCGGTGTTTTGAATTTCCTGTCTTTCTGTTGTACCTTGTATGCTGTTCGAGGCTAACAATGTAGAGTGGCGCTGAGATGCACTGTCAGTGGACAGTTGGACTCTGTGCCCAGTGAGAGTCAGTGCCTTTGGGAGAGGGGAGTGAGAGCTGGAAGGGATATTTACCAGGAGAAGGTGGGGAGCTCTCTGCACACTCCGTGTCAATGTGACAGGGCTGTCTGAATGCAGGCCCTCCATGAGCCAGAATGGAGACGAGTGTGTTGCTGTGCTTGGCAGGATACATGACTCTGTGATCCAACCTGGGAACGATCGGGAGAAAGATGGCATCTAACGACAGTTCTTCATTTAGACCTGGAAGTGAGTGAGGATAAAACAATTAATATTCTGCCTCAACCTGCCTCGTCTCCCCAAGAGCCTGAGGGTTGAATCATAGAATCCGTACAGTGCAGAGGGAGGCCATTCGGCCCATCGAGTTTGTACCGACTTTCTGACAGAGTAACTGTCAGGGCCCTCTCCCTGTAACCCCACACATTACTAGAGCCAATCCACCGAACCTTCATATCTTTGGACTGTGGGAGGAAACCGGAGCACCCAGAGGAAACCCACGCAGACACGGGGAGAACATGCAGACAGTCAGGAATTGAATCTGGGTCCCTGACGCTGTGAGGCAGCAGTGTTAACAACTATGCCACTGTGCCGCCCCAGTCTTGGTTACATTAATCTCAGCTATGGGTTGGATATGATCACTCACTGGGGAAGACAAGGTTCATGCACCCGAGCACTGTCCAAACCACTCCCCACCATCCCCCTGTAGGAGCAGGTTTTGGATAGGACGGAGATAGACTGGCTCAGAACGCCCACTCAGGATGGACTTTTCCAGAGACTTCCACACTCAGAGAATGATTTGAAAAAGTAACTTCTATCTGCCTGCTGTCCAGATGTGTGTATGAGTGTGAAGAGCTGATGCACAGAGGTAGAATATGAACATCTCTTGCAGGAGATATCAGGAGGGTTGTTACTATCGGAACTATACTCCAGCAACATTCAGCAGCTTCTGGAGAGCTGAGGAACCAAATCTCCCGGGGATTAGAACTCAAGAGCACAGTTTAGCCCATCACAGCTGCCGTATCTTTACAAGAGGAACTCAAAACTAATCCCACTGCCCCGCGCTCTCCCCAGAGCCTTGTATCAATCCCAAACTAATCCGACTGTCCCGCTCTCTCCCCAGAGCCCTGTATCAATCCCAAACTAATCCCAATGTCCAGCTCCCTCCCCATCGCCCTGTATCAATCCCCAAACTAATCCCACTGCCCCACTCTCTCCGCATAGCCCTGTATCAATCCCCACTGTCCCATCGACTGCTCTCTAATACTGATTCCACTGCCCTGCACTGTCCCATCGACTGCTATCTAATACTGATCCCACTGTCCGGCACTGTCCCATCGACTGCCATCTAATACTGATCCCACTGCCCCATCGACTGCTATCTAACACTGATCCCACTGTCCCATCGACTGCTATCTAATACTGATCCCACTGCCCCGCACTGTCCCATCGACTGCTATCTAATACTGATCCCACTGTCCCATCGACTGCTATCTAATACTGATCCCACTGTCCCATCGACTGCTATCTAATACTGATCCCACTGTCCCATCGACTGCTATCTAATACTGATCCCACTGTCCGGCACTGTCCCATCGACTGCCATCTAATACTGATCCCACTGCCCCATCGACTGCTATCTAACACTGATCCCACTGTCCCATCGACTGCTATCTAATACTGATCCCACTGCCCCGCACTGTCACATCGACTGCTATCTAATACTGATCCCACTGTTCCAACGACTGCTATCTAATACTGATCCCACTGTCCCATCGACTGCTATCTAATACTGATCCCACTGTCCCATCGACTGCTATCTAATACTGATCCCACTGTCCCATCGACTGCTATCTAATACTGATCCCACTGTCCCATCGACTGCTATCTAATACTGATCCCACTGTCCCATCGACTGCTATCTAATACTGATCCCACTGCCCTGCACTGTCCCATCGACTGCTATCTAACACTGATCCCACTGTCCCATCGACTGCTATCTAATACTGATCCCACTGCCCCGCACTGTCCCATCGACTGCGATCTAATGCTGATCCCACTGCCCCGCACTGTCCCATCGACTGCTATCTAATACTGATCCCACTGTCCCATCGACTGCTATCTAATACTGATCCCACTGACCCATCGACTGCTATCTAATACTGATCCCACTGTCCCATCGACTGCTATCTAATACTGATCCCACTGACCCATCGACTGCTATCTAATACTGATCCCACTGTCCCATCGACTGCTCTCTAATACTGATCCCACTGCCTTGCACTGTCCCATCGACTGCTCTCTAATACTGATCCCACTGCCCTGCACTGTCCCATCGACTGCTATCTAATACTGATCCCACTGTCCCATCGACTGCTATCTAATACTGATCCCACTGTCCCATCGACTGCTATCTAATACTGATCCCACTGTCCCATCGACTGCTCTCTAATACTGATCCCACTGTCCCATCGACTGCTATCTAATACTGATCCCACTGTCCCATCGACTGATCTCTAATACTGATCCCACTGTCCCATCGACTGCTCTCTAATACTGATCCCACTGTCCCATCGACTGCTATCTAATACTGATCCCACTGCCCGCACTGTCCCAATGACTGCTCTCTAATACTGATCCCACTGCCCCGCACTGTCCCATCGACTGCTATCTAATACTGATCCCACTGCCCCGCACTGTCCCATCGACTGCTATCTAATACTGATCCCACTGCCCTGCACTGTCCCATCGACTGCTATCTAATACTGATCCCACTGCCCCGCACTGTCCCATCGACTGCTATCTAATACTGATCCCACTGCCCTGCACTGTCCCATCGACTGCTATCTAATACTGATCCCACTGTCCCATCGACTGCTATCTAATACTGATCCCACTGTCCCATCGACTGCTATCTAATACTGATCCCACTGTCCCATCGACTGCTATCTAATACTGATCCCACTGTCCCATCGACTGCTATCTAATACTGATCCCACTGTCCCATCGACTGCTATCTAATACTGATCCCACTGCCCCATCGACTGCTATCTAATACTGATCCCACTGCCCTGCACTGTCCCATCGACTGCTCTCTAATACTGATCCCACTGCCCTGCACTGTCCCATCGACTGCTATCTAATACTGATCCCACTGTCCCATCGACTGCTATCTAATACTGATCCCACTGTCCCCTCGACTGCTATCTAATACTGATCCCACTGTCCCCTCGACTGCTATCTAATACTGATCCCACTGTCCCATCGACTGCTATCTAATACTGATCCCACTGTCCCATCGACTGCTATCTAATACTGATCCCACTGCCCTGCACTGTCCCATCGACTGCTCTCTAATACTGATCCCACTGTCCCCTCGACTGCTATCTAATACTGATCCCACTGCCCCGCACTGTCCCATCGACTGCTCTCTAATACTGATCCCACTGTCCCATCGACTGCTATCTAATACTGATCCCACTGTCCCATCGACTGCTATCTAATACTGATCCCACTGCCCCGCACTGTCCCATCGACTGCTATCTAATACTGATCCCACTGTCCCATCGACTGCTATCTAATACTGATCCCACTGCCCCGCACTGTCCCATCGACTGCTATCTAATACTGATCCCACTGTCCCATCGACTGCTATCTAATACTGATCCCACTGTCCCATCGACTGCTATCTAATACTGATCCCACTGTCCCATCGACTGCTATCTAATACTGATCCCATTGCCCCGCACTGTCCCATCGACTACTATCTAATACTGATCCCACTGCCCCGCACTGTCCCATCGACTGCTATCTAATACTGATCCCACTGTCCCATCGACTGCTATCTAATACTGATCCCACTGCCCCGCACTGTCCCATCGACTGCTATCTAATACTGATCCCACTGTCCCGCACTGTCCCATCGACTGCTATCTAATACTGATCCCACTGTCCCATCGACTGCTACCTAATACTGATCCCACTGTCCCCTCGACTGCTACCTAATACTGATCCCACTGTCCTCTCGACTGCTATCTAATACTGATCCCACTGTCCCATCGACTGCGATCTAATACTGATCCCACTGCCCCGCACTGTCCCATCGACTGCTATCTAATACTGATCCCACTGTCCCGCACTGTCCCATCGACTGCTATCTAATACTGATCCCACTGACCCATCGACTGCTATCTAATACTGATCCCACTGACCCATCGACTGCTATGTAATACTGATCCCACTGTCCCATCGACTGCTATCTAATACTGATCCCACTGACCCATCGACTGCTATCTAATACTGATCCCACTGTCCCATCGACTGCTCTCTAATACTGATCCCACTGCCTTGCACTGTCCCATCGACTGCTCTCTAATACTGATCCCACTGCCCTGCACTGTCCCATCGACTGCTATCTAATACTGATCCCACTGTCCCATCGACTGCTATCTAATACTGATCCCACTGTCCCATCGACTGCTATCTAATACTGATCCCACTGTCCCATCGACTGCTCTCTAATACTGATCCCACTGTCCCATCGACTGCTATCTAATACTGATCCCACTGTCCCATCGACTGCTCTCTAATACTGATCCCACTGTCCCATCGACTGCTCTCTAATACTGATCCCACTGTCCCATCGACTGCTATCTAATACTGATCCCACTGCCCGCACTGTCCCAATGACTGCTCTCTAATACTGATCCCACTGCCCCGCACTGTCCCATCGACTGCTATCTAATACTGATCCCACTGCCCCGCACTGTCCCATCGACTGCTATCTAATACTGATCCCACTGCCCTGCACTGTCCCATCGACTGCTATCTAATACTGATCCCACTGCCCCGCACTGTCCCATCGACTGCTATCTAATACTGATCCCACTGCCCTGCACTGTCCCATCGACTGCTATCTAATACTGATCCCACTGTCCCATCGACTGCTATCTAATACTGATCCCACTGTCCCATCGACTGCTATCTAATACTGATCCCACTGTCCCATTGACTGCTATCTAATATTGATCCCACTGTCCCATCGACTGCTATCTAATACTGATCCCACTGTCCCATCGACTGCTATCTAATACTGATCCCACTGCCCCATCGACTGCTATCTAATACTGATCCCACTGCCCTGCACTGTCCCATCGACTGCTCTCTAATACTGATCCCACTGCCCTGCACTGTCCCATCGACTGCTATCTAATACTGATCCCACTGTCCCATCGACTGCTATCTAATACTGATCCCACTGTCCCCTCGACTGCTATCTAATACTGATCCCACTGTCCCCTCGACTGCTATCTAATACTGATCCCACTGTCCCATCGACTGCTATCTAATACTGATCCCACTGTCCCATCGACTGCTATCTAATACTGATCCCACTGCCCTGCACTGTCCCATCGACTGCTCTCTAATACTGATCCCACTGTCCCCTCGACTGCTATCTAATACTGATCCCACTGCCCCGCACTGTCCCATCGACTGCTCTCTAATACTGATCCCACTGTCCCATCGACTGCTATCTAATACTGATCCCACTGTCCCATCGACTGCTATCTAATACTGATCCCACTGCCCCGCACTGTCCCATCGACTGCTATCTAATACTGATCCCACTGTCCCATCGACTGCTATCTAATACTGATCCCACTGCCCCGCACTGTCCCATCGACTGCTATCTAATACTGATCCCACTGTCCCATCGACTGCTATCTAATACTGATCCCACTGTCCCATCGACTGCTATCTAATACTGATCCCACTGTCCCATCGACTGCTATCTAATACTGATCCCACTGTCCCATCGACTGCTATCTAATACTGATCCCATTGCCCCGCACTGTCCCATCGACTACTATCTAATACTGATCCCACTGCCCCGCACTGTCCCATCGACTGCTATCTAATACTGATCCCACTGTCCCGCACTGTCCCATCGACTGCTATCTAATACTGATCCCACTGTCCCATCGACTGCTACCTAATACTGATCCCACTGTCCCCTCGACTGCTACCTAATACTGATCCCACTGTCCTCTCGACTGCTATCTAATACTGATCCCACTGTCCCATCGACTGCTATCTAATACTGATCCCACTGCCCCGCACTGTCCCATCGACTGCTATCTAATACTGATCCCACTGTCCCGCACTGTCCCATCGACTGCTATCTAATACTGATCCCACTGTCCCATCGACTGCTACCTAATACTGATCCCACTGTCCCCTCGACTGCTACCTAATACTGATCCCACTGTCCCCTCGACTGCTATCTAATACTGATCCCACTGTCCCATCGACTGCTACCTAATACTGATCCCACTGTCCCATCGACTGCTATCTAATACTGATCCCACTGCCCTGCACTGTCCCATCGACTGCTATCTAATACTGATCCCACTGCCCGCACTGTCCCATCGACTGCTATCTAATACTGATCCCACTGCCCTGCACTGTCCCATCGACTGCTATCTAATACTGATCCCACTGCCCTGCACTGTCCCATCGACTGCTATCCAATACTGATCCCACTGCCCTGCACTGTCCCATCGACTGCTATCTAATACTGATCCCACTGCCCTGCACTGTCCCATCGACTGCTATCTAATACTGATCCCACTGCCCTGCACTGTCCCATCGACTGCTATCTAATACTGATCCCACTGCCCTGCACTGTCCCATCGACTGCTATCTAATACTGATCCCACTGCCCGCACTGTCCCATCGACTGCTATCTAATACTGATCCCACTGCCCTGCACTGTCCCATCGGCTGCTATCTAATACTGATCCCACTGCCCTGCACTGTCCCATCGACTGCTATCTAATACTGATCCCACTGCCCGCACTGTCCCATCGACTGCTATCTAATACTGATCCCAATGCCCTGCACTGTCCCATCGACTGCTATCTAATACTGATCCCACTGTCCCATCGACTGCTATCTAATACTGATCCCACTGCCCCGCACTGTCCCATCGACTGCTATCTAATACTGATCCCACTGTCCCGCACTGTCCCATCGACTGCTATCTAATACTGATCCCACTGTCCCATCGACTGCTACCTAATACTGATCCCACTGTCCCCTCGACTGCTATCGAATACTGATCCCACTGTCCCATCGACTGCTACCTAATACTGATCCCACTGTGCCCTCGACTGCTATCTAATACTGATCCCACTGTCCCCTCGACTGCTATCTTATACTGATCCCACTGCCCTGCACTGTCCCATCGACTGCTCTCTAATACTGATCCCACTGCCCTGCACTGTCCCATCGACTGCTATCTAATACTGATCCCACTGCCCTGCACTGTCTCATCGACTGCTATCTAATACTGATCCCACTGCCCTGCACTGTCCCATCGACTGCTATCTAATACTGATCCCACTGTCCCATCGACTGCTATCTAATACTGATCCCACTGCCCTGCACTGTCCCATCGACTGCTATCTAATACTAATCCCACTGCCCTGCACTGTCCCATCGACTGCTATCTAATACTGATCCCACTGTCCCATCGACTGCTATCTAATACTGATCCCACTGCCCTGCGCTGTCCCATCGACTGCTATCTAATACTGATCCCACTGCCCTGCACTGTCCCATCGACTGCTATCTAATACTGATCCCACTGCCCTGCACTGTCCCATCGACTGCTATCTAATACTGATCCCACTGCCCTGCACTGTCCCATCGACTGCTATCTAATACTGATCCCACTGCCCTGCACTGTCCCATCGACTGCTATCTAATACTGATCCCACTGCCCTGCACTGTCCCATCGACTGCTATCTAATACTGATCCCACTGTCCTGCACTGTCCCATCGACTGCTATCTAATACTGATCCCACTGCCCCATCGACTGCTATCTAATACTGATCCCACTGCCCTGCATTGTCCCATCGACTGCTATCTAATACTGATCCCACTGCTCCGCACTGTCCCATCGACTGCTATCCAATACTGATCCCACTGTCCCATCGACTGCTATCTAATACTGATCCCACTGCCCTGCACTGTCCCATCGACTGCTATCTAATACTGATCCCACTGCCCTGCACTGTCCCATCGACTGCTATCTAATACTGATCCCACTGTCCCATCGACTGCTATCTAATACTGATCCCACTGCCCTGCACTGTCCCATCGACTGCTATCTAATACTGATCCCACTGCCCTGCACTGTCCCATCGACTGCTATCTAATACTGATCCCACTGCCCGCACTGTCCCATCGACTGCTATCTAATACTGATCCCACTGCCCTGCACTGTCCCATCGACTGCTATCTAATACTGATCCCACTGCCCTGCACTGTCCCATCGACTGCTATCTAATACTGATCCCACTGCCCTGCACTGTCCCATCGACTGCTATCTAATACTGATCCCACTGCCCTGCACTGTCCCATCGACTGCTATCTAATACTGATCCCACTGTCCCATCGACTGCTATCTAATACTGATCCCACTGCCCTGCACTGTCCCATCGACTGCTATCTAATACTGATCCCACTGCCCTGCACTGTCCCATTGACTGCTATCTAATACTGATCCCACTGTCCCATCGACTGCTATCTAATACTGATCCCACTGTCCCATCGACTGCTATCGAATACTGATCACACTGTCCCCTCGACTGCTATCTAATACTGATCCCACTGCCCTGCACTGTCCCATCGACTGCTATCTAATACTGATCCCACTGCCCTGCACTGTCCCATCGACTGCTATCTAATACTGATCCCACTGTCCCATCGACTGCTATCTAATACTGATCCCACTGCCCTGCACTGTCCCATCGACTGCTATCTAATACTGATCCCACTGCCCCGCACTGTCCCATCGACTGCTATCTAATACTGATCCCACTGCCCTGCACTGTCCCATCGACTGCTATCTAATACTGATCCCACTGCCCCGCACTGTCCCATCGACTGCTATCTAATACTGATCCCACTGTCCCATCGACTGCTATCTAATACTGATCCCACTGTCCCATCGACTGCTATCTAACACTGATCCCACTGTCCCATCGACTGCTATCTAATACTGATCCCACTGTCCCATCGACTGCTATCTAATACTGATCCCACTGTCCCATCGACTGCTAATACTGATCCCACTGTCCCATCGACTGCTATCTAATACTGATCCCACTGTCCCCTCGACTGCTATCTAATACTGATCCCACTGTCCCATCGACTGCTATCTAATACTGATCCCACTGTCCCATCGACTGCTATCTAATACTGATCCCACTGTCCCCTCGACTGCTATCTAATACTGATCCCACTGTCCCATCGACTGCTATCTAATACTGATCCCACTGCCCTGCACTGTCCCATCGACTGCTATCTAATACTGATCCCACTGCCCGCACTGTCCCATCGACTGCTATCTAATACTGATCCCACTGCCCTGCACTGTCCCATCGACTGCTATCTAATACTGATCCCACTGCCCTGCACTGTCCCATCGACTGCTATCCAATACTGATCCCACTGCCCTGCACTGTCCCATCGACTGCTATCTAATACTGATCCCACTGCCCTGCACTGTCCCATCGACTGCTATCTAATACTGATCCCACTGCCCTGCACTGTCCCATCGACTGCTATCTAATACTGATCCCACTGCCCTGCACTGTCCCATCGACTGCTATCTAATACTGATCCCACTGCCCGCACTGTCCCATCGACTGCTATCTAATACTGATCCCACTGCCCTGCACTGTCCCATCGGCTGCTATCTAATACTGATCCCACTGCCCTGCACTGTCCCATCGACTGCTATCTAATACTGATCCCACTGCCCGCACTGTCCCATCGACTGCTATCTAATACTGATCCCAATGCCCTGCACTGTCCCATCGACTGCTATCTAATACTGATCCCACTGTCCCATCGACTGCTATCTAATACTGATCCCACTGCCCCGCACTGTCCCATCGACTGCTATCTAATACTGATCCCACTGTCCCGCACTGTCCCATCGACTGCTATCTAATACTGATCCCACTGTCCCATCGACTGCTACCTAATACTGATCCCACTGTCCCCTCGACTGCTATCGAATACTGATCCCACTGTCCCATCGACTGCTACCTAATACTGATCCCACTGTGCCCTCGACTGCTATCTAATACTGATCCCACTGTCCCCTCGACTGCTATCTTATACTGATCCCACTGCCCTGCACTGTCCCATCGACTGCTCTCTAATACTGATCCCACTGCCCTGCACTGTCCCATCGACTGCTATCTAATACTGATCCCACTGCCCTGCACTGTCTCATCGACTGCTATCTAATACTGATCCCACTGCCCTGCACTGTCCCATCGACTGCTATCTAATACTGATCCCACTGTCCCATCGACTGCTATCTAATACTGATCCCACTGCCCTGCACTGTCCCATCGACTGCTATCTAATACTAATCCCACTGCCCTGCACTGTCCCATCGACTGCTATCTAATACTGATCCCACTGTCCCATCGACTGCTATCTAATACTGATCCCACTGCCCTGCGCTGTCCCATCGACTGCTATCTAATACTGATCCCACTGCCCTGCACTGTCCCATCGACTGCTATCTAATACTGATCCCACTGCCCTGCACTGTCCCATCGACTGCTATCTAATACTGATCCCACTGCCCTGCACTGTCCCATCGACTGCTATCTAATACTGATCCCACTGCCCTGCACTGTCCCATCGACTGCTATCTAATACTGATCCCACTGCCCTGCACTGTCCCATCGACTGCTATCTAATACTGATCCCACTGTCCTGCACTGTCCCATCGACTGCTATCTAATACTGATCCCACTGCCCCATCGACTGCTATCTAATACTGATCCCACTGCCCTGCATTGTCCCATCGACTGCTATCTAATACTGATCCCACTGCTCCGCACTGTCCCATCGACTGCTATCCAATACTGATCCCACTGTCCCATCGACTGCTATCTAATACTGATCCCACTGCCCTGCACTGTCCCATCGACTGCTATCTAATACTGATCCCACTGCCCTGCACTGTCCCATCGACTGCTATCTAATACTGATCCCACTGTCCCATCGACTGCTATCTAATACTGATCCCACTGCCCTGCACTGTCCCATCGACTGCTATCTAATACTGATCCCACTGCCCTGCACTGTCCCATCGACTGCTATCTAATACTGATCCCACTGCCCGCACTGTCCCATCGACTGCTATCTAATACTGATCCCACTGCCCTGCACTGTCCCATCGACTGCTATCTAATACTGATCCCACTGCCCTGCACTGTCCCATCGACTGCTATCTAATACTGATCCCACTGCCCTGCACTGTCCCATCGACTGCTATCTAATACTGATCCCACTGCCCTGCACTGTCCCATCGACTGCTATCTAATACTGATCCCACTGTCCCATCGACTGCTATCTAATACTGATCCCACTGCCCTGCACTGTCCCATCGACTGCTATCTAATACTGATCCCACTGCCCTGCACTGTCCCATTGACTGCTATCTAATACTGATCCCACTGTCCCATCGACTGCTATCTAATACTGATCCCACTGTCCCATCGACTGCTATCGAATACTGATCACACTGTCCCCTCGACTGCTATCTAATACTGATCCCACTGCCCTGCACTGTCCCATCGACTGCTATCTAATACTGATCCCACTGCCCTGCACTGTCCCATCGACTGCTATCTAATACTGATCCCACTGTCCCATCGACTGCTATCTAATACTGATCCCACTGCCCTGCACTGTCCCATCGACTGCTATCTAATACTGATCCCACTGCCCCGCACTGTCCCATCGACTGCTATCTAATACTGATCCCACTGCCCTGCACTGTCCCATCGACTGCTATCTAATACTGATCCCACTGCCCCGCACTGTCCCATCGACTGCTATCTAATACTGATCCCACTGTCCCATCGACTGCTATCTAATACTGATCCCACTGTCCCATCGACTGCTATCTAACACTGATCCCACTGTCCCATCGACTGCTATCTAATACTGATCCCACTGTCCCATCGACTGCTATCTAATACTGATCCCACTGTCCCATCGACTGCTAATACTGATCCCACTGTCCCATCGACTGCTATCTAATACTGATCCCACTGTCCCCTCGACTGCTATCTAATACTGATCCCACTGTCCCATCGACTGCTATCTAATACTGATCCCACTGTCCCATCGACTGCTATCTAATACTGATCCCACTGTCCCCTCGACTGCTATCTAATACTGATCCCACTGTCCCATCGACTGCTATCTAATACTGATCCCACTGCCCTGCACTGTCCCATCGACTGCTATCTAATACTGATCCCACTGCCCTGCACTGTCCCATCGACTGCTCTCTAATACTGATCCCACTGCCCTGCACTGTCCCATCGACTGCTATCTAATACTGATCCCACTGCCCTGCACTGTCCCATCGACTGCTATCTAATACTGATCCCACTGTCCCATCGACTGCTATCTAATACTGATCCCACTGTCCCATCGACTGCTATCTAATACTGATCCCACTGCCCTGCACTGTCCCATCGACTGCTATCTAATACTGATCCCACTGTCCCATCGACTGCTATCTAATACTGATCCCACTGCCCTGCACTGTCCCATCGACTGCTATCTAATACTGATCCCACTGCCCCGCACTGTCCCATCGACTGCTATCTAATACTGATCCCACTGCCCTGCACTGTCCCATCGACTGCTATCTAATACTGATCCCACTGCCCCGCACTGTCCCATCGACTGCTATCTCATACTGATCCCACTGCCCTGCACTGTCCCATCGACTGCTATCTAATACTGATCCCACTGCCCGCACTGTCCCATCGACTGCTATCTAATACTGATCCCACTGCCCGCACTGTCCCATCGACTGCTATCTAATACTGATCCCACTGCCCGCACTGTCCCATCGACTGCTATCTAATACTGATCCCACTGCCCGCACTGTCCCATCGACTGCTATCTAATACTGATCCCACTGCCCTGCACTGTCCCATCGACTGCTATCTAATACTGATCCCACTGCCCTGCACTGTCCCATCGACTGCTATCTAATACTGATCCCACTGCCCTGCACTGTCCCATCGACTGCTATCTAATACTGATCCCACTGTCCCATCGACTGCTATCTAATACTGATCCCACTGCCCTGCACTGTCCCATCGACTGCTATCTAATACTGATCCCACTGCCCTGCACTGTCCCATTGACTGCTATCTAATACTGATCCCACTGTCCCATCGACTGCTATCTAATACTGATCCCACTGTCCCATCGACTGCTATCGAATACTGATCACACTGTCCCCTCGACTGCTATCTAATACTGATCCCACTGCCCTGCACTGTCCCATCGACTGCTATCTAATACTGATCCCACTGCCCTGCACTGTCCCATCGACTGCTATCTAATACTGATCCCACTGTCCCATCGACTGCTATCTAATACTGATCCCACTGCCCTGCACTGTCCCATCGACTGCTATCTAATACTGATCCCACTGCCCCGCACTGTCCCATCGACTGCTATCTAATACTGATCCCACTGCCCTGCACTGTCCCATCGACTGCTATCTAATACTGATCCCACTGCCCCGCACTGTCCCATCGACTGCTATCTAATACTGATCCCACTGTCCCATCGACTGCTATCTAATACTGATCCCACTGTCCCATCGACTGCTATCTAACACTGATCCCACTGTCCCATCGACTGCTATCTAATACTGATCCCACTGTCCCATCGACTGCTATCTAATACTGATCCCACTGTCCCATCGACTGCTAATACTGATCCCACTGTCCCATCGACTGCTATCTAATACTGATCCCACTGTCCCCTCGACTGCTATCTAATACTGATCCCACTGTCCCATCGACTGCTATCTAATACTGATCCCACTGTCCCATCGACTGCTATCTAATACTGATCCCACTGTCCCCTCGACTGCTATCTAATACTGATCCCACTGTCCCATCGACTGCTATCTAATACTGATCCCACTGCCCTGCACTGTCCCATCGACTGCTATCTAATACTGATCCCACTGCCCTGCACTGTCCCATCGACTGCTCTCTAATACTGATCCCACTGCCCTGCACTGTCCCATCGACTGCTATCTAATACTGATCCCACTGCCCTGCACTGTCCCATCGACTGCTATCTAATACTGATCCCACTGTCCCATCGACTGCTATCTAATACTGATCCCACTGTCCCATCGACTGCTATCTAATACTGATCCCACTGCCCTGCACTGTCCCATCGACTGCTATCTAATACTGATCCCACTGTCCCATCGACTGCTATCTAATACTGATCCCACTGCCCTGCACTGTCCCATCGACTGCTATCTAATACTGATCCCACTGCCCCGCACTGTCCCATCGACTGCTATCTAATACTGATCCCACTGCCCTGCACTGTCCCATCGACTGCTATCTAATACTGATCCCACTGCCCCGCACTGTCCCATCGACTGCTATCTCATACTGATCCCACTGCCCTGCACTGTCCCATCGACTGCTATCTAATACTGATCCCACTGCCCGCACTGTCCCATCGACTGCTATCTAATACTGATCCCACTGCCCGCACTGTCCCATCGACTGCTATCTAATACTGATCCCACTGCCCGCACTGTCCCATCGACTGCTATGTAATACTGATCCCACTGCCCGCACTGTCCCATCGACTGCTATCTAATACTGATCCCACTGTCCCATCGACTGCTATCTAATACTGATCCCACTGTCCCATCGACTGCTCTCTAATACTGATCCCACTGCCCTGCACTGTCCCATCGACTGCTATCTAATACTGATACCACTGTCCCATCGACTGCTCTCTAATACTGATCCCACTGCCCTGCACTGTCCCATCGACTGCTATCTAATACTGATCCCACTGTCCCCTCGACTGCTATCTAATACTGATCCCACTGCCCCGCACTGTCCCATCGACTGCTGTCTAATACTGATCCCACTGTCCCATCGACTGCTACCTAATACTGATCCCACTGTCCCCTCGACTGCTATCTAATACTGATCCCACTGTCCCATCGACTGCTACCTAATACTGATCCCACTGTCCCATCGACTGCTATCTAATACTGATCCCACTGCCCTGCACTGTCCCATCGACTGCTATCTAATACTGATCCCACTGTCCCCTCGACTGCTATCTAATACTGATCCCACTGCCCCGCACTGTCCCATCGACTGCTATCTAATACTGATCCCACTGTCCCATCGACTGCTACCTAATACTGATCCCACTGTCCCCTCGACTGCTATCTAATACTGATCCCACTGTCCCATCGACTGCTACCTAATACTGATCCCACTGTCCCATCGACTGCTATCTAATACTGATCCCACTGTCCCATCGACTGCTACCTAATACTGATCCCACTGTCCCATCGACTGCTACCTAATACTGATCCCACTGTCCCATCGACTGCTACCTAATACTGATCCCACTGTCCCATCGACTGCTATCTAATACTGATCCCACTGCCCTGCACTGTCCCATCGACTGCGATCTAATACTGATCCCACTGCCCTGCACTGTCCCATCGACTGCTATCTAATACTGATCCCACTGAACCGCACTGTCCCATCGACTGCTATCTAATACTGATCCCACTGCCCTGCACTGTCCCATCGGCTGCTATCTAATACTGATCCCACTGCCCTGCACTGTCCCATCGACTGCTATCTAATACTGATCCCACTGTCCCCTCGACTGCTATCTAATACTGATCCCACTGTCCCATCGACTGCTATCTAATACTGATCCCACTGCCCCACACTGTCCCATCGACTGCTATCTAATACTGATCCCACTGTCCCATCGACTGCTATCTAATACTGATCCCACTGTCCCATCGACTGCTATCTAATACTGATCCCACTGCCCTGCACTGTCCCATCGACTGCTATCTAATACTGATCCCACTGCCCCGCACTGTCCCATCGACTGCTATCTAATACTGATCCCACTGTCCCAACGACTGCTATCTAATACTGATCCCACTGTCCCATCGACTGCTATCTAATACTGATCCCACTGTCCCATCGACTGCTATCTAATACTGATCCCACTGTCCCATCGACTGCTATCTAATACTGATCCCACTGTCCCATCGACTGCTATCTAATACTGATCCCACTGTCCCATCGACTGCTATCTAATACTGATCCCACTGCCCTGCACTGTCCCATCGACTGCTATCTAACACTGATCCCACTGTCCCATCGACTGCTATCTAATACTGATCCCACTGCCCCGCACTGTCCCATCGACTGCGATCTAATGCTGATCCCACTGCCCCGCACTGTCCCATCGACTGCTATCTAATACTGATCCCACTGTCCCATCGACTGCTATCTAATACTGATCCCACTGACCCATCGACTGCTATCTAATACTGATCCCACTGTCCCATCGACTGCTATCTAATACTGATCCCACTGACCCATCGACTGCTATCTAATACTGATCCCACTGTCCCATCGACTGCTCTCTAATACTGATCCCACTGCCTTGCACTGTCCCATCGACTGCTCTCTAATACTGATCCCACTGTCCCATCGACTGCTATCTAATACTGATCCCACTGTCCCATCGACTGCTATCTAATACTGATCCCACTGTCCCATCGACTGCTCTCTAATACTGATCCCACTGTCCCATCGACTGCTGTCTAATACTGATCCCACTGTCCCATCGACTGCTCTCTAATACTGATCCCACTGTCCCATCGACTGCTCTCTAATACTGATCCCACTGTCCCATCGACTGCTATCTAATACTGATCCCACTGCCCGCACTGTCCCAATGACTGCTCTCTAATACTGATCCCACTGCCCCGCACTGTCCCATCGACTGCTATCTAATACTGATCCCACTGCCCCGCACTGTCCCATCGACTGCTATCTAATACTGATCCCACTGCCCTGCACTGTCCCATCGACTGCTATCTAATACTGATCCCACTGCCCCGCACTGTCCCATCGACTGCTATCTAATACTGATCCCACTGCCCTGCACTGTCCCATCGACTGCTATCTAATACTGATCCCACTGTCCCATCGACTGCTATCTAATACTGATCCCACTGTCCCATCGACTGCTATCTAATACTGATCCCACTGTCCCATCGACTGCTATCTAATACTGATCCCACTGTCCCATCGACTGCTATCTAATACTGATCCCACTGTCCCATCGACTGCTATCTAATACTGATCCCACTGCCCCATCGACTGCTATCTAATACTGATCCCACTGCCCTGCACTGTCCCATCGACTGCTCTCTAATACTGATCCCACTGCCCTGCACTGTCCCATCGACTGCTATCTAATACTGATCCCACTGTCCCATCGACTGCTATCTAATACTGATCCCACTGTCCCCTCGACTGCTATCTAATACTGATCCCACTGTCCCCTCGACTGCTATCAAATACTGATCCCACTGTCCCATCGACTGCTATCTAATACTGATCCCACTGTCCCATCGACTGCTATCTAATACTGATCCCACTGCCCTGCACTGTCCCATCGACTGCTCTCTAATACTGATCCCACTGTCCCCTCGACTGCTATCTAATACTGATCCCACTGCCCCGCACTGTCCCATCGACTGCTATCTAATACTGATCCCACTGTCCCATCGACTGCTATCTAATACTGATCCCACTGCCCCGCACTGTCCCATCGACTGCTATCTAATACTGATCCCACTGTCCCATCGACTGCTATCTAATACTGATCCCACTGTCCCATCGACTGCTATCTAATACTGATCCCACTGTCCCATCGACTGCTATCTAATACTGATCCCATTGCCCCGCACTGTCCCATCGACTACTATCTAATACTGATCCCACTGCCCCGCACTGTCCCATCGACTGCTATCTAATACTGATCCCACTGTCCCATCGACTGCTATCTAATACTGATCCCACTGCCCCGCACTGTCCCATCGACTGCTATCTAATACTGATCCCACTGTCCCGCACTGTCCCATCGACTGCTATCTAATACTGATCCCACTGTCCCATCGACTGCTACCTAATACTGATCCCACTGTCCCCTCGACTGCTACCTAATACTGATCCCACTGTCCTCTCGACTGCTATCTAATACTGATCCCACTGTCCCATCGACTGCTATCTAATACTGATCCCACTGCCCCGCACTGTCCCATCGACTGCTATCTAATACTGATCCCAATGTCCCGCACTGTCCCCTCGACTGCTATCTAATACTGATCCCACTGTCCCATCGACTGCTACCTAATACTGATCCCACTGTCCCATCGTCTGCTATCTAATACTGATCCCACTGCCCTGCACTGTCCCCTCGACTGCTATCTTATACTGATCCCACTGCCCTGCACTGTCCCATCGACTGCTATCTAATACTGATCCCACTGCCCGCACTGTCCCATCGACTGCTATCTAATACTGATCCCACTGCCCTGCACTGTCCCATCGACTGCTATCTAATACTGATCCCACTGCCCTGCACTGTCCCATCGACTGCTATCCAATACTGATCCCACTGCCCTGCACTGTCCCATCGACTGCTATCTAATACTGATCCCACTGCCCTGCACTGTCCCATCGACTGCTATCTAATACTGATCCCACTGCCCTGCACTGTCCCATCGACTGCTATCTAATACTGATCCCACTGCCCTGCACTGTCCCATCGACTGCTATCTAATACTGATCCCACTGCCCGCACTGTCCCATCGACTGCTATCTAATACTGATCCCACTGCCCTGCACTGTCCCATCGGCTGCTATCTAATACTGATCCCACTGCCCTGCACTGTCCCATCGACTGCTATCTGATACTGATCCCACTGCCCGCACTGTCCCATCGACTGCTATCTAATACTGATCCCACTGCCCTGCACTGTCCCATCGACTGCTATCTAATACTGATCCCACTGTCCCATCGACTGCTATCTAATACTGATCCCACTGCCCCGCACTGTCCCATCGACTGCTATCTAATACTGATCCCACTGTCCCGCACTGTCCCATCGACTGCTATCTAATACTGATCCCACTGTCCCATCGACTGCTACCTAATACTGATCCCACTGTCCCCTCGACTGCTATCGAATACTGATCCCACTGTCCCATCGACTGCTACCTAATACTGATCCCACTGTCCCCTCGACTGCTATCTAATACTGATCCCACTGTCCCCTCGACTGCTATCTTATACTGATCCCACTGCCCTGCACTGTCCCATCGACTGCTCTCTAATACTGATCCCACTGCCCTGCACTGTCCCATCGACTGCTATCTAATACTGATCCCACTGCCCTGCACTGTCTCATCGACTGCTATCTAATACTGATCCCACTGCCCTGCACTGTCCCATCGACTGCTATCTAATACTGATCCCACTGTCCCATCGACTGCTATCTAATACTGATCCCACTGCCCTGCACTGTCCCATCGACTGCTATCTAATACTAATCCCACTGCCCTGCACTGTCCCATCGACTGCTATCTAATACTGATCCCACTGTCCCATCGACTGCTATCTAATACTGATCCCACTGCCCTGCACTGTCCCATCGACTGCTATCTAATACTGATCCCACTGCCCTGCACTGTCCCATCGACTGCTATCTAATACTGATCCCACTGCCCTGCACTGTCCCATCGACTGCTATCTAATACTGATCCCACTGCCCTGCACTGTCCCATCGACTGCTATCTAATACTGATCCCACTGCCCTGCACTGTCCCATCGACTGCTATCTAATACTGATCCCACTGCCCTGCACTGTCCCATCGACTGCTATCTAATACTGATCCCACTGCCCTGCACTGTCCCATCGACTGCTATCTAATACTGATCCCACTGCCCCATCGACTGCTATCTAATACTGATCCCACTGCCCTGCATTGTCCCATCGACTGCTATCTAATACTGATCCCACTGCTCCGCACTGTCCCATCGACTGCTATCTAATACTGATCCCACTGTCCCATCGACTGCTATCTAATACTGATCCCACTGCCCTGCACTGTCCCATCGACTGCTATCTAATACTGATCCCACTGCCCTGCACTGTCCCATCGACTGCTATCTAATACTGATCCCAATGTCCCATCGACTGCTATCTAATACTGATCCCACTGCCCTGCACTGTCCCATCGACTGCTATCTAATACTGATCCCACTGCCCTGCACTGTCCCATCGACTGCTATCTAATACTGATCCCACTGCCCGCACTGTCCCATCGACTGCTATCTAATACTGATCCCACTGCCCTGCACTGTCCCATCGACTGCTATCTAATACTGATCCCACTGCCCTGCACTGTCCCATCGACTGCTATCTAATACTGATCCCACTGCCCTGCACTGTCCCATCGACTGCTATCTAATACTGATCCCACTGCCCTGCACTGTCCCATCGACTGCTATCTAATACTGATCCCACTGTCCCATCGACTGCTATCTAATACTGATCCCACTGCCCTGCACTGTCCCATCGACTGCTATCTAATACTGATCCCACTGCCCTGCACTGTCCCATCGACTGCTATCTAATACTGATCCCACTGTCCCATCGACTGCTATCTAATACTGATCCCACTGTCCCATCGACCGCTATCGAATACTGATCACACTGTCCCCTCGACTGCTATCTAATACTGATCCCACTGCCCTGCACTGTCCCATCGACTGCTATCTAATACTGATCCCACTGCCCTGCACTGTCCCATCGACTGCTATCTAATACTGATCCCACTGTCCCATCGACTGCTATCTAATACTGATCCCACTGCCCTGCACTGTCCCATCGACTGCTATCTAATACTGATCCCACTGCCCCGCACTGTCCCATCGACTGCTATCTAATACTGATCCCACTGCCCTGCACTGTCCCATCGACTGCTATCTAATACTGATCCCACTGCCCCGCACTGTCCCATCGACTGCTATCTAATACTGATCCCACTGTCCCATCGACTGCTATCTAATACTGATCCCACTGTCCCATCGACTGCTATCTAATACTGATCCCACTGTCCCATCGACTGCTATCTAATACTGATCCCACTGTCCCATCGACTGCTATCTAATACTGATCCCACTGTCCCATCGACTGCTAATACTGATCCCACTGTCCCATCGACTGCTATCTAATACTGATCCCACTGTCCCCTCGACTGCTATCTAATACTGATCCCACTGTCCCATCGACTGCTATCTAATACTGATCCCACTGTCCCATCGACTGCTATCTAATACTGATCCCACTGTCCCCTCGACTGCTATCTAATACTGATCCCACTGTCCCATCGACTGCTATCTAATACTGATCCCACTGCCCTGCACTGTCCCATCGACTGCTATCTAATACTGATCCCACTGCCCTGCACTGTCCCATCGACTGCTCTCTAATACTGATCCCACTGCCCTGCACTGTCCCATCGACTGCTATCTAATACTGATCCCACTGCCCTGCACTGTCCCATTGACTGCTATCTAATACTGATCCCACTGTCCCATCGACTGCTATCTAATACTGATCCCACTGTCCCATCGACTGCTATCTAATACTGATCCCACTGCCCTGCACTGTCCCATCGACTGCTATCTAATACTGATCCCACTGTCCCATCGACTGCTATCTAATACTGATCCCACTGCCCTGCACTGTCCCATCGACTGCTATCTAATACTGATCCCACTGCCCCGCACTGTCCCATCGACTGCTATCTAATACTGATCCCACTGCCCTGCACTGTCCCATCGACTGCTATCTAATACTGATCCCACTGCCCCGCACTGTCCCATCGACTGCTATCTAATACTGATCCCACTGCCCTGCACTGTCCCATCGACTGCTATCTAATACTGATCCCACTGCCCGCACTGTCCCATCGACTGCTATCTAATACTGATCCCACTGCCCGCACTGTCCCATCGACTGCTATCTAATACTGATCCCACTGCCCGCACTGTCCCATCGACTGCTATGTAATACTGACCCCACTGCCCGCACTGTCCCATCGACTGCTATCTAATACTGATCCCACTGTCCCATCGACTGCTATCTAATACTGATCCCACTGTCCCATCGACTGCTCTCTAATACTGATCCCACTGCCCTGCACTGTCCCATCGACTGCTATCTAATACTGATCCCACTGTCCCATCGACTGCTCTCTAATACTGATCCCACTGCCCTGCACTGTCCCATCGACTGCTATCTAATACTGATCCCACTGTCCCCTCGACTGCTATCTAATACTGATCCCACTGCCCGCACTGTCCCATCGACTGCTGTCTAATACTGATCCCACTGTCCCATCGACTGCTACCTAATACTGATCCCACTGTCCCCTCGACTGCTATCTAATACTGATCCCACTGTCCCATCGACTGCTACCTAATACTGATCCCACTGTCCCATCGACTGCTATCTAATACTGATCCCACTGCCTTGCACTGTCCCCTCGACTGCTATCTAATACTGATCCCACTGCCCCGCACTGTCCCATCGACTGCTATCTAATACTGATCCCACTGTCCCCTCGACTGCTATCTAATACTGATCCCACTGTACCATCGACTGCTACCTCATACTGATCCCACTGTCCCATCGACTGCTATCTAATACTGATCCCACTGTCCCATCGACTGCTACCTAATACTGATCCCACTGTCCCATCGACTGCTACCTAATACTGATCCCACTGTCCCATCGACTGCTATCTAATACTGATCCCACTGCCCGCACTGTCCCATCGACTGCTATCTAATACTGATCCCACTGCCCTGCACTGTCCCATCGACTGCTATCTAATACTGATCCCACTGCCCGCACTGTCCCATCGACTGCTATCTAATACTGATCCCACTGCCCTGCACTGTCCCATCGACTGCTATCTAATACTGATCCCACTGTCCCATCGACTGCTATATAATACTGATCCCACTGTCCCATCGACTGCTATCTAATACTGATCCCACTGTCCCATCGACTGCTATCTAATACTGATTCCACTGCCCTGCACTGTCCCATCGACTGCTATCTAATACTGATCCCACTGCCCTGCACTGTCCCATCGACTGCTATCTAATACTGATCCCACTGCCCGCACTGTCCCATCGACTGCTATCTAATACTGATCCCACTGTCCCCTCGACTGCTATCTAATACTGATCCCACTGCCCCGCACTGTCCCATCGACTGCTATCTCATACTGATCTCACTGTCCCATCGACTGCTATCTAATACTGATCCCACTGTCCCATCGACTGCTATCTAATACTGATCCCACTGTCCTGCACTGTCCCATCGACTGCTATCTAATACTGATCCCACTGCCCTGCACTGTCCCATCGACTGCTATCTAATACTGATCCCACTGCCCTGCACTGTCCCATCGACTGCTATCTAATACTGATCCCACTGTCCTGCACTGTCCCATCGACTGCTATCTAATACTGATCCCACTGTCCTGCACTGTCCCATCGACAGCTATCTAATACTGATCCCACTGCCCTGCACTGTCCCATCGACTGCTATCTAATACTGATCCCACTGTCCTGCACTGTCCCATCGACTGCTATCTAATACTGATCCCACTGCCCTGCACTGTCCCATCGACTGCTATCTAATACTGATCCCACTGCCCTGCACTGTCCCATCGACTGCTATCTAATACTGATCCCACTGCCCTGCACTGTCCCATCGACTGCTATCTAATACTGATCCCACTGCCCCGCACTGTCCCATCGACTGCTATCTAATACTGATCCCACTGTCCCATCGACTGCTATCTAATACTGATCCCACTGCCCCGCACTGTCCCATCGACTGCTATCTAATACTGATCCCACTGTCCCATCGACTGCGATCTAATACTGATCCCACTGTCCCATCGACTGCTATCTAATACTGATCCCACTGTCCCATCGACTGCTCTCTAATACTGATCCCACTGTCCCGCACTGTCCCATCGACTGCTATCTAATACTGATCCCACTGCCCTGCACTGTCCCATCGACTGCTATCTAATACTAATCCCACTGTCCCATCGACTGCTCTCTAATACTGATCCCACTGTCCCATCGACTGCTATCTAATACTGATCCCACTGTCCCATCGACTGCTATCTAATACTGATCCCACTGCCCGCACTGTCCCATCGACTGCTATCTAATACTGATCCCACTGCCCCGCACTGTCCCATCGACTCCTATCTAATACTGATCCCACTGCCCTGCACTGTCCCATCGACTGCTCTCTAATACTGATCCCACTGTCCCATCGACTGCTATCTAATACTGATCCCACTGTCCCATCGACTGCTATCTCATACTGATCCCACTGCCCCGCACTCTCTTTACAGTCTTGTACGAATCCACAAACTGCTTTATTCCAGCAAGTCTGATTAGGATCAGAATCGCCTGCACAAATTGCCGCTATGTGCTGATAACAGCGGTGAAAGCTTGACTTTCTTACCGAGAATGGTCATGGTGTAGTATCCGTGGCAGCAGAATGGTTCGCAGCGTTCCAGATCCGCAGTCTGAGCAGCTGGGCTTCCAGTCAAACTGGAGGGCTGGAGCCCGAAGGTTTGGAGGAGGAAGGCTTTGTCCCGGAAGTGGAATCGGCGCGCCACCATGTGCGAGATGTTCCCGCGGTGAGGGATGTGCTCACGCTGGGGTGGGCATTCGGCCAGGGAGGCGATGGGCAGCTCTGAGCAGGGGCTGCCTGTACCTGGCATCGTCTCTGTATCATCCGGGCCTGTACAGAACTCCTGGCAAGCCTTGCTGAAGCTGAGGCCTTTAAAAGAAGGAAGAAAGACGGCATTTGTAGTAGTCCACGTTTACACCGCGGACTGCTTCACAGACAGCAGTTTATTTTAGCAACGCACTCACTGCTGTGTAAGTAAATGCGGCAGCCATTTTGTGCACAGCCCAATGCCACAAGCAGCAACGGCAAAATGGTGACGATGATATTATTAATGTTTGAGAAAGGAACTCTGAGGAGACCACAAGGAAAACTCTCTGCTCTTCCTCATCTAGGACTGTGGCCTCGTTTGAATTGGACAGATGTACAGCGTCAATGTTTAACATCGCAACCCTCAGGACTGAACAGACAATTTAGCCAGGGTTAATTTTTGGATACGGTTGAAACGCACAATATGAGAGCAATAGAAATTCAGAGTACAGCACCTCAGCTCCAGCCTCTTCTATCTGCCATCTCTTTGCAAGATTAATCCCAAACTGCCCGCCCTCCCCCCATAGCCCTGCATCAATCCCAAACTAATCCCACTGCCCCGCTCTCCCCCCATAGCCCTGCATCAATCCCAAACTAATCCCACTGCCCCGCTCTCCCCCCATAGCCCTGCATCAATCCCAAACTAATCCCACTGCCCCGCTCTATCCCCATAGCCCTGCATGAATCCCCAAACTAATCCCACTGCCCCGTCCTCTCCTCATAGCCCTGTATCAATCCCCAAACTAATTCCACTGTCCCGCTCTCTCTCCACAGCCCTGTATCAATCCCAAACTAATCCCAATGTCCAGCTCCCTCCCCATAGCCCTGTATCAATCCCCAAACTAATCCCACTGCCCCACTCTCTCCCCATAGCCCTGTATCAATCCCCAATCTAATCCCACTGCCCCGACTCTCCCCACAGCCCTGTATCAATCCCAAACTAATCCCACTGCCTCGCTCTCTCCCCACAGCCCTGTATCAACCCCCAAACTAATCCCACTGCCGCGCTCTCTCTCCACAGCCCTGTATCAATCCCAAACTAATCCCAATGTCCCGCTCTCTCCCCACAGCCTTGTATCAATCCCAAACTAATCCCACTGCCCCACGCTCTCCCCATAGCCCTGCATGAATCCCCAAACTAATCCCACTGCCCCGCTCTGTCCCCATAGCCCTGTATCAATCCCCAAACTAATCCCACTGCCCCTCTCTCTCCCCATAGCCCTGTATCAATCCCCAAACTAATCCCACTGCCCCGCTCTCTCCCCACAGCCTTGTATCAACCCCCAAACTAATCCCACTGCCCCGCTCCCTCCCCACAGCCCTGTATCAATCCCCAAACTAATCCCACTACCCCACTCTCCCCATAGCCCTGTATCTATCCCCAAACTAATCCCACTGCCCTGCTCTCTCCCCACAGCCCTGTATCAATCCCCAAACTAATCCCACTGCCCCGCTCACTCCCCACAGCCTTGTATCAATCCCCAAACTAATCCCACTACCCCACAGCCCTGTATCAATCCCCAAACTAATCCCACTGCCCCACTCTCTCCCCATAGCCCTGTATCAATCCCAAACTAATCCCACTGCCCCACGCTCACCCCATAGCCCTGTATCAATCCCCAAACTAATCCCACTGCCCCGCTCTCTCCCCACAGCCCTGTATCAATCCCCAAACTAATCCCACTGCCCCGCTCACTCCCCACAGCCCTGTATCAATCCCAAACTAATCCCACTGCCCCGCTCTCTCCCCATAGCCCTGTATCAATCCCCAAACTAATCCCACTGCCCCGCTCTCTCCCCATAGCCCTGTATCAATCCAAAACTAAGCCAACTGTCCCGGTGTCTCCCCATAGCCCTGTATCAATCCCCAAACTAATCCCACTGCCCCGCTCTCTCCCCATCGCCCTGTATCAATCCCCAAACTAATCCCACTGCCCCGCTCTCTCCCCATAGCCCTGTATCAATCCCCAAACTAATCCCACTACCCCACTCTCCCCATAGCCCTGTATCAATCCAACACTAAGCCAACTGTCCCGGTGTCTCCCCATAGCCCGGTGCCAATATCAGATTAATCCCACTGCCCCGCTCTCCCTATATCAATCCGACTCGATCTCCCATACATACATATATATATATATATATGTATGTAGAGATAATTCATATTTGTAATCACATTAATGACCTGGGGAGAATGCAAAGGACACATTTTCAGATGACATTAAGCTCAGAAACTGAGAATGTAAGAACAGCCCCCAGGGGGACCTCGAATAGTGAAATGGGCAGACAGTGGGCAGATGAGGTTTCATTCGAGATATCTTAAGTGATTCATTTCGCTTGGATGAATGAGGATAGCCATTGTAAAGGAAATGGAAGAGAGAGAGAGAACCATTGCATTTTTAAAAGTTGTTGTCATGGTGCAGAAGGCACTGCCCAAAAACAGAATAACCTTCAGAAGAGAATCGGATAAATACTGGAAGGGAAAACATTGATAGGGCTGGGGAGGCTGGGGGGGCAGGGGGGGATAGAGAACAGGGACTAATCTTGCTCAACTAAGAGCCAGCACCAACACAACGGGTCGAAGAGCCTCCTTCTGTGCTCTAGGAATCATCATCCTATGGAACAATCCACTTTTATCCATGACTATTGCATCGGACAGTTGGGACATTCACTATCTATACTTGTTCAGGGAGGGGAACCTGCCAACAGATAATATCACTCACGTGAACCTCTCAATGAACCTGACTGCTTTTTGGGGTGGAGGGGGAATTAACTCCTTTCCAAGCTGTGTTCCGACGAATGCAGCAGGGTTGAGATGGTTCTGGAATGCAGCAGGGCTGAGATGGTTCTAGTTAAGCACTCTTTCTCTCTCTCTCTCGCCACACCATTATTCCCAGAAAACTCATCTCCAAACTCCATGGCCTGGGCCTTGGCTCCTCCCTCTGCAATTGGACCCTGAACTTCCTACCCCATAGACCGCAATCAGTAAGGATAGGAAGCAACATCTCCTCCATGATCATCCTCGACACCAGTGCCCCACAAGGCTGTGTCCTCAGTCCCTTATTATGTTCCTTATACACCTATGCCTGTGTGGCTAAATTCCCCTCCAACTCGATTTTCAAGTTTGCTGATGACACCACCATAGTGGGTCGGATCTCAAACAATGATGAGACAGAGTACAGGAAAGAGACAGAGAATCTGGTGAACTGGTGCGGCAACAATAATCTCTCCCTCAATGTCAGCAAAACGAAGGAGATTGTCATCAACTTTCAGGAAGCGTAAAGGAGAACATGCCCCTGTCTACATCAACAGGGACAAAGTAGAAATGGTCGGGAGCTTCAGATTTCTAGGTGTCCAGATTACCAGCAACCTGTCCTGGTCCCTCCACACCAAAGCTATAGTTACAAAAGCCCATCAACGCCTCTACTTTCTCAGAAGACTAAGGAAATTTGGCATGTCCGTTACGACTTTCACCAATTTCTACAGATGCGCCATAGAAAGCATTCTTTCTGGCTGTATCACAGCTTGGTCTGGCTCCTGCTCTGCCCAAGGCCCATTACGGCCACTGCAACGGACTGACTGACAGCACTTCCAACAGTGCAGCACTCTCACTCCTGGCACTGGGAGTTGTTGTACCCAAGTTTCTGGAGTGGGACTGGAATCCGTGCCCACTTAGAGATGAGAGTGACGTGCATGGAGCCATGGCTACAGGTTAAGAACAGAGTTAAACAGTGGGTTGTGCAAGGAGGCAGCTATGTGTTCAAACCTTGCCCAGGACTTCCAGCACGGTTCACGTTCCTCTCACAAGTTTGTGGACGGGGGGTCGGAGGCCGATCCTCACCACTTGATCCTGTATCTTTACCGAATCTAGGTCAAAAAGGAACCAGTTAGATGGTGCTCTATACTCTGTGCTACATTCGCTAAATGCTGCGCAGGGAAGAGGTTAGGTGAGGCGAGATGTTTCAGATCACGACAACTCACTGTGGAAAGATAAATCTCCTCACCTCCTCCTCTGGTTCGATTGCTAATGATTTTATATTAGTCTTCTGTTCACTGCAGGTGGCACAGTAGTTAGCACTGCTGCCTCTCAGCGCCAGGGAACCGGGTTCGATTCCGGCCTTAGTCACTGTCTGTGTGGAGTTTGCACATTCTCCTCGTGTCTGTGTGGGTTTCCTCCGGGTGCTCCGGTTTCCTCCCACAGTCCAAAGATGTGCAAGCTCGGTGGATTGGCCGTGCTAAATTGACCCTCCGGACAGGGGGTTATGTGGGGTTACGGGAATAGTGCCTGTGTGGAATTGTGGTCGGTAAAGACTTGATGGGCTGAATGGCCTCTTTCTGTACTGTAGGGATTCTATTGGATTCGATGATTCAGCCACCAATACTCTGGTCATCAACACTTTCCAATCCCTCCCTACTGAAGAAATTATCTGCCTTTCTGTTTTTCTAATTTAAGTGGATATCTCCACATTTTTTCAGATTATATTCCGCCTGTCACGTACTTGTTCATTCACTTAGTCTGTTTAATCCCCTTGAAGCTTCTGTATCCTCCTCACAGTTCACATTCCCACCCAATTTTCTGCCATCAGCAAACTTGGAAATATTCCATCTGGTCCCCACATTAATATCATTGATAGAGTTTGTGATTAGCTGGGGTCCTCAAGCACTGATCCTTGCAGTGCTCCATTATTCATAGCTCACCAATCTAAGCATGGTCTGTTTATCCTTCCTCCGTTTCCCGCCAATTAACTAATCCTCAAACCACACCAGTATATTACCCCCCAATCCCATGTGCTCTCATTGCGTTTACTAACCTCTTGTGTGGAACCTTATCAAAAACCTTCTGAAAATCCAAATACACACACCACACCCAACTGGTTCTCCTGTATCTAATATATTTTAGGGGTGGCACAGTGGTTGGCAGTGCTGCCTCACAGCACCAGGGACCCGGGTTCGATTCCCGGCTTGGGGTCACTGCCTGTGTGGAGTCTGCACGTTCTCCCCGTGTCTGTGTGGGTTTCTGCCGGGTGCTCCGGTTTCCTCCCACAGTCTGAAAGACGTGCTGGTTAGGGTGCATTGGCAGTGCTAAATTCTCCCTCAGTGTTACCCGGACAGGCGCCGGAGTGTGGCGACTAGGGGATTTTCACAGTAACTTCATTGCAGTGTTAATGTAAGCCTGCTTGTGACACTAATAAGGTTTAAATTTTAAGTGTATAGTATTGTGTGTAATTGGATGCAAGTACGGAACATGAACTGGGCAGGGGGTTCACTTGTGTCCCTACAAAAGGGGCACAGACTGAACCTGTGGTTGTTGGGTTAGGAGGTATGTGCCTATAATGTGAAACTCCGTAAATAAATGCTGATAAAATTGTGTATAGATTGACTCTAGTTCCATCCTTCACCAACCGGCTTCCTGGAATAAAGCTCAGCGACTCCGAATGCATGGAGACAGAGGGAGACAGCATCGGGTACACCTCCCCACCCACATGCCACACAACCACCATGGTCAAATTGCCACTTTAAACTTAACCATCTAGATGATTCAGTCAATGGACCTGGGTGAGGGGTCAGCCCCCCGGGTGAGGGGTCAGTGCCCCCCCCGGGCGAGGGGACAGTGCCCCCCCCCGGGCGAGGGGACAGCCCCCCGGGCGAGGGGTCAGTGCCCCGGGCGAGGGGACAGTGCCCCGGGCGAGGGGTCAGCGCCCCGGGCGAGGGGACAGTGCCCCGGGCGAGGGGACAGTGCCCCGGGCGAGGGGTCAGCGCCCCGGGCGAGGGGTCAGCGCCCCGGGCGAGGGGTCAGTGCCCCGGGCGAGGGGACAGTGCCCCGGGCGAGGGGTCAGCGCCCCGGGCGAGGGGTCAGCGCCCCGGGCGAGGGGTCAGCGCCCCGGGCGAGGGGACAGCCCCCCGGGCGAGGGGACAGTGCCCCCCCCGGGCGAGGGGACAGTGCCCCCCCCGGGCGAGGGGACAGTGCCCCCCCCGGGCGAGGGGACAGTGCCCCCCCCGGGCGAGGGGACAGTGCCCCCCCCGGGCGAGGGGACAGTGCCCCCCCCGGGCGAGGGGACAGTGCCCCCCCCCGGGCGAGGGGACAGTGCCCCCCCCGGGCGAGGGGACAGTGCCCCCCCCGGGCGAAGGGACAGTGCCCCCCCCGGGCGAGGGGACAGTGCCCCCCCCCCGGGCGAGGGGACAGTGCCCCCCCGGGCGAGGGGACAGTGCCCCCCCGGGCGAGGGGACAGTGCCCCCCCCGGGCGAGGGGACAGTGCCCCCCCCGGGCGAGGGGACAGTGCCCCCCCTGGGCGAGGGGACAGTGCCCCCCCGGGCGAGGGGACAGTGCCCCCCCGGGCGAGGGGACAGTGCCCCCCCCCGGGCGAGGGGACAGTGCCCCCCCCGGGCGAGGGGACAGTGCCCCCCCGGGCGAGGGGACAGTGCCCCCCCCCGGGCGAGGGGACAGTGCCCCCCCGGGCGAGGGGATAGTGCCCCCCCCCCGGGCGAGGGGACAGTGCCCCCCCGGGCGAGGGGACAGCGCCACGGGCGAGGGGACAGTGCCCCCCCCGGGCGAGGGGACAGCGCCACGGGCGAGGGGACAGCGCCCCGGGCGAGGGGACAGCGCCCCCCCCGGGCGAGGGGACAGCGCCCCCCCCGGGCGAGGGGACAGTGCCCCGGGCGAGGGGACAGCACCCCCCCCGGGCGAGGGGACAGCGCCCCCCCGGGCGAGGGGACAGTGCCCCCCTGGGCGAGGGGACAGTGCCCCCCTGGGCGAGGGGACAGTGCCCCCCTGGGCGAGGGGACAGTGCCCCCCTGGGCGAGGGGACAGCGCCCCCCCCGGGCGAGGGGACAGTGCCCCCCTGGGCGAGGGGACAGTGCCCCCCCGGGCGAGGGGACAGTGCCGCCCCGGGCGAGGGGACAGCGCCCCCCCCGGGCGAGGGGACAGCGCCCCCCCCCGGGCGAGGGGACAGTGCCCCCCCCGGGCGAGGGGACAGTGCCCCTCTGGGCGAGGGGACAGTGCCCCCCCCGGGCGAGGGGACAGTGCCCCCCCCGGGCGAGGGGACAGCGCCCCCCCCGGGCGAGGGGACAGTGCCCTCCCCGGGCGAGGGGACAGTGCCCCCCCCGGGCGAGGGGACAGTGCCCCCCTGGGCGAGGGGACAGTGCCCCCCTGGGCGAGGGGACAGTGCCCCCCTGGGCGAGGGGACAGTGCCCCCCTGGGCGAGGGGACAGTGCCCCCCTGGGCGAGGGGACAGTGCCCCCCTGGGCGAGGGGACAGCGCCCCCCCCGGGCGAGGGGACAGTGCCCCCCTGGGCGAGGGGACAGTGCCCCCCCGGGCGAGGGGACAGTGCCGCCCCGGGCGAGGGGACAGCGCCCCCCCCGGGCGAGGGGACAGCGCCCCCCCCGGGCGAGGGGACAGCGCCCCCCCCGGGCGAGGGGACAGTGCCCCCCCCGGGCGAGGGGACAGTGCCCCCCCCGGGCGAGGGGACAGTGCCCCTCTGGGCGAGGGGACAGTGCCCCCCTGGGCGAGGGGACAGCGCCCCCCTGGGCGAGGGGACAGCGCCCCCCCCGGGCGAGGGGACAGCGCCCCCCCCGGGCGAGGGGACAGTGCCCCCCCCGGGCGAGGGGACAGTGCCCCCCCCGGGCGAGGGGACAGTGCCCCTCTGGGCGAGGGGACAGTGCCCCCCTGGGCGAGGGGACAGTGCCCCCCTGGGCGAGGGGACAGTGCCCCCCCGGGCGAGGAGACAGTGCCCCCCCCGGGCGAGGGGACAGTGCCCCCCCCGGGCGAGGGGACAGTGCCCCGGGCGAGGAGACAGTGCCCCGGGCGAGGGGACAGCGCCCCGGGCGAGGAGACAGCCCCCCCGGGCGAGGGGACAGTGCCCCCCCCGGGCGAGGGGACAGTGCCCCGGGCGAGGAGACAGTGCCCCGGGCGAGGGGTCAGCGCCCCGGGCGAGGAGACAGCCCCCCCGGGCGAGGGGACAGTGCCCCCCCGGGCGAGGAGACAGTGCCCCGGGCGAGGGGACAGCGCCCCGGGCGAGGAGACAGCCCCCCCGGGCGAGGGGACAGTGCCCCCCCCGGGCGAGGGGACAGTGCCCCCCCCGGGCGAGGGGACAGTGCCCCCCCGGGCGAGGAGACAGTGCCCCGGGCGAGGGGACAGCGCCCCGGGCGAGGAGACAGCCCCCCCGGGCGAGGGGACAGCGCCCCGGGCGAGGGGACAGTGCCCCCCCCGGGCGAGGGGACAGTGCCCCCCCCGGGCGAGGGGACAGTGCCCCCCCCGGGCGAGGGGACAGTGCCCCCCCCGGGCGAGGGGACAGTGCCCCCCCGGGCGAGGGGACAGCGCCCCCCCGGGCGAGGGGACAGCGCCCCCCCGGGCGAGGGGACAGCGCCCCCCCGGGCGAGGGGACAGTGCCCCCCCGGGCGAGGGGACAGTGCCCCCCCGGGCGAGGGGACAGTGCCCCCCCGGGCGAGGGGACAGTGCCCCCCCGGGCGAGGGGACAGTGCCCCCCCGGGCGAGGGGATAGTGCCCCCCCCCGGGCGAGGGGACAGTGCCCCCCCGGGCGAGGGGATAGTGCCCCCCCCCCGGGCGAGGGGACAGTGCCCCCCCGGGCGAGGGGACAGCGCCACGGGCGAGGGGACAGTGCCCCCCCCGGGCGAGGGGACAGCGCCACGGGCGAGGGGACAGTGCCCCGGGCGAGGGGACAGTGCCCCCCCCGGGCGAGGGGACAGCGCCACGGGCGAGGGGACAGTGCCCCCCCCGGGCGAGGGGACAGTGCCCCCCCCGGGCGAGGGGACAGCGCCCCCCCCGGGCGAGGGGACAGTGCCCCCCCCGGGCGAGGGGACAGTGCCCCCCCCGGGCGAGGGGACAGTGCCCCCCACCGGGCGAGGGGACAGTGCCCCCCTCGGGCGAGGGGACAGTGCCCGCCCCGGGCGAGGGGACAGCGCCCCCCCCGGGCGAGGGGACAGCGCCCCCCCGGGCGAGGGGACAGTGCCCCCCCCGGGCGAGGGGACAGTGCCCCCCCCGGGCGAGGGGACAGTGCCCCCCCCGGGCGAGGGGACAGCGCCCCCCCCGGGCGAGGGGACAGCGCCCCCCCCGGGCGAGGGGACAGTGCCCCCCCCGGGCGAGGGGACAGTGCCCCGGGCGAGGGGACAGCGCCCCCCCCGGGCGAGGGGACAGCGCCCCGGGCGAGGGGACAGTGCCCCCCCCGGGCGAGGGGACAGCGCCCCGGGCGAGGGGACAGCGCCCCCCCCGGGCGAGGGGACAGCGCCCCCCCCGGGCGAGGGGACAGTGCCCCGGGCGAGGGGACAGCACCCCCCCCGGGCGAGGGGACAGCGCCCCCCCGGGCGAGGGGACAGCGCCCCCCCCGGGCGAGGGGACAGTGCCCTCCCCGGGCGAGGGGACAGTGCCCCCCCCGGGCGAGGGGACAGTGCCCCCCTGGGCGAGGGGACAGTGCCCCCCTGGGCGAGGGGACAGTGCCCCCCTGGGCGAGGGGACAGTGCCCCCCTGGGCGAGGGGACAGTGCCCCCCTGGGCGAGGGGACAGTGCCCCCCTGGGCGAGGGGACAGCGCCCCCCCCGGGCGAGGGGACAGTGCCCCCCTGGGCGAGGGGACAGTGCCCCCCCGGGCGAGGGGACAGTGCCGCCCCGGGCGAGGGGACAGCGCCCCCCCCGGGCGAGGGGACAGCGCCCCCCCCGGGCGAGGGGACAGTGCCCCCCCCGGGCGAGGGGACAGTGCCCCCCCCGGGCGAGGGGACAGTGCCCCTCTGGGCGAGGGGACAGTGCCCCCCCCGGGCGAGGGGACAGTGCCCCCCCCGGGCGAGGGGACAGCGCCCCCCCCGGGCGAGGGGACAGTGCCCTCCCCGGGCGAGGGGACAGTGCCCCCCCCGGGCGAGGGGACAGTGCCCCCCTGGGCGAGGGGACAGTGCCCCCCTGGGCGAGGGGACAGTGCCCCCCTGGGCGAGGGGACAGTGCCCCCCTGGGCGAGGGGACAGTGCCCCCCTGGGCGAGGGGACAGTGCCCCCCTGGGCGAGGGGACAGCGCCCCCCCCGGGCGAGGGGACAGTGCCCCCCTGGGCGAGGGGACAGTGCCCCCCCGGGCGAGGGGACAGTGCCGCCCCGGGCGAGGGGACAGCGCCCCCCCCGGGCGAGGGGACAGCGCCCCCCCCGGGCGAGGGGACAGCGCCCCCCCCGGGCGAGGGGACAGTGCCCCCCCCGGGCGAGGGGACAGTGCCCCCCCCGGGCGAGGGGACAGTGCCCCTCTGGGCGAGGGGACAGTGCCCCCCTGGGCGAGGGGACAGTGCCCCCCTGGGCGAGGGGACAGCGCCCCCCCCGGGCGAGGGGACAGCGCCCCCCCCGGGCGAGGGGACAGTGCCCCCCCCGGGCGAGGGGACAGTGCCCCCCCCGGGCGAGGGGACAGTGCCCCTCTGGGCGAGGGGACAGTGCCCCCCTGGGCGAGGGGACAGTGCCCCCCTGGGCGAGGGGACAGTGCCCCCCCGGGCGAGGAGACAGTGCCCCCCCCGGGCGAGGGGACAGTGCCCCCCCCGGGCGAGGGGACAGTGCCCCGGGCGAGGAGACAGTGCCCCGGGCGAGGGGACAGCGCCCCGGGCGAGGAGACAGCCCCCCCGGGCGAGGGGACAGTGCCCCCCCCGGGCGAGGGGACAGTGCCCCCCCGGGCGAGGAGACAGTGCCCCGGGCGAGGGGACAGCCCCCCCGGGCGAGGGGACAGTGCCCCCCCCGGGCGAGGGGACAGTGCCCCCCCCGGGCGAGGGGACAGTGCCCCCCCGGGCGAGGAGACAGTGCCCCGGGCGAGGGGACAGCGCCCCGGGCGAGGAGACAGCCCCCCCGGGCGAGGGGACAGCGCCCCGGGCGAGGGGACAGTGCCCCCCCCGGGCGAGGGGACAGTGCCCCCCCCGGGCGAGGGGACAGTGCCCCCCCCGGGCGAGGGGACAGCGCCCTGAGCGAGTGGTCAGCGCCCCCCCCGGGCGAGGGGACAGTGCCCCCCCGGGCGAGGGGACAGTGCCCCCCCGGGCGAGGGGACAGTGCCCCCCCGGGCGAGGGGACAGCGCCCTGAGCGAGTGGTCAGCGCCCCCCCCGGGCGAGGGGACAGCGCCCTGAGCGAGTGGTCAGCGCCCCCCCCGGGCGAGGGGACAGTGCCCTGAGCGAGTGGTCAGCGCCCCCCCGGGCGAGGGGACAGTGCCCCCCCGGGCGAGGGGACAGTGCCCCCCCGGGCGAGGGGACAGTGCCCCCCCGGGCGAGGGGACAGTGCCCCCACCCGGGCGCGGGGTCAGCGCCCCCTGAGCAGAGATGAAGTTTATTGGTCACAGTGTTGAGTGAAGGCTCCCGTTACCTTGCCGATCCCTGTTTTTTCCTGCGGGTTGGTCCCTTCCTTTTCCTTTTCTGTGACGGGCCCACTTGTTTTCCCAGAGGAGTTCCATTCCTGAAATATCAAGATGCAGTTTATTCAGCCAGTCGCTCCTCCAGCACAGAGCAGCTGAGGCTCGCTGTGGATGTTAAGTCACAACGGCTATGGCGGGCGGCTCTGTCAGGAAGGATGGAAAAGGCTGATTATCAGACAAGGCCTCCTGGAAGGTCAGCGGTTGTGTAGTCAGGAGAGAGACTAGTCTAACCCTGTGTCAGTTTCACAAACACTGCATTCCCGGTCTTGGCCACAGGATGAAGCAAAGATAAGTTACCATGACAAATACCAAAAAAACAGGATATGGTGACATATTATGCTAATGAAGGAGACAGTTTTCTATTGGCAAAAGGCTATGCTATGATTGGTGGACGATGTCTACAAATTAAGGATTACAAAGTTGTTCATTTCTCAGTTGCTGTAATTAACTATAACTGCTGATTGTATGAATCAACGGAACACCGAGCAGTGCATTGCGCTGAATGCGTGTTCTCCTTGCGAGTGAATTATAAAGCTCGGAGATTGAGAACTCCCCGTGCATTCTCTGGTTAATCCTCAACACTCCCATCCCTCGTCTCAAAGCTAGCTCTTGTTCCGAGATCAAGCCTCACTGCGGAGGCTTGATCTCAGCCTCAGAAGGATGTGGAGGCTTTGGAGAGGTTACAGAAAAGATTTACCAGGGTGTTGCCTGGTCTGGAGGGCATTAGCTATGAGGAGAGGTTGGAGAAACTTGGTTTGTTCTCATTGGAACGACGGAGGTTGAGGGGCGACCTGATAGAAGTCTACAAGATTATGAGAGGCATGGACAGAGTGGATAGTCAGAAGCTTTTTCCCAGGGTGGAAGAGTCAATTACTAGGGGGCACAGGTTTAAGGTGCGAGGGGCAAGGTTTAAAGGAGATGTACGAGGCAGATTTTTTACACAGAGCGGTGGGTGCCTGGAACTCGTTGCCGGGGGAGGTAGTGGAAGCAGATACGGTAGTGACTTTTAAGGGGCATCTTGACAAATATATGAATCGAATAGGTATAAAGGGATATGGTCCCCGGAAGGGTAGGGGGTTTTAGTTCAGTCAGGCAGCATGGTTAGAACATAGAACAGTACAGCACAGAACAGGCCCTTCGGCCCACGATGTTGTGCCGAGCTTTATCTGAAACCAAGATCAAGCTATCCCACTCCCTATCATCCTGGTGTGCTCCATGTGCCTATCCAATAACCGCTTAAATGCTCCTAAAGTGTCTGACTCCACTATCACTGCAGGCAGTCCATTCCACACCCCAACCACTCTCTGCATAAAGAACCTACCTCTGATATCCTTCCTATATCTCCCACCACGAACCCTATAGTTATGCCCCCTTGTAATAGCTCCATCCACCCGAGGAAATAGTCTTTGAACGTTCACTCTATCTATCCCCTTCATCATTTTATAAACCTCTATTAAGTCTCCCCTCAGCCTCCTCCGCTCCAGAGAGAACAACCCTAGCTCCCTCAACCTTTCCTCATAAGACCTACCCTCCAAACCAGGCAGCATCCTGGTAAATCTCCTCTGCACTCTTTCCAGCACTTCCACATCCTTCTTATAGTGAGGTGACCAGAACTGCACACAATATTCCAAATGTGGTCTCACCAAGGTCCTGTACAGTTGCAGCATAACCCCACGGCTCTTAAACTCCAATCTCTTCCTCAAAAACATAGAACCATAGAAAATTACAGCTCAGAAACAGGCCTTTTGGCCCTTCTTGTCTGTGCCGAACCATTTTATGCCTAGTCCCACTGACCTGCACTTGGACCATATCCCTTCACACCCCTCTCATCCATGAACCCGTCCAAGTTTTTCTTAAATGTTAAAAGTGCATTTACCACTTTATCCGGCAGCTCATTCCACACTCCCACCACTCTCTGCGTGAAGAAGCCCCCCCTAATATTCCCTTTAAACTTTTCTCCTTTCACCCTTAACCCATGCCCTCTGGTTTTTTTCTCCCCTCGCCTCAGCGGAAAAAGCCTGCTTGCATTCACTCTATCTATACCCATCAAAATCTTATACACCTCTATCAAATCTCCCCTCAATCTTCTACGCTCCAGGGAATAAAGTCCCAGCCTATTCAATCTCTCTCTGTAACTCAGCTTCTCAAGTCCCGGTAACATCCTTGTGAACCTTCTCTGCACTCTTTCAATCTTATTTACATCCTTCCTGTAACTAGGTGACCAAAACTGTACACAATACTCCAAATTCGGCCTCACCAATGCCTTATATAACCTTACCATAACACTCCAACTTTTGTACTCGATACTCCGATTTATAAAGGCCAATGTACCAAAGGCACTCTTTACGACCCTATCCACCTGTGACGTCACTTTTAGGGAATTCTGTACCTGTATTCCCAGATCCCTCTGTTCAACTGCACTCTTCAGAGTCCTACCATTTACCCTGTATGTTCTACTTTGATTTGTCCTTCCAAAGTGCAATATCTCACACTTGTCTGCGTTAAATTCCATTTGCCATTTTTCAGCCCATTTTTCTAGTTGGTCCAAATCCCTCTGCAAGCTTTGAAAACCTTCCTCACTGTCCACTACACCTCCAATCTTTGTATCATCAGCAAACTTGCTGATCCAATTGACCACATTATCATCCAGATCATTGATATAGATGACAAACAACAATGGACCCAACACCGATCCCTGCGGTACACCACTAGTCACAGGCCTCCACTCAGAGAAGCAATCCTCCACAACCACTCTCTGGCTTCTTCCATTGAGCCAGTGTCTTATCCAATTTACTACCTCCCCATGTATACCTAGCGACTGAACCTTCCTAACTAACCTCCCATGAGGGACCTTGTCATGGCCCCTCTCCTTGGTGAACACTGAAGAAAAGTATTCATTCATCACCTCGCCTATCTCTACTGACTCCATACACAAGTTCCCACTACTGTCCTTGACCGGCCCTAACCTCACCCTGGTCATTCTTTCATTCCTCACATAAGAGTAAAAAGCCTTGGGGTTTTCCTTGATCCGACCCGCCAAGGACTTCTCATGTCCCCTCCTAGCTCTCCTAAGCCCCTTTTTCAGCTCATTCCTTGCTAACTTGTAACCCTCAATCGAGCCATCTGAACCTTGTTTCCTCATCCCTACATAAAGCTTCCCTCTTCCTTTTCACAAGACATTCCACCTCTTTCGTGAACCATGGTTCCCTCACTCGGCCATTTCCTCCCTGCCTGACAGGGACATACCTATCAAGGACACCCAGTATTTGTTCCTTGAAAAAGTTCCACTTTTCATTAGTGCCTTTCCCTGACAGTTTCCGTTCCCATCTTATGCCCCCTAATTCTTGCCTAATCGCATCATAATTACCTCTCCCCCAATTGTAAACCTTGCCCTGCCGTACGGCCCTATCCCTCTCCATTGCAATAACAAAAGACACCGAATTGCGGTCACTATCTCCAAAGTGCTCTCCCACAACCAAATCTAACACTTGGCCCAGTTCATTTCCCAGTACCAAATCCAATGTGGCCTCACCTCTTGTCGGCCTATCCACATATTGTGTCAGGAAACCCTCCTGCACACACTGCACCAAAACTGCCCCAAAAAGGTTCCAATCAATATTTGGAAAGTTAAAGTCCTCCATGACAACTACCCTGTGACCCCCACACATATCCATAATCTGCTTATCCATAATACATCCATAATCTGGTCGGTGCAGGCTTGGAGGGCCGAAGGGCCTGTTCCTGTGCTGTAATTTTCTTTGTGCTGTTTCCAAGTCTGGCTCATTCTTCCCCCCTAACCATTCTTTAACTCCCGCAGTTATTTCCCTGCTTCCCAAACCCAAACGGGTTTAAAAGCCGATTTTGGTGTCGCTGCTCACAACTGTTTGACACCATTTCCAACCTTGGTCACATTTTGCCAGGTTATTGCTGCTGATGCCAGTCAGGTATTGATACCTGAGCTGTGTGAGGCAGTCTCTCAGTGCCAGGAAGGTGAGAAAACCTCCTGTCTGTGACCTGGCCTTAGCCCTGGCAGCAACGTAATGGGTTTTTTGGGAGACTGGGTATAAGAGCAATTCTTACTCCTGCACGGTCACCAGCATCACCCCGCCCTCCCGCACAGAAATGTGTGGTTGGGTGCACATCAGGCTACACCACAACGCCCCTCAAGTGTCCAGTTATTACCAGAGGGAGCTTTGAACCCAGACACCGAAGGTTGATCACCACTTGGCAGGAGGAATCCAATGCGGACCAATAAGAGGTTGTTTCCTTGAGCCAGCGATATAACTGACAAAAAAAGCTCGATGTGGACCCCTAGAAATATTTTATATTTCCTGCAACAAATATGTGGGGCAGTGGCACAGTGGGTTAGCGCTGCTGCCTCACAGCGCCAGGGACTCGGGTTCAATTCCGGCCTCAGGTCACTGTCTGTGTGGAGTTTGCACATTCTCCCCGTGTCTGCGTGGGTTTCCTCTGGGTGCTCCGGTTTCCTCCCACAGTCCAAAGATGTGCAGGTTAGGTTGATTGGCCATGCTAAATTGCCCCTTAGTGTCCAAAGATGTGCAGCTTAGGGAGATTAGTAGGGTAAATACCTGGGGTTACGGGGATTGGGTCTGAGTGGGATTGTGGTGTAGCTTCGATGGGTTGAATGGGATTCTATGATTCTTCTACGATTCTAAATACACCCCCGCCTTCATCCACCATCACCCCACCATCACCCCTAGTTCCTGCCCGGCCCACCTTCGCGTCCCCCCCCCCCCGCGCCCTGCCTCCACCCCCCCCCCCCCCTCCCCAACGCCCCCCCCCCCCACGCCCTGCCTCCACCCCTACGCACCAGCTTCACAAATACAAATATCCTGCAACAGAAAAATTCCACCTCCTCCACACACGGAAAATAAGCCTCACCTCTTGACGGGACTTTTATTTCCTGCTGTGCCCAGGAACGATCGGTCATCATCAAATAATTCTTCAAACTCCACGATCCCTCCAATGGCCGGCTCACTGGTGGCACAGGCTCCAGCAGACTGGAAAACAAACACCTCTTGAGAAAAAGAATCCCTCAGCGACTAGTGGCCAGGCTGGATCACAGGACAGCAAACCCTCCTGCTGTACCCTCGGGAAAGCTGCTTCACTGAAGCCTCTGTCAGTGTGTCTATTACCCAAGCACACCAGCTCTAAGGGTTGGCCTGGTGGTATTATCGCTAGACTATCAATCCAGAAACCCAGCTGGGGGACCCGGGTTCGAATCCCGCCACGGCAGCTGGTGGAATTTGAATTCAATAAAAAATATCTGGAATTAAGAATCTACTGATGACCCGTTGTCGGAAAACCCCATCTGGTTCCTTTAGGGAAGGAAATCTGCCGTCCTTACCCGGTCTGGCCTACATGTGACTCCAGAGCCCACAGCAATGTGGCTGACACTCGACTACCCTCGGGCAACTAGGGATGGGCAATAAACACTGGCCCAGCCAGCGACGCCCGTGTCCCACGAATGAATAACAAAAGGTGCTGTTGTTAGCTTTGCAAGATAGTTATAGTTTTGCATACTCATACTAAAGAGAAAATTATCTTTCTGTAACAGCTTTGGGAAGTTTGAAAACTCTCCACAGCCGATGATTAAGTCACTATTGTGATGGAGGGAGTCAATTTGCACGCAGACAGTTCCCATATGACAGCGAGCAGAAAACCTCTTTTCCACGGGTGTCAGTTGCGGGATATATATCAGCCAGGATATTTCATCAATGAAATAGTGGCTGTCAGATCTTTTATGCACACCTTTTGGGGCAGATCAGGACTGGGGTACCTTCTAATGGTGCAAAACCCCCTCATTCCCCCCTGGAATGTGAACCTGGAACCACGGCTCAGTTTTCTGGAGTGAGACTTGAATCCACAGACCTCATCGTGTAAGCCCTGGCACAAGATGTGTGTGAGAGACGGGTAATCCTGCCCTAGTGATTCCACCATACATACAGGGTGGCACAGTGGTTGGCACTGCTGCCTCACAGAGCCAGTGACCCCGGCCTCGGGTCACTGTCTGTGCGGAGTCAGCACATTCTCCCCGTGTCTGCATGGGTTTCCTCTGGGTGCTCCGGTTTCCCCTCTCAGTCCGATGTGCAGGTTAGGTGGATTGGCCATGCTAAGTTGCTCCTTAATGCCTGCAGCAACACCCACTCCGCCTCCGCCACCTCCCCCCCCCTCCCCACCCCCCACACACCTCCACAACCACACCTGTCATTGGGTACAATTCTGGTACAATTTCCCAATGCCTTCACCACTAAGTCGTCACTGAACAGCCGTTTAAGCAGTCTGGTTACCTCTCCATCCACCCTGGCCAGCGGCTGGTATTTGACAGACAGGATTCGTCCCTGGACAGTGACCTGCCTGTATTCACGGTACTCCAGCTGATTCACAAGCTGCTTTAACTCAGACATCGTAGTCAGGGGGCATCTGCCTGAGAAACAAAGAAGTTATTGCTGTTTAAGTAAAAACTCTCTCTCCTAAATCCCCCAGTTCCTTTCCTGAAGGCACTGCCAGTTCACATATCGACAAACATGACCAGAGCAGAATGAATAGCAAGCCCTTCACACAGTACAAATTTACAGCACAGACTGAGAACATTTGGCCCATCCTGCCATAGAATATTTGACTGGGCAATCAGTGGAGTGATATTACTGAGGGAGTGTCGCACTCTACTCCCTCAGTACTGACCCTCTGACAGTGCGACACTCCCTCAGTACTGACCGTCTGACAGTGCGACACTCCCTCAGTACTGATCCTCTGACAGTGCGGCACTCCCTCAGTACTGATCCTCTGACAGTGCGACACTCCCTCAGTACTGATCCTCTGACAGTGCGACACTCCCTCAGTACTGATCCTCTGACAGTGCGGCACTCCCTCAGTACTGACCCTCTGACAGTGCGGCACTCCCTCAGTACTGACCCTCTGACAGTGCGACACTCCCTCAGCACTGACCCTCTGACAGTGCGGCACTCCCTCAGTACTGACCCTCTGACAGTGCGGCACTCCCTCAGTACTGACCCTCTGACAGTGCGACACTCCCTCAGTACTGACCCTCTGACAGTGCGGCACTCCCTCAGTACTGACTCTCTGACAGTGCGGCACTCCCTCAGCACTGACCCTCTGACAGTGCGGCACTCCCTCAGTACTGACCCTCTGACAGTGCGACACTCCCTCAGCACTGACTCTCTGACAGTGCGGCACTCCCTCAGCACTGACCCTCTGACAGTGCGGCACTCCCTCAGTACTGATCCTCTGACAGTGCGGCACTCCCTCAGCACTGACCCTCTGACAGTGCGACACTCCCTCAGCACTGACCCTCTGACAGTGCGACACTCCCTCAGTACTGACCCTCTGACAGTGCGACACTCCCTCAGTACTGATCCTCTGACAGTGCGACACTCCCTCAGTACTGATCCTCTGACAGTGCGGCACTCCCTCAGCACTGACCCTCTGACAGTGCGGCACTCCCTCAGCACTGACCCTCTGACAGTGCGACACTCTCTCAGCACTGACCCTCTGACAGTGCGGCACTCTCTCAGCACGGCACTCTCTCAGCACTGACCCTCTGACAGTGCGGCACTCCCTCAGCACTGACCCACTGACAGTGCGACACTCCCACAGTACTGACCCTCTGACAGTGCGACACTCCCTCAGCACTGACCCTCTGACAGTGCGACACTCCCTCAGTACTGATCCTCTGACAGTGCGACACTCCCTCAGTACTGATCCTCTGACAGTGCGACACTCCCTCAGCACTGACCCTCTGACAGTGCGACACTCCCTCAGTACTGATCCTCTGACAGTGCGACACTCCCTCAGCACTGACCCTCTGACAGTGCGACACTCCCTCAGTACTGATCCTCTGACAGTGCGACACTCCCTCAGTACTGATCCTCTGACAGTGCGGCACTCCCTCAGCACTGACCCTCTGACAGTGCGACACTCCCTCAGCACTGACCCTCTGACAGTGCGACACTCCCTCAGTACTGACCCTCTGACAGTGCGACACTCCCTCAGTACTGATCCTCTGACAGTGCGACACTCCCTCAGTACTGATCCTCTGACAGTGCGGCACTCCCTCAGCACTGACCCTCTGACAGTGCGGCACTCCCTCAGCACTGACCCTCTGACAGTGCGACACTCTCTCAGCACTGACCCTCTGACAGTGCGGCACTCTCTCAGCACTGACCCTCTGACAGTGCGGCACTCCCTCAGCACTGACCCACTGACAGTGCGACACTCCCTCAGCACTGACCCACTGACAGTGCGGCACTCCCTCAGCACTGACCCTCTGACAGTGCGGCACTCCCTCAGCACTGACCCTCTGACAATGCGGCACTCCCTCAGCACTGACTCTCTGACAGTGCGGCACTCCCTCAGCACTGACCCTCTGACAGTGCGGCACTCCCTCAGTACTGACCCTCTGACAGTGCGGCACTCCCTCCAGCACTGACCCTCTGACAGTGCGGCGCTCCCTCAGCACTGACCCTCTGACAGTGCGGCGCTCCCTCAGTACTGACCCTCTGACAGTGCGGCGCTCCCTCAGTACTGACCCTCTGACACTGCGGCACTCCCTCAGCACTGACCCTCTGACACTGCGGCGCTCCCTCCAGCATTAGGCTGGACGTCTACACGTGATGGTCGAGCCTGCAACCATCTGCCTCACAGTCAAGGCAAACAGCAAGAGAGAAGGGATGGTGCAGAAGGTAAATCTGGTGGGACGTCAATAATCTCTCCCTCATTGTCAGTAAAACAAAGGAGATTGTCATTGATTTCAGGAAGCGTATTGGAAGACATGTCCTTGTCTATATCAACGATAATGAAGTGGAAATGGTCGAGAGCTTCAAGTTTCTTGGTGGTCGTCGAAATCATAGAATCCCTACAGTGCAGAAGGAGGCCTTTTGGCCCATCAAGTCTACACCAACCACAATCCCACCCAGGTCCTATCCCCGTAACCCCACGTATTTACCCTGCTAGTCTCCTTGACACTAAGGGGCAATTTAGCACGGTCAATCAACCGAACCTGCATATGTGGGAGGAAACCGGAGCACCCGGAGGAAACCCACGCAGACACGGGGAGAAAGTGCAGACTCCACACAGACAGTGACCTGAGGCCGGAATCGAACCCGGGTCCCTGGAGTTGTGAGGCAGCTGTGCTAACCTGCTGTGTCACCGTGCCGCCTGGTATGTGCACAGCAACATACCAGTTGTTGGTCCAGATCACCAACAACCTGTCCTGGTCCCTCCACACCGACACTATCGTTAAGAAAGCCCACCAACGCCTCTACTTTCTCAGAAGACTAAGGAAATTCAGCGTGTCAGCAACGACCCTCACCAACTTTTACAGATGCACCATAGAAAGCATTCTTTCTGGTTGTATCACAGCTTGGTCTGGGCTCCTGCTCTGCCCAAGACCGCAAGAAACTACAAAGGGTTGTGAATGTAGCCCAATCCATCACGCAAACCAGCCTCCCATCCATTGACTCTGTCTACACTTCCCACTGCCTCGGGAAAAGCAGCCAGCATAATTAAGGACCCCACGCATCCCGGACATTCTCTCTTCCATCTTCTTCCACCGGGAAAAAGATACAAAAGTCTGAGATCATGCACCAGCCGACTCAAGAACAGCTTCTTCTCTGCTGCCGTCAGACTTTTGAATGGACCTACCTTGTATTAAGCTGACCTTTCCGTACACCGTAGCTACGACTTTAAAACTACATTCTGCACTCTCTCCTTTCCTTTTCCCCGTGTACTCTATGAAGGGTATGTTTTGTGTGTATAGCGCGCAGGAAACAATACTTTTCACTGTATCCCAATACATGTGACAATAATAAATCAATTCAAAATACACAACACCCCACGTGAGTGGCACTGGGTTCCTCACCGAGGATTTCACGTCGATAATCTCGCTCGCTCGTGGGGAGGGGAGGATAGTTGTAAGATCCACCAATCAGAGTGCGGCACAGTCTGTCCCTTTCCTCATCCTTGGCCGATTGTATCCACTGAATAAACTCTTTTACCTTTCTCTGTCTCACATATAGTTTTCCTTGATGATGCCCTGAAGGAGGTGGGGGGAAAATAAAAACCTATTAAGCTCAAGAGTGGAGACTTAAGGCAACAAGTTACTTCTGTGCTCAGAGAGCGGTGGAGCTGGTCATTACTATCATACCCGGTGCATTCCTGGCTCCGAGGTGGACAACTATAAATGCCTGAAGTTCACCAGTGCTCACAGGTTTGTCAGTCATTCTGTGCCCTTCACTGGTCTCCAGCTGGGCCAGCAGTTGTCTACCTGTTACTTCAATTGGCCCAAATCAAAAACGAGACAAAGTCCGTGGCCGCTAGGTTTGGGATCATGTAAATGTATAAATTAGGAGCAGGAGTGGAGAATTCAGCCCCTCGAACCTGCTCTGCTATTCAACAAGATTGTGGCTGATCTGATTGTAACCTCAACCTCACATTCCCTGCTGAACCCCAGTAACCTGTCGCCCCGAGGACCTGTCGCCCCGAGGACCTGTCGCCCCGAGGACCTGTCGCCCCGAGGACCTGTCGCCCCGAGGACCTGTCGCCCCGAGGACCTGTCGCCCCGAGGACCTGTCGCCCCGAGGACCTGTCGCCCCGAGGACCTGTCGCCCCGAGGACCTGTCGCCCCGAGGACCTGTCGCCCCGAGGACCTGTCGCCCCGAGGACCTGTCGCCCCGAGGACCTGTCGCCCCGAGGACCTGTCGCCCCGAGGACCTGTCGCCCCGAGGACCTGTCGCCCCGAGGACCTGTCGCCCCGAGGACCTGTCGCCCCGAGGACCTGTCGCCCCGAGGACCTGTCGCCCCGAGGACCTGTCGCCCCGAGGACCTGTCGCCCCGAGGACCTGTCGCCCCGAGGACCTGTCGCCCCGAGGACCTGTCGCCCCGAGGACCTGTCGCCCCGAGGACCTGTCGCCCCGAGGACCTGTCGCCCCGAGGACCTGTCGCCCCGAGGACCTGTCGCCCCGAGGACCTGTCGCCCCGAGGACCTGTCGCCCCGAGGACCTGTCTCCCCGAGGACCTTTCGCCCCGCCTTGTTAATCAAGAATCTAACTCACTCTTAATAATATTCACAGACACTGCTTCCACTACCTTTTGTGGAAGAGAGTTCCACAGACTCACCACCCTCATACTAAAATTCTCCCCATCTCTGTCTTAAATGATTGACCCCTTATTTTTAAATGGTGTACCCTCCCCCCAGTCCTAGATCTGTGCCTCGAACAGTGGAAAATGACACTGCAGTGCATGAGGCTTCCTCCTTTCACAGACAGAGTGTAATTCTATTGTGGGATTGTTCCCCGTCCTCCTGTCAATTCACCACTCTAAACAGCACCAGATCTCAGATAAAAAGGATTCTTGCCCATCCAGACCACCTCTCAAAAGCAGTCACCTCATTCCGTTCCCACCGAACAGTCCTCTTGGCAGTGTACATACCATTGACATATACCTGGCTGTATTCGGTGGTGAGCAGGTAAGGGAATGTTGTCTGTCCACTGGGATCGATCACTTGGCAGTCCACCCTGACATTCGTGCACACAAGCAAGGTCACTTAAACCAGAGAAAACAAGAAAAAAACTTCACAGCAAGTATTTTATCTGAATCGTTCTGTTTATCTTGGATCATATTTACTACAAGGTTGAACCAGAGAATCCCTACAGTGCAGAAGGAAGTCATTCGGCCCATGGAATCGGCACCCTCTTTGGCAGAGCATCTTACCCAGGTCCACACCCTGCCCTATCCCCCATAACCCCATGAATTTACTCTGCTAATCCCCCTTACCGACAGATCTTTGGACACTAAGGGGCAATTTAGCATGGCTAATTCCCCTAACCTGCACATCTTTGGACACTAAGGGCCAATGTAGCATGGCCAATCGCCCTAACCTGAAAATTTTAGACACTAAGGGGCAATTTAGCATGGCTAATCCACTGAACATGCACATATTTGGAGTGTGGGAGGGAACTGGAGCACCCGGAGGAAACCCACGCAGACACGGGTAGAATGTGCAAACTCCACACAGACAGTGACCCGAGGCCGGAATTGAACCCGGATCCCTGGCGCTGTGAGGCAGCAGTGCTAACCACTGTGCCACCCATGCGCACTTTCAGGTGGGAGGTTAAACCTTTCAGATGAATGGACTGAAAAGATCCCACGATATGGGAGACAGGCTGGGGAGTTCTCTCAGTGACGCGGACCACAAGGCAAACAATCTGCTCATTATCAGATTGCTGTTTGTGGAATCTTCCTGTGGACAAACTGGCCTCCACATTGTCTATATTATAAACTGTCTACACATTGGTTGCAATGCACTTTCGGACACCCTGAGGTTATGAAACTAGGTCGTTAACAGTTTCACATCAAACAACAGAGTGAAGTATGTAACTACGGCTTTTCACCAAGGCCGGATGCGTGTCAGAGATGTGCAGCCTCTTACCAGTATTGTCCGCCAGGCTGCACGGGGATATCTGAGCCTGAATCTCAGGCTGCGAGGTGGAGAACAGTTTCAGGACAAAAGGTTCTGATGCCGTCCCATCGACCAGGTGGACCCAGCGGTAAACCAGGAATTCATCAGAGCGCTCTGCGAAGATCAAAGGAGGAGAATCGGGAATTAACTAGTTCATACAAAGTGTGTAGGCTCTTCCCAAAGAAGAGCATTTATCACGCTAGGTGCCTGGGAGTGAGGTACAGGGAGTGAGGGGTGCCTGGGAGTGAGGTACAGGGAGTGAGGGGTGCCTGGGAGTGAGGTACAGGGAGTGAGGGGTGCCTGGGAGTGAGGTACAGGGAGTGACGGGGGCCTGGGAGTGAGGTACAGGGAGTGACGGGGGCCTGGGAGTGAGGTACAGGGAGTGACAGGTACCTGGGAGTGATGGGTACCTGGGAGTGAGGTACAGGGAGTGACGGGTACCTGGGAGTGAGGTACAGGGAGTGACGGGTACCTGGGAGGGAGGTACAGGGAGTGACGGGTACCTGGGAGGGAGGTACAGGGAGTGACGGGTACCTCGGAGTGAGGTACAGGGACAGACTGCCTGGGGGAGTTAACGTACACACCTGGGTTACGGATACGCTCCTGTCTACCGACAAAGGTAACAAGGCCAATAATGTCGCACAGATCTCCGGAGCGAAGGTCGGACAACTCCTTCCTGCAGGAAGAAACAGGATCTAATTACTAATTCATTAGTGACAGTCGCTTCATCGTACAGAATTTGGTACGGCTGAAAAAAAAAGAGACTCGCCATCAAAACTTTTCCTTTTTGCACTCATCAGGACAGATGCAAGAATACCAAATTTTAAAGGGAAGAATGGTTTATACTCTTCTAAAGAGTTGTCGTGTTGGACTCAAACCTCAATTCTGTCTCTCTCACCATCGAATCGGCTGATTCTTCCGGTTTTCATTTCAGATCTCCAGAATCCGCAGCATTTACTTTTATTTTAGTCGGGTTAGCTGATGTCATGGAAATGTCATATTTTTCCTTTGGTCATATCACTGTCATAATTCTTACATGCTGGAAGACCGTCATGTTAGAGTGTGAGTACGGTAACTGGAGTAAGCAACAGGGTGACTGCCAGAGTTTAACCGACAGTAAGAAGTGGTTTTGATATGTTAATGAGCCAAGAGCAACTTCAATTAGAATTTTACATGAAGCAGTAACAGGAGTCATTATGATTCGAGTTGTTTTGGTTCAAAGGGGGATATCATAGAATCCAAAGTGCAGAAGGAGGCCATTCAGCCCATCAGATCTGCACCAACAACAATCCCACTCAGGCCCTATCCCCGTAACCCTACATATTTACCCAGCTAATCCCTCTGACCTATGCATCCCGGAACACAAAGAGGCAATTTAACCTAATCCACACACCTTTGGACGGTAGGAGGAAACCGGAGTACCTGGAGGGAACCCACGCAGACACGGGGAGAATGTGCAAACTCCACACAATGACCCAAGCTGAGAATCAAACCCACGTTCCTGGAGCTTGTGAGGTAGCAGTGCTGACCACTGTGCCACCGTGCCGCCCAGAAAACCCACGCAGACACGGCAAGAACGTGCAAGCTTCACACAGAGAGTCACACTAGGCTGGTCCCTGACACTGTGAGACAACAGTGCGAGCCCTGTGCTGCCTGGTTACACAGGTTGTAAAAAAAAAATCTAAGTAGGTATGGTAAAGAAGCCAAAAGCTAAAGTAAAGAAATAATTATAGTCAATTCTGGGAGGAAAGCATTTCTAGAGGGATTAGAAACGCAGAAACATAGAAACTAGAAGCAGGAGATGGCTATTCGACCCTTCGAGCTTGCTCCATCATTCATTTTGATCATAGCTGATCATCAAATTCAATATCCTGATCCTGCCTTCCTCCCCCCTCCAATATCTCTCGATCCCTTGAGCCCCAAGAGCTATGGTTGGTTGAAAGTAATAGAGAGATCAGAGGGAGTGAATGTATTTAAGGAAATCCTGAAGCCTAAGTAAGGAGGTAGCGGCTTAGATCTCCCAGAAGACAATGCGAATCAGGCCAGAACAGGGCCTCAAACGACACCCCAAGAGAAAATGGCACTGTGTGGTAACAATTTCTGAAATTCTATAGATTTCAAAATTTAAAAGAAGTTGCTGAACAGAAAAGGGGAAGATTAGCTCCGAGGGGAGTTTAGGTTAAGATCTGTTGGAATTGTTAGACCAGAAGACCATAAGACATAGGGTTAGGGTTAGGAGCAGAATTAGGCCACTCGGCCCATCGAGTCTGCTCCGCCATTCAATCATGGCTGATATTTTTCTCATCCCCATTCTCCTGCCTTTTCCCCATAACCCCTGATCCCCTTATTAATCAAGAACCTATCTATCTCTGTCCTAAAGACACTCAATGACCCGGCCTCCACAGCCTTCTGCGGCAAAGAGTTCCACAGATTCACCACTCTCTGGCTGAAGAAATTCCTCCTCATCTCTGTTTTAAAGGATCGTCCCTTTAGCCTGAGGTTGTGCCCTCTGGTTCTAATTTTTCCTACTAGTGGAAACATCCTCTCCACGTCCACTCTATCCAGGCCTCACAGTATCCTGTAATTTTCAATAAGATCCCCCTCATCCTTCTGAACTCCAACGAGTACAGACCCAGAGTCCTCAACCGTTCCTCATACGACAAACTCTTCATTCCATTGTTAAAGTACCAAGTGAAGCCATTCTGGTGTTTAAGTGCAATTTTGTTTTATTCCTATTCTTTATCGTTACTAAACATTTACTTTATATAAAATCATCACAAGTAGTCAGGGACATCATTTCCAGATTTCAGAACCTCTTCATATCCTCCAAATTGCAAAACCATTTTATAGAATAGAATAGAATCCCTACAATGCCAAAGGAGGCCACTTGACCCATCGAGTTTGTACCAACCACAATCCCACCCAGCCCTTATCCCCGTAACCCCCATGCATTTAGCCTAGCTAGTCCCCCTGACACTAAGGGGCAATTTAGCATGGCCAACCTCACCCGCACAGTCTTTGGACTGTGGGAAGAAACTGGAGCACTCGGAGGAAACCCATACAGACGGGAGAGCGTGCAGACTCCAATCAGTCAGTGACCCAAGCTGGGAATCGAACCCAGGTCCGTGGCGCTGTGAAGCAGCCACGGTTTCACCACATTTTGGCAGCTGTGTCCCCTTGGGATTTGGGCAGCTTGGCATTCACCATCAGCCGTGCCATAACACTGAAGCCTGCCTTCTACTGCTGTGCATTACATCCCTCTGGGTACAAAGGCTAGAATGCCACTTTTTGATTTATTTACTGTAACTGTTCATGGACTCTCTTTGGACCTCCACTGTCTCTCGCTTTTCACCATTTAGTGTATACTCTGCTCAGTCCTGTTGAGGTCCAAGGTGGAGAAGCTCACACTTGCCCACAATGGAATCCATTTGCCACAAGTTGCACATTCACTGAATCTATAGATTCTTTGCAAAGTCATGCTTCCATTTAGGTTGCTTACAATGTCACCCATCTTTGATTATGTGTTTTTCTGTCCCATCGTCTCCAAGTTGTTAGAAACATGGTGAATATTCGAGACCACAATAAAGATCCTTGTGGGACACTACCTGTCAATTTCTGCCAATTAGATAGCCTGTAATTATCTCTACTCTGTGTCCGGATGAAACCCCCGCAGACACGAGGAGAATGTGCAAACTCCACACAGACAGTGACCCAAATCGGGAATCGAACCCAGGTCCCTGGCACTTTGAGACAACAGTGCTAACCCACTGTGCCACCCCATCCACTACAGTCAGGTCTTCAAGGAAATTCAATCAAATTCATCAAGCATGACCTACCCTTTACAAAGGGCGGCACGGTAGCACAGTGGTTAGCACTGCTGCTTCACAGCTCCAGGGACCTGGGTTCGATTCCCGGCTTGGATCACTGTCTGTGTGGAGTTTGAACATTCTTCCTGTGTCTGCGTGGGTTTCCTCCGGGTGCTTTGGTTTCCTCCCACAGTCCAAAGATGTGCGGGTTAGGTTGATTGGCCATGCTAAAATTGCCCCTTAGTGTCCTGAGATGCGTAGGTTAGAGGGATTAGTGGGTAAAATATGTAGGGATATGGGGGTAGGGCCTGGGTGGGATTGTGGTTGGTGCAGACTCGATGGGCCGAATGGCCGCTTTCTGTACTGTAGGGTTTCTATGATTTCTATGACTTGCTCTCTCTAACCAGGTGTTCAAGGAGTTGGATAACTCTTGATTATCTTTGATTATAGATACTCTAGTAATTCCCTCACCACGGGTTATAATTACCTGATTTCCCCCCTCACCATTCTTAAACAATGTTCTCAGTTTATTTATCAGTGTCACAAGTTGGCTTACATTAACACTGCAATGAAGTTACTGTGAAAATCCCCGAGTCGCCACACTCCGGCGCCTGTTCGGGTAACACCGAGGGAGAACTTGGCACGGCCAATGCACCCTAACCTGCACATCTTTCGGACTGTGGGAGGAAACCGGAGCACCCGGAGGAAACCCACGCAGACACGGGGGGAACGTGCAGACTCCGCACAGTGACCCAAGCCGGAAATCGAACCCGGGTCCCTGGCGCTGTGAGGCAGCAGTGCTAACCACTGTGCCACCCAGAGTAAGGGAATTACATGTGCGATTTTCCAATCTAAAAGAACGGCTCCAGAATTGGGAAGATAATAGTTCGGACACCTGCATTTTTCCTCTGCTATTTCCTTTAAAACTCTAGGATGGGAACGATCCATAAAATTCCTGCAGTACAGAAGGAGGCCATTTGGCCCATCAAGCTTGCACTGACAACAATCCTACCCAGGCCCTATCCCCGTAACCCCATGCATTTACCCCCCCCTAATCCCCCCGACACTAAGGGGCAATTTAGCATCAACCTAACCCACACATCGGATCCTGGAGATCTGTCACGGTTTAGTGCCATTTTTCTCTTCATCGTTGTTTGGCTTACGTTAATTTGGTTACTTAGCAGAAATCAGAAAGTGTGCGCTACCTGGTGGCAAAGCAATACTGCAGTGATGGTAACTGCCATTCTTCTCTGACACTCCTGGAATTGATCACAGCAATTTCAGCCGCCGGGTTCCTTGGGTTTAAATTTAGCTCTGCAAAGAGTGCAAAGGTTAAAGGGCAAAGGTGAAACGTGGTATAAAAGGTCGCTGACACATTATCGTAGTTTAAAAAACTATCTTGTGTGGATAGACATACGTGGGGTTACAGCGTAGGAGGTAACGTAACTGGGCACCCATTTAAAGATCCTCTATTCTGCCCTGTCTATGCAAGATTTTGGCTTCCATTTTCTGCTTAAGGCTTAAACTCTAAAACAGAAACAGGCCTGGAGGAACTTGGAGATAAAAGACATAAGCACTGATGAGAAGCTCCACTCCAAACAGTGCTGAGGGATCGCTGCAATGTCCAAAGTGCCACGCTTTGGCTAAGACCTTAAACCAAGGCCCCTGTCGGCACACTATCCCTGAGGTCAGGGGAATTCTCAAAGATAACTTGGTCAATATTTATCCCTCAGTCAACCTGACAAAAATGGCTGATTGTCATGGTGCCATGCACAGATTGGTTGGGATATTCCTCAAGAACACAAGAATTAGGAGTAGGAGTAGACTATTAGAGCATTCAGTCAACATTAAGAGCATTCAAATGGTTATTGGATAAACATATGGATGATATTGGAATAGTGTAGATTAGAGGGGCTTTAGATTGGTTCCACTGGTCGGTGCAACATCGAGGGCCGAAGGGCCTGTACTGCGCTGTAATGTTCTATGTTCTAGACTATTCAGCTCATCGAGCCTGCCCCGCCATTCAATGCCATCATGGCTGATCTTGGGCTTCAACTCCAGATTCCCACCCGCTCCCCATATCCCTTAATTTCCCGAGAGACTAAATGTCCACCTAGCCTTAAATATATTTAACAATGGAGCATCTGCAACAATAGATTCCCACAGATTCACAGTGAAGTAATTTCTCCTAATCTCAGTCCTGTTGGACAGGCCTCTGTGCTAAGACTGTGCCAGACTGTCAGATTCCCCCAGCAGCGGAAAAAATCCCTCACTGTCCACCCAATAAACCCCTTCAGAACCTTGTCTGAGATCACCCTCTCATTCTTCCAAAGGCCAGAGTATCAGCCCAATATACTTAGCCTCTCAGCATAGCACAGGGACCATCTAGATAACCTTTGTCGAACTGCTCCCCAGTACAAGTATATCCTTTCTTAAATATGGGGACCAAATTACTCCATATGTTGCCTCACCAAAGTCCTGTACAAATATAACAGGACTTTCTTATCCTTGTATTATAACAGACATGACATGGCATGATATGACTACTCTTCAAATGTACTTTATTAGCCGTGAAGCATTGTAGAATGTCCTGATGAGATGAGAGTTGGCACAGGTCTGGAAATGCTCCCTTTCTTTAAATGTTCACATTTATTTTATTCGTGTCACAAGTAACATAGAAACCCTACAGTGCTGAAGGAGGCCATTCGGCCCATCGAGTCTGCACCGACCACAATCCCACCCAGGCCCTACGCCCACATATTTTACCCGCTAATCCCTCTAACCTACGCATCCCAGGACTCTAAGGGACAATTTTTAACCTGGCCAATCAACCTAACCCGCACATCTTTGGACTGTGGGAGGAAACCGGAGCGCCCGGAGGAAACCCACGCAGACACGAGGAGAATGTGCAAACTCCACACAGACAGTGACCCGAGCCGGGAATCGAACCCGGGACCCTGGAGCTGTGAAGCAGCAGTGCTAACCACTGTGCTACCGTGCCGCCGTGCTACCGTGATGTAAGTAGGCTTACATCAACACTGCAATGAAGTTGCTGTGAAAATCCCCTGGTCGTCACACTGTGGGAGAATTTAGCACGGCCGATCCACTTAACCAGCACATCTTTGGACTGTGGGAGGAAAGCGGAACACCCGGAGGAAACCCACGGAGAACCTGCAGACGCCGCTGGGAATCGAACCCGGGTCCCTGGCACTGTGAGGCAGCAGTGCTAACCACCATGCTGCCGTGCCCATGGACATGTGGACAAAATTGAAATAGTTAACACAGTTTTCCAGCAGAACTGTGACACGGCAAGTATGCGGGTGTGTGATTCTTAATGTCGGCACTTTCAGCTTCTCTGCTTTTGAAGTTACTGAGATATGGTTGCAGCGTCTCACGCACATGGCCATTCTTGAATCAAGGGGGTGAGGGAGGTGCGGTTTAACCTGAGGGCTGCTTTAACTCTGAGAGACATCAACACAATGTCCAGTCCTCTGTTCACTCGACAACCAGACCCTTTTTAACAAGGACAGCGATTCATGACAATGGATGAATCAAACCACACCCAAATGATCAGCACGGAGGCTTCCTCTGATAAACCATAAGAATCTGGGATAAATGAACTGAGTCACAGCCCCAAAGCCCAAACCTTTCATGCTTTTGCACTGAACTAGCATTCTCATTCTCCATGCTCGCAGGGACAACTGCAATAAAGAATTGAATTGAGGATAGGGTTCAAGCAAAGTTTGGGGTGAAGCAGAAGGAGCTTTACTCTGTATCTAACCCCGTGCTGTACCTGTCCTGGGAGTGTTTGATGGGGGACAATGTAGAGGGAGCTTTACTCTGTATCTAACCCCGTGCTGTACCTGTCCTGGGAGTGTTTGATGGGGGACAGTGTAGAGAGAGCTTTACTCTATATCTAATCCCGTGCTGTACCTGTCCTGGGAGTGTTTGATGGGGACAGTGTAGAGGGAGCTTTACTCTGTATCTAAACCCCATTCTGTACCTGTCCTGGGAGTGTTTGATGGGGGACAGTGTAGAGGGAGCTTTACTCTGTATCTAACCCCGTGCTGTACCTGTCCTGGGAGTGTTTGGTGGGGGACAGTGTAGAGGGAGCTTTACTCTGTATCTAACCCCGTGCTGTACCTGTCCTGGGAGTGTTTGATGGGGGACAGTGTAGAGGGAGCTTTACTCTGTATCTAACCCCGTGCTGTAGCTGTCCTGGGAGTGTTGGATGGGGACAGTGTAGAGGGAGCTTTACTCTGTATCTAAACCCCATTCTGTACCTGTCCTGGGAGTGTTTGATGGAGGATAGTGTAGAGAGAGCTTTACTCTGTATCTAACCCCGTGCTGTACCTGTCCTGGGAGTGTTTGATGGGGGACAGTGTAGAGGGAGCTTTACTCTGTATATAACCCCGTGCTGTACCTGTCCTGGGAGTGTTTGATGGGGACAGTGTAGAGGGAGCTTTACTCCGAATCTAACCCTGTGCTGTACCTGCCAAAGGAATATTTGATGTGACAATATGAGCTAGACAGTGGTTAACACTGCTGCCTCACAGCGACAGTGACCTGGGTTCGATTCCTGGCTTGGGTCACTGACTGTGTGGAGTTTGCACGTTCTCCCCGTGTCTGCATGGGTTTCCTCCGGGTGCTCCAGTTTCTTCCGACACTCCTAAGATGTGCGGGTTAGTATGTTATTGACCATGCTAAATTGCCTTTTAGTGTCAGGGGGACCAGCAGGGTAAATATGGGGAGGTTACGGGGATAGAGTCTGGGTGGGATTGTTGCCGGTACAGACTTTAATGGCCGAATGGCCTTCTTCTGCACTGTAGGGATCCTGTGATCTGAGAGTTTTTTCTAAGGCTGATTCACACTGTACTTGCTTTGTGTGAGTGTTTGTGGGGACAGTAGCAAGGGAACCCTACTCTTTGTCTAAAAGTGCTAATGCAGAACCAATAACTTAAACATTTGTAAAAGCAAAAGATATGATGCAGATATCCACTCTGATAACTTGCTGCGCTGTTCACTGTACCTAGAACTGGCTCTTGTGTCACTTCAGGGTCTTGTCCCATCCGTGTGGCGTAACTTTTCTTCACAATGTAGTTGTGCAGACGGATCACCATCCCTGGTTCCAGATGTTTGTACCAGTCCATACACAGGGAGTTCCACAACACCACTGTCACCGACCACGATTTATCTGCTACCAGGAACTTGGCCTATGGGATAGAAATCGGGAACAGGTAGAGGAAAATAGAAGTGTTGTTCGTAGAAATCATAGAAACCCTACAGTGCAGGAAGAGGCCATTCGGCCCATCGAGTCTGCACCGACCACAATCCCACCCACGCCCTACCCCCATATCCCTACATATTTTACCCGCTAACCCCTCGAACCTACACATCTCAGGACACTAAGGGGCAATTTTAGCATGGCCAATCAACCTAACCCGCACATCTTTGGACTTTGTTGTTTTAAAGTACTTTGTAAGTACTCAGAAACTATTTGATTCTCACAGCAGTGCTTGGCCCTGACATCTGCACACATGCATATTTCAGCCAGGGATCCCTGGCTGGTGATGATCAGAAACAATGGGCAGTGGAATTAGTCCCTGAGCTACTGAACGAGCAAAATTGCTAATTTTTTCATGCCTAACTGAAAATGTCTGAACCATGTTCAGGGTTGTGGGTTTTAAACAAAAAGAAAAGATGTGGTTTACACACATAAATTCAAACTTAAATCAATAGCTTTATTCTAGGGGCTTTTGCCTGTACAGAGTACAAAATGAAGCTAAAACAGCAACCTGTGCAACACCCTAATGACATCGCCCTCAAATCACGTGATCAACTCCTGAAGCAATCATGCAACCATTTAAATATATAACAAAAGGGCCAACGACGAGCAAGGTTTATAGGGGCGGCCCCGAGCAGGGGTTAGAGGGACGGCCCCGAGCAGGGGTTAGAGGGACGGCCCCGAGCAGGGGTTAGAGGGACGGCCCCGAGCAGGGGTTAGAGGGACGGCCCCGAGCAGGGGTTAGAGGGACGGCCCCGAGCAGGGGTTAGAGGGACGGCCCCGAGCAGGGGTTAGAGGGACGGCCCCGAGCAGGGGTTAGAGGGACGGCCCCGAGCAGGGGTTAGAGGGACGGCCCCGAGCAGGGGTTAGAGGGACGGCCCCGAGCAGGGGTTAGAGGGACGGCCCCGAGCAGGGGTTAGAGGGACGAACCCGAGCAGGGAGTCAAGGGGTTAAGCTTGAGCAGCGGTGGAAAGACTAATGCAGAGTTGGGGGAAGGTAGAAAGGATACAAAAGAAGTAAGCAGCATGATAAAATGGATTTTAAAGGAACATTTTGCAAGGTGAAATGATTTTGAGCTTAGTTCCTAGGAACGGAGTGATAATGGATTAACAAGTGGCAGAGTGAAAGGTGTGGAGCACACAAAGCAGACGGTGCACTGTGGAGCAGGAGGCTGGAGTGCTTCGCTGAGGCAGAGTGGAGAGAAGCCACGGACTGGCTGCAAAGGAGATCAAGAACCTTCAGACCAAGTTGCCAGTGAGCACGGAGAATCTGTAGAGGGTGTGGAGGGAATGTGCCACCTTGGAGCAGGTAAGATGGTGAGAACTAACCACCAACGTGAGTTCTTCCATCAATTCTATGGGAGCAGAATGGGTCTCAGCCCTTCGTTCCCTCACTGTGAGCCGGCACACCTTCTCCGGGCACTTGCATGAGGACAGACATCTGGTCAAGACGCTGAAGAGTTCCAAGTGCCCAGGGACATATACCCAGCAGGAGTGAAGTGTGGTGCAGAGGTATAGCAATAATGGCGTTTACCTGGAATGGGCATTCCGAATATCGGTCAGGTCGTCCAAAGTGATAGAGTCTGAACTTGCGGAGGATACGGACAATCACTGGCGGAAGGTCCTTTCTCTTTGGCCAGATGTGATCTTCCAGCTGTTTCAGGTTGATATAACGCGATCCTGCGTACATCCAGCAAAAACAAAATCAAAGGCCAGGTCAATACCTGTATTGTGCACCCACAACATCCATCCCCCTTGTGCTCCCCCCTGTTATCATACAGCACAAGAGGGGGCCATTGGGCCCATCATATTGTGTCAGCTCTTTGAAAGAGGTATCCAATTAGTCCCACTAATTCCTGCCTGATCGCCATTAGCCCTGCGCTTTCCCCCCTTATCAAGTATTTATCCAATTTTCTTTTGGAAGTTACTGGTGTACCTGCTTCCATCGCGCTTTCAGGCAGCTCATTGTGGAAAAGAATGTCTCCTCACCGGCGCGCTGGAGATTTTGCCACTTATCTTAAATCTTAAGACTCCATCCCTCATTCCAGCAGAGACAGTTTCTCCCAGTCTAATCTATCAAAACCATTCATGACTTTGAACGCCTCCACATTAACCTTCATAGAATCCTACAGTGCAGAAAGAGGCCATTCGGCCCATCGAGCCTGCACCGACAACAATCCACCCAGGCCCCATCCCCATAACCCCGCTAATCTCCCGAACACTAAGGGGCAATTTAGCATGGCCAATCAACCTAACCTGCACATCTTTGGACTGTGGGAGAAACCTGGAAGAAACCCACGCAGACACGGGGAGAAGGTGCAAACTCCACACAGACAGTTACCTGAAGCTGGAATTGAACCCGGGTCCCTGGCGCTGTGAGGCAGCAGTGCTAACCACTGTGCCACCGTGCCATGAAGTTGAAGCCCTAGATCAGCCATGATCGTATTGCATGACACAGCAGGCTCGACAGGCCATCTGGTCTACTCCTGCTCCTATTTTGTACATTCTGAGGACAAATGCAACTTCTCTAATCTCTCCACTGGGACACTGTAAGGCAACCAGTACCTCACCCTGTGTGGCTGCACAGCCAGCTACCAACATACACTTACATCCTTAATTCATCACGACCCGGGTGTAGCCATTGTTATTGTCCACTCCTAGTTATCCTGAGCAGTGATGATCATGATACTGTTGGTTTTTACCACCGAGCAACTTGTTAAACCAGTCTAGAGGGCATGAAGAGACAGCCACATCATGTGGACTGCAGTCACTTGGGCAAGGCCGGCAGCATCCCTTTCCTGAACTGGTTAAGGTTTGACAACAATCCAATGATTCGCTCGCTGATGCCAGACCACAAATGACCCACATTTACTGACCTTTCCATTGTGGATTTGAACTCAATCTCGAGACTGCTCAACGGAAACATCAAACCCATCACTCAGTAACAATTCAGTTCAATTTCCTCAAGATGCAGATAAAACCAAACAAACATTGTCTCCAATAGCTCAGCAAGTAAGAGCGGCACTGCTGCCTCACAGCGCCAGGGACCCGGGTTCGATTCCCGGCTTGGGTCACTGCCTGTGTGGAGTCTGCACGTTCTCCCCGTGTCTGCGTGGGTTTCCTCCAGGTGCTCCGGTTTCCTCCCACAGTCTGAAAGACGTGCTGGTTAGGTGCATTGGCCGTGCTAAATTCTCCCTCAGTGTTACCCGAACAGGCACCGGAGTGTAGTGACTAGGAGATTTTCACAGTGACTTCATTGCAGTGTTAATGTAAGCCAACTTGAACACTGAATACCAGCAATGGTAGGTAACCTTTCTTTGGCCCCAAAGTTTCTGCAGCTCCTCAACCATCATGGCCAATTCTGGTCTTACACTTTCCTATACAAGTCAATGAACAATGCTCTGAAGCAGGGGAGGTTTTAATCGTCCCTATAGTTATCTGATAGCCAGTACTGCCAGGGTGCCGGTAATCCTGCCTAACTAAACCTGAGAGTTTTGCTACTTGTTTGTACTGGAGGATAGCTAATGTGGTCCCGTTATTTAAGAAGGGTAGGAAGGATAACCCGGGAAATTATAGGCCGGTGAGCTTGACGTCTGTGGTAGGGAAGTTGTTGGAGAGGATTCTTAGAGATAGGATGTATGCGCATTTAGAAAGGAATAAACTCATTAACGGTAGTCAGCATGGTTTTGTGAGAGGGAGGTCATGCCTCACTAACCTGGTGGAGTTTGTTGAAGAAGTGACTAGAATGGTTGACGAGGGAAGGGCCGTGGATGTCGTCTATATGGACTTTAGTAAACCGTTTGACAAAGTCCCTCATGGTAGGTTAGTGCAAAAGGTTGGATCTCATGGGATAAAGGGGGAGGTGGCTAGATGGGTGGAGAACTGGCTTGGTCACAGAAGACAGAGGGTGGTAGTGGAAGGGTCTTTTTCCGGCTGGATGCCTGTGACTAGTGGTGTTCCGCAGGGCTCCGTATTGGGACCTCTGCTGTTTGTGATTTATATGAACGATCTGGAAGAAGGTGTAACTGGGGTGATCAGTAAGTTTGCGGACGACACGAAAATGGCTGGACTTGCAGATAGTGAGGAACATTGTCAGAGACTACAGAAGGATATAGATAGGCTGGAAATTTGGGCAAAGAAATGGCAGATGGAGTTCAATCCAGATAAATGTGAAGTGATGTATTTTGGTAGAACTAACGTAGGGGGGAGCTATACGATAAATGGCAGAACCATAAAGGGTGTAGATACGCAGAAGGACCTGGGTGTACAAGTCCACAGATCCTTGAAGGTGACGTCACAGGTGGAGAAGGTAGTGAATAAGGCATATGGCATGCTTGCCTTTATAGGATGGGGTATAGAGTATAAAAGTTGGGGTCTGATGTTGCAGTTGTATAGAACGTTGGTTCAGCCGCATTTGGAATACTGCGTCCAGTTCTGGTCGCCACACTACCAGAAGGACGTGGAGGCTTTGGAGAGAGTGCAGGGGAGGTTTACCAGGATGTTGCCTGGTATGGAAGGGCTTAGTTATGAGGAGAGATTGGGTAAACTGGGGTTGTTCTCACTGGAAAGACGGAGGATGAGGGGTGACCTAATAGAGGTGTACAAAATTATGAAAGGCATAGATAGGGTGAACGATGGGAAGCTTTTTCTCAGGTCGGTGGTGACGTTCACGAGGGGTCATAGGTTCAAGGTGAGGGGGGGGGGTGGTTTAACACGGATATCAGAAGGACGTATTTTACACAGAGGGTGGTGGGGGCCTGGAATGCGCTGCTGGGCAAGGTGGTGGAGGGGGAACGTTTAAGACTTATCTAGATAGCCACATGAACAGAGTGGGAATGGAGGGATACAAAAGAATGGTCTAGTTTGGACAGGGAGCGGCGCGGGCTTGGAGGGCCGAAGGGCCGGTTCCTGTGCTGTATTGTTCTTTGTTCTACCATCTTCCAACTGCCTTGTCAAGTTTCTGGAACAATTGCTCCTGCTTCCTCAATATGGAGGCTTTTACGAGTGAGAAAGTATGAATCCTATTGGATGAGGATTGGATCTGGCTTACTGATCTGCACCAGCATCCTTGCCTCGGAGTCAGAGGGTTGTGGGGTCACGTCTCCAGAGACTAAAGGCTGGCATCCACAGTGCAGCACCGAAAGGCCGACAGACTTACATTTCTATAGCGCCCTTCAGAACCTCAGGACATCCCAGTACGTTTTGTGCCCAATTCATGACTTTTTGAAGTGTCGTCACTTGTTGCAGTGCAGGAAAGTCGCACAGCAAGCTCCCACAGACACCAAATTTATAACAACCAGAGTTAGTATGATGTTAACTGATGGATAAATATTGACCACCACCACCACCCCCTGCTCTCTCCCTCCCCCCCCACCCCACCACTACCCCCCGCTCTCCCCCCCCCCCCCACTACCCCCGCTCTCTCCCCCCCACCCCCGCCCCCCCCCCCCCCCCCCCCCCCGAACTTCCCTATTTTTCTTTGAACAGCAACTGTAGCAGTGTTTACTTCCACCCGGGGCTGGGTTGTACGTCTCATCTGAAAGGTGGCATCTCTCACAGTGCAGCGCTCTCTCAGTAAACCATTGGTTGCAAAGCGTTTTGGGAGGTGCTGGTACCGTGTGCGATGGAACAATGACGCAAATTTCTTTCTTTAAGGTGTTAAACCTGCCAGCGCTTGTGCACAACTTCTGATCGTGAGTTTCAAATCAGTGAAAGATGTGGGTGGGTGGAAAGGCACACTGAGGCTCAGCTGAAACAGGAAATGAGTGATGTGAGTTAGAACATAAAAGCATTTAAGAGGCACCTTGACAGATACATGAATAGGCAGGGAATAGAGGGACCGCGTAGCGGCATAAGGTCTTTAGTCTGGAAATGCGTCATGTGTCGATGCAGGCTTGGTGAGCCAAAGGGCCTGCTCCTGTGCTGTACTTTGTATGACAGAGAATTCAATCTATGAGCAGTTTTTTAAATTCATTCGTGGGACATGGGCATTGCCGGCTGGGCCAACATTTATTGCCCATCCCTAGTTGCCCTTGGAGGGCAGTTGAGAGTCAACCAGAACTCACTAAAAATTGTTTGCAATTATCAATTTTAGTATCAACCTCCCTGAACTTTCTAATGATGTAAGGTTGCAATTTCACATTTAAATCTCTCTGGAATTGGACAGTGCAGTCACTACTGGTACCTCAGTAAAATGTAATGTTCGGTGGGAGGGATTTTCACACAGTGGCCACTTGAACCAAATTGGAGTGGCGACACAGTCCTTCCAAATTTGGATTGCAGGTAAATAATTCAGGCCCAATGTGGTCCAGGCCATCCTCAGTGTTACAACATTCGAGTTACCACAATTGGCACTAACAACATTTAAATTTTTTTGGGGAGTTTCAAACATAGAAGATAGGAGCAAAAGGAGGCCATTCGGCCCTGCTCCGCCATTCATTACAATCATGACTGATCGTCCAACTCAACAGCTTTCTCCCTATACCCATTGATCCCATTCGCCCCAAGTGCTATATCCAGCCGCCTCTTGAATACATTCAATGTTTTGGCATCAACTACTTCCTGTGGTAATGAATTCCACAGGCTCACCACTCTTTGGGTGAAAAAATGTCTCCTCACCTCCGTCCTAAATGGTCTACCCCGAATCCTCAGACTGTGACCCCCTGGTTCTGGACTCCCCCGACCATCGGGAACATCCTCCCTGCATCTACCCTGTCTAGTCCTGTTAGAATTTTATAAATCTCTATGAGATCCTCCCCTCTCATTCGTCTGAACTCCAATGAAAACAATCCTAACCTAGTCAATCTCTCCTCATACATCAGTCCCGCCATCCCCGGAATCAGCCTGGTAAACCTTCGCTGCACTCCCTCGAGAGCAAGAACATCCTTCCTCAGAAAAGGAGACCAAAACTGCACACAATACTCTCGGTGTGGCCTCACCAAGGCCCTGTATAATTGCAACAACACATCCCTGCTCCTGTACTCGAAACCTCTCTCAATGAAGGCCAACATTCCATTTGCCTTCTTTACCGCCTGCTGTACCTGCATGCTTACCTTCAGCGACTGATGCACAAGGACACCCAGGTCCCTCTGCACACTCCCCTCTCCCAATTTACAGCTGTTCAGGTAGTAATCTGCCTTCTTGTTTTTGCTTCCAAAGTGAATAACCTCACATTTATCCAAATCATACTGCATCTGCCATTGGTTTGCCCACTCACCCAACCTGTACAGATCATTCTGAAGGATCAACTTTCAACTTTACAATGTTGGTTTTGACTTTACGATGCCACGCCAGCCCATCTGTTATATTCCTATAAATATGACTTATAAATTTGACATGTTTTGAACGAGCCTTGAGAAGTTGTGAAACCTCTTGCTGAAACCACACCCCCGGCACCCTTCACTCATCAGGTCGACAAGTCGCTATGGAGAACAGTCAGAGGCCCCCACCGGCAGTGTACTGCCTGGCCAAACTATAGCCCAGAACCCGGAAAACTGAGAAACGAGGCCACAATTTGCCGGTAAAAGTCCTGCCTGGATTACAATGGAATTTCTCGCACCTGTGATCCAAAGCTTTTAGCTCGGCAAGCTGGTGTGGCCCACCAGCAGAGGCCTAAACGTATCAGGACATCGAAACGTCTAAAACCCACTGGTTGCAATGTGCCGGTACAAACGCGGTCTTGTCCTGTTGGCTGAACCAATCCCCCATTTCTAACCCTCTCCTTCGGGGAAATCGTTTCCGACTTACGACGGTTTGACGTACGACGCGGTTTCCAGGGACTAACTGTGGCGTAGGCCCGAGGATTGCCCGTACTGAGAGTGCTCCACTGCTTAGGATGCCGTCCTTTTGGATGAGCCACGATACCGAGGACTCCCCTGCCAAGATCCTAAAACCACATTTCGAGGGGGAGGGGGAGACATGGAAGTTCTCCTGAACAGAGGATCTCCACGGGTTGTGGTAGGGTCCTTTAATGTTTCCGAGACAGAGCTAGATAAGTTCCTGATTAACAATGTAGACCAAGTGTATGGGGGGGCGGGGGGGGGGGGGGGGGGGGGGAGGAGAAATAGAGGGGGTGGAGGGAGGGGGGGGGGGATGTTAGTAGGAAGGCTGTTGAGGCCGCATTCAGATCACACATGATCTTATTGAATGGCGGAGCAGATCAAGGGGCGAGTGGCCTACCTCTGCTACTATTTCGCATGGCCCGATGTTTAGCCGACACACGTTATCTCACGGTCATAGAATCATAGAATTCCTATGGTGCGCAAAGAGGCCATTCGGCCCATTGAATCTGCACCAACTCTCTGACAGAGTATCTTTACTCTGGCCCTATCCCCGTAACCCCACGCCTTTACCATGGATAATCCCATTAACCTACACATCTTAGGACACTAAAGGGCAATTTAGGATGGCCAATCCACCTAACCCGCACATCTTAGGACACTAAAGGGCAATTTAGGATGGCCAATCCACCTAACCTGCACACCTTTGGACACTAAGGGGCAATTTAGCATGGCTAATCCACACACCTTTGCAGTGTGGGAGGAAACTGGAGAACCCGGAGAAAATCCACGCAGACACGGGAATGTGCAAACTCCACACAGACAGTCATCGTTGGACGGAATCGAACCTGGGTCGCTGGCACCGAGAGGCATGGGTCTCCTCCGGGTACAGTGGTTACCTCACAATCTAAAGATGTGCGGGCTAGGTTGATTGGCCATGGTAAATTGCCCTTTAGCGTTGGGGGAATTAGCAGGGTAAATACGTGGGGTGATGGGGATAGGATCTGGGTGGGATTGTTGTCAGTGCAGGCTTGAGGGCTTCTTTCTGCACTGTAGGGATTCTATGATATCTATGTCAAGATCAGGATGTGGAGATACCAATGTTGGACTGGGGTGCACAAGATGAGGTGTCACACTTCACCCGACGAAGAAGCAGCGCTCCAAAAGCTTGTGATTTCAAATAAAACTGTTGGACCATAACCTGGTGTCATGTGACCTCTCATCTCCGTAAAGGTTATTAAGTCATTGCTGTTTCTGGGAGCTTGCTGGCCACAGATTGACGGCCAGGCTACTGCAGTTCAAAGAACAGTACAGCACAGGAACAGGTCTTTCGGCCCTCCAAGCCTGCGCCGACCATGATGCCTGCCTAACCTAAAACCGTACGCACTTACAGAGTCCGTATCCTTCCATTCCCATCCTATTCATGTGTTCGTCTAGTTGCCCCTTAAATTCCGCTATTGTACCCGCTCCCACCACCTCCCTGGGCAGCGCGTTCCAGACATTCACCACCCTCTGTGTAAAAAAAACTTGCCTCGCACATCTCCTCTAAACTATTCCCCACGCACCTTAAACCTAAGCCCCCGAGTACTTGACTTTTCTACCCTAGGAAAGAGAATCTGACTATTCACTCTGTCCATGCCACTCATAATCTTGTAAACCTCTATCAGGTCACCCCTCAACCTTCGTCGTTCCAGTGAGAACAAACCAAGTTTCTCCAACATCTCCTCATAGCTAATACCCTCTAGACCAGGCAACATCCTGGTTAACCTCTCCAAAGCCTCCATATCCTTCTGGTAGTGCGGCAACCAGAATTGTACACAATATTCCAAATGAGGCCTAACTAAGGTTCTGTACATCTGCAGCATGACCTGCCAGTTTTTATATTCAATGTCCCGACCGATGAAGGCAAGCGTGCCGTATGTCTTCTTGACTATCTTCTCCACCTGCGTTGTCATGTTCAGTGATCAGTGAACACGTACGCCCAGATCTCTCTGCCTGTCAATACTCCGAAGGGTTCTACCATTTACTGTATAATTTTTACATGCATTGGACAACTTCACATTTGTCCGGATTAAACTCCATCTGCCAGTTCTCCGCCCAAGTGTCCAAACGGTCTATATCCTGCTGTATCCTCTGACAGTCCTCTTCACTATCTGCAACTCCATCAATTTTTGAGTAATCTGCGAATTTACTAATCAAACCAGCTACATTTTCCTCCAAATGATTTATATATACTACGAACAACAAAGGTCCCAGAACTGATCCCTGTGGAACACCGCTAGACACAGCCTTCCATTCAGAAAATCACCCCTCTACAACTACCCTCTGTCTCCTATGCCCAAGCCAGTTTTGTATCCATCTTGCCAGCTCTCCTCTGATCCCATGTGACTTCACCTTTTGTACCAGTCTACAATGAGGTACCTTGTCAAAGGCTTTGCTGAAGTCCATGTCTACAGCATCCACTGCCTTTCCCTCATCTATCATGTTCGTTGCTTCCTCGAAAAACTCGATCAAGTTAGTGAGGAACAACCTCCCCTTCACAAAACCATGCTGTCTATCACTAATAAGTCCATTTGTTTCCAAATGAAAGTAAACCCTGTCCCTAAGAATCTTTTTCCAATAATTTCCCTACCACTGACGTAATGCTCACCAGCCTACGTCCTGGATTATCCCTGCTGCCCTTCTTAAACAATGGAACAACATTGGCTATTCTCCAGTCATCTGGAACTTCACCTGTAGCCGATGAGGATACAAAGATTTCTATCAAGGCTCCAGCAAATTCCGCCCTTGCCTCCCTCAGTATTCTGTGGTAGATCCATAGAATTTTATAGTGCAGAAGGAGGCCATTCGGCCCATCAATTCCACACCAACCACAATCCCACACTATCCATATAACCCCATGCATTTACCCTATCTAGTTCCCCGACACGAAGGAGCAATTTTCCATGGCCAATCCACCTAACCCCCACATCTTTGGACTGTGGTAGGAAACCGGAGCACCCGGAGGAAACCCACGCAGACACGGAGAGAACGTGCAGACTCCACACAGACAGTGACCTGAGGCCGGGAATCGAACCCGGGGTCCCTGGCGCTGTGTGAGGATCCAGTGCTAACCCACTTGTGCCACCCATCAGGCTCTGGGGACTTATCTACTTTGATGCTTTTTCAGCCCAGCAGCTCCTCCTCATCTCCAGAGTGCCCAGCGCGCTGCACCCAACAGGGGTTATGCCAAGCGCGGTCACCCAGTGGGTATCGATTGGACATTCGTGACTCGGCTGGAAATTGAGACGTCCCTAAGAAACGAGAGATCCTGGTGGTGCAGTTCACCTTCGAGTGGCTGCGCATGGTGCCCTGGGGGTCGTTGGTGCCAGGCTTCCCCATAGTAGTTGGCACTGTCCCACAGGGGCAGGTAGTAACGCCTCTTGGCTCTGATGGGCAGCTCTGGACCCTGGGCTGCCTCCTCCCCCTGGCCGAAGACCAGCAGCTTCTGCACTTTCACCATCTCAGCCGCAGGGGGCGCAGCGGCGCCGTTACCCGGTGAGACCAGCCGGGCCTCCAGCAGGACGAAGACCCGCCGGGCGCCGCCCAGCCGCCGCTCGTCGTACTCGAGGCCCAGGCGCGCCTCCCGCAGCTCGGAGCCGCAGCGCAGCCGGTTGCGGCGGACCAGCGAGTTGAGGGCCGGGTGTAGGACGGCCCGCAGGCGGCAGTGACCGTCCGACAGGCCCAGGTCGTATAAATCGCCGCCGCCGCCTGAGGCCTCCAGCAGGCCGCCGCCGCTGCCCGGGTCCCGCGGGTATCGCTCCACCGACAGCACGTGGATCGCCGCCGGGCAGGCCGGTGGCCAGCTGACAGGCCCGCAGCCGGTCGGTAAGCCGGGAAACATCGCCCGGAAAGCGCAGCCGCCCGCTGCCGCCGCCATCTTGGTGTAGGTTGAAGCCGACGGGCTCAGTGACGCCATTGCGTCATCGTGTTGCGCACTGTCACAATGGTGGTGACGTGTGGCATCGCAAGGTTGGGGGGCGTGGTGGCGTCACAATGTGGATGACGTCACAATGTGGGTGACTCATGGTCAAGCTCACCCATTGAGACCAGAAGCAGGAGGAGGCTGTTCGGCCCTTCCAGCCTGCCCCGCCATTCATTATGATCATGGCTGATCATCAAATTCGATATCCTGATCCAGCCTTCCCCCTCATATTGCTCGATCTCTTTAGCCCGAAGACCTGTGCCTAATTTCTTCTTAAAATCACACAACCTTCTGGCCTCAGCTGGGCCCAGCTGAGTGGCAGCGACTGGATGCGGGTGTTTCTTGGGGGCCTTTGCTTTTCCTGATACGTATTAATAATCCAGGTCCTGGTGTGCCGGAGACAATTTGTGCCCTTGAAAGCCGTGCGGGTTAGGTGGATTGGCCATGCTAAATTGTCCCTTAGTGTCAGGGGGACTAGCAGGGTAAATACGTAAGGTCACAAGGGTAGGGCCTGGGTGGGATTGTTGTCGGTGCAGACTCAATGGGCTGACTAGCCTCTTTCATAGTTTCAGAGGCAAGGACAACAGGAAACTGAATCCACTTATAAAAGAACACACGGGAGAATCAGCGCCGAGCAACTATAACAACATGCCCAGATATGAGCTCGCATTGATTCTGAAAGCCATGCAGCGGACAGAGAAAGTTGCTGCCGTACGTCGCACGGTGGAGGCATTACTGAAGCAGAGAGCGGTGGTGAGGAACCTGGAGAGCTTGGGAGAACGGAGCCTGCCATACAACATGTCCAAACACAATCTGCGGCACACCAGCGCCGGATATTTCTTAGTGGATTTTGACGCCCCTTCTACCATTATCCCAACTGTGTTGGATCAGTTAGGACGTGACATAGATGTAATCAGAACTTCGATATTCAAACACCGCACCCCAGAGACCAATGAAACCTGCGCAGGAATGACCAACCCAACTACGAAGCAAAATTGCATTCCAGAAAGAAATGATATCATGTCATAAGTCAATTAACTATTTAAAAGAACTTATGTCCATGTATTCGATATTGAAAGCTGTAATTTTATTAAAGGAGAAAAGTTTTGGGAAAAAAACGACTTTGTGGGAGTGAATTCCACACATTCACCACTCTCTGGGTGAAGAAATTTCTCTTCACCTCAGTTCTAAAAGCTTTACCCCTTATCCTCAAACTATGACCCCTAGTTCTGAGCTCCTCCACCATCAGGAACATCCTTTCTGAATCTACCCTGTCTAATCCTGTTAGAATTTTATAAGTTTCGATGAGATCCCCTCTCACTCTTCTAAACTCCAGTGAATATAATCCTAGCCGACTTAATCTCTCCTCATCTGATAGACCTGCCATCCCAGGAATCAGCCTGGTAACCCTATACTTGCACTCCCTCTATCGCAAGGACATCCTTCCTCAGGGGGTGGCATTGTTGGTCAGGGAAAATGTTACAGCGGTACTCAGGCAGGATAGATTAGGGAGCTTGTCTACAGACGCCCTATGGGTGGAGCTGAGAAACAGGAAAGGTATGACCACATTAATGGGGTATTATAGACCACCCAATAGTCAGCGAGAATTGGAGGAGCAAATCAGCGGAGAGATAGCTGACAACTGCAAGAAACACAAAGTTGTGATAGTAGGGGATTTTAATTTTCCATATATAGATTGGGACTCGCATACTGTTAAAGGTTTAGACGGTGTAGAGTTTGTAAAATGTGTTCAGGAGAATTTTCTACATCAGTATATAGAGGTGCCAACTAGAGAGGATGCGATATTGGATCTCCTATTGGGAAATGAGTTAGGGCAGGTGACGGATGTGAGTGTGAGGGAACACTTTGGATCCAGTGATCATAATGCCATTAGTTTCAACCTGATCGTTGATAAGGATAGATCTGGTCATCGGGTTGAAATTCTGAACTGGAAAAAGGCCAAATTTGATGAAATGAGAAGGGATCTGGGAAGTGTGGATTGGCACAGGCTGTTCTCTGGTAAGGATGTAAATGGAAAGTGGGAGGCCTTCAAAGGAGAAATTTTGAGAGTGCAGAGTTTGTACGTTCCTGTCAGGATTAAAGGCAAAGTAAATAGGAATAAGGAACCTTGGTTCTCGAGGGAGATTGTAACACTGATTAGGAGGAAGAGAGAGTTGTATGAAATGTACAGGCAGCAAGGAACAGATCAGATGCTCGAGGAGTATAAAAAGTGCAAAAAGCTACTTAAGAGGGAAATCAGGAGGGCTAAAAGAAGACATGAGGTTGCTTTGGCAGACAGAGTGAAGGAAAATCCAAAGAGCTTCTATAGGTATGTTAGGAGGAAAAGGATAGTGAGGGATAAAATTGGTCCTCTTGAAGACCAGAGTGGTACACTGTGTATGGAACCAAAAGAGATGGGGGAGATACTAAATGGTTTTTTTGCATCTGTATTTACTGAGGAAACGGGCATGGAGTCTACGGAAATAGGGCAAACTGGTAGGGAGGCCATGGAACCTTTACAGATTAAAGGGGAGGAGGTGCTTGCTGTCTTGAGGCAAATCAGAGTGGATAAATCCCCAGGACCGGACAGGGTATTCCCACGGACCTTGAGGGAAGCTAGTGTTGAACTTGCAGGGGCCCTGGCAGACATATTTAAAGTGTCAGTATTCACGGGGGAGGTGCCGGATGATTGGAGGGTGGCTCATGTTGTTCCGTTGTTTTAAAAAAGGTTCCAAAAGAAATCCGGGAAATTATCGGCCAGTAAGTTTGACGTCGGTGGTGGGCAAGTTATTGGAAGGTGTGATAAGGGATAGGATCTACAAATATTTGGATAGACAGGGACTTATTAGGGAGAGTCAACATGGCTTTGTACGTGGTAGGTCATGTTTGACCAATCTATTACAGTTTTTCGAGGAGGTTACCAGGAAAGTGGATGAAGGGAAGGCAGTGGATGTTGTCTACCTGGATTTCAGCAAGGCCTTTGACAAGGTCCCTCATGGGAGGTTAGTTAGGAAGGTTCAGTCGCTAGGTATACATGGGGAGGTAGTAAATTGGATAAGACACTGGCTCAATGGAAGAAGCCAGAGAGTGGTTGTGGAGGATTGCTTCTCTGAGTGGAGGCCTGTGACTAGTGGTGTGCCGCAGGGATCGGTGTTGGGTCCATTGTTGTTTGTCATCTATATCAATGATCTGGATGATAATGTGGTAAATTGGATCAGCAAGTTTGCTGATGATACAAAGATTGGAGGTGTAGTGGACAGAGAGGAAGGTTTTCAAAGCTTGCAGAGGGATTTGGACCAACTAGAAAAATGGGCTGAAAAATGGCAAATGGAATTTAACGCAGACAAGTGTGAGATATTGCACTTTGGAAGGACAAACCAAAGAAGAACGTACAGGGTAAATGGTAGGACTCTGAAGAGTGCAGTTGAACAGAGGGATCTGGGAATACAGGTACAGAATTCCCTAAAAGTGACATCACAGGTGGATAGGGTACATTGGCCTTTATAAATCGGAGTATCGAGTATAAAAGTTGGAGTGTCATGGTAAGGTTATATAAGGCATTGGTGAGGCCGAATTTGGAGTATTGTGTACAGTTTTGGCCACCTAGTTACAGGAGGATGTAAATAAGATTGAAAGAGTGCAGAGAAGGTTCACAAGGATGTTGCCGGGACTTGAGAAGCTGAGTTACAGAGAGAGATTGAATAGGTTGGGACTTTATTCCCTGGAGCGTAGAAGATTGAGGGGAGATTTGATAGAGGTGTATAAGATTTTGATGGGTATAGATAGAGTGAATGCAAGCAGGCTTTTTCCACTGAGGCTAGGGGAGAAAAAAACCAGAGGGCATGGGTTAAGGGTGAAAGGAGAAAAGTTTAAAGGGAATATTAGGGGGGGCTTCTTCACGCAGAGAGTGGTGGGAGTGTGGAATGAGCTGCCGGATAAAGTGGTAAATGCGGGGTCACTTTTAACATTTAAGAGAAACTTGGACGGGTTCAAGGATGAGAGGGGGGTGGAGGGATATGGTCCAAGTGCAGGTCAGTGGGACTAGGCATAAAATGGTTCGGCACAGACAAGAAGGGCCAAAAGGCCTGTTTCTGAGCTGTAATTTTCTATGGTTCTATAAGGCGACCAAAACTGCACACAATACTCCAGGTGTGTCCTCATCAACAGCCTGCACAATTGCAGCAAAACATCCCTATCCCTATATTCAAATCCTCTCACTATGACGGCCAACATACCATTTGCCTTCTTTACTGCCTGCTGTACCTGCACGCTTACTTTCAGAGACTGAGTATTCTTTATTCATTTTTATTTATTAGTGTCATAAGTAGGCCTACATTAACACTGCAATGAAATCCCCCTAGTTGCCACACTCCGGCGCCTGTTCAGGCGGACAGATTAGAACCCTGCAGTAACAAAGTTCTTCACCTCAAGAAGGCAACACTGACCTCGGGAGGGGTGGGGAGTGGTTGCATGTGTGGATTGACCAGAATGGTACTGGGGTTAAAGGCCTTAAATTCTAAGGACAGGCTGCACAGTCTAGGCTGGCATTCCCTCAAGTACAGAAGATTAAGGGCGGCACGGTGGTTGGCACTGTTGCCTAACAGCACTCGGGTCCTGGGTTCAATTTCAGCTTTGGATGACTGTGTGGAGTTTGCAAGTTCTTCCTGTGTCTGCGTGGGTTTCCCCTGGGTGCTCCGGTTTCCTCACACACTCCAAAGATGTGCGGGTTAGGTGGATTGGCCATGCTAAATTGCCCCTTAATGTCCAAAGATGAGGAAGGTAGGAGATTAGCGGGGTTAATGTGTGGGGTTACGCGGATGGGGTCTGTGTAAGATGATCCCTTGGAGAATTGGTGCAGACCCGACGGGCTGAATGGCCTGTCTCTGCCCTGTCGGGATTCTGGGGTAACACTGAGGGTGCATTTAGCACGGCCAATGCACCCTAACCAGCATGTCTTTCAGACTGTGGGAGGAAACCAGAGCACCCGGAGGAAATCCACGCAGACACGGGGAGAAGGTGCAGACTCAGCACAGACAGTGACCCCCAAGCCGGGAATCGAACCCGGGTCCCTGGCGCTGTGAAGCAGCAATGCTAACCACCGTGCCGCCCCAAGTTCCACCCACAGATTTTAGTGTCAGACTTGGTGACCACATTGCAAAACACCTTCGCTCTGAGTCCAAGCAGGACCCAAACCTCCCTGTCGCTTGCCACTCCAACACCACCCTATCCTTGTCCTTTTGCAATGTCCATGTGAAGCCCAACTAAAACTGGAGGAACAGCATCTCGTCTTACAATTGGGCACTTTACAGCCTTCCTAGACTGAGTTCAGCAACTTCAGAACATCAACTCTCTCTTTCATCCATTTCCATTTATTTTATTTCATTTCTTATTTACATCTTATTCATCCACTTTTGATTTGATTTATTATTGTCACATGTATTGGGATACAGTGAAAAGTATTGTTTCTTGCGTGCTATACAGACAAAGCATACCATTCATAGAGTACATAGGAGAGAAGGATTTGATTTGATTCATTATTGTCACATGTATTGGGATGCAGTGAAAAGTATTGTTTCTTGCGCGCTATACAGACAAAGCATACCGTTCATAGAGAAGAAAAGGAGAGCATGCAGAATGCAGTGTTACAGCCATAGCTAGGGTGTAGAGAAAGATCAACTTAATGCAAGGTAGGTCCATTCAAAAGTCTGATGGCAGCAGAGAAGAAGCTGTTCTTGAGTTGGTTGGTACATGTCCTCAGACTTTTGTATCTTTTTCCCGACGAAAGAAGGTGAAAGAGAGTATATCTGGAGTGCGTGGGTTCCTTAATTATGCTGGCTGCTTTTCCCGAGGCAGCGGGAAGTGTAGACAGAGCCAATGGATGGGAGGCTGGTTTGAGTGATGGACTGGGCTTCGTTCATGACCCTTTGTAGTTTCTTGCGGTCTTGGATAGAGCAGGAGCCATACCAAGCTGTGATACACCCAGAAAGGATGCTTTCAATGGTGCATCTGTAAAAGTTGGTGAGAGTTGTAGCTGACATGCCAAATTTCCTTAGTCTGAGAAAGTAGAGGCGTTGGTGGGGCTTTCTTAACTATAGTGTCGGAATGGGGGGACCAGGACAGGTTGTTGGTGATCTGGACACCTAAAAACTTGAAGCTCTCGACCCTTTCTACTTCGTCCCTATTGATGTAGACAGGAGCATGTTCTCCTTTACGCTTCCTGAAGTCGTTGACAATCTCCTTCGTTTTGTTGACATTGAGGGAGAGATTATTGTTGCCGCACCAGTTCACCAGATTCTCTATCTCATTCCTGTACTCTGTCTCGTCATTGTTTGAGATCCGACCCACTATGGTAGTGTCGTCCGCAAACTTGAAAATCAAATTGGAGGGGAATTTGGCTGCACAGTCATAGGTGTATAAGGAGTACAGTAAGGGGTTGAGGACACAGTCTTGTGGGGCACCAGTGTTGAGGATGATTGTGGAGGAGATGTTATTGCCTATCCTTACTGATTGTGGTCTATGGGTTAGGAAGTCTAGGAGGCAGTCACAGAGGGAGGAGCTGAGGCCCAGGCCACGGAGTTTGGAGATGGGTTTTGTAGGAATAATGGTGTTGAAGGCTGAGCTGTAGTCAATAAATAGGAATCTGACATAGGTGTCCTTGTTATCTAGGTGTTCCAGGGTTGTGTGCAGGGCCAGGGAGATGGCGTCTGCTGTGGACCTGTTGCGGCGGTCGGCGAACTGTAGTGGATCCAGGTTGTCCAGGAGGCCGGAATTGATTCGTGCCATGACTAACCTTTCGAAGCATTTCATGATGATGGATGTCAGAGCCACCGGACGATAGTCATTAAGGCACGCTGCCTGGCATTCCTTTGGTACAGGGATGATGGTGGTCTTCTTGAAGCAGATAGGGACCTCAGATTGTTGTAAAGAGAGGTTGAAGATGTCTGTGAATATCCCCGCCAGCTGATCCGCGCAGGATCTGAGTGCTTGTCCGGGTATCCCATCCGGGCCAGTCGCTTTCCATGGGTTGACTTTCAAGAAAGCTGCTCTGACATCTGCAATGGTGACCTCGGATACTGGTTCCCCTGAGGCTTCCAGGGTGGGAAAGCATGCTCTCGCTGACCTCTTGCTCAAAACGGGCACAGAATGTGTTGAGCTCATCAGGGAGGGGTGCGTTTTTATTTTTATTACTTCATTACTTTTATTTCACTTATTTTAAAGTAACTTATTACTTTATATTATTTTTCCCCATCTGTAATCTTGCTCTCCATCTTGTCTTCCAACCTCCCTCCCCCACCCGCCCCCTGAGCCAGCTGAAGACATTATCCAACCGTTGATCATGTTGCTTCTCTTCCTGCGACAGCTTTCTGTGCACAGATTGGCTGCCCAAGTTTCCTACATTATAACAGTGGCTAAGTTTCAAAAACACTTTGTGAAATGTTCTGGGCTGATCCCAGAAGGGAAGGATACAAATCTTGTCTTTTCTTTTAGCTTGGATGGCACTGTCGCACAGTGGTTAGCTCACAGTGCTGCCTCACAGCGCCAGGAACCCGGGTTCAATTCCGGCCTTGTGTAACTGTGTGGAGTTTGCACGTACTCCCCCGTGTCTGCGTGGTTCCGGGTACTCCAGTTTTCTGCCACACTTCAAAGATGTGCGGGTTAGGTGGATTGGCCATGCTAAATTGCCCCTTAGTGTCCAAAGATGTGCAGGTTAGGTGGATTGGCCATGCTAAATTGCCCCTTAGTGTCCAAAGATGTGCAGGTTAGGTGGATTGGCCGTGCTAAATTGCCTCTTAGTGTCCAAAGATGTGCAGGTTAGGTGGATTGGCCATGCTAAATTGCCCCTTAGTGTCCAAAGATGTGCAGGTTAGGTGGATTGGCCGTGCTAAATTGCCTCTTAGTGTCCAAAGATGTGCAGGTTAGGTGGATTGGCCATGCTAAATTGCCTCTTAGTGTCCAAAGATGTGCAGGTTAGGTGGATTGGCCATGTTAAATTGCCTCTTAGTGTCCAAAGATGTGGAGGCTAGGAGGATTGACAATACTAAATTAAACCTTAGTTTCCAAAGATGGGCGGGTTAGGTGAATTGGCCATGATAAATTAATCTTTAGTGTCAGGGGAACTAGCAGGGTAAATATGTGGGGTTACGGGGAAAGGGCCTGGGTGGTATTTTTGTCAGTGCAGGCTCGATGGGCCGAATGGCCTCCTCCTGCACTGTACGGATTGTATGATTTGTCAACCAAATTCCAGTCACTGACCAGAACTTGACATTGCAGGGATCGCCTATCACAGGACACGATGCGTGGGGGGTGGTTCTGTAATGCTAAGATACAACGTGGCACCAGTTGCCCGAGTCTCAAATACTTGCTAGAACCTTGACGTTCACATGACAACTCATCATGCCCTCAGCTTTGAAATCCTGCGAGGGAAGTGGCGATTCTAAATGACCGTCTGGAATCACAAGTGAGACAGCTGAGAGATTTGGAATTACTGACATTGTTGGCTCATTCGCCACCTGACGACAGCATAGAAACATAGAACACTGCCAGGCACCCACTAAACATCCAAGCTCACAGGTCCAATTCGAACACATACAACTGACACCAGCCTACAGCCTCGAATCTTGGACCATCCGTCACAAGGCTGGCAATGAGGAAATCGGCCAGCACTGCGATGGTGGCAGCTCTCTGTCTGGCTCTGGCCTTGAAGGCCGAAGGCTGCATGTTGTGCGCTTTCCCGCATAAAATGATAAGGGATAGATTTGAGAGGCTGTGCGCCAAGTACAAGGAATTGACAGGGATGACAAACTGTACCACGCATTCCGACGCAGAACTGAACAAGTTTCTATTTGGTGAGGTTATCTGTTATGGAATAGAATCACTGAACAGCACAGCACAAGAGAGGCCATTTGGCCCATCGAGTCTGTGTCGGCACTGTTTATTTCTGTCTTAATTAAAACTTTTTCTCTCTTGCCCTCCACCCACACTCCCCCCCCTTCCCTCACCCATATATATTTCTCAGAATTACCACATCCCCACATGACCAGGGAAGTCTCCTTACAAATCCATCTGATTAGCACCTAGACTAATATCCTTAACCACGCAGACAATCTGACTTCAGTTTAATTCAATTGGTTTCCCCCTCACACAGGCCCACAAGGCTGCTTCACAGAGTAGCACAACAGACATACGAAATATTAACAGTGAACCATCTCTTGTCACACAGAAATTAAAGCTAATGGCCGGATTTTTACCGCTCGTAGAACGGCATTCTCTTTTGGCCTCGGAGTCAAGTACCAACCGCCTCAAGAACAGCTTCTTCCCTGCTGCCATCAGACTTTTGAATGGACCTCCCTGTATTAGGCTGATCTTTCTCTGCACCCTAGCTATGACAGTAACACGACATTCTGCACCCTCTCCTTTCCTTCTCCCCTCTGTACTCTGAACGGTATGCTTTGTCTGTATTGCGCGCAAGAAAATACTTTTCACTGTATCCCAGTACATGTGACAATAATAAATCAAATAATGGTGACCACGAAACCACTGGATTGTGGTAAAAACCAATCTGTTACCAATGTCCCGTTAGGGAAGGAAATCTGCCGTCTTTACCCGGTCTGGCCTCCACGTGACTCCAGACCCACAGCCAATGTGACTGACTCTTAACTGTCCCTCTGAAATGGCTGAGCAAACTCCTCAAATCAAGGTCAACTGGGGATGGACAACAAATGTTGGCCTTGCCAGTGGTGCCCGCAACCATGCGCATTGTCAATGAAAGGCCTCGCTTTCACCTCTGATACTCTTTGTTTTTCTGCCCAGATGAAGTGTCGGTGGACATGATCTCGGAAAAGGTGCATCGAGTCCTCCGAGTAATAGGTAGCCTTGATTTTTCTGCCCGTATGTTACGCCACAGATACTAATCTAGTGGAGGACTGTCACAATCTCTGCCACTGTCTCCACAGAGATCAACCAGACTCTGACAGACCTGCCCATCTTTTGGAATTGGTTGTACGAAGTAAAGCTTCCAAAGTTGACCCAAGAGGGTGAGAAGACCTTTGCTATTAATATGTATTTTTGCAATGATTATCCTAAGCCTGAGTGCAGGTGCTAACTGAGGTGTGAACGATACTCACTAGACAAGAGTGACTGAGGTGGGAGCCAGGTGCCTTCTGTAGGGTGGCACGGTGGTTGGCACTGTTGCCTCACAGCGCCAGGGACCTGGGTTTGATTCCAGCCTCGGGTCACTGTCTGTGTGGAGTTTGCACGTTCTCCCCGTGTCTGCGTGGGTTTCCTCCGGGTGCTCTGATTTCCTCCCACAGACCAGAGATGTGTAGGTTAGGTGGATTGGCCATGCTAAATTTCCCCTTGGTGTCTAAAGATGTGCAGGTTAGGTGGATTGGCCATGCTAAATTGCTCCTTAGTGTCCAAAGATGTATAGGTTAGGTGGATTGGCCATGTTAAATTGTCCCTTAGTGTCCAAAGATGTGCAGGTTAGGGGGATTAGCCATGCTAAATTGCCCCTTAGTGTCCAAAGATGTGCAGGTTAGGGGATTAGCGGGGTAAATGTCTGGGGTTACAGGGATAGGGCCGGGGTATGATGCTCTGTCGGAGAGTTGGTGGAGACTCAAAGGCCTCTTTCAGCACTGTAGGGATTCTTATATTTTTACCTCTGGGGATAAGAATCTGGCAAATCCCACAGCTAAATATCCCCATCCATCCCTTCATAGGGGTGAAACAGGATGGAGGAACCCATAGTCAACAGATTCAATCGAACCGCTGGATGCTAATCCAGTGTCGCGGCCTGGTGCAGTGTCTGGGGCTGGCCAGAGTGAGGCACTAACCCCTTCACCTTCTGCCTTTTGATTCGCCCAATCTAATATCTCCTCGGTCTCAGGTTCCATTCCAATAATGCTCTTGGCAAGCGCCGTGGCTCGTTTCCTGACATTATAGGTGCTATATAAATGCAAATTGCTGTCACTGATAATTCTTTCTTTTGTTTCTGCAGCCATGTGTGCCCCCAGATGCAGTGAGTAGAAGCTACAGCCCCTTGTTAGCAGACAATGTGTCCGAGTTGGGATGGGCAGCCTGGAGGTTGTGCGTTCGAACCCCCTCTATATGGAAACGCTCAAACTGAATTCTACAGAGAATTCAGTGTGTGCAGGGCAACTGGGTTTACTCTGAGGGAACAGAGAGCAATACCGGGCAGGGGGGGTGTAAAACCTGCGCGATTCTTGCTCATTGAGATCACTTAGGGTGGCACCGTGGTTAGCACTGCTGCCTCAGAACACCAGGGACCCGGGCTCGATTCCCGGCTTGGGTCATTGTCTGTGTGGAGTTTGCACATTCTCCCGTGCCTGCGTGGGTTTCCTCCAGGTGCTCCGGTTTCCTCCCACAGTCCAAAGATGTGCAGGTTAGGTGGATTGGTCATGCTAAATTGCCCCTAGTGTCCAAAGATGTGCAGGTTAGGTGGATTGGCCATGCTAAATTGCCCCTTAGTGTCCAAAGATGTGCAGGTTAGGTGGATTGGCCGTGCTAAATTGCCCCTAGTGTCCAAAGATGTACAGGTTAGGTGGATTGGCCGTGCTAAATTGCCCCTTAGTGTCCAAAGATGTGTAGGTTGGGTGGATTGGCCATGCTAAATTGCCCCTAGTGTCCAAAGATGTGCAGGTTAGGTGGATTGGCCCTGCTAAATTGCCCCTAGTGTCCAAAGATGTGCAGGTTAGGGGGATTGGCCGTGTTAAATTGCCCCTTAGTGTCCAAAGATGTGCCGGTTAGGGGGATTGGCCATGCTAAATTGCCACTTAGTGTCCAAAGATGTGTGGTAAAGGGTTACAAGGATGGGGAGGAGTTCTGGGTAAGATGCTTTTTTGGAGAGTGAGTGCAGGCTCGATGGGCCGAATGGCCTCCTTCTGCACTGTAGGGATTCTATAATTCGAGTTTCCCTCTCCCCTCCCCCACTGTATCATGTGGATTTCCCAATGACACCATGGTAGAATCATACTCTCTTAAATCACACAGTTTATGAATATCCCCAGGTTTAATTCCTGCTTTGTTCGGAGTGTCTTTACTGGGATCCTTTGTTCCTTCATTGAGTGATAAGGGATGCTTTGTCCCCTTGTGTAAGCTTTAATCATTTAACATTTCCCATTTAAACTTCCCACTTAAACAACAACAAAAAATTAATTGGGTGAGGACTTACAAAGTGGACAAATGCTTGGACTATCAGAGTGTGTGTGTCTGTGTGTGTGTCTGTGTGTGTGTGTCTGTGCATGCGCATTTGTGTGTATGTGTTGTTTGAGTGTGTGTGTGCATATGTGTGTGTGTGTGTGTGTGTGCATGTCTGTGTGTGTATATCTATGTGTATGTGTATATATTTGTGTGTGTGAGTGTATATCTGTAAGTGTGTGTGTGAGTGTGTATGTATCTGTGTGTGTGTATATCTGTGTTTGTACAGATGTGTGTGTGAGTATATTTCTGTTTGTGTGTGTGTGCATATCTGTGTGTGTATATCTGTGTGTGTGGGTGTATATCTATGTGTGAGTATATATTTGTGTGTGTTTGAGTGTATGTATATATTTGTGTGTGTGTGTGTCAGTGTGTATCTGTGTGTTCGTGTATTTGTGTGCCTGTGTGCGTGTGTATGTATATATCTGTGTGTGTGTATGTGTGTATCTGTGTGTGTGTGTGAGTGTCTGTGTGAGAGTGAGTGTGTGTGTGTGTCAGTGTATCTGTGAGTGTGTGTGTGTATCTATGAGTGTGTGTGTCTGTGTGTGAGAGTGAGTGTGTGTGTCAGTGTGTGTGTATCTGTGAGTGTGTGTGTGTATCTGTGAGTGTGTGTGTGTCTGTGTGTGAGAGTGAGTGTGAGTGTGTATCTGTGAGTGTGTGTGTGTGTGTATCTGTGAGTGTGTGTGTGTGTGTATCTGTGAGTGTGTGTGTCAGTGTGTGTGTATCTGTGAGTGTGTGTGTGAGTGTGTGTGTGTGAGAGTGTGTGTGTCTGTGAGTGTGTGTGTGAGAGTGTGTGTGTGAGTGAGTGTGTGTGTCTGTGAGTCTGTGAGTGTGTGTGAGTGTGTGTGAGTGAGTGAGAGTGAGAGTGTGAGTGAGAGTGTGAGTGAGAGTGTGTGTGAGTGTGTGTGTGAGTGTGAGTGTGAGAGTGAGTGTGTGTGTGAGTGAGTGTGTGTGAGCGAGTGTGTGTGTGAGAGAGTGTGTGTGTGTGTGAGTGAGTGTGTGTGAGTGTGTGTGAGTGAGTGTGTGTGTGAGTGTGTGTGTGAGTGTATCTGTGAGTGTATATATATATATATATACGTGAGTGTGCAAAAATCATCCTCCTGTGGCTTTGGCCTGTTGTCGATCTCCTGCCTCCCTCTGTGCCTGCGTAGGGGACTCCACCACGGTTATAAACTGCAGCTCGTGTCAGGAGGAGGAGGTGAATTGTTGGAGCCTGAAGACTTGCTGGCCAAGTGAGTGACTGCCTCCTCCCCAGCCCTCCCCCCACCCTCACACCCTGCCCTACCCCCACCTCGCCTTCTCCCATCCTCCCCCTCCCCCACCCCCATCTCATAATGCACCAGGATCCAGATCCACAGTTTCCCCAGACACGGAGCAGGTGACAAGGGCTTGGGTTGTCAGGGACTGGGCTGGAGGTGGAGGTGGGAGTGGGGCGAGGTGGGGGGGGGGGGGGGGCACCTCATCTGAGTAAAACTCCGCAGGCTCTCTCCTGGCGACTGGCTAGAGGGAGCCAGCGTTCCGAGGTGAGAGACTCTGACGAGTTGAAGACCTGACTGTAGTGGATGGGGCGGCATGGTGGCACAGTGGGTTAGCGCTGCTGCCTCACAGCGCCAGGGTCCCAGGTTCCATTCCCGGCTCGGGTCACTGTCTGTGCGGAGTCTGCACGTTCTCCCCGTGTCTGCGTGGGTTTCCTCCAGTTTCCTCCCACAGTCCAAAGATGTGCGGGTTAGGTGGATTGGCCGTGCTAAATTGCCCCTCAGTGTCAGGGAGATTAGTTGGACATGTACGTGTGGTTACAGGGATAGAGTCTCATGGGATTGAGGTCTGAATCGGCTCAATGGGTCAAATGGCCTCCTTTTGCACTGTAGGGATTCTATGAGCATCCAGTGACCCAAAGGCAAAACTAAACTCACCTTCTAGCCCCTGACCCAACACAATGAGCTGATGGTACCCCCCCCCCGCCCCCGGCCATTCTCCTCCTAACCCCCTCCCAGCCAAACCGCCCCCCCTCACCCCCTGGCCTCCCACTAAGATAGAGACTTAGGCTGGAGCTGCCGTTGTGAGTGTAGCAGGACAGGAAGGCAGTGGGATAGGAGGGACGGAGGCAGTCTAAGGACAGCAAAGAAAGCTTCAGTACCTCTGAGATAACCATCTATCTGGACTCCGATTGCCCAACTCTATATGCCCCTCACACAGTCGAATAGTCCCAACCCCATTACTAGGGCCTTGTTTTTAAAGTTTATTTATTAGTGTCACAAGTAAGGTTTACATTAACACTGCAACGAAGTTACTGTGAAAATTCCCAAATCACTACACTCCAGCACTTGTTTGGGAGAATTTAGCACGGCCAGTGCACCTAACCAGCACATCGTTTGGGCTGTGGGAGGAAACTGGAGCACCCAGAGGAAACCCACGCAGACACGGGGAGAACGTGCAGACTCTGCACAGAGACCAAGATAGGGAGAGCATGGGTGAGGGGTGGGTAGAGGGGCGAGAGTGGGATGAATTGGTAGAGCTCTTTCAAAGAGCTTTCACCAGGACGATGGGCTGAATGGCCTCCTTCTGGGCTGTAAGATTCTAACATTCTGTTTTATTCTTCCAGACAGGTTAGACCTGAACGAATCCATTTATCTAATTGTCGGCTTGTCGGCAGGCTCCATTTTAATTGGGTGCATCACGTTGATTTTCGAGTAGGTCAAAGAAGATTGCCAGAGAATTACAGCACAGCGACAGGCTATTCAGCCCAACTACTCTGTGCTGGTGTTCAGGCTTCGTAAAGCCCCCTCCAAACCCCCTTTCATCTTATCAGCCGAACCTTCTGATCCATTTCCCCAAAATCTGTTTGCCTAACTTCATAGAATCCCTCCAGTGCAGAAGGAGGCCATTCAGCCCATTAACAGAGCATCTTACCCAGGCCCAACCCCACCCTGTCCCCATAACCTCAGGCATTTATCCCACTCACCCACCTAACGTACAAATGGATACTAGGATGCTAACAGGACTTGATGTTTGATTATAAGGAGAGGCTGGATGGACGGGGACTTTTTTTCCCTGCAGTGTAGGAGACTTAGGGGTGATCTTATAGAGGTCTATAAAATAATGAGGGGCATAGATCAGCTAGATAGTCAATATCTTTTCCCAAAGGTAGGGGAGTCTAAAACTAGAGGGAATAGGTTTAAGGTCAGAAGGGAGAGATGCAAAACGGTTCAGAGGGGCTATTTTTTTCACTCAGAGGGGGGTGAGTGTCTGGAACGAGCTGCCAGAGGTAGTAGTGGAGGCGGGTACAATTTTATCTTTTAAAAAGCGTTCAGAGAGTTACATGGGTAAGATGGATATAGAGGGATATGGGTGTAATGCGGGCAATTGGGACTAGCTTCGGGGTATTAAAAAATGGGCGACATGGAAAGTTGGGCCTGTTTCCATGCTGTATGACTTTATGACACGAAGGGGCAATTTAGCATGGCCAATTCACCAAACCTGCACATCTATGGACTGTGGGAGGATTGTTTGGGACCAAGTCATTCTGGATTTAGGAATTTTCTGGACTATAAAATGACATTGGAATGCTCAAGCACGTCAACCTTAAAAATATTATTTCACGGGATGTGGGTGTCGCAGACAAGGCCATTACCCACCCCTAATTGCCCCTTGAACTGAGCGTCTCACTCGGCCACTTCAGAGGGCAGCTAAGAGTCAACCACATTGCTGTGGTTCTGGAGTGACATGCAGGCCAGACCGGGTAAGGGTGGCAGATTTCCTTCCCGAAAGGAAAATTAGTGAACCAGATGGGTTTTTATGACAATCGATCATTGTTTTATCAACTTTTTAGCTGGATCCAGAACTGGCTTGCCCAAAGGAGGCAGAGAGTGGGTATAGATGGGTCTTTTTCTAAATGGGGGTCGGTCACCAGTGGAGTGCCCCAGGGATCTGTTCTGGGACCCTTGCTGTTTGTCATTTTCATAAATGACCTGGATGAGGAAGTGGAGGGATGGGTTGGTAAGTTTGCTGACGACACGAAGGTTGGTGGGGTTGTGGATAGTCTGGAGGGATGTCAGAAGTTACAGAGGGACATTGATAGGATGCAAGACTGGGCGGACAAGTGGCAGATGGACTTCAACCCAGATAAATGCGTCGTGGTCCATTTTGGCAGGTCAAATGGGATGAAGGAGTACAATATAAAGGGAAAGACTCATAGTACTGTAGAGGATCAGAAGGACCTTGGGGTCCGGGTCCATAGGACTCTAAAATCGGCCCCGCAGGTGGAGGAGGTGGTTAAGAAGGCGTATGGTGTGCTGGCCTTTATCAATCGAGGGATTGAGTTTAGGAGTCCGGGGATAATGATGCAGCTATATAAGACCCTCGTCAGACCCCACTTGGAGTACTGTGCTCAGTTCTGGTCGCCTCATTACAGGAAGGATGTGGAAAAGATTGAAAGGGTGCAGAGGAGATTTACAAGGATGTTGCCTGGATTGAGTGGCATGCCTTATGAGGATAGGCTGAGGGAGCTCGGTCTTTTCTCCTTGGAGAGACGTAGGATGAGAGGAGACCTAATAGAGGTATATAAGATGTTGAGAGGCATAGATCGGGTGGACTCTCAGAGGCTTTTTCCCAGGGTGGAAATGGCTGCTACAAGAGGACACAGGTTTAAGGTGCTGGGGGGTAGGTACAGGGGAGATGTTAGGGGGAAGTTTTTCACACAGAGGGTGGTGGGTGAGTGGAGTCGGCTGCCGTCAGTGGTGGTGGAGGCAAACTCAATAGGGTCTTTTAAGAGACTCCTGGATGAGTACATGGGACTTAATAGGATGGAGGGTTATAGGTAGACCTAGAAGGTAGGGATATGTTCAGCACAACTTGTGGGGCCGAAGGGCCTGTTTTGTGCTATAGTTTTTCTATGTTTCCATGTTTCTAATTCCAGATTTATTATTGGATTTTAAAATCCCACCAGGTGCCCGTGACCACAGAGGATTCACCCAGCCTTCTGGATTACTAATCCAGTGACGATACCACCATCTCCCCAAAGCTTTAAACATCTCATTGATGCACATAAGAGTGATTAAACACTGGAGAACACTGATGAAAAATTGCTTTATCTGAATCATTTACTCTGTATCTAACCCCGTGCTGTACCTATCCTGGGAGTGTTTGATGGGGACAGTGCAGAGGGAGCTTTACTCTGTAACCCCGTGCTGTACCTATCCTGGGAGTGTTTGATGGGGACAGTGCAGAGGGAGCTTTACTCTGTAACCCCGTGCTGTACCTATCCTGGGAGTGTTTGATGGGGGACAGTGTAGAGGGAGCTTTACTCTGTATCTAACCCCGTGCTGTACCTGTCCTGGGAGTGTTTGATGGGGGACAGTGTAGAGGGAGCTTTACTCTGTATCTAACCCCGTGCTGTACCTGTCCTGGGAGTGTTGATGGGGACAGTGTAGAGGGAGCTTTACTCTGTATCTAACCCCGTGCTGTACCTGTCCTGGGAGTGTTTGATGGGGACAGTGTAGAGGGAGCTTTACTCTGTATTTAACCCCGTGCTGTACCTGTCCTGGGAGTGTTTGATGGGGGACAGTGTAGAGAGAGCTTTACTCTGTATTTAACCCCGTGCTGTACCTGTCCTGGGAATGTTTGATGGGGGAGAGTGTAGAGGGAGCTTTACTCTGTATCTAACCCCATGCTGTACCTGTCCTGGGAATGTTTGATGGGGGACAGTGTAGAGAGAGCTTTACTCTGTATCTAACCCCGTGCTGTACCTGTCCTGGGAGTGTTTGATGGGGGACAGTGTAGAGGGAGCTTTACTCTGTATCTAACCCCATGCTGGACCTGTCCTGGGAGTGTTTGATGGGGACAGTGTAGAGGGAGCTTTACTCTGTATCTAACCCCGTGCTGTACCTGTCCTGGGAGTGTTTGATGGGGGACAGTTTAGTAGAGGGAGCTTTACTCTGTATCTAACCCCGTGCTGTACTTGTCCTGGGAGTGTTTGATGGGGGACAGTGTGGAGAGAGCTTTACTCTGTATCTAACCCAGTGCTGTACCTGTCCTGGGAGTGTTTGATGGGGATAGTGCAGAGAGAGCTTTACTCTGTATCTAACCCCGTGCTGTACCTGTCCTGGGAGTGTTTGATGGGGACAGTGTAGAGGAAGCTTTACTCTATCTAACCCCGTGCTGAACCTGTCCTGGGAGTGTTTGATGGGGACAGTGTGGAGGGAACTTTACTCTGTATCTAACCCCGTGCTGTATCTGTCCTGGGAGTGTTTGATGGGGGACAGTGTAGAGGGAGCTTTACTCTGTATCTAACCCCGTGCTGTACCTGTCCTGGGAGTGTTTGGTGGGGGACAGTGTAGAGGGAGCTTTACTCTGTATCTAACCCCGTGCTGTCCCTGTCCTGGGAGTGTTTGATGGGGACAGTGTGGAGAGAGCTTTACGCTGTATCTAACCCCGTGCTGTTCCTGTCCTGGGAGTGTTTGATGGGGACAGGGTGGAGAGAGCTTTACTCTGTATCTAACCCTGTGCTGTATCTGTCCTGGGAGTGTTTGATGGGGACAGTTGCTGTTTTTTAATAAAATGCTGGTGTTGTTCCACTTAAGCATAAAAAAATCATATTGGTTGAAAATGAAATGAAAAATAATTATTCTCATCAAACATTATGACCCATCTCTGTCTCTAAAGCCTCACTGTATTTAATGGTATCTGCTTCACAGTGAAAGCAATTCTCTCTGATATGATTATCAGTATACTTGTTATTGTGTTCCAATCTGGCGCTTTGCTCCAATGCTCCAGTGTTTAGCACTGCTGCCTCACAGCACCAGGGACCCGGGTTCGATTCCCGGCTTGGGTCACTGTCTGTGCGGAGCCTGCACATTCTCCCCGTGTCTGTGTGGGTTTCCTCCGGGTGCTCCGGTTTCTTCCCCCAGTCCAAAAATATGCGGGTTAGGTTGATTGGCCGTGCTAAATTGTCCCTTAGTGTCAGGGGGATTATTAGGTTAGATGTGTGGGGTTACGGGAATGGGGCCTTGGTGGGATTGTTGTTGGTACAGACTAGATGAGCCAAATGGCCTTCTTCTGTACTGTAGAGATTCTCTGATTGGCCAGTCTGACTTTGTGAAGGGTTATGGAGTGCAGCTCAAAGACTGACCGTCATGTCGGAGCTGTCACTGTGAGATACTACAGCTACAGCCCTCTGTCATTTTCTTGCGTCCCCTCCAAGCTTTTCCCTGGCTCTGCGGGTGTTTCAAAATCTGTTCACCCCGAATCCCATCATCAGCGCAATGGCTCCCACCCTCTCGCCTCTGAGTCTGAACCCTGTGCCCAGCACCACTGCAGAAACCTGAATTCGCAATCCAAGCTGATTCACCCCGGTGCAATACGGAAGGAGTGCTGCGCTGTCGGAGGTACCGCCTTCCTGAAGGAGGTATTAAACGCAGGCTCCCGTCTGCCCTCTCTCTGGATGAACGAAGATATCACGGCATTCTTCAAAACAAGGGCAGCGGGGAAGTTCTCCCGGTATCCTGGGGTCCAGAGCCCATCCAACAACCAACATCAGTAAAAACCATTAAATCCATCCGCCTCCTGCTATGCACAAGTTGGCAGGTGCTGTTTCAGAATTACAGGAACTCAAAAAAGGCACTTCGTTGGCTGTCAGACTTCCTGAGTAAGAAGTTTAACAACACCAGGTTAAAGTCCAACAGGTTTATTTGGGTGTCGTAGTTTGCAGGAAGACTTAGACAGGTTGCAAAGTTGGGCCGAGAGGTGGCGGATGGAGTTTAATGCGGAGAAGTGTGAGGTAATTCACTTTGGTAGGAATAACAGATGTGTTGAGTATAGGGCTAACGGGAGGACTTTGAATAGTGTGGAGGAGCAGAGGGATCTAGGTGTATGTGTGCATAGATCCCTGAAAGTTGGGAATCAAGTAGATAAGGTTGTTAAGAAGGCATATGGTGTCTTGGCGTTTATTGGTAGGGGGATTGAATTTAGGAGTCGTAGCGTTATGTTGCAACTGTACACAACTCTGGTGCGGCCGCACTTGGAGTACTGTGTGCAGTTCTGGTCCCCACATTACAGGAAGGATGTGGAGGCTTTGGAGAGGGTGCAGAGGAGGTTTACCAGGATGTTGCCTGGTATGGAGGGGAGATCCTATGAGGAGAGGCTGAGGGATTTGGGATTGTTTTCGCTGGAAAGGCGGCGGCTAAGAGGGGATCTTATTGAAACATATAAGATGATTAGAGGTTTAGATAGGGTGGATAGTGATAGCCTTTTTCCTCTGATGGAGAAATCCAGCACGAGGGGGCATGGCTTTAAATTGAGGGGGGGTAGTTATAGAACCGATGTCAGGGGTAGGTTCTTTACCCAGAGGGTGGTGAGGGATTGGAATGCCCTGCCAGCATCAGTAGTAAATGCGCCTAGTTTGGGGGCGTTTAAGAGATCCGTAGATAGGTTCATGGACGAAAAGAAATTGGTTTAGGTTGGAGGGTCACAGTTTTTTTTTTAACTGGTCGGTGCAACATCGTGGGCCGAAGGGCCTGTTCTGCGCTGTAATGTTCTATGTTCTATGTTCTAGGTTTATTTGGTAGCAAAAGCCACACAAGCTTTCGGAGCTCCAAGCCCCTTCTTCAGGTGAGGAAGAAGGAAGGAAGGAACTCACCTGAAGAAGGGGCTTGGAGCTCCGAAAGCTTGTGTGGCTTTTGCTACCAAATAAACCTGTTGGACTTTAACCTGGTGTTGTTAAACTTCTTACTGTGTTTACCCCAGTCCAACACCGGCATCTCCACATCAAGACTTCCTGAGGTCATGAAAGGCGCTACAGAAATGCAATCTTTCCTCTTGATGAATATTCCACAATCTGAAATGTTTCTCTCTGTCACACACACACACACACACACACAGTTGAGCTGCAAAGTAATTTACAGCCTTTCCTGTTGCCATTGCAGGTTTCCAGCTCCCCCAGCGCTCCAATTCCTAATGAACATCCCTTTTTTCTGTCGTTAAACAGATCAAGGAGGCTGCGGGATCCGGTGGATAAAGAGGTCGGATAGAGAGGCCGACTTTTACTCACACGCCTCGGAACCAAGTGGCGGGGAGAAAGCGGGAGTTGCCAGTAGATTACGACACTTCTGTATAAATCCCAAACTGCCTTCACTAAATCAATTCGTCACTCTCGGAGAAGTTTGGGAATGGTCTCGATTCCCAGTTCTGGGGCTGGGATTTACACCACGTACATTGTGAAGACCCTGTTGCCTTCCCGTTATTGTCTGATAATATGTTTCTGCTGATGTTATCCTGGGCTGACCTCTAAGTCCACAATAAATGAAATGATGCAATAAGTTCACTGGCAGTGTTTATGTGTGATATATAGAATAGGGTGTTACTGTCCAACTCAAGTCACTGACGCTGTGGATAAAGGCACTCAAACTCTCGAATTATTGAACTACAAATCTCCTTCTTGTACTTTTCCAAGTTACCACAAAATTACACCAGGCATCAAACTTTGTTATACATAACTTTTACAGATGCACCATAGAAAGCATTCTTTCTGGTTGTATCACAGCTTGGTTTGGCTCCTGCTCTGCCCAAGACCGCAAGAAACTACAAAAGGTCGTGAATGTAGCCCAATCCATCACGCAAACCAGCCTCCCATCCATTGACTCTGTCTGCACTTCCCGCTGCCTCGGGAAAAGCAGCCAGCATACTCAAGGACCCCACGCACCCCGGACATTCTCTCTTCCACCTTTTTCCGTCAGGAAAAAGATACAAAAGTCTGAGGTCACGTACCAACTGACTCAAGAACAGCTTCTTCCCTGTTGCCATCAGACCTTTGAATGGACCTACCTTGCATTAAGTTGATCTTTCTCTACACCCTAGCTATGACTGTAACACTACATTCTGCACTCTCTCCTTTCCTTCTCTATGAACGGTATGTTTTGTCTGTATAGTGCGCAAGAAACAATACTTTTCACTGTATCCCAATACATGTGACAATAAATCAAATCAAATCAAAGTAACTAAGCTCTGACCTACCTTGTTATGTTTTAATAACCTGTTGGACTTTAACCTGGTGTTGTTAAACTTCTTACTGTGTTTACCCCAGTCCAACGCCGGCATCTCCACATCATGACTACCTTGTTTTATACACACAAGTATTCATGAGGTATCAAAGCTTTACAAAGTTTCCAACCTCACGATTTGGACTTGGAGTTACTCTCCAAAGCAAGGCGAATGAACCACATTCCATCCTGATGGACTTTGTTCAATATCTCTGAGTCCCAGACTTGGTCTTGCTTCTACCGTGGTTGGTTCCAGGTTACTGCTGTCAATATCTCTGTGTCTCTTCTTCTTATAGAAATTCCACTGGCACTGATCATAGAATCTACTTTGCAGAAGGAGGCCATTTGGCCCATCGAGCCTGCACCGACAACAATCCCACCCAGGTACTGTCCTATCCCCGTAACCCCACATATTTACCCTCCTGATTCCCCCTGACATTAAGGGGGAATTTATCATGGCCAATCAACCTAACCCGCACATCTTTGGACTCACGTACACACAGGACATAGAAACATAGAACATAGGGGCAGGAGTAAGCCATTTGGCCCTTCGAGTCTGTTCTGCCTTGATCATGGCTGGTCATCCAACTCAATAGCCTGATCCCACCTTCCCCCCCATATCCTTTGACCCCCTTCGCCTCAAGAGCTATAATTGAACTGCTTCTTGAAAACATTCACTGTTTTGACCTCAACTACTTTCTGTGTCAGCAAATTCCACAGGCTCACCACTCTCTGGATGAAGAAATATCTCTTGGTAAATTGTTCCTTAGTGTCCAAAGATGTGCAGATTAAGTGGATTGGCCAATGCCAAATTGCCCGTAAGTGTCCAAAGATGTGCGGGTTAGGTGGATTGGCCATGCTAAATTGCCCCTGAGTGTCCAAAGATGTGTAGGTTAGGTGGATTGACCAGGCTAAATTGCCCCTGAGTGTCTAAAGATGTGTAGGTCAAGGGGATTGGCCATGCTAAATTGTCCCTTAGTGTCCAAAGATGTGCAGGTTAGGTGGATTGGCCAGGCTAAATTGCCCCTTAGTGTCTAAAGATGTGTAGGTCAAGGGGATTAGCCATGCTAAATTGTCCCTTAGTGTCCAAAGATGTACAGGTTAGGTGGATTGGTCATGCTAAATTGCCCATTAGTGTCCAAAGATGTGCCGGTTAGGTGAATTGGCCATGCTAAATTGCCCCTTGTGTCCAAAGATGTGCAGGTTAGGTGGATTGGCCATGCTAAATTGCCCTTTAGTGTCCAAAGATGCGTAGGTTAAGGGGATTGGCCATGCTAAATTGTCCCTTAGTGTCCAAAGATGTGCAGGTTAGGTGGAATGGCCATGCTAAATTGCCCCTTAGTGTCCAAAGATGTGCGGATTAGGTGGATTCGCCATGCTAAATTGCCCCTTAGTGTCCAAAGATGTGCGGGTTAGGTGGATTGGCCATGCTAAATTGCCCCTTAGTGTCAGGGGAGGTTAGCATCATAAATATGTGGGTTACGGGGATAGGGCCTGGATGGGATTGTTGTCGGTGCAGACTCGATTGGCCCGATGGCCTCCTCCTGCACTGTAGGGATTCTATGATTCTATTTCACCAGTCTGTGTCCTGAAGTCTTATTATGCTCCCTGATTCTGAGTCTTGGGCCAGTCAGCACGTATATGATGGATCGAATGGCCTCCTTCTGTCCACTGCCATTCATAAGAACATAAGAAATAGGAGCAGGAGTAGGCCATCTGGCCCTTCGAGCCTGCCCCGCCATTCAACAAGATCATGGCTGATCTGAAGTGAATCAGTTCCACTTACCCGCCTGCTCCCCATTACCCCTAATTCCCTTATCGATCAGAAAACTATCTACCCGTGATTTAAACATATTCAACGAGGAAGTCTCCACCACTTCAATGGGCAGAGAATTCCAGAGATTCACTACCCTCTGAGAGAAGAAGTTCCCCCTCAACTCTGTTCTGAACCGGCCCCCCCTTATTTTGAGGCTGTGCCCTCTAGTTCTGGTTTCCCTTCTAAGTGGAAAGAATCTCTCCACCTCTACCCTATCCAGCCCCTTCATTATCTTATATGTCTCTATAAGATCACCCCTCACCCTTCTAAACTCCAACGAGTACAGACCCAATCTGTTTAATCTCTCCTCATAAGCTACACCCCTCATCTCCGGTATCAACCTGGTGAACCTTCTCTGCACTCCCTCCAAGGCCAATATATCTTTTCGCAAATAAGGGGACCAAAACTGCACACAGTACTCCAGTTGCGGCCTCACCAGTGCCTTGTACAGTTGCAGCAAGACCTCCCTGCTTTTATATTCTATCCCCCTCGTGATAAAAGCCAACATTTCATTCGCCTTCTTGATCACCTGCTGCACCTGCAGACTGAGTTTTTGCGATTCGTGCACAAGGACCCCTAGGTCCCTCTGCACAGTCGCACAATGTAATTTTTCTCCATTTAAATAATATTCCAATTTACTATTATTTCTTCCAAAGTGGATAACCTCACATTTGCTAACGTTATATTCCATCTGCCAGATCCTCGCCCACTCGCTCAGCCTATCCAAATCTCTCTGCAGACTTTCCGCGTCCTCCACGCAATTCGCTTTCCCACTCACCTTCGCGTTGTAGGCGGGCATAAATTTTGTGGGTATTAGGATTAGAATATTTCTTAAACTATAACTCGATAAATGAAGCAAAACAGGACAGCATTCAGCCAGAAAGGTGTGAGTAAGGCAAGCAGGCATCTTTTAAACACAGAAACCAGGTTGACAAAGACTCAGGAACTCGCATCAATATGCTATTCAGAAAATACCATGAGACCTGGAAAACTTCCTGACATCCCATCAAACACCCATTGTCCAAAGGAATTCAGAGACATAAAGCAATTATCACACTCTTAAACCAAACTTTACATATTAAAACTCTAGACCAGAAAACCCATTAACGGGATAACTATAAAAGAAAACCATTTACACATCAAACTCCACACCCACAAACCTATTGAAACAGGATGATTATATCAGGAAACCACTCACAAACCATTTACATATCAAAACAGATCGTTACTATAACTGTACTCCGTTTTGGCAGGCAAGCAGAGTACTTTTCGGGACTGTCTTGTCTGTGTCCTGATTGTACCTCCGTCGACGTAAAACACTATAATAAACTGTGCTGCTATCAATCTTGGCTCTGGGTGCGAGTGGTGTGGTATCTGTTCACTCGCGCTAACAATTGGGGGCTCGTCCGGGATCGTGACCGCCGCTGGAACATCGCCTCTCAAACACTGGGTGAGTATCTTTACTCATTTAAAGTCCGCGGGAATTCCCAGTGCCAGCGGTGTTCCACGGCTGCCGCGATCTGAACTTGTGAACAGAGCCCGATCGAGAGCTGCACAGCGGGGTAGGTTCTTCTTTGGGCGGGTGAGCGGGGTCGCGAATTGTAATTGATTGTGTACTGTTGCATTCCGCGTATCCCTGACAGCGGACCCGACCAGACATTAGCTGACCCAAAAGGTACCTAAGGAAGACAAGGGTTAAGTGGCCGGGAGGCCGGGAGGACGTCCAGGGTTAGGGCCAATGAACGCGGACTCACGAAGTTCGGTTTAAGTCCAGGCGCTGCAAGTCGGGTAGGACCTCTGCAGGCGCGAAAGTCTGGGCCACTGGAAACAGATCCGCGAGGAGTCTGCTACATGTCCGGGCGCTACTAAGTCTGGAGCCTCTGTGAGTGCTTCGGGCACTACAAGCAGGAGACCTCTGGTAGCGCGAAAGAACGGCTACACGCCGGGGGAACTCCTACCTGCGGTCAATCCCACGCTTGTCCGCACCCAGGTCAGGGTGATTCCCGGGGAGATAGGGAAACGGCGAGCCTCTGTGGATTGATTTAGCGGTAGGATTTGGTCAGGAAAGAGTGGCCCCCGGCCCCTGTAGTCGTGGTCAGAGCCCCCCCTGTCTCTGTGAGCGGTGATCTCCCCGTTACATGCAGGACGGGCTCTGCGTGTTACTGCTGAAGGTTTAAAGGTACTGACAGTGGAAACACCAAACCAGGAACCCCAGGGATACCTACACAAGTATCTGTGGGAAGCACCAAACCAGGATTAGTACACCACTGATCTTAGCTAAGAGATTCGACATGGATAGCATTGAGACCATTTTTGAATGGGGGCCGGAAGGGTCCCTCACCCGCTATCTAGCAGATAAAAACAAGAACCTAATTAAAAGCATGATTAAAACAGGGGGGAGTCCCCCGGTAACCACCGATCCCCCAAACGCCAAAGCAGCACCTCTTAAGATCGAATGTATCCCAGGGGGACAAGGGAGAGACGGGCGAGGAAGGCAGGCCCAAATTAAAATGACTTATGTGTCACTCTCGCCAGGGGGCACTATGAAATTACTAGAAAAGCTCCCAACCCTGCAGCCCAGGCACAGTAACGTAATTTTTTGGCAAAAGATGAAAGGGATGCAACTGTGCCACAACTTACACAACCGAGATATAGCAGGGTTAGTAAGAGCCAAGATGCCCGAGAATCACTGGGCTCGGCTCCGGGCAGAACACCAGAATGGGACTTGGTGTGCAGACCTAGACGGGAGCCGCCGGGAGCAGGAACAGGCTCTGACAGGCTTTAAAAACGATATCATCCTGACCATGGGGGAGGTCCCCGTGAGTTGGAGTGTAATAGTAGGAGTAACGCAGAAAAAGGAGGAAGGGGCTCAGGAATACGGGCGACGAAAATTCGATGCCTTTGTAGCCCACGGAGGAATGCCAGATGCAGATAGACAGAACCCGGCATTCCTCCGGTTATATAGGGATGGGCTGAGCCCAGCACACCAAGCTATCCTAAAGACAGGATTGGTAAACTTTAACACCTTCAATGAATTAGAAAACTGGGCTGTCACTGTAGACAACCAGCAAAGGAAAACACAGGGCGCCAGAGTAGGGATATCAGCGGTAGGAACTGAAGGAGGAAATTGCTACAGGTGCGGGGAATTAGGCCATTTCAAAAGGGAATGCCGAGCTATGATCCCGCACCCTCCTAATACAGGTAATAAGTGCGGCAGAATCGGACACACCGAATCTACCTGCAAAGACAGAAGGATCCCAAGGAGAGAGAGAGCGCCCCCGAAGAGACTGGAGAAAACCCCGGCAAGCGCCCCAGATATAAGGGAGAATGAGGTGGTTTCGGACCCAGCGCACCTCAGCCACCAGCAGCTGCTGGACATTATACAAACCTTGGCGGCACAAAAATTTGCATGAGTGGCATCGGCCCCCGCCCCGGGAACGGACCCCCGTATCTGGGTGAATGCATCGTTAGGGGGCCGGCGATGCAAAATATTAATAGATACGGGGGCTTCGATATCCCTCACCAACATGGCACTACCCACCACCCACCGTTCCATAGTAGTAGTAGGAATAGGGGGGGATAGGACTATAGCATATCAGAGCGAAGCAGTGTTACTTGAGGTAGAGGGGATCATACTCCCCGTACACTTCTGGGTGGGCCCAAATGAAGAAGGGACAATTTTGGGAATAGACCTCCTGGGAGAGTTAGGAGCAGTGGTGGACGCTTTCAATAAGCGCCTGCTGTGGACGGCAAGGAAAGAACACAAGAGCGGGATCCAAGGATACTGGGTCCCTAATAAGAACGTAGCAGCCATAGGCATGGGGGCTCCGGCTCCGACGGCCCGAGACTGGAAGAAGGAGGGACTAGTGGGACTCTTATGTCAAGCACTACCCCGGGTCTGGGCTACAGGCAAGCAAGACTGCGGTCTCGTCACAATCCTTCCTTTACAAATACAAGGACCAGCCCATGCCCCTCATAAACAATATCCCATAAAACCCGAGGCGTTACAGGCAACCGAAACAATCGTCCAGGCTTTGGTTAAACGGGGCATCCTGAGACCCACCGTGTCCCACACAAATTCCCCGATGTGGCCCGTCCGTAAGCCAGACGGGAACTACCGACTAACCATCGACTATACCGCCCTGAATAAGGTCACCCCAAAGGAACACCCTATCGTTGCGAGCCCGGCCACTATATTTAACGGACTGCGACCTGAATATTGTATCTTCTCCGTGCTAGACATAGCAAACGGATTCTGGTCAATTCCACTCCACCCAGACTCCCAGGAGAAGTTTGCCTTCACCTGTGGAGGTGGACAGTACACCTGGACCCGTCTCCCCCAGGGATTCCACAATAGCCCCAACATATTCCACCGGGTTATGAGCAAAGCCCTCGAAAATTGTAACTTATCCCCCTATGAGAGCGCTTTTCTCCAATATGTGGATGACATCTTGATCGCCTCCACTAACCCGACGGGGCATTTGGGAGCCCTGTCAGTAATCCTGCGGGGCTTACAAACAGCAGGATTTAAGGTTAACCCAACCAAAGCACAACTCGCAAAACCAGAGGTCCGATATCTGGGGCATTACATAAGTCAGGGAAAGAAAACCCTTCCCACGGACCGAAAAACAGCAATTGCCAACATGACCCGTCCGAACACAGTTAGGGGGGTGCGTAGGGTAATGGGACTCTTTAATTACTGTCGGAATTTCATCGATCAGTTTGCATCCATAGCAGAACCTATCCAGCGATTGGTAAAAGGGGGGAGACCTCTGCTCAAGTGGCCGAGCTTATAGCATTAACAAAGGCCCTTAGCGCAGGAAGGGACAAAAGGGTAAACATATACACGGACAGTCAATATGCGTTCGGGGTGGTTCACGACTATATGATAGCATGGAATAGGCGCGGATTCATTACCGCAGCGGGGGGACACACTTCACAGGCAAGGTAATGAAACACGCATGTAAAACCTTAGGGATCCGACAGCGGTTCCATATACCATACCACCCCCAGAGTGCTGGAATGGTAGAGAGAATGAATCGCACCCTCAAGAACACGATAGCAAAAACTATCGCAGAAACAGGTCAGGGGTGGGTAGATGTCCTTCCCTGTATCCTGATGCGCCTACGGGCCACCCCAGGTCGAACCATAGGGCTCACCCCGTTCGAACTAATGACCGGGAGAGCAATGCGACTCCCCGAAAACATCGTCGTGGGAGGGGAAGAAATGACACCCCTCCGGGACAAGCTCAAACGATATGTGCAACACTTAGATTCACAACTCCGAGACCTGCACCACACAGCCAGGGACCAGCAAGCCATTAGAGACCAGGCTAAAAAGGAAAATGTCAGTCATACCCCCACCCTCCCTCGAGTAGGGGATAGGGTTTTGATTCGGATTGCCCCAGACCGACCCGGGTTTGCACCGAAATGGATGGGACCCCACGAGGTTATCCTTACCAGCGATACATGTGCGTGTGTCGATGTGAAAGGAAAAGGCCGATGGAAACATTGGTCGCAATTAAAATCCTATCACCACGGGGAAAGAGGACAGAGCAGACTGACTGAAAGGACAGAGGATGCTCCGTCCACTCCACGTATTGGCCCTTAACCATCTTTGTCCTTACAGCGGAAATCGAAATAACAACCTTTATTTTCCAACACTAAAGGAACTATATGCCAACCGAGGCATGAATGTATATATGTAGATAGAAATAAGAATAAGATAAGTAAGACAAGTTCATCACCTAATATGAACCTAACGACTGGCGGCCACCAGGTTTTATATATCCTCCCCCAACCCCTCTCCAGAACCATGTGGACCACTTGGAGGATGATCCTCGCGGCGACCTTCCTGACGAGTGTGGCACCCGAAGAACACCCCATCTACCCGCGATTCCACGGGGTAGCCTTCAACACATCCGAGGCACTCTGTGTGCCAGCTGGACCGGACCCTATGAACAGTAGAACTTATCTTAACGCATGGCTACAAGTTTACCCGGGTATCAACGAGATCTGCTTCACTTGCACTTTAGAAGGACTCCGAACATGCATTCAACAGCGGGACCTCCAGAACAGAGACCAGTGCGTTTTTGGGACTCTCTGCGCCCTCCCCGACAACCCACAAGAGGCCCGACCACAGGACACTTTGAATTCAAACATGGACATTTGCGGCTATTACGGACCTGTTGAGGCTCCCGCAGTCTCATTGTATGTATGTTTTGCACCGCTTCCAACGCGGGCCCCCACGACCACAAGGCCCGAAATCTTACCCTGTCCCTTGCAAAGCAGGGGACCGGAGGGAGGACTGGTGTTGTGGAACGAGGGGGAAATTGTGTACGACAACGTAAAACATGAGGTGGTACCTGTCCTGATCGACATTTCAGGAATCCAGGTACCCAGGCATTGCTCAGAACGGGTACAGAACTTGTATCAGATGTTAGAGAGAGAGACCATAAAACGGGCCATTGACGCAATGGGGGCCACACACTACAGGGGAAACATAAACACCAACACATACCGAAGCAAACGGGGTATTATCAATGATATGCTCACAGGGCTGAATACAGGAGACACAATGATTAACTCCATTGACATCCAGGGCCTCAACAGTAAAATTGAACAGCTGAAAGGGGTAATGAAAAACATATTACAGCGGTCATTAGACCAGCAGGCGGAACAAGCATTCTTAGGGGAAGCGGGCGCCCATATCCAACTAGATGGGATTGCAGTGTTAGAAGCACATGCCCGAACTATCAATCGCCTCATAGACAGGGAAAGGGAAGACACTGCCCGGGTACAACAGGGACAGTTATGCCATGCATATGGTCAGTGGATGGTGGCACAAATACGACACAATTTGGACCAGGTACACAGGGGGGAAGTGCCCGATTGGATCGACAGCGCCCAACTAGCGCAACTCGCAGATCAGAAGGGGGTGCTGGATGACCGGACCCTGAAGGGGATGACACGAGTATATCCAGTAATCCCCGACTGCGAGGTTAGTGAGGGCACCGGGATAGGAATGGTTCTGCTAATTCCAACGGTCACACAGGACGCTGGACCATTCCCCATCTTCCGAATTGAAAATATTGGTGTTGTTAGGGGCAATGCTTCCCTCCGCTACCACATAACCGAAAACATGGCCATCTCCAAACATGGCATAATGTCCAGTGTTTCTCTCGCAGGGTGCAAGCAGAGGGGAGAGGTCACCATCTGTCCTCACCCACTGAGACAAGGAGAGGCAGCAGAATGTGGGTTTAACCGAACACAGGACTGCACCTTAGAGATTATACCCGTAGACCCACATTTCGCCCGGGCAGGATACGGGGGGCGGGGTAGATACTGTGTAGCCACCACACGTACATCATTCACATATAACGGATTAACATGCCCAATCCCCGACCCTAACTTCTGTTTTACCCCTCGCAAGCCAGTCACTATAGGTCAAGCTCACATCACCAATATCCGAAATAGGCAGACCATAGCCTTTAATGCCACAGACCCCCTAAAAGACAACCTAAGAGACTACCAAGAACCCGAGCAAGCCCCCATCCCACACCTGACCGAAGTCCTAAGGGAGCTCCGACTTAAAGTAGGACACTCCGTCCGATTATACCACCGGTTACAGTCACACATCAAAACCTTGGAACAAGATACCGAGACGGCGTTACGAAGTCAAACATGGGTACAGAAGGTGTGGGACTGGGGTCTAAATGTAAACATCCACCCCTGGGTCCGAATTACATCGCACACACTGGTGGTCATCCAACTCATCTTAGCCCTTTCCTGGGGATTGGCTACATGTTACACCTACCGCCAGCGGAAGAGAATGAAAGCACATAAGAACTTAGTTAGAACAATTGGTATGATGGGGCAGGTAACCAAGCGGGATGATTACTCCCGCCTACACATGATTTGACAAACTCCGGGACTTCCCTAAACTGTACGACTGCAGCGTACGGAGGCAGGAAGCACCGGACACAAAATATAATAAAGGGGAGAAAGATCGGTTAGAAAAGTGAAAAGGAAATAAACAACAAAAATTCACTTTTGACCGACAGGGGGGACTGTAGGCGGGCATAAATTTTGTGGGTATTAGGATTAGAATATTTCTTAAACTATAACTCGATAAATGAAGCAAAACAGGACAGCATTCAGCCAGAAAGGTGTGAGTAAGGCAAGCAGGCATCTTTTAAACACAGAAACCAGGTTGACAAAGACTCAGGAACTCGCATCAATATGCTATTCAGAAAATACCATGAGACCTGGAAAACTTCCTGACATCCCATCAAACACCCATTGTCCAAAGGAATTCAGAGACATAAAGCAATTATCACACTCTTAAACCAAACTTTACATATTAAAACTCTAGACCAGAAAACCCATTAACGGGATAACTATAAAAGAAAACCATTTACACATCAAACTCCACACCCACAAACCTATTGAAACAGGATGATTATATCAGGAAACCACTCACAAACCATTTACATATCAAAACAGATCGTTACTATAACTGTACTCCGTTTTGGCAGGCAAGCAGAGTACTTTTCGGGACTGTCTTGTCTGTGTCCTGATTGTACCTCCGTCGACGTAAAACACTATAATAAACTGTGCTGCTATCAATCTTGGCTCTGGGTGCGAGTGGTGTGGTATCTGTTCACTCGCGCTAACAGCGTCATCAGCAAACTTGAATACCCTACATTCAGTCCCCTCCTCCAGATCATCTATGTAAATAGTAAACAATTGAGGCCCCAGTACCGATCCCTGCGGCACGCCACTGGTCACCAACTGCCAACCAGAAAAGCACCCATTTATCCCAACTCTCTGCTTCCTGTTAGATAGCCAATCCCCAATCCACGCCAACACCTTACCCCTAACTCCGTGGACCCCAATCTTCTGCAGCAACCTTTTGTGAGGCACCTTATCGAACGCCTTCTGGAAATCTAAAAACACCACATCCACTGGTTCCCCTCTGTCAACCGCACTAGTGACATCTTCATAAAAGTCCAGTAGATTCGTCAAACACGACTTTCCCTTCATGAAGCCATGCTGCGTCTGCTTGATCGAACCATTCTTATTCAGGTGCTCTGTTATTTCCTCTTTAATAATGGACTCTAGCACCTTCCCAACTACGGACGTTAAGCTAACCGGCCTGTAGTTACCCGCCTTTTGTCTACTTCCTTTTTTAAACAGCGGCGTAACAGTAGCTGTTTTCCAGTCAGCCGGCACTACCCCAGAGTCCAGCGAATTTTGATAAATTACTACTAACGCATCTGCTATTACCTCAGCCGTTTCTTTCAGTACCCTAGGATGCATTCCATCCGGGCCCGGGGACTTGTCTACCTTCAGTCCTATTAGTCTACCAAGCACCACCTCCTTAGTAACAGTAATTGTATTAAGGACCTCCCCTCCCACCAACTCTCGATCTCTAATATTCGGCAAACTATTTGTGTCTTCCACCGTGAAGACCGACACAAAGAACTTATTTAAAGTCTCAGTCATTTCCTCGTTTTCCACTATTAAATCCCCCCTCTCATCTTCCAAGGGTCCAACATTCACTCTAGCCACTCTATTCCTTTTTATATACTTGCAAAAACTTTTACTATCATTTTTTATATTTTGAGCTAGTTTCGTTTCATAATCTATCTTTTCTTTCTTAATCGCTTTCTTAGTCGTTCTTTGTTTTTCTTTAAAGCTTTCCCAATCCACTAATTCTCCACTATTTTTGGCCACTCTGTACGCATCTGATTTTATTTTAATACTCTCCTTTATTTCCTTCGTTATCCACGTCCGGTTATCCTTTTTCTTACAGTCCTTCTTTATCACCGGAATATATATTCTCTGACTCTAACACTCTCCTGAAGAATCTTGAGATGCTAGTGCTGTGTTACAGTCCTATATAAATGCAAGTTTTCATTTTGCTATTTCCTGAAGGTCTTTGATGTTTCGAGGCTGCAATGTCGCACCGTTGCCACCAGGCGGTCCTCTTGCACAGAAAACGCTGGAAAGTTAGCTCAGCACTTTGCAAACTTTGGGTGTGATTTTCCGCGCGCACCTGTGGCATGTTTCGCGGAGGCGGTCTGCCATTGGCTGGCAGAGGATTCAGCCTCTGTCAACGGGGTTTCCCGTTCTATGTCCCCTCCCCCCCCCCATCCCCCTTGTTGCCGGGAAACCCCTGGTGGGAGGGGGATCTCCGTTAGCGGGACCGGAAAATCCCGCTGGCGAGAACGGCTGGAAAATTCCAGCCGATTTTCCAAGAAAACCCCATTTTAACACTTGAAGATTAATCTAACCTCAGGCGCCAAAACAATTCGCTAAAATTCAGTCTATGATTATTAAAGTTTGGAAATTATAAATCAGTATATCAAACGTATAAACATCTCGATTCTTAAAGTAGAATGATAGAATTTTACAGCACAGATAAGGCCCTTCGGCCCATTATGTCTTGCTATCTATCAAGCACCTACCTATTCTAATCCCATTTTCCAGCACTCACTCCGTAGCCTTGTTCACTCCGGTGTTCCAAATGCTCAATCTAAATGTTTCTTAATAGTTGTCAGGGTTCCCACCTCTCCCACCTTTTCAGGCAACAAGTCCCAGATTCCCACCACCCTCTGGGTGAAACACTTTCTCCTCAAATCCCCTCAAAATCTCCCGTCCCTTATCTTAAATCTCTGCCCCCCCCCCCCCCCCCCCCCCCGCTGGTTACTGACCCCTCTACTAAGGGGAAAGGTTGCTTCTCATCTACCCTATCTGAGTCCCTCAGAATCATAGAACCCCTACAGTGCAATAGGAGGCTAAATTGCCCCTTAGTGTCCAAAGATGTGCAGGTTAGGTGGATTGGCCATGCTAAATTGCCCTTTAGAGTCAAAAGATGTGTAGGTTAGGTGAATTGGCCATGCTAAATTGCCCCTTAGTGTCCAAAGATGTGTAGGTTAGTGGATTGGCCATGTTAAATTGCCCTTTAGAGTCAAAAGATGTGCAGGTTAGGTGGATTGGCTATGCTAAATTCTCCCCCAGTGTACCCGAACAGGCGCCAGAATGTGGCGAATAGGGGGATTTTTACAGTAACTTCATTGCAGTGTTAATGTAAGCCTACTTGTGACACTAACAAAATAAACTTTAAACTTAACATTGTGAGTCTCTCCCTGTTAATATTCACTGCAGGTGAAATGGGCTGGGGACTTGCCGGAGTTGGTAAGCGTTGCTGTAGCTTCAGGGAGCTAGGAAAAGGGTAAGCTGAACTCTCGCAGCTTTGCTGCTTTCCCCGGGAGGCCACAGCCAGCTGTTTCGCAGCCGGATAGAGTTACCACAGGGGGGGGGGGGAGGGGGGGGGGGGAACAGGGGAAGGAGTTAATCTGCCAGCTGGCAGCCCTCAGGAACCTTCAGTGATCTGCCCAACAGCTGGGGCCTGACTGAGAGGGGAGGTGAAACCCGGTGCTGTGCAGGAAATAGCCCCTCACCGCGGGCAGAGCGGCACACTCGCGAAGGGCGCTGACCGGCTGGCATGGCCCTGCCACTTCTGCTGATCCTCTGTCTGCTGTCTGGAGGTAAGACGCATCGGCTGTCAGCTAAAATCAAACGGGAACCCGAAATGATTCCGGTGCCCCATCCTCCTCCGGCGCTGTTCCCGAGTTGGCACCGAGAGTTTCCTCGGTGGGTTTTACAATCCTTTCCTTTTGAAGGTTTTAATCCGACTGGAACTAAATCGTCACCAGTGAGCCCAAGTTGGCCAGCGGTAGGAAGGCAATGTTTTTGTGGCAGAGGTATTGGTAGGCAGTGGCTGAGGAGAGAGAATCTAATCTAATGTCCACTGGAAGATAACAGAGTTTCATTTACATCACCATGTTTCGCAGTCTCGGGCACAGCCAGGTGCCTCACTGTCACTTAAATACTTCTGAAATGTTTTCACTCTTGAGGAGCAGGGACTAATTTGTACACAGCAGGATCCCACAGAGAAGACCACATAAATCTGTTTTTTTTAAAAAAGTGATATTGTTTAGACTTCCCAATGCACGAGGCACGCTCCCTCTGTCTTTCCGTCCCCGGGAACAGGTGGCTAGGCTGGAGGCAGGGACCCTGGCTGGAGGGGGGGAGCACCCGCTCAGCTTGAAACAGGGCTGAGCGGGGGCGTCTCTTAACGACCTGCCCCGGCGAAGGATTTGCGGATTTGACCCTCATCCTGTCTTGGCTGCGTAATGAAGGCGCTGAGTCCTGGGGAGGGATTCGAACCCGGAGGTTCTGCCTCAGGGGCGCTAACCCCACTGCGCCACCAGACCTCCCAATGTTGATTGAGGGATAAATGTCTTTTTTTTAAAGCGGTACAGACGGGGAGGGAAGGTTGGGATTTGACCACTAGTCATAACAGATTATCAACTATATTACTGCAGCGTTATAGTTGTCATGTTAGCAGCAGATTTACACAGGGTAAATATTAACGGTTATGTTAACCAGCCTGTCTGAGATTGTTCTCAGGGCAGTGGGTAATTGCATTATCCGCTGGATCCTGATCAGATCCCACAACGAGCATTGGTCTCCACTGAATGGTCCGACTTCAGCCAGTTGTCCAGAATGTGGTTTGCATTTCTGTAGCCTCTCTCATACCCCTAGGATGTCCCCAAAAATGCTTTTCAGTCAATGAAGCCCCTCTTAGACGTCCAGTCTCTTGTGGAGACGAAGGAAAGGCGAGCTCGCCCAAACAGCAGTGTGATCATAACCAGATCACCTGATTTTGTGATGTTGGCTGAGGGATGAAGGTTGGCCAGGAAAACCCGCTCCCTCCCACAAAATAACGGAGGCAACATGTTTGGTGCTCACCTGGGAAGGGCAGACAGAATCTTAGTCGAAATCTGACAGTGCAGCCCTCCCCCTAAGTAATGCACTGAAGTGAGATCACTGTCGCTCTGGAGAAGCGCACAGCAGGATCCCGATAAACAGCCGTGGCGGGAATTATTGCTTGATCTGTACATTCTGTGTTCTTTCAGTCGCAGTTCCTCCTGAGGCGTGTTATAAACCACCTTTCGGAATGTCCCTGGGCATTTCAAACCTTTTCACGTTGGGTTTGGTGACATTTTCCTTCCATGTCGCTGAGCCTCTGATGAAACTCGAGTGGGAGGTCAGAGGAAATGCGGGAGGCCATTCAGCCCTTTTACACCATTTCTAGGAAGATTCAAACATGAGGAGGCCATTCAAGTTTTAAGTTTATTTATTAGTGTCACAAGGAGGCTTATATTCACACTGCAATAAAGTTGATGTGAAAATCCCCTAGTCGCCACACTCTGGTGCCTGTTCGGGTAACACTGAGGGAGAATTTAGCACGGACAGTGCACCCTAACCAGCACGGTCTTTCAGACTGTGGGAGGAAACCGGAGCACCCGGAGGAAACCCACGCAGACACGGGGAGAAGGTGCAGACTCTGCACAGACAGTGACCCAAGCCAGGGTCCCTGGCGCTGTGAGGCAGCAGTGCTAACCACTGTGAGAGGTCAGCCTCTCAAGCCTGCTTCACCGTTGAATTAGATTATGTACCTTAACTCCACTTCCTTTGATAATGCTTACTGAACAATAGTCTATCCATTTCAATTTAAAAAGCTCCAATTAACCCACAGGAGAAGGGTACCTGACTCGTACCTGCTAAAAGAAATGCTGCTTCATTTCCCTGCTAAATGATCTCGTTCCAATTTTATGGTTATGTCTCGTTAAGGTAGGGAACAGAAACCCAAAGTATGTTATGAAGTCTGACTAGACCCCAGCAGCTTTTCTATTTTGACATTAGTGTGAGGATGAGGTGTTTCACTCCAGGAGTGATTCTATTGACAAACTAGGAAACTTTTATCAAAACAAACTCTAGTTAACAATACTATAACTATAACAGATGAATTAGCTTAACTTTTACCAGTCAAAATACTTAGACATGACAAGATACAATTCTTAACTGCTAACCTATCTCTATTCAAGCAATATTCCTCTTATAGACTTAAACTCCTCTTCAAAGTCAATTAGCAATGCATAGGCTTACACGCTTGTACTTCGGCTGCCAGTCCTCAAGCCTCCAGAACACCTTTGGAGAGAGAGAGAGAGAGAGAGACAGAGAGAGAGTGAGACCTATTTTCTCCTAGCAGGTCCCAAACAGCAGCCTCCAGAGAGAGAGAGAGAGAGAGACCTCTTGCTTCTCTCAGGACCCAGCAGTAACTGCCTGCTTTTCTCTGTCTCTGTCTCCAGAGGTGTTCTGGAGGCTCGATGTTGGTTAATTATTACACTGCGGGGCAGAATGAATGTGAATGAGGTGGTCCAGTATAGAGGATCACTCCAGCCAGACATGGTGGTCAAGTGTTCCCCAGGAGGTGGTCATTATTCTGGTCGTGGGAGTTCCGAGTTTGTCTTTTCACACTCCACCTCAAAACAATTGTGGGAGGGAGTGGTGGTAGTGAGGGCTGGAGGTGGGAGGGGGGGGGCCGTGCTGGTGATGGGCATGAGGATGGTGAGAAGGTTGGTTCCACGATCCCACCAACCTGCCCTACTGTGATGGGCACTCTCTGAATCGCTGTGATACACCACACTGTGGAATGAAGGGAGCGTGTCTATGTTTCCACAGAGAATCAGCTCTTGACGGCTGCCGTGGCTATTGTTAATTTCTTTTTCCTTAATCCTTTCACTAGACGTAGGCGTCACTGGCTGGGCCCAACACTTATTGCACATCCCTAATTGCCCCTTGAACTGAGGAGCCGTGGCTGTGGGTCTGGAGTCACATGTGCAGACAAATTGGCACCGTGTAAATCAGAGCTGAATTTTAAATATACCCCTTACAAGAAATGGGTAAGGACAGCAGATATCCTTCCCTTAAGGGGACATTAGTGAACCCAAATGGGTTTTTACGACAATCGATGATAGTTTCACGGTCACCATTACTGAGACTAGCTTCCGATTCCAGATGTTATTAATAGAATTGTAAATTCCACCGGCTGTCCTGGTGGGATTCAAACCCATATCCCCCAAAGCATTAACCTTTGACATTATCACTGTGCCACCACTTCCTCTGTATATGGGGAGGCCAGCGAGATCCACACAGGGATTATATGGAATGTATGGGGTAGAAACAGGCCATTCGGCCCAGTTTCTGTATTCCTGTCTTAATTCTCCATGTGAGCCAAAGATGGAGTGAGTGCAAAGAATGATGGGACCAATTATTCCAAGTCAACAGGATCCATTCCCTCACTGCAGGGAAGATGAGCTATTTCCTGATCGCACTCTCTTACCTTCCTTCTGGTTTGATTTGATTTGATTCAAATTGTCACATGTATTAGTGTACAGTGAAAAATATTGTTTCTTGTGCGCTATACTGACAAAGCATGCCGTTCATAGAGGACATAGAGGAGAAGGAAAGGAGAGAGTGCAGAATGTAGTGTTACAGTCATAGCTAGAGTGTAGAGAAAGATCAGCTTAATATAAGGTAGATCCATTCAAAAGTCTGACAGCAGCAGGGAAGAAGCTGTTCTTGAGTCGGTTGGTAGGTGACCTCAGACTTTTGTATCTTTTTCCCGACGGAAGAAGGTGGGAGAGAGAATGCCCGGGGTGCGTGGGGTCCTTGATTATTCCTGCTTTTCCCGAGGCAGCGAGAAGTGTAGACAGAGTCAATGGATGGGGGCTGGTTTGCGTGATGGACTGGGCTTTGTGCACAACCCTTTGTAGTTTCTTGCGGTCTTGGGCAGAGCAGGAGCCATACCAAACTGTGCTACATCCAGAATGGAGCAAGGAAGAGAGAGAGAGAGAGAGAGAGAGGACCAACATTGTTTTGTAATCCTGTTGCTTTCCAACTAGGTAGCAGGTCAGCACAGGCCCTGAATGGAGACTCAGAGACACAAGAAATATGGGAGGCCATTCAGCCCCTCAAGTCAGTTCTGCTGTTCAATTGGATCATGGCTGATCGACCTGAGGAATTCGGCTGAGGGAGGGAGAGGAAGAGGAGGGCATTTAATGGCTTCTAGCATCATGGGACCTCAGAGTCTTCCTCTTACCACTCTACTGGGATCCTTTGGTCTTTTTAATTGTGGAGGTCGGGCCTTCTTGTGTTGGCCTGTTTATATTGAAGAGCTATTTTTACAGCAATATTTCATCTCTATTTAAATCTCGCAAAGAACACTCAACAAATATAGATCTGTGAAGCATTAACAAGGGTCACCTTACACCAGACACACATTCAGGGCAGGTGCTGAGAGCCAAACTTTAGCTCAACTATCTCAACAAACCCTTCTCCTCATTACAGCCTAAACACCCAGAAATGTCTCCCAGGCTAACCCCCTCCACTGTGCTACCGTTCCCAGTGTTGGTCACTGTAACAGGAGTGGTTCCTGCCGTTCACTTTAAGCTTCCCCTAAAGTTTGTACATTTTGTCATTCATCCACTGGAAGCGGGCGTCATTGGCTGGCCCAGCATTAATTACCCTGCCCTAATTGCCCCTTGAGAAAGTGGTGGGTGAGCTGCCTTCTCGAACCCGCTGCAGCCCCGTGTGGCGTAGGTACACCCACAGCGCTGTTAGGGAGGGAGTTCCAGGATTTTGACCCAGCGACAGTGAAGGAACGGACAATGTATTTCCAAGTCAGGATGGTGAGCGATTCGGAGGGGAACCTCCAGGTGGTGGTGTTCCCCATGCGTCTGTTACTATTGTCCTTCTAGATGGTAGCATCTAGATACCATCGAAGGAGTCTTGGTGAGTTCCTCAGTGCATCCTGTAGATCCATACATAGGAACACAGAACTTAGGAGCAGGAGTAGGCCATTCAGCCCTTCAAGCCTATTGCAACATTCAGTAAGACTATGATTGATTTGGTGGTGGTTCCATCTCCACTTTCCTCTCTGCCTCCTTTGCCCAGTGACTTTCTTGTTGATCAAAAATCTCTCAAACTCAGCCTCGAATGAATTCAGTGACCTGCAGCCCCTGGGGGAGAGAGAATTCCACAGACTAAACACCCTCTGTGAGAAAACATTTCTCAGCTCAGCTTTAAAAGGCGTTCACCAGTTCTAGCCCCTCCCATCCTTTGGCATGTCCGCTACGACTCTCACCAACTTTTACAGGTGCACCACAGAAAGCATTCTTTCTGGTTGTATCACAGCTTGGTCTGGGCTCCTGCTCTGCCCAAGATCGCAAGGAACTGCAAAGGGTTGTAAAAGTAAAGTTAAGTTTATTTATTAGTCACAAGTAGGCTTACATTAACACTGCAACAAAGTTACTGTGAAAATCTCCCAGTCGCCACACTCTGGCGCCTGTACGGGTAACACTGAGGGAGAATTTAGCACGGCCAATGCACCTAACCAGCACGTCTTTGAACTGTGGGAGGAAACCGGAGCACCCGGAGGAAACCCACGCAGACATGGGGAGAACGTGCAGAGTCCACACAGACAGCGACCCGAGCCGGGAATCGAACCTGGGTCCCTGACACTGTGAAACAGCAGTGCTAACCACTGTGCCACCGTGCCACCCAGTCCATCTCGCAAACTAACCCCAATCATAGAATCCTACAGTGCAGAAAGAGGCCATTCGGCCCATCGAGTCTGCACCAACCACAATCCCACCCAGGCCCTATCGACATATCCCTACATATTTACCCACTCACCCCTCTAACCTATGCATCCTGGGACACTAAGGGGCAATTTAGAATGGCCAATCAACCTAGCCCGCACATCTTTGGACTGTGGGAGGAAACCGGAGCACCTGGAGGAAACCCACGCAGACACAGAGAGAATGTGCAAACTCCACATAGACAGCGACCCGAGCCGGGATTCGAACCCACGTCCCTGGAGCTGTGAAGCAGCAGTGCTAACCACTGTGCTACCGTGCCACCCTCCTATCCACTAACTCTGTCTACACTTCCCGCTGCCTCGGGAAAAGCAGCCAGCATAATCAAGGACCCCACGCACCCCGGACATTCTCTCTTCCACCTTCTTCTGTTGGGATAAAGATACAAAAGTCTGAGGTCACGTACCAACTGACTCAAGAACAGCTTCTTCCCTGCTGCCGTCAGACTTTTGAATGGACCTACCTCGCATTAAGTTGATCTTTCTCCATACCCTAGCTATGACTGTAACTCTACATTCTGCACTCTGTCCTTTCCTTCTCTATGAACGGTATGCTTTGTCTGTATAGAAGGCAAGAAACAATACATGTGACAATAATAAATCAAATCAAATCAAATCTAATCCACCCTATCAAATCCCCCACAGGATCTTATATGTTTCAGTCAGATCACCTCATTTTCTTCTAAACCCCAAACTCTTCAACCATTCTTCATTTGCCCTATGTCCTATTGCTAAGGTTTATCTCACACAGGAATATTCAGCATTTTTCCTGTCTATGTTTGCCCTGTGAGTGCCTCCCTTCTGAACGCACCTACTTTCAAGGTAAAACATAGAAACATAGAGCAGGAGGAGGCCATTCGGCCCTTCGAGCCTGCTCCACCATTCATCACCAACATGGCTGATCGTCCAACTCAATAGCCTAATCCTGCTTTCTCCCCATAACCTTTGATCCCATTCACCCCAAGTGCTATATCCAACCGCCTCTTGAATTCAATGTTTTGGCATCAACTACTTCCTGTGGTAATGAATTCCACAGGCTCACCACCCTTTGGGTGAAGAAATGTCTCCTCATCTCCGTCCTAAATGGTCTACCCCGAATCCTCAGACTGTGACCCCTGGTTCTGGACTCCCCCACCATCGGGAACATCCTCCCTGCATCTACCCTGTCTAGTCCTGTTAGAATTTTATAAATCTCTATGAGATTCCCCCCCCTCATTCATCTGAACTCCAGTGAAAACAATCCTAACCTGGTCAATCTCTCCTCACACATCAGTCCCGCCATCCCTGGAATCAGCCTGGTAAACCTTCGCTGCACTCCCTCCAGAGCAAGAACATCCTTCCTCAGAAAAGGAGACCAAAACTGCACACAATACTCTCGGTGTGGCCTCACCAAGGCCCTGTATAATTGCAACAACACATCCCTGCTCCTGTACTCGAAACCTCTCGCAATGAAGGCCGACATACCATTTGCCTTCTTTACCGCCTGCTGCACCTGCATGCACGTTTGGGGTGGTATATTGGCACAGTGGTTAGCACTGCTGCTTCACAGTGCCACGGACCCGGGTTCAATTCCCAGTTTGGGTCACTGTCTGTGTGGAATTTGCACGTTCTCCCCGTGTCTGCATGGGTTTCCTCTGGGTGCTCCGGTTTCCTCCCACAGTCCAAAGATGTGCGGGTTAGGTGGATTGGCCATGCTAAATTGCCCCTTAGTGTCAGGGGACTAGCTAGGGTAAATATGTGGGGTTACGGAGATTGGGGCTGGGTGTGATTGTGGGCGGTGCAGACTCGATGGGCCGAATGGTCTCGTTCTCCACTGTAAGGATTCCATGATTCTATGAAGACAGAATTTCCATTTCCAACAAACCTGTCAGGACTCCAGGGAGTCCCGGAGAAAAGTACAGCCAATAGACTCTGAGGTAATGTCAGAACCAGCAGTCGATAGGTCGGCAGTAACCTTCCACGAACAGCAACGTGATAATGAGCAGATCATCAGATTATTTTGATGATGTTGGCGGGGAGATGAATATGGCCCAAGGCTCTGGAGAGAACTCCCACAAAGAGTCCAAGTTCCTCGGTGTTTTACCTCAAGCTTCTTACAACTCTTACCAACGGCTCCAAGTGTGTTGGTGACCAGCGCTGGAAGCCTTGTTCAATAATCAGCTTGACGCTACAAACACTTCCAATGTCACGCACGGCAAGAGAAACTCCAACTGTCTGAATAACTCGCATCCAATCACTGACCGCTGATCCAGAGGAACTGGAGGTTAAGAACATAAGAACTAGGAGCAGGAGTAGGCCATCTGGTCCCTCGAGCCTGCTCCGCCATTCAATGAGATCATAGCTGATCTTTTTGTGGACTCAGCTCCACTTACCCGCCCGCTCACCATAACCCTTAATTCCTTTACTGTTCAAAAATCTATCTATCCTTGCCTTAAAAACATTCAATGAGGTAGCCTCAACTGGGCAGGGAATTCCACTGATTCACAACCCTTTGGGTGAAGAAGTTCCTCCTCAACTCAGTCCGAAATCTGCTCCGCCTTATTTTGAGGCTATGCCCCCCTAATTCGGGTAACCATTTTTTTTCCCTCTAATTCGGGTAACCATTGAGTTTGCAAAGACCTCATTAGCACCTCCTTCAATTTCATCCTGAGGTTTTTCAATATTCATACCTCTGCCGCTGCTCCTTTTGGTAAAACCTGGCACTTATCTTTCAGGTATGTCACGGGATGTGAGTTTCCCAGGAAGAGGATGAGCAGTTTTTAGACAGATCAGAAGAGTACATTGTCCCACTAACAGGAAACACCTCAGTTCGGCGGTTGCACTATCCAGGGAGGACATGCGTATGTTAATCTTTACAAGGGGACAGAACCATCAAAGGGAAACATTAACGTCCTTGCCAACTTTTCATGGAAGCTGGGAAGCAGATTCCACCTAGCAGCCGGTCCTAGCTCGCAGACCAGAAGCAAGAGTGCAGAAACCTTTGTGCAGGCAATTAGAACCCACGTCTTCATCAGATGGAGGATGAGATGCTTCAGTGTGATTTGGACCGGCTGAGTGTTTGGGCATGTGCATAGCAGATGGATAAATGTGAGGTTATCCACTTTGGTAGCAATAATAGAAAGACAGATTATTACTTGAATGAGTATAAATTGAGAGAGGTGGATACTCAATGAGACCTTGGTGTCCTTGTGCATCAGTTGCTGAAAGTAAGCGCGCAGGTACAGCAGGCAGTGAAGAAGGCAAATTGTATGTTGGCCTTCATAGCGAGAGGATTTGAGTATAGGGATAGGGATGTTTTGCTGCAATTGTACAGGGCGTTGGAGAGGCCACACCTGGAATATCGTGTGCAGTTTTGGTGTCCTTATCTGAGGAAGGATGTTCTTGCTATAGAGGGAGTACAGCGAAGGTTTACCAGGCTGATTCCTGGGATGGCAGGTCTGTCAGATGAGGAGAGACTAAGTTGGTTAGGATTATATTCACTGAAGTTTAGAAGAGTGAGGGGGGATCTCATAGAAACTTATAAAATTCTAAAAGGGTTAAGACAGGGTAGGTTCAGAAAGAATGTTCCCGATGGTGGAGGAGTCCAGAACTAGGGGGTCACAGTTTGAGGATAAGGGGTAAACCTTTTAGGACTGAGGTGAGGAGAAATTTCTTCACCCAGAGGGTGGTGAATGTGTGGAATTCACTCCCACAGAAAGTAGTTGAGACCAAAACATTGTGTGATTTCAAGAAGAAATTAGATATAACTCTTAGAATCATAGAATCCTACAGTGCAGAAGGAGGCCATTCAGCCCATTGAGTCTGCATCGACTACAATCCCACCCAGGCCCTATCCCCATAACCCCATTCATTTACTCAAGCAAGTCTCCCTGACACTAAGGGGCAAATTAGCATGTCCAATCCACCTAACCCGCACATCTTTGGACTTTGGGAGAAAACCGGAGCACCCGGAGGAAACCCATGCAGACACGGGGAGAACGAACAGACTCCACACAGACAGTGACCCAAGCCGGGAATCGAACCCGGGTCCCTGGAGCTGTGAGGCAGCAGTGCTAACCACTGCTCTTGGGGCTAAAGGGATTGAGGGATATGGCGGGGGAAGGGGGAATCAGGATATTGAATTCGATGATCAGCTATGATCAAAATGAATGGCGGAGCAGGCTCGAATGGCCTACTCCTATGTTTCTATGTTTCAAACCTAGAAGAGATGTTCCCAGAATAACTCTTCAATCGTGTACGGTTTGGTAACTATAAGCTGGGCTTTACGTATGGATCTATTGAAGTGGATGTTGTTTGGGAACAGGGAAGTTCTGAAAGATTTCAGAGCTGATCAACATACATCAGATAGCAAAGGGTAATTTCTACATAAGTGGTGTGGGTGTGTTTAGTAACTGCCTTAGATTATTATAGTCCTGTTCATGTATATGTGTCTTTTCTTTATTGTGATAAATAGTCTTTAGTAAGTGTTATACTATGACTGGGCTGGTTAATTTTTCACTGGGTCTCAGACGTACCTTGTCACACTATTCTCGTAAACAAAATTATATTTTTTTTATTCATTCGTGGGACACGGGCATCGCTGGCTGACCAGCATTTATTGCCCATCCCTAATTGCCCTGGAGAGCAGTTGAGAGTCAACCACATTGCTGCGGTTCTGGAGTCACATGTAGGCCAGACCGGGTAAGGATGGTGGATTTCCTTCCCTAAAGGACATTAGTGAACCAGGTGGGTTTTCCCGACAATCGACAATGGTTTCATCAGCAAATTCTTAATTGCAGATTTTTTAAAAAATGAATTCCAATTCCACTATGGCAGGATTCGAACCCAGGTCCCAGAGAATTACGTGTGTTCCTGGATTGATAGTCAAGTGATAATGCCACTAGTCCATCACTTCTCCATCACGTAGCACCACGGACCAGTGTTCCAGGTTGGGACTCCCTCACAGATAAGATGTGCTGGGTTCGTGACAATGTGCCAGTCCCTTATATGGGTGTAGTCGTAACGTCACTAGACTTGTAATCCAGAAGTCCTATTGGTCTGAAGGAAACATGGCTTCAAATCCCACCACGGCAGCTAGTGGAATTTAAATGCAATTAAAAAAAGCTGGTCTCAGTAATGGGGACATAGAACATAGAACAGTACAGCACAGAACAGGCCCTTCGGCCCATGATGTTGTGCCGAGCTTTATCTGAAACCAAGATCAAGCTATCCCACTCCCTATCATCCTGGTGTGCTCCATGTGCCTATCCAATAACCACTTAAATGTTCCTAAAGTGTCTGACTCCACTATCACTGCAGGCAGTCCATTCCACACCCCAACCACTCTCTGCGTAAAGAACTTACCTCTGATATCCTTCCGATATCTCCCACCATGAACTCTATAGTTATGCCCCCTTGTAATAGCTCCATCCACCCGAGGAAATAGTCTTTGAACGTTCACTCTATCTATCCCCTTCATCATTTTATAAACCTCTATTATCAGCCTCCTCCGCTCCAGAGAGAACAGCCCTAGCTCCCTCAACCTTTCCTCATGTGACCTACCCTCCAAACCAGGCAGCATCCTGGTGAATCTCCTCTGCACTCTTTCCAGCGCTTCCACATCCTTCTTATAGTGAGGTGACCAGAACTGCACACAATACTCCAAATGTGGTCTCACCAAGGTCCTGTACAGTTGCAGCATAACCCCACGGCTCTTAAACTCCAACCCCCTGTTAATAAAAGCTAACACACTATAGGCCTTCTTCACAGCTCTATCCACTTGAGTGGCAACCTTTAGAGATCTGTGGATATGGACCCCAAGATCTCTCTGTTCCTCCACAGTCTTCAGAACCCTACCTTTGACCCTGTAATCCACATTTAAATTAGTCCTTCCAAAATGAATCACCTCACATTTATCAGGGTTAAACTCCATTTGCCATTTGACCTTAAAACAAATGGCAAAAAAAGCATCTGGTTCATCAATGTGAACAAGAAAATCTGCCATCCTTACCCCGTTTGGTCTACATGTGACTCCAGACAATCACAGCAATGTGATTGGCTCTTAACTGCCCCCTCTGAAATGTTCTCACAAGCCACTTTGTTGAAGGGCAATTAGAGATGGGCAACATGTGCTGGCCTTACCAGCGACACCCGCATCCCATGAGAGAATCAATAAAAACCAAGCTGGAAATCTGAAATGAATTCACCTCTACTTCATCTACAGCGAGTTGCAATGTGGAAGAAAAGCTTTTGGATACGTTGATGGCCAACTATGACAAGAGAATCTTTCCGGCCAAGTTCTACGGGGACATTATTGATGTGACACTGAAGCTTACGCTAACCAATCTCATCTCATTGGTAAGGAAATTCTTTGCAAATGCATTAAAGTGTCAACATTCCCTGAATTTTGAGACCACTCGGCCCCTTGTTTTGCTAGTATGAAACCTCTTTACACATTTGGACACAGTCAACTAACTCAACTCACCGAACCCATCCAATGTGATTGGTTCAACGACAACAAATGTAAGATCCTTGAGGGGCTTCTTGACAGGGTTGATGTGGAGAGGATGTTTCCCCTTGTGTGAGAACCTAAAATCATAGAATCCCTGCAGTGCAGGAGATCATTTGGCCCATCAAGCCTGCACCGACAACAATCCCACCCAGGCCCGATCCCTGTGACCCCACATACTTAACCCTGCTAATCCCCCTGACATTAAGGGGTGATTTAGCATAGCCAATCCACCTAACCGCCACATCTTTGGACACTAAGGGGCAATTTAGCATGGCCAATCCAAATAACCTCCACATCTTTGGACACTAAGGGGCAATTTAGCATGGCCAATTCAAATAACCTCCACATCTTTGTACACTAAGGGGCAATTTAGCATGGCCAATCCAAATAACCTCCACATCTTTGTACACTAAGGGGCAATTTAGCATGGCCAATCCAAATAACCTCCACATCTTTGGACACTAAGGGGCAATTTAGCATGGCCAATCCACCTAACCTCCACATCTTTGGACACTGAGGGAGAATTTAGCATGGCCAATCCACCTAACCTACACATCTTTGGACTGTGGGAGGAAACCAAAGCACCCGGAGGAAACCCAAGCAGGCACAAGAATGGGAAGGCGATGGGCTTGGGGTATTATCACTAGACTATGAATCCAGAAACTCAGCTAATGTTCTGGGGACCCGGGTTCGAATCCCGCCACGGCAGATAGTGGAAATTGAACTCAATAAAAAATATCTGGAATTAAGAATCTACTGATGACCATGAAACCATTGCTGATTGTCAGAAAATCCCATCTGGTTCACTAATGCTGTTTGGGAAGGAAATCTGCCATCCTTACCCGGTCTGGCCTACAGGTGACTCCAGAGCCACAGCAATGTGGTTGACTCTGAATACCCTTGGACAACTAGGAATGGCCAATAAATGCTGGCCAGCTAGCGATGCTTTCTACTTCATCCCCATTGATGTAGACAGGAGCATGTTCTCCTTTACACTTCCAGAAGTCGATGACAATCTCCTTCATTTTGTTGACATTGAGGGAGAGATTATTGTTGCCGCACCAGTTCACCAGATTCTCTATCTCATTCCTGTGCTCTGTCTCGTCATTGTTTGAGACCTGACCCACTACGGTGATGTCGTCAGCAAACTTGAAAATTGAGTTGGAGAGGAATTTGGCCGCAGTCATAGGTGTATAAGGAATATAGTAGGGGCTGAGAACACAGTCTTGTGGGGCACCGGTGTTGAGGATGATCGTGGAGGAGGTGTTGTTGCCTATCCTTACTGGTTGTGGTCTGTGGTGGAGCGGGCTTGAGGAGCTGAATGTTCAGAACGATTCAATCACGCCAATGTGATACAATGCAGCACGGTGGCACAATGGTTAGCACTGCTGCCTCACAGTGCCAGGGACCCAGGGCAGCACGGTGGCACAGTGATTAGCACTGCTGCCTCACAGCACCAGGGTCCCGGGGCAGCACGGTGGCACAATGGTTAGCACTGCTGCCTCACAGTGCCAGGGACCCAGGGCAGCACGGTGGCACAGTGATTAGCACTGCTGCCTCACAGCACCAGAGACCCAGGGCAGCACGGTGGCACAGTGATTAGCACTGCTGCCTCACAGCGCCAGGGTCCCGGGGCAGCACGGTGGCACAATGGTTAGCACTGCTGCCTCACAGCGCCAGGGTCCCGGGGCAGCACGGTGGCACAGTGGTTAGCACTGCTGCCTCACAGCGCCAGGGACCCAGGGCAGCACGGTGGCAGAGTGGTTAGCACTGCTGCCTCACAGCGCCAGGGTCCCGGGGCAGCACGGTGGCACAGTGGTTAGCACTGCTGCCTCACAGCGCCAGGGTCCCGGGGCAGCACGGTGGCACAGTGGTTAGCACTGCTGCCTCACAGCACCAGGGACCCAGGTTCGATTCCCAGCCTTGGGTCACCGTCTGTGTGGGGTCTACACATACTCCCCTGTGTCTGCGTGGGTTTCCTCCTGATGCCAAAGATGTGTGGGTTAGGTGGATAATGTTAAAAGATGTGTAGGTCAGGTGAATTGGCCATGCTAAATTGTCCTTTAGTGTCCAAAGATGTGCAGGTTAGGTGGATTGACCATGCTAAATTGCCCCTTAGTGTCTAAGACATCCTGGTTAGGTGCATTGGCCATGCTAAATTCTCCCTCAATGTTACCCGAATAGGTGCCGGAGTGTGGCGAGTGGGGGACTTTCACAGTAACTTCATTGCAGTGTTAATGTAAGCCTACCTGTGACATTAATATATAAATAAATTGTCGATAAACTGCATGGAAGCCCTGATGGTGTAAAGATGATAAGTGTGATATCAATAGGGAAACGTGACTCAGTGTCCTTAGTTTCCAAATGTGCGAAATGTCTGCCATCAGGAACCTTACAAAGACTCGCAGTGACACCTATTCTCTGCTCTTAAACAGAATGAAAAGGAGGAGACGCTGGCGACAAATGTTTGGGTTGAAATTGTAAGTATTACTGAGCCGGTCGAATTCACTGACCTATCATGGTGACTGTGGAGTGACGAGATTAAAGTTGGAGTAACTTCATGCATGTTATTAAAGTTGAGAGTTGATACAGCTGAGGGCAGGGGAATGAGTTTCTGTTTTACATGTTGTTTTGAAGCAGGGTGATGATGTCTCTGTGTTCCCTATCTTTAACAGCAATGGCACGATTATCGCTTGTCGTGGAACACATCTGATTATGATGGCGTTGAACTGGTCAGAATCCCTTCCCCCATGGTCTGGCTCCCTGAAATCGTGCTTGAGAACAAGTGAGTATCTGAATCATGTGGTTTCACTCGATGCTCACTATTATCCTGTTACACACTGAGTGTGGCACACACTCCCTGCTCACTATTATCCTGTTACACACTGAGTGTGACACACACTCCCTGCTCACTATTATCCTGTTACACACTGAGTGTGGCACACACTCCCTGCTCACTATTATCCTGTTACAGACTGAGTGTGGCACACTCCCTGCTCACTATTACCGAGTGACACGCACTCCCTGCTCACTATTACCCTGTTACACACATAGAACATAGAACATAGAACATAGAACATTACAGCGCAGAACAGGCCCTTCGGCCCACGATGTTGCACCGACCAGTTAAAAAAAAAAACTGTGACCCTCCAACCTAAACCAATTTCTTTTCGTCCATGAACCTATCTACGGATCTCTTAAACGCCCCCAAACTAGGCGCATTTACTACTGATGCTGGCAGGGCATTCCAATCCCTCACCACCCTCTGGGTAAAGAACCTACCCCTGACATCGGTTCTATAACTACCCCCCCTCAATTTAAAGCCATGCCCCCTCGTGCTGGATTTCTCCATCAGAGGAAAAAGGCTATCACTATCCACCCTATCTAAACCTCTAATCATCTTATATGTTTCAATAAGATCCCCTCTTAGCCGCCGCCTTTCCAGCGAAAACAATCCCAAATCCCTCAGCCTCTCCTCATAGGATCTCCCCTCCATACCAGGCAACATCCTGGTAAACCTCCTCTGCACCCTCTCCAAAGCCTCCACATCCTTCCTGTAATGTGGGGACCAGAACTGCACACAGTACTCCAAGTGCGGCCGCACCAGAGTTGTGTACAGTTGCAACATAACGCTACGACTCCTAAATTCAATCCCCCTACCAATAAACGCCAAGACACCATATGCCTTCTTAACAACCTTATCTACTTGATTCCCAACTTTCAGGGATCTATGCACACATACACCTAGATCCCTCTGCTCCTCCACACTATTCAAAGTCCTCCCGTTAGCCCTATACTCAACACATCTGTTATTCCTACCAAAGTGAATTACCTCACACTTCTCCGCATTAAACTCCATCCGCCACCTCTCGGCCCAACTTTGCAACCTGTCTAAGTCTTCCTGCAAACTACGACACCCTTCCTCACTGTCTACCACACCACCGACTTTGGTGTCATCAGCAAATTTGCTAATCCACCCAACTATACCCTCATCCAGATCATTAATAAATATTACAAACAGCAGTGGCCCCAAAACAGATCCCTGAGGTACACCACTTGTAACCGCACTCCATGATGAATATTTACTATCAACCACCACCCTCTGTTTCCTATCCTGCTCACCATTATCTTGTATAACATTGTGTAACACATTCCCAGCTCACTATTATGGAGTAACACACAGTCTCAGCTCACTACTACCAAGTGACACACTCCCAGCTCATTATTGTCCTGTATAACACTGTGTAACACACTCCCAGCTCACTATTATGGGGTGTGATACACACTCCCTGCTCACTATTATGGGGTGACACACCCTCCTAACTCACTATTATTCTGTGTAACACTGTGTAACACACTCCCTTCCCACTACTACCAGTGACACATACTCCTAGCTCACTATTATCCTATATAATAGAGTGTGACACACATTCCCAGCTCACTATTATCCTGTAATACACTGAGTGTGACACACACTCCCAGCTCACTATTATTCTGTATAATACTGAGTGTGACACACATTCCCAGCTCACTATTATCCTGTATAATACTGAGTGTGACACACCCCCCAAGCTCACTATTATCCTGTAATACACTGAGTGTGACACGCACTCCCAGCTCACTATTATCCTGTATAATACTGAGTATGACACACACTCCCTGCTCACTATTATCCTGTATAACACTGTGTAACACACTCCTTGCTCACAATTACCGGGTGATGCACACCCCCAGCTCACGATTATCCTGTATAACACTGTGTAACACACTCCTTGCTCACAATTACCGGGTGATACACACTCCCAGCTCACGATTATCCTGTATAACACTGTTTAACACACTCCCAGATCACGATTGTCCTGTTAAAAAACTGTGTGGTACATTCCCTGCTCACTATTACCGAGTGACAAGCACTCCCAGCTCACTATTATCCTGTATAATACTGAGTGTAACATACTCCCTGCTCACTATTACGGGGTGACACTCATTTCCAGCTCATTATTATCCTGTATAACACTGAGTGTAACGCACACAGCTCACTATTAGTGTGTGAATCTATAAGAATGCTGTAACATTTTATGGTGCTCTGGGTGTTAAGTTTTCCTCCTTCCTCCCTACAGTGTTGATGGTCAGTTTGAAATCGCTTACTACGCAAATGTTCTTGTCTACAACACTGGCAGCATCTACTGGCTGCCGCCCGCTATCTATCGCAGTGCCTGTCCAATTGCAGTGACTTATTTCCCGTTCGACTGGCAGAACTGTTCCCTCATCTTCAGGTAGGTGTCCAAGGCAAGCTTTAGATTCCTAATCAAGAGGAAGAGGCGATGGCCTCGTGGTACGGTCGCTAGACTATTAATCCAGAAACCCAGCTAATGTTCTGGGGGACCCGGGTTCGAATCCCGCCACGGCAGACGGTGGAATTTGAATTCAATAAAAAAAAACCTGGAATTAAGAATCTACTGATGACCCATTGTTGATTGTCAGGAAAAACCCATCTGGGTTCACTAATGTCGCTTTAGGGAAGGAAATCTGCCGTCCTTACCCGGTCTGGCCTACATGTGACTCCAGAGCCACAGAAATAGGTTTAACCCTCAACTGCCCTCTGAAATGGCCCAGCGAGACACTCAGTTCAAGGGGCAATTAGGGATGGGCAGTAAACGCTGGGTCCAGCCCAGCGACGCCCGTGTCCCATGACTGAATAAAAAAGAAGTGAGTTAATAACCCCGGAAGAGCAGACAGATTTCCTCTTCCGTTGTTACTCAAACCTCCGCTGGTCGCGCTGGCCACAGCCGCTGGCTACTCAGTCACAGTCTCGAAGATATTCAATTCTTTTAGTCAACTGAATGTCCAAAAAAAAATCTGTTTTCGCTGCTGAATGCAGCAGTTTGAGGTTTTTTTTTGTCAGAAAATTTGCATTTCTGTAGTGCCTTTCACAACCTCAGAGTCCTCTGAAGAGCTTTGGAGCCAATCTTGAGCGTATTGGAACAGAGGAACACAGGAATTAGGAGCAGAAGTGGGAAAATTCAGCCCTTCGAGCCTGCTCCGCCATTCAATCAGATCATGGCTGATCTCTTCCTGGTCTCAAACACACCTCTCCACCTGTTCCCCATATCCCTTTTTTTTACTGGAAATATATCTATCTCCTTCTTATAGAACATAGATAGAACATAGAACAGTACAGCACAGAACAGGCCCTTCGGCCCACGATGTTGTGCCGAGCTTTATCTGAAACCAAGATCAAGCTATCCCACTCCCTATCATCCTGGTGTGCTCCATGTGCCTATCCAATAACCTCTCAAATGTTCCTAAAGTGTCTGACTCCACTATCACTGCAGGCAGTCCATTCCACACCCCAACCACTCTCTGCGTAAAGAACCTACCTCTGATATCCTTCCTATATCTCCCACCATGAACCCTATAGTTATGCCCCCTTGTAATAGCTCCATCCACCCCAAGAAATAGTCTTTGAACGTTCACTCTATCTATCCCCTTCAACATTTTATAAACCTCTATTAAGTCTCCCCTTAGCCTCCTTCGCTCCAGAGAGAACAGCCCGAGCTCCCTCAACCTTTCCTCATGTGACCTACCCTCCAAACCAGGCAGCATCCTGGTGAATCTCCTCTGCACTCTTTCCAGCACTTCCACATCCTTCTTATAGTGAGGTGACCAGAACTGCACACAATATTCCAAATGTGGTCTCACCAAGGTCCTGTACAGTTGCAGCATAACCCCACGGCTCTTAAACTCCAACCCCCTGTTAATAAAAGCTAACACACTATAGGCTTTTGTGGTGAACCATAGTTGGTTACCACTATGAGTACTGAACCATAGATGGTCAGCACTATGGGTGTTTGTAGATATGTTACTGTTGTCACTGTTGGGGTTAGGGTTGGGCTGTTCGACCTGTTGATATTGTTCTGTGGTACACTCCAGTTGGCTCCGCCTACCTGGAGGAGTATAAAGGTCACTGCACTGCCTGGTGACCCTTTAGTCTGGGATTGTATTGTATATAGTGTGCTCCATTCTTGTTAGTAATAAAAGCCTTTATTTCCCGGGTACGATCTAGCCTCCCGAATGATTTAATCGCGCATCAGCCTTCTTCACAGCTCTATCCACTTGAGTGGCAACCTTTAGAGATCTGTGGATATGAACTCAAGATCTCTCTGTTCCTCCAGTCTTCAGAACCCTACCTTTGACCCTGTAATCCACATTTAAATTAGTCCTACCAAAATGAATCACCTCACATTTATCAGGGTTAAACTCCATTTGCCATTTTTCAGCCCAGCTTTGCATCCTATCTATGTCTCTTTGCAGCCTACAACAGCCCTCCACCTCATCCACTACTCCACCAATCTTGGTGTCATCATCTTGAAACCATTCAACGATTGACTCCACCGCGCTATGGGGCAGCGAGGTCCACAAATTCACCACCTTCTGCCAGAAGTAGTTCTGACTCATCTCAGTTTTAAATCTATCGTCTCTCAATCTATACTATGGTGGCACAGTGGTTAGCACTGTGGGGGTTAGTTTATGAGGAGAGATTGAGTAGACTGGGTCTGTACTCATTGGAGTTTAGAAGGCTGAGGGGAGATCTTATAGAGACATATAAGATAATGAAGGGGCTCGACAGGGTAGAGGCAGAGAGATTCTTTCCACTTAGAAAGGAAACAAGAACTAGAGGACACAGCCTCAAAATAAGGGGGAGTCAGTTTAGGACAGAGTTGAGGAGGAACTTCTTCTCTCAGAGGGTAGTGAATCTCTGGAATTCTCTGCCCATTGAAGCAGTGGAGGCTATCTCGTTAAATATGTTTAAGTCACAGATAGATAGATTTCTGATCAATAAGAGAATTAAGGGTTATGGGGAGCGGGCGGGTAAGTGGAACTAAACCCACTATCAGATCAGCCATTATCTTATTGAATGGCGGGGCAGGCTCGAGGGGCTAGATGGCCTACTCCTGCTCCTATTTCTTATGTTCTTATGTTCTTACTGCTCCAGGGAAGGTTCGATTCCCAGCTTGGGTCACTGTCTGTGCGGAGTTTGCATGTTCTCCCCGTGTCTGCGTGGGTTTCCTCCAACTGCTCCAGTTTCCTCCCACAGTCCGAAAGACGTGCTGGTTAGGGTGCATTGGCCGTGCTAAATTCTCCCTCAGTGTTACCCGAACAGGCGCCGGAGCGTGGCGACTAGGGGATTTTTGCACTAACTTCATTGCAGTGTTAACGTGAGCCTACTTGTGACACTAATAAATAAAACACGGGGGAGAACGTGCGAACTCCACCCAGACAGTGAGCTGAGGCTGTAATCGAACCCAGGTCTCTGGCGCTATGAGGCAACAGTGTTAACCCACTATGCCACCTTACTGCCCACTAATGGCAGCTAGACTCACAACTGCAGAAATCTCAGTTCTTTTTTCCCTTGCTCGGGAAGAGAACCTCGCCTGATAATATAGGCAATGAGTCATAGAGGATAGTAAACTGGGTGAGGGGGGGAGGGGGGGGAATGTCTTCACATCCTGTAGAAATTCCAACACATTCAGGCTGTCATTAAATCCCCTCGCAACTGTAAACTGACCCGAGCTGGTTGTATAGTGAAACGGAAGCTGGAGATTGAATTCCTTCCAGTCAATGGTAGCCAAGTACGTGAACTTACTAAAAATGTCTTGTTAATTGCTTGTTACCGGATATATCTGCCAGGTTGTTGGATTAGAAACTTGGTGAGACCACACTTGGAGAACTGTGATATCGAGGAGTCGGAGGAGCTTCAATAAAGCTTTTACAAAACTGACACCACTTACCAGGAAAAGGACGTTCGGGCTGGGTCCCTGGAACGGGGGAACACTGGGGGGGTGAAGATGCAGAGAGAGTGCTTTTTGTCGGGTTCATGCAGAGAGATTGTTTCCATTCGTCGATAGGGCAAAACCAGACAGCAGTGTCAACCAAGTTGGAGTTTCAAAAGAAAGGGCATAGGTTTAAGGTGCGAGGGGCAAGGTTTAAAGGAAATGCACAAGGCAGGTTAGTTTACACAGAGGGTGGTGGGTGCCTGGAACTCGCTACTGGGTGAGGTAATGGAAGCAGATACGATGGTGACTTTTAAGGGGCCTCTGGACATATAAATGAATAGGATGGGAATGGAGGGATATGGTCTCCGGAAGGGTAGGGGGTTTGAGTTCAGACAGGCAGCATGGTCGGTGCAGGCTTGGAGGGCCGAAGGGCCGGTTCCTGTGTTGTAATTTTCTTTGTTCTTTGATCTTTGAAACATTTTCACCCACAGACTGGCGAGAATGAAGAGGCAGATTAAGAGACAGCTAGATTTTTAAATTATACAGGGGATGTGGTCATCCATCGTCCATCCCTAACTGCCCCTTGAACTCAGTGGTTTGTCAGGCCATTTCAGAGGGGCATTAAAGAGTCAATCAACCACATTGCTGTGACTCTGGAGTTACATGTAGGCCAGACCGGGTAATGATGGCAGATTTCCTTCCCCGAAGGGGACATTAGTAAACCAGATGGGTTTTTCCAACAATCGACAACGGTTTCATGGTTATCAGTAGATTCTTAATTCCAGATATTGTTTATTAAATTCAAATTACACCATCTGGCATGGCGGGATTCGAACCCAGGTCCCCAGGGCATTATAATAGGATTATTAATCCAGTGACAATACCATTAGGCCACTGCCTGACCCGTAAGATAAGCACATGAAGGAGAAAGGAATACAAGATTTTAGAACATAGAACGTTACAGCGCAGTACAGGCCCTTCGGCCCTCAATGTTGCGCCGACCAGTGGAACCAATCTAAAGCCCCTCTAACCTACACTGTTCCAATATCATCCATATGTTTATCCAATAACCATTTGAATGCTCTTAATGTTGACGAGTCCACTACTGCTGCAGGCAGGGCATTCCACGCCCTTACTACTCTCTGAGTAAAAAACCTACCTCTGACATCTGTCCTATATCTCTCACCCCTCAATTTAAAGCTATGTCCCCTCGTGCTAGCCAACACCATCCGAGGAAAAAGGCTCTCACTATCCACCCTATCTAATCCTCTGTTCATCTTGTATGCCTCTATTAAGTCACCTCTTAACCTTCTTCTCTCTAACAAAAACAACCTCAAGCCCCTCAGCCTTTCTTCATACGATTTCCCCACCATACCAGGCAACATCCCAGTAAATCTCCTCTGCACCCTTTCCAACACTTCCACATCCTTCCTATAATGCAGTGACCTAATCAAATTTTCTCGCTAAGTACTCAACGAGGAAGAATAGGAGAAGCATAAACCCTGGAGCCAAGTTCCCAGTGAAGCAATCCCTTCACCTTCAAAACGTTCATCCATGTTTGGAAAGCCTACCATGCACCACCCCCCCGCCGCCTCCCCCCTCCCCCCCGCCCCTCCACAAATTTCTGAAACCCCCTTCAGCCCCAAAACCCTCAGAGCAAACCTGGATTTTTAATAATTCCACAACTGGTGGCTGAACCAATGGCCCTAAGCTCAGGGATTTTATCCCCAAAATCTCTCAGCTCTCCCCTCCTTGAAGATGCTCCTTAAAGCCGATCTCTGACCAACTTCTGGTCTTCCGTCCTCAGAATCTGCGAAAGGGCCCGGGTGTCGGATTTTACATCTGAAGATTCCAGTGAAGTGATGTTTTATTAACGTTAAAGATGCAATATAAATACAAGTTGTTATTGAATGGTCTGTTTCTGTGCTGTATATTCTATCTAATTCTCTGTATCTGTGCTGTATATTCTATCTAATTCTCTGTTTCTGTGCGGTATATTCTATCTAATTCTCTGTTTCTGTGCTGTATATTCTATCTAATTCTCTGTATCTGTGCTGTATATTCTATCTAATTCTCTGTATCTGTGCTGTATATTCTATCTAATTCCCTGTATCTGTGCTGTATATTCTATCTAATTCTCTGTATCTGTGCTGTATATTCTATCTAATTCCCTGTATCTGTGCTGTATATTCTATCTAATTCTCTGTTTCTGTGCTGTATATTCTATCTAATTCTCTGTACCTGTGCTGTATATTCTATCTAATTCCCTGTATCTGTGCTGTATATTCTATCTAATTCTCTGTACCTGTGCTGTATATTCTATCTAATTCCCTGTTTCTGTGCTGCATATTCTATCTAATTCTCTGTATCTGTGCTGCATATTCTATCTAATTCTCTGTTTCTGTGCTGTATATTCTATCTAATTCTCTGTACCTGTGCTGTATATTCTATCTAATTCCCTGTTTCTGTGCTGTATATTCTATCTAATTCTCTGTATCTGTGCTGTATATTCTATCTAATTCTCTGTATCTGTGCTGTATATTCTATCTAATTCCCTGTTTCTGTGCTGTATATTCTATCTAATTCTCTGTATCTGTGCTGTATATTCTATCTAATTCCCTGTATCTGTGCTGTATATTCTATCTAATTCTCTGTTTCTGTGCTGTATATTCTATCTAATTCTCTGTACCTGTGCTGTATATTCTATCTAATTCCCTGTTTCTGTGCTGTATATTCTATCTAATTCTCTGTATCTGTGCTGTATATTCTATCTAATTCTCTGTATCTGTGCTGTATATTCTATCTAATTCTCTGTATCTGTGCTGTATATTCTATCTAATTCCCTGTTTCTGTGCTGTATATTCTATCTAATTCCCTGTTTCTGTGCTGTATATTCTATCTAATTCTCTGTATCTGTGCTGTATATTCTATCTAATTCCCTGTTTCTGTGCTGTATATTCTATCTAATTCTCTGTTTCTATGACGGAGCCAGTTCTGTATCTTTGGGCAGTAATCACTCTTACAGAGAGACCGTGAAGCACGGAACAGCTTCAATACCATCAATATTCTTGCTATGATGAGTGTCGACTGCCTGGAAGTTTTCAGGGAGAATGTGTTTCAGAGCAGCTTGTTGAAGCCTCTGTGTCCAAACAATTCCCAGCTAGAACTGAAAAGCTTGTTTTTGGAACAAATCCAGCTCTGCATATGGACCGCATGACCCTGTCAATCACTCTATTCAAAATCCCCAGGGTCCTCTTGTACAAACAAAACGTCTATTTATTTATTAGTCACAAGTAAGGCTTACATTAACACTGCAATGAAGTTACCGTGAAATTCCCCTAGTCGCCACAGTCCAGTGCCTGTTCGGGTCAATGCATCTATCCAGCACGTCTTTCAGAATGGGAGAGGAAACCGGAGCACCCGGAGGGAACCCACGCAGACACGGGGGAGAACGTGCAAACTCCACACAGACAGTGACCCAAACCGGGAATTGAACCCGGGTCCCTAGCGCTGTGAGACAGCAGTGCCAACCATTGTGCTACTGTGCTGTCCCACAGCATGGTCCACTAGGTCTATCTAAGTCCACTAGCTCTATCTAAGTAAATGCTAGCAAGGCTAAATTGAGTAAATATCCTGCTTTTCCAGCATCTGAGCTGAATGTTTTCCAGACACACCGACTGCCTGCAGAATAAATCTGAAATTTTAAGCATTCCCCTTAAACATGAAAAAAAACAACATGAGGGAATGGCTGGTATATTTCCAAGTCAGGATGGTGAGTGGCTTGAAGGAGGACCTGCAGGTGATGATATTCCCCAGGTATCTGCTGCCCTTGTCCTTCCAGATGGTAGTGGTCATGGGTTTGGAAGGTGCTGTCTCAGGAGTCTTGGTGAGTTCCTGCAGTGCACCTTGTAGATATTCCATACAGTTGCCACTGTGCATTGGTTGTGCAAGGAGTGGATGTTTGTGGGTATGATGCTAAATCAATTGGGCTGCTTTGTCCTGGATGGTGCCGAGCTTCTTGAGTGTTGTTGGAGCCGTACCCATCCAGGCAAGTGGGGAGTATTCCATCACACTCCTGACTTGTGCCTTGTAGATGGTGGACAGGCTTTGGGGAGTCAGGAGGTGAGTTACTCACCGCAGGATTCCCAGCCTCTGACCTGCTCTGGTAGATGGAGGGATGGAGGTAGGGGGGATTGGGCAGGGGTGGGGTGGGGTTATTTTCTCACTCTTCTTTACCGATGTATGTAACTGAGCTAGGGTTGTAAAGTCCTCAGGAAAGGAGAAATGGAGAAACTGATTGATCAGAAATTGACAGAATTCTGATTGGTTTCCAGGTCCCAAGCATACAACGCCCGTGAAATTAACTTGAGACTATCGGAAGAGGAGGGGAAGTTGATTGAATGGATACATATAGACCCTGAAGATTTTGCTGGTGCAGTTAAATAATACAACTGGATCTTGTTAGATTTTATCCTTCAGATGCTAATCCCAAGTTCAATGTTACAATGTTGCTTGCTTAACACCCACAAAAATGACCTAACTTCCCAGGAAGTCCAGAATCTGTCCCTTGCCTGTCCTATAACCACACTCACATAATTCTAGACCTTTCTCTCGTGTTTTCCTTCGACTCGTGAACTTCCCTTTGTGCTACCACCAGGCCCTGACCTTTCACTGACCCGACAGTGAGTTTTCAGCCTGAATTAAATAAATGCTTTAAAATCATTCCACAATCGCCAAACCCACTCACAGCTTTCTATGTCTGTCATGTAATTCACTGTTAGGTATAATTTAATGGATGAATAACTCTTTCCTAGATTACCATCATTCCGTCTGTAACTCAGTCTTAGATATTTATTGCTGTTGCATATATAACTCACTCCCAGATATCCATTATCCTGTATATAACTCACTCCCAGATATCAATTATTCTGTATATAACTCACTCCCAGATATCCATTATCCTGTATATAACTCACTCTCAGATATCCACTATCCTGTATATAACTCACTCCCAGATATCCATTATCCTGTATATAACTCACTCTCAGATATCCATTATCCTGTATATAACTCACTCTCAGATATCCATTATCCTGTATATAACTCACTCTCAGATATCCATTATCCTGTATATAACTCACTCCCAGATATCCACTATCCTGTATATAACTCACTCCCAGATATCCATTATCCTGTATATAACTCACTCTCAGATATCCACTATCCTGTATATAACTCACTCCCAGATATCCATTATCCTGTATATAACTCACTCCCAGATATCCACTATCCTGTATATAACTCACTCCCAGATATCCATTATCCTGTATATAACTCACTCTCAGATATCCACTATCCTGTATATAACTCACTCTCAGATATCCATTATCCTGTATATAACTCACTCCCAGATATCCACTATCCTGTATATAACTCACTCCCAGATATCCATTATCCTGTATATAACTCACTCTCAGATATCCATTATCCTGTATATAACTCACTCCCAGATATCCATTATCCTGTATATAACTCACTCTCAGATATCCACTATCCTGTATATAACTCACTCCCAGATATCCATTATCCTGTATATAACTCACTCCCAGATATCCATTATCCTGTATATAACTCACTCCCAGATATCCATTATCCTGTATATAACTCACTCTCAGATATCCATTATCCTGTATATAACTCACCCCCAGATATCCATTATTCTGCATATAACTCACTCCCAGATATCCATTATTCTGCATATAACTCACTCCCAGATATCCATTATCCTGTATATAACTCACTCCCAGATATCCATTATTCTGCATATAACTCACTCCCAGATATCCATTATCCTGTATATAACTCACTCCCAGATATCCATTATTCTGTATATAACTCACTCGCAATTATCCATTATCCTGTATATAACTCACTCCCAGATATCCATTATCCTGTATATAACTCACTCCCAGATATCCATTATCCTGTATATAACTCACTCCCAGATATCCATTATCCTGCATATAACTCACCCCCAGATATCCATTATTCTGTATATAACTCACCCCCAGATATCCATTATCCTGTATATAACTCACCCCCAGATATCCATTATCCTGTATATAACTCACTCCCAGATATCCATTATCCAGTATATAACTCACCCCCAGATATCCACTATCCAGTATATAACTCACCCCCAGATATCGATTATCCTGTATATAACTCACCCCCAGATATCCATTATCCAGTATATAACTCACCCCCAGATATCGATTATCCTGTATATAACTCACCCCCAGATATCCATTATCCAGTATATAACTCACCCCCAGATATCCATTATCCTGTATATAACTCACTCCCAGATATCCATTATCCAGTATATAACTCACCCCCAGATATCCACTATCCAGTATATAACTCACCCCCAGATATCGATTATCCTGTATATAACTCACCCCCACATATCCATTATCCAGTATATAACTCACCCCCAGATATCCACTATCCTGTATATAACTCACTCCCAGATATCCATTATCCTGTATATAACTCACTCCCAGATATCCATTATCCTGTATATAACTCACCCCCAGATATCCATTATCCTGTATATAACTCACTCTCAGATATCCATTTTTCTGTATATAACTCACTCCCAGATATCCATTATCCTGTATATAACTCACTCTCAGATATCCATTATTCTGTATATAACTCACTCCCAGATATCTATTATTCTGTATATAACTCACTCCCAGATATCGATTATTCTGTATATAACTCACTCCCAGATATCCATTATTCTGTATATAACTCACCCCCAGATATCCATTATCCTGTATATAACTCACTCTCAGATATCCATTATTCTGTATATAACTCACTCCCAGATATCCATTATTCTGTATATAACTCACTCTCAGATATCTATTATCCTGTATATAACTCACTCCCAGATATCCATTATCTTTTGAACAGAAAATGGTGAGTGGACAATAAAGCACAAACCAGCAAAGAAGAACATTAACAGCCAGTTCACAGTGGATGACATCGAGTATCAGGAGATTATTTTCTTCTTGATTATCCAGAGGAAACCTCTATTCTACGTCATTAACATAATCGTTCCCTGTGTCCTCATCTCATCGCTGGTGGTTCTGGTCTATTTCCTACCAGCACAAGGTAAGAAGTCAAAAAGTTTCCACAAACGTACAAAATTGTTGGGAAGGAGAATTTAGGCTTAGTGTTCCAAACCTGCCTCACATCACCTCGATCCTCATTCGTCCTCGATCTGAGTGGCTTTCATGGAAAACCTTGGGATCCAGATTCAAAGGTGATGCCATCCAAGGTCTACCCTGGACCTCTCCCCAGGTCCAGTCATCTCTTCTTCCCCCACTGGAGTGACTGGTTTTCTGGATGTTACTCCCCGTATCATCATGAAACAATGCCACTGAGGCGAGAATGGGGGAAAATCTGGGAGGATTGAATGAGGGAGGTATAAGCTTTTTATCTTAACATTGAAACTGGAAGCAGGAAGAGGCCATTCGGCCCTTCGAGCCTCCTCCACCATTCATTTTGATAATGGCTGATCATCAAATTCAATATCCTGATCCCCCCTTCCCCCCCATATCCCTCGATCCCTTTAGCCCCAAGAGCTGTATCTAATTTCTTCTTGAAATCACACAACGTTTTGGTCTCAACTACTTTCTGTGGTGGAGAATTCCACACATTCACCACTCTCTGGGTGAAGACATTTCTCTTCACCTCATTCTAAAAGGTTTACCCCTTCCCCTCAAACTGTGACCCCTAGTTCTGGACTCCCCCACCATCGGGAACATTCTTTCTGAATCTATCCTGTCTAACCCTGTTAGAATTTTATACATTTCTATGAGATTCCCCTCTCACTCTTCTAATCTACAATAAATACAATCCTAACCGATTTAGTCTCTCCTCATTTGACAGACCTGCCATCCCAGGAATCAGCCTGGTAAACCTTCGCTGCGCTCCCTCTATAGCAAGGACATCCTTCATCGGATAAGGACACCAAAACTGCACACAATACTCCAGGTGTGGCCTCACCAACGCCCTGTACAATTACAGTAAAACATCCCTATTCCTAAACTCAAATCCTCTCGCTATGAAGACTAGTTGCCTTCTTTGCTTTTCAATATCATTCAGATACAGCAACAAACCAGGTTTAATTAAGTCTCATTACGAAGTGGGATCCAAAATCTTCCCGTCTCCCTCCTCCAGTAATGTCAGCACTCAGGAACAGATAGAGGCCATTCAATCCCTCTCGCCTATTCAACCCATTCAATGGTTAATCCAGAATAGAATAGAATCCCTACAGTGCAGAAGGAGGCCATTCAGCCAACAACAACAATCCCACTCAGGCTCTATCCCCCTAACCCCACGTATTTACCCTGCTAATCCCTCTGACACTAAGGGGCAATTTAGCACGGCCAATCCACCTAACCTGCACATTTTTGGACACTAAGGGGCAATTTAGCATGGCCAATCCACCTAACCTACACATCTTTGGACGCTAAGGGTCTGATTTTAAGTTGTGTCCGTTTTCGGGCACGAAAAGTTGGACATGAGGCATGTAGTGCGATCCGTGACCACCTCCGCACCCGTTCCCCCTTTACCAAGCGCCTAAAATGGCCGCAATCGGAACCGTGCCTGAAGTGGGTGCGATGGCAATTTAAATGCATTTGCATGCATTTAAATTGACTTAATGGGCTGGATGCCCAAACTTACTGGCACCTCCCCCCCTACCACCATGTTCACCCGTCCAGATTCGGCGCGAAACAGGCATGGTCCTCAAAGGTCCGATTCGGGCACTCCAGCTTCTGAGGAGGTAAGTTCAGAGCTTCCGGCGGCTCTCTGACTCAGATCGATGGGGGGGAGGTGGGTCAGATGGCTCTCTGGTTGGGTGGTGGAGGGAGGCAGGTTAGATGGCTCTCTGGTTAGGGGGGGTGGTGGAGGGAGGTGGGTCAGATGGCTCTCAGGTGGGGGGGAGTGAGGCAGGTTAGATGGCTCTTTGGTGGGGGGGAGGTGGGTCAAATGGCTCTCTTGTGGGGGGAGGGAGGTGGGTCAGATGGCTCTCTGGTGGGGGAGGAGGGAGGCAGGTCAGAGGCTCTCTGGTGGGGGGGGGGAGGGAGGTGGGTCAGAGGCTCTCTGGTGGGGGGGGGAGGTGGGTCAGTTGGCTCTCTAGTCGGGGGTGGGAGGTGGGTCACATGGTTCTCTGGTGGGAGGGGTGGGAGGTGGGTCAGATGGCTCTCTGGTGGGGGGGGAGGGAGGCAGGTCAGATGGTTCTCTGGTGGGGTGGGGAGGGAGGCAGGTCAGATGGCTCTCTGGTTGGGAGGTGGGAGGCGGGTCAGATGGCTCTCTGGTGGTGGGAGGAGGGTGTTGGGTCAGATCGCTCTCCGGTGGAGGGAGGAGGGAAGTGGGTCAGATGGGTCTCTGGTGGGGGAAGAGGCAGGGGGGTCTGCTGCCACTCTGCGTGCGATCGATGGGGGGGGGAGGGGACAGGGGCTGTGATTGGTCTGGGTAGCGGTGGGGTGGGGGCATAAAGGGACGGTTGTGGGGGTGGGGCAATGTCTGTGGGGGCGGGGAGGCATTATCATGCCCGGGAACGATGTGGCAGGGGAGTGTTTTTCTATTTTTTTTACTGTGCATGCACAGTTGAAGGCTCCGATCGGAGCTGCAGGATTTCGGGCGCATTAAATCCCACCCACAGGCTTCCGCAGCGCGATTCAGAATCACTGCTTTTTTTTCAGGCAGAGTGCATCTGGGGGCGCCTGAGAATGCGATCCGAAACACTCCCAGTTTCAGCACTTAGACTCAAAATGGTAAAATCGGGCCCAAAGGGGCAATTTAGCACGGCCAATCCACCTAACCTGCACATCTTTGGACACTAAGGGGCAATTTAGCACGGCCAATCCACCTAACCTGCACATTTTTGGACTATGGGAGGAAACCGGAGCACCCGGAGGAAACCCACGCAGACACGGGGAGAATGTGCAAACTCCACACAAACAGTGACCCAAGCTGGGAATCGAACCCAGGTCCCTGGCGCTGTGAGGCAGCAGTGCTAACCACTGTGCCACCATGCCGCCCCATCAAATATATTTATCCACCTCAGCTTTTCATCAATCACAACCCCTGAACCCCACAAAAATGTATCCATCCCAGTCTTGTAATTGCCCACCAGTGTTGGCAGCCTTTTTGTTTGTGTGTGTGTGTGTGTGTGTGGGATGGGGGGGTTCCAAACTTTCACTTGCTTCTGCATACTCTCTTTTGTTTCCCACCCAACTCCAGTCCTCAATCTGCCCACAGAGAGTTACAATATAGAGTAAACCAAATGAATTCTCCTCCCACCATCCACACTGGCTAAAAGTAAAAGTAAAGTTTATTTATTAGCCACAAGTAGGCTCACATTAACACTGCAATGAAGTTACTGTGAAAATCCCCTAGTCGCCGCACTCCGGCGCCTGTTCAGGTAACACTGAGGGAGAATTTAGCATGGCCAATGCACCCTAACCAGCACGTCTTTCGGACTGTGGGAGGAAACCGGAGCACCCGGAGGAAACCCACGCAGACACGGGGTGGAACATGCAGACTCCACACAGACAGTGACCCAAGCCGGGAATCGAACCCGGGTCCCTGGCGCTGTGAGGCAGCAGTGCTCACCACAGTGCCACCTTGCCGCTAAAGCTGTCCCTTTGTCGAAATTCGGACTGGTTTGAATCGTAGCCCGCTCGCTAGGCCCTCAGAACTCTGGCAGGGGAGCCACTGAGCTGCTGAAAGTGAAGTGGAAGTGAAGTCCAGCTCGCAAGGTGACCACTCGATAATCTTGGGCACTGAAGGACGTGGGCGTGAGTGGGCCCAATTTGGTACCAACCATTTTTGGAAAGGGATGAGGCTCATGCACCTCGAAGTTCCTGATTTTAAATGATTCATCCTCCCTCCCTGGGGCGGAATTCTCCCCAAAAATGGGGGGGGGGGGGGGGGGGGGGTGGCGAGGGGTGACCTGGTAGAGGTTTATAAAATTACGAGGGGTGTGGATAGGGTGAACAGTTGGAAGCTTTTTCCCAGGGAAGAAATGACGATTACAAGGGGGCACAAGTTCAGGATAAGGGGGGGAAGGTTCAGTGGAGATGTGCAGGGAAGGTTTTTCACACAGAGGGTGGTGGGGGCCTGGAATGCGCTGCCAAGTGAGGTGGGGTGAGGCAGATACGTTGGCGACATTTAAGACCTATCTGGATAGACACATGAACAGACGGGGAATAGAGAGATACAGACAGTTCGTCTAGATGAGACAATGTGATCGGAGCAGGCTTGGAGGGCCAAAGGGCCTGTTCCTGTGCTGTACTGTTCTTTGGTCCCACGGGCGCGTCCCACATTGAAATTCTCCCACAGTCACTCTTTTGGAGAGTTAGGTGTTTGGCATGGTATTGGGGAGAGGGGGGGGGGGTGCAGCGGGGGAAGGCTAAACACGCCTATGTGCCCGGCTTAAAGCACTCGGGCAGGGTTTCGCAAGGGCGCCCGGACCTCAGAATGCACTGGAGACCCCCTCCCTACCGCCACGGGCATTGGGAACCACCACCCCACCGCCCCACCCTCTCATTGGCGGCATGTTCTCCTGCCCCCGCCCCTTCCTCAGCACGAGTCGCCAGCATTGGGGCACGGGGGTCTCCTGATGGGTCCCCCTGACATCCCCCCCCTTCCCCCATCAAAACCGCCTTCACGAACCACCCCGTTCAGGGCACAATCCAGTTGCGCCATTAGGAAGGGGGTTGGGAGACTCGCAAACTGTTTGGCACCGGGTGCAAAATGGATTTTTTAGGCCAGCACGCAATTCTCTGGGACTGCCGTGGTCTACTAACGGCACGGCGGGGTCAGAGAATCACCTGCCGCACCCCCCCTTCACCCCCCGCCCACCCCCTCACCCCCCCGCCTCCCCCAGAGAAAGTCCTGGTTGAACAACAAAGGGACATTGAGATATGGGCAGCACAGTTAGCACTGCTGCCTCACAGCGTCAGGGACCTGGGTTCGATTCTGGCCTCGGGTGACAGACTGTGTGGAGTTTGCATGTTCTCCCCTCTGTCTGCATGGGTTTCTTCCCACAGTCCGAAGATGTGCAGGTTAGATTAATTGGCCATGCTAAATTGCCCCTTCGTGTCAGGGGGATTAGTAGGGTAAGTACATGGGGTTATGGGGATAGGGCCTGTGTGGGATTGTTGTCGGTGCAGGCTCGATGGGCCGAATGGCCTTCTGTACTGTAGGTATTCTATGATTCTATGCTTAAAGGTGAGGTGAAAAACAGGAGGAATTATTTAACACAGTGTTACGAGGATGTAGAATTCACTCGGGGAGATAGTGGTTAAACAGGTGCTAAGTTAACAGTTAAGAATATATCAGTCAGTTAGCTGAAGAAAGGGGTAATAAAAGAACGTGGAGACAGAGGCGGGGGGGGGGGGGGGCGGCACTTGCATGAAATCCTGGTTTAAAAAAAAGTATTTAAATTTTCCTTTATTTTACTTCCATACAGCTGGATGTCAGAAATGTACACTTTCCATCTCTGTCCTGCTGGCCCAGACTATCTTTCTGTTTCTGATCGCCCAGAAAGTTCCAGAAACTTCACTCAACGTTCCGCTCATTGGAAAGTAAGTGACGCTGGGTCTCATCCTTTCAGCCAGCAAGTTGTTAGGATCGCCGCTCCCACCGCTTCCTCCCCCCCAGACTCCATCTGGCCGCACGGCAGAATATCCAGACTGGGATTTTCCGGATTTTTCTGCCAAAGGTGCCCTCCCCACTCTACCCTCCACCTCACCCCATCCCCCACCCTCCCCCCCACCCCCCCACCCCACCCTCCCCACTCACACCCCCCCCCCAGCCCCCCCACACCACCCTCCCACCCCATAGCCCCCCCCCACCCTACCCCACCCCCAATCCCCTCACCCACCCCCACACCACCCCCCCAACCCCCCCAACCACCCTCACCCCCAACCCCCCACCCCCCCACCCCCCCCCACCCTCCCACCCCCAGCCCTAACCCCCCACCCCCCTCTCCCAATCCCCCACCCCCACTCACCACCCTCTGTGTGAAAATATTGTCCCTCTGGACACTTTTGTATCTCTCCCCTCTCACCTTAAACCTATGCCTCTAGTTTTAGACTCCCCTACCTTTGGGAAAAGATATTGACTATCCAGCTGATCTATAGAGATTTACAGCACGGTGGAGGGTTGGGGGGGTTGGGGGGGGTGGAATGTGAGGATAAAAATTCCCAGCCTCAGAGACACACGAACCATCCTTTGCAACCCCGGGAAAATATGGGAAGAATAAACTGCCAGGGTTCCTGCTCTTTGTCCTGTCCATAAATGGACGTGAGGTGAGGTCAACCTTAGACTCATTTGAACATTAAGACCTGGGAATGGGCTTTCAATGTCTTTCTCCTGCTCCCTCAATCAATTAGATCATGGCTGACCTCCACATTTGCTCTGTACTCCTTCACACCCTTAACCAACATAGATCTGTCAATCCCAATTTCGAAAGGCCCACCTGTCATCTATAGCCTTTTGGGGACAGGATTCCAGATGACTACAACAAAACCGACCTGAATTTTTATACGAACTTTCATCGAATAGAATCCATGGAATTCTGACAATGCAAAAGTAGGCCATTCGGCCCATTGAGTCTGCACCGACTCTCTAAGAGAGCATCTTATCCAAGCCCAAACCCTGCCTTATCCCCATAACCCTGTGCATTTACTATGGCAAATCCATTTAACCTACACATGCTGGGACACTAAGGGGCAATTTAGCATGGCCGATCCAACTAACCTACACATCTTTGGACACTAAGGGGCAATTTAGCATGGCCAATGCACCGAACTTGCACATCTTTCGGACTGTGGGAGGGAACTGGAGCACCCGGAGGAAACCCACGCAGACACGGGGAGAACGTGCTCACACCACATAGACAGTGACCTGAGGTGTGATAGGTTTTAAAGAGTAAGTGAAAGGGGGGAGGAGTGAGGCAGAGCCGTTTTGGGAAGGAATTCCAGAGCTCAGGGGCCCCCCTCGCAGCTGGAGGCACGGCCGCCATTGGCGGAACAATGAAAAACAAAAATGCACAAGAGTCCAGGATTGAAGAAGTACAGAGCTTTCGGAGAGTTGAAATGATGGAGGAGGTTAAGATACATATACATGTGAACATACGATTTAGGAGCAGGAGTAGGCCATTCGGCTCCTCGGGCTAGCTCCGGCCTTTGATAAGGTCACGCCTGATCTGATTGTGGCTTCTACCTTCCTGTTTATCCCCCTTTGCCTCACCCGGCAGCCAAGAATCCATCCAACTCAGCCTTAGGATTATTCCCCTGAGTACAATCTCAGAGATGGGGAGGGGGTGCAAGGCCCTGGAGAGATCTGGAAACAGGCGATCGACAAGCCGACCCCATTCTAAAACTGAATTCCGACCAATCTGGTGACCCAGGACTTCATGCCAGAAAAAGTGACTCTGCAATACTGCTGGAGTTGCAGGATTCTAACAGGGTACGGTGTCTCACTCCCAATGCCGTAGGAGGGAGCCTTAGCAAGCCATTCAATGAGGCTGCAAAGCAGGTGGTGAGGGGCAGGATGTGAACAACCTTCTATCCTGTAACGTGGTCACTGTTTCCGTCTGTGTATGTTACAAAAAGTCAAGGTCCCAAGGTGAATTGACAACTGCAGAAATTCCGCTGGCTAACATTTAAGAACTTATTAATAGTGTTAACTCGATACAGTGTCAGAGACGGGGGGAGGGAGCAGCTGACCCCAGCAGGAGTGGTTTGTAGCCTTGTGCATGATCCCACCAATTTAAGAGAATGGCAATTATCCTAAACCTTTAACACCTTGGCATTGATGAAAGTGGGTGCACCCTCTGAGTAATTTAGAGTTTGTGTGTCAGCAGCTTATCTGAGGGGTGGGAGAAGAAATCAATTGCCTCCCCCTCTCTCCCCGCCAGCCCCCCCCCCTTCCCTCCCCCTCCTCTCCACCCTCTTCGTCACAGACGTACCTGGCTGATTTACTGCGTTCCTATCTCGGGGAATCAGGGTTAATTGTCATAGCAGCACTCTCCTCTATGAATGTTGTGCCATGTGCCTCAGAGGCTGACCATCAGAATTGAGTTTAACCGGAGAATCCCATGGCCAATCCACCTAACCTGCACATCTTTGGACACTAAGGGACAATTTAGTGTGGCCAATCCACCTAACCTGCACATCTTTGGACACTAAGGGGCAATTTAGCATGGCCAATCCACCTAACCTGCACATCTTTGGACACTAAGGGGCAATTTAGCATGGCCAATCCACCTAACCTGCACATCTTTGGACACTAAGGGACAATTTAGTGTGGCCAATCCACCTAACCTGCACATCTTTGGACACTAAGGGGCAATTTAGCATGGCCAATCCACCTAACCTGCACATCTTTGGACACTAAGGGGCAATTTAGCATGGCCAATCCACCTAACCTGCACATCTTTGGACACTAAGGGGCAATTTAGCATGGCCAATCCACCTAACCTGCACATCTAAAGTTTATTTATTTATTCGTCACAAGTAGGCTTACATTAACACTGTAATTAAGTTACTGTGAAAATCCCCCAGTTGCCACACTCCGGTGCCTGTTCGGGTAACACTGAGAGAGAATTTAGCACGGCCAATGCACCCTAACCAGCACGTCTTGCGGACTGTGGGAGGAAACCGGAGCACCCGGAGGAAACCTACGCTGACATTGGGAGAATGTGCAAACTTCACACAGACAGTGACCCAAGCCGGGAATCGAACCTGGGTCCCTATCGCGGCTGTGAGGCTGCAGTACTAACCGCCGTGCCACCCCACCAAAGCACCCGGAGGAAACCCACGCAGACACGGGGAGAATGTGCAAACTCCACACAGACAGTGACCCGAGGCCGGAATCGAACCCGGGTCCCTGGCACCGTGAGGCAGCAGTGCTAACCACTGCGCCAGCCGTGCCGCCCTCTTTTTCCATTGAAAAGGTGTCACTTCTATGTTGCAGAAAAGAGAAATATTTGCATTGATGTGGCGCTTTGCAGCTCATCACAGCTCACAGTCACAGCTCACAGTCACAGCAGTGCTTTCTGAAGCATGGTGACTGTTGTAATGTCGGGAATGCGAATGCCAATTTGTGCACAGCAAGATCCCACAACCAGCAACGTGATGACGGGACAGTTTGATGTCTTTTTGTTACAGGTACTTAATATTCGTCATGATCGTCTGCACGTCGATTGTAACAAACTGCGTCATCGTCCTGAATGTTTCCCTGAGGACACCAAACACCCACAGCTTGTCTGAGAAGATCAAACACGTAAGGAACTTTTACAATCATTTTCCCTACGGAATTATGAATGGAGCTTTTCACATATCGCCCTCCCTCGTCTAGACGTTAACTTTTGTGCGTGCTCGATTTGGAAGTTTCAATGTTCTTTTCTTCAATCATGGGCCATGGGCGTCGCTGGCTGGGCCAGCATCTATTATCCATCCCTAGTTGGCCCTTGAGAAGGTGGTGGTGAGCTGCCTCCTTGAACCCGCTGTGTGGGTTGAGCCACAGTGTGTTGGGGAGGGAATTCCAGGAATTAGACTCAGCGAGTGTGACGGAATGGCTGATATATATCTCCATCCTTCCAAGGGGGGCTGTGTCTGGAGCTGGTATACACACACACACACACACACACACGCATATCCACACACACACAAGCATATCCACACACATACACACGCAGATCCACACACACACACACACGCAGATCCACACACACACACACACGCATATCCACACACACACACACACACAAGCATATCCACACACATACACACGCAGATCCACACACACACACGCAGATCCACACACACACACACACAAGCATATCCACACACATACACACGCAGATCCACACGCACACACACACGCATATCCACACACACATACACACGCAGATCCACACACACACACACACAAGCATATCCACACACACACACACACAAGCATATCCACACACACACACACAAGCATATCCACACACACATACACACGCAGATCCACACACACACACACACGCATATCCACACACACACACACAAGCATATCCACACACACACACACAAGCATATCCACACACACACACACACGCATATCCACACACACATACACACGCAGATCCACACACACACACACAAGCATATCCACACACATACACACACGCATATCCACACACACACACACAAGCATATCCACACACACACACACAAGCATATCCACACACACACACACACGCATATCCACACACACACACACAAGCATATCCACACACATACACACGCAGATCCACACGCACACACACACGCATATCCACACACACACACACAAGCATATCCACACACATACACACGCAGATCCACACGCACACACACACGCATATCCACACACACACACACAAGCATACCCACACACATACACACGCAGATCCACACACACACACACACACATATCCACACACATACACGCACACATATATGCACGTACGCACACACAATCTACAAGATGCATTGCAGCAATTCACTAAGACACCTTCAACAGAAGGAGTCATAGAGTCATCGAGGTTTCCAGCATGGAAACAGGCCCTTCGGCCCAACTTGTCCATGCCGCCCTTTCTTTTTTAAAACCCCTAAGCTAATCCCAATTGCCCGCATTTGGCCCATATCCCTCTATACCCATCTTACCCATGTAACTATCTAAATGCTTTTTAAAAGACAAAATTGTACCCGCCTCTACTACTGCCTCTGGCAGCTTGTTCCAGACACTCACCACCCTCTGTGTGAAATAATTGCCCCTCTGGACCCTTTTGTATCTCCCCCCCTCACCTTAAAGTCTGACGAAAAGTCATCCAGAATCGAAACGTTAAGTCTAATCCGGGGTTATCCAGACTCGAAACGTTGGCTCTGTTCTCTCTCCACAGATGCTGTCAGACCTACTGAGACTTTTTGGCATTTTATGTTTTTGTTTCAGATTCCAGCATCCGCTGTCATTTGCTTTTATCCTTCAATAGGATCTTCCAAGCCCACAGCCTCTATCACCTAGAAGGACAAGGGCAGCAGCCACATGGGGAACACCACCACATGGAGATTCCCCACCGAGCCACTCACCATCCTGACTTGGAAATATATCGGCTGTTCCTTCACTGTCGCTGGGTCAAAATCCTGGAACTCTCTCTCCCTAACAGCACTGTGGTTGTACCTACACTGCACGGACTGCACCCACCACCTTCCCGAGGGCAATTAAGGATGGGCAATAAATGCTCTCCTAGCCTACGATGCCCACATTCTATGACAGAAGCAAAATGATTTGTGTACCACACATCTCCAAATGTCTCCCTTCCTGCAACTCCACCGGGTGAAATAGTTACACAGCCATGTAACCTATTTCATCCGGGTTTTCCAGAGGGTCCAGGTGTGGATCAAAGACTGGGAATGATCCCATGCTCAATCCCATATCTGTTAGATCGGAGAGAGGGGCAGAGTGGGAGGTATAGCCAAGGTTCTCATTCCTGATCATTTAACCTGTGACGGCATGCTGGAAAATATGTCTGGGAATCTGAGGTCCAGGATTCAATACATCGGACAAAATATTGACTCATCTAGGTTTGTGCAAGGTGTTTTTCATTTGATTTGATTTTGATTTTGCTTTATTATTGTCACATGTATTGGGATACAGTGAAAAGTATTGTCTCTGGCGTGCTATACAGACGAAGCATACCGTTCATAGAGAAGGGAAAGGGAGAGGGAGCAGAATACAGTGTTACAGTCATAGCTAGGGTGCAGAGAAAGATCAACTTAATATATGGTTGGTCCACTCAAAGATCTGATGGCAGCAGGGAAGAAGCTGTTCTTGAGTCGGTTGGTGCGTGACCTCAGACTTTTGCATCTGTTTCCCGACGGAAGAAGGCGGAAGAGAGAATGTCCGGGTGCGTGGGATCCTTGATTACGCTGGCTGCTTTTTCCCGAGGCAGCGGGAAGTGTAGATGGAGTCAATGGATGGGAGGCTGGTTTGCGTGATGGATTGGGCTACATTCACGACCCTTTGTAGTTCCTTGCGGTCTTGGGCAGAGCAGGAGCCCATACCAAGCTGTGATACAACCAGAAAGAATGCTTTCTATGGTGCATCTGTAAAAGTTGGTGAGAGTCGTAGGGGACCTGCCAAATTTCCTTCATCTTCTGAGAAAGCAGAGGTGTTGGTGGGCTTTCTTAACTATAGTGTCGGCATGGGGGGACCAGGACAGGTTGTTGATCATCTGGACATCGAGAAACTTGAAGCTCTCTGGAATATTGGGAGAGTACGTCATTGAGATGCAAGCTGAGGGGGTATAAATGGGTGATTGAGGGCCTTTGAAGGCTTTTGACCGCATTGTCTCAATCAATGTGGGGTCGGGGGGGGCTGCTTATGGATCTCAGGTGGACCTGACTAAATTGCAGTCTGTACTTGCAGGTATTCCTGGAGTTCCTGCCTCAATATCTGGGAATGCACTTGGAGCCTTCTGAGGATTCCTGGGAGACGCCCCAGCCGAGGCGTAGGAGTTCTTTCGGGATCATGTTGAAAGCGGAGGAATATATCCTCAAAAAACCACGGAGTGAGCTGATGTTTGAAAGGCAGCGAGACAGGCACGGGCTAAAGAGAGTGAACAATGCGACTTCAGGTATGTTGCTGGGCGGTGAGGCTTCAGGTTTTAGATTCACAGGGCGACACGGTACCAAGGCTGTCGGGTGACATGAGGAAGCATTTCATCTCACAAACCTCATTACAGGAAGGATGTGGAAAAGATTGAAAGGGTGCAGAGGAGATTTACAAGGATGTTGCCTGGATTGAGTGGCATGCCTTATGAGGATAGGCTGAGGGAGCTCGGTCTTTTCTCCTTGGCGAGACGAAGGATGAGAGGAGACCTAATAGAGGTATATAAGATGTTGAGAGGCATAGATCGGGTGGACTCTCAGAGGCTTTTTCCCAGGGTGGAAATGGCTGCTACGAGAGGACACAGGTTTAAGGTGCTAGGGGGTAGGTACAGGGGAGATGTTAGGGGTAAGTTTTTCACACAGGGTGGTGGGCGAGTGGAATCGGCTGCCGTTAGTGATGGTGGAGGCAAACTCAATAGGTCTTTTAAGAGACTCCTGGATGAGTACATGGAGCTTAATAGGATGGAGGGTTATAGGTAGGCCTAAAAGGTAGGGATATGTTCGGCACAACTTGTGGGGCCGAAGGGCCTGTTTTGTGCTGTAGTTTTTCTATGTTTCTATGTTCTAAATGGTCATGAAGATCTGGAACTCACTCCCCTGAAAAAGACATTGGGAGCGTTTCTCCCATCCCACCTCGCGAATCCCGCCTCGTGCGGCGAGCTGGGAGAATCGCGTGTTGGCCGATTCGTGGGATTCGCGCATGCGTTCCCGCCGTACATGCATCTCCCAGCATCGGATGTCCGGCGCCATCTGAGCCGCACTGGAAACTGACGGGAACACCAGCTAAGTGTCTGTTTTTAATCTGATTTTAATGTGATTATCGGGCCCGGGACTGAATTCTCTGGGCCCGCTAGCATCTCCCACCCTGCCAGGGGTATTTCCCACTTTTGGGGAACTAGCGGAACGACCCCACTGGAGCGATGGGGGCAATCGGTGCCCCCCAGGGGGTTGGGCGGTGGGCGGTGGTGCCCCCTGGGCATAGGCACCCTGGCAGTGCCAGCCTGTGCCCCCTGCCACTGCCCAAGGGGCAAAGTGCCCAGGCCCAGGGGCATCTTGGCACTGCCCAAGGGGTTGGAGCCAAGGGGTTGGAGCCAATTGAAGGTGGGGCCTGCTGGGGGCAGGGCCAGGGGGTGATCGGTGGGGTGGTGGGTCCCACTGCCACTCTGCCTGGGGGGCGATCGATGGGGGCTGGAAGGAGGTGAGCGATCGGGGCAGGCTGGGGGGGGGTGTGGTCAGCTGGAGGGGGTCTGCCTCCTGTGGGGGGGGGGGGGGGGGGGACGGAGTCTGCTGCGGGGGGTGGGGGGCGGCGTGTGGGGGGGCCATCACTGCTGGGGAAGGCCTGGGGTTCAGGCGGCCCAGGACAGGAGGGGGGGTCGGGGCTGGCCCAGGAATGGTCATGGGGCTGTGATCGGGCTGTGAGGCGGGGGGGGGGGGGGGAGGGGCAGCACTGCGAGGGTCCCAGGCTGGCCAGCGGTTGAGCTGTCCAGCAAAGTGCAGGCTGACAGATCGGGTCCACCGGACATGCGCAGAGTTCCGGAACTGTCAGCCTCCGGTGTGAATAGGCCCCACCTCCCGAGCTTTGAATGATATTCACGATTGTGACCTCGGCATTGCACAGAGTGCGGGAGAATCTTATCTGAAGATGCACTGAAAAAAACCCAGCATGATTTACACCAGTTTTCCCGTGAATTCGACACTTAGAACTTATTTGGGAGAATCGCGGCCATTAAGTCTTGGGGCCAATTGAATATTTCCAAAGAATGATTGATATATTTTTATCAGGCGAGGGTGGTCAGCATTAGGTCGGGAAGTTCGACTGCTGGAGTTAAGGCCTTGTTCTTCCTGAATGGTGGAAAACAGGCTCGATGGGCAGAACGGCCTCACACTGTTTCTAGGAAAATAGTCAGTCATTAACAAAACTATCTGCTAGTAAATAAAGTGATGTTGATATTAGATTATTGTTCGTGACATCCTGTCCAAGGCCAGAGTCTTAGGCAGGGATTAGTTAGTTCAGTGGTGGGCAGCCCGGGGGTCACTTGAGGCCATCTGGGATCTGAGTGCGGCCCCACCAGACATTTGTTGACCGTGCTGTGCACGCACTGGGTTTCCACATTCCGCTGATTGCCGTCCGGGTGGTTGTTTTTCCTTTCGGTGTGACTGAAAGTGATTCGCACATAAAGCAATGACATGTGAAGTGAGGTGCGTGCTGATAGCTCACAACACTGACTGTGAGAGCCGTGCGTTCCCTCTGTGTCCATTTGAAGTTGATGAGAGTTCTATTAATACATAAACGATGAAGCGTTTTCTATAACTCGTTATGAAATATTCGGCGTGTATTAAATGTATTTAATTTTATTCATGGGGTCACGGTTAGAGAACAATGATTTCAGCGGCCCACTGAGATAGAGTCATAGAGGTTTACAGCATGGAAACAGGCCCTTCGGCCCAACTTGTCCATGCCGCCCTTTTTTAAAAAAAAACCCTAAACTAATCCCAATTGCCCGCATTTGGCCCATATCCCTCGATACCCATCGTACCCATGTAACTATCTAAATGCTTTTTAAAAGATAAAACTGTACCCGCCTCTACTACTTCCTCTGGCAGCTTGTTCCAGACACTCACCATCCTCTGTGTAAAAAAATTGCCCCTCTGGACACTTTTGTATCTCTCCCCTCTCACCTTAAACCTATGTCCTCTAGTTTTAGACTCCCCTACCTTTGGGAAAATATATTGTCCATACCCCTCATTATTTTATAGACCTCTATAAGGTCACCCCTCAGCCTCCTACACTCCAGAGAAAAAAGTCCCAGTCTATTCAGGATGAAGGAGGCCCACTCATTAGCCCACGTTGCCCATCACTGGTCCAATTTGAATGGTCTAATATGAAATGAGAGTGAGACCTTGGAGTCCTCGTGCATCAGTCACTGACAGTAAGCACACAGGTGCAGCAGTCAGTATGTTGGCCTTCATAGAGAGAGGATTTGAGTATAGGGATGTTTTACCGCAGGGTGTTTGTGAGTTCACACTTGGAGCATTGTGTGCAGTTTTGGTGTCCTTATCGGTCCTTGCTATAGAGGGAGTACAGCCAAGATTTACCAGACTGATTCCTGGGATGGCAGGTCTGTCATATGAGGAGAGACTAAGTCAATTAGGATTGTATTCATTGTAGTTTAAAAGAGTGAGAGGGGATCTGATAGAAACTTATGAAATTCTAACAGGGTTAGACAGGGTAGATTGAGAAAGAATGTTCCCGATGATGGGGGGAGAGTCCAGAACTAGGGGTCACAGTTTGAGGATAAGGGGTAAACCTTTCAGGACTGAGATGAGGAGAAATTTCTTCACCCAGAGGGTGGTGATTGTGTGGAATTCACTCCCACAGAAAGTAGTTGAGGTCAAAACACTGTGTGATTTCAAGAAGAAATTAGATATAACTCTTGGGGCGAAAGGGATCAAGGGATATGGGGGGAAGGGGGGGATCAGGATATTGAATTTGATGATCAGCTATGATCATAATGAATGGCGGAGCAGGCTCGATGGGCAAATGGCATCCTCCTGCTTCTAGTTTCGGTGTTTCTGTTTCTACAGTATATAGCCATAGTTCCTTTAAGTGATAAATTTTTTATTATCATAACGTCACCCTAAACAGTTGCTACTGGAGTTTTATTATGAGATAATTTGGATATTGACCTAGTGCCTATTGGCATGGCTATCCCAGAATCACAGTACAAACCCTTGCTTTCTTGAGTAACAGAGTGGACCTGGCCAAGACCAGGCCTGGGTCACATGTCTCCAGTTGCAAAGAAGAGCAACCCTTCCCAGAGAAACAGGCAAAGGAGAAGTTGCTGTAAATGGTCAGATAATGGATGCCTTTCTGCTGCAGTGAGGCAATGTCCACTTTTCTCCACCTGCTGCATGAACAATGGAAGAGAATGGATGGTAAAGTAGTGGCAGTGGAACAGGCTGCAGGAGCTAAATGAATGGCCCACTCCAGCTCCCATGTTGGCATATGAGTTTGTTTGAAGGGTAACCACCACAGGGCAAAAGTCACCTCAACTTACATTTAGTGTCTTTAACCCTCAGAGAAACATCCCAAGGTGCTTCACAGCAATATAATCAGGCAACAAGATGAAGGTATCAGGACAGGTGACCTGGTCGAAGAGTTGGGTTTTAGAGAGGTTTCGGTGGGGAATTCCAGGACTTAGTGCTTTGGCTGCTGAAGGAATGATTGGCACCCCATCCACAAACATTCACTTCCTCCACCACTGTGGCAGCCCTGTGTACCATCTACAAGATGCCATGCAGAAATTCACCAAAGTTCCTTAGGCAGCATCTTCCAAATCCACCACCACTTCCATCTAGAAGTACATGGAGGTTTCACAAGAGTGTGGAGTCCTTGGAGGGTTGTAGGGACAGAGGATGTCCATAGAGATGGGGGTAGCGAGGCTGTCGAGGGATCTGAACACTGAGGATGAAGATTTCAAACGTCTGTGTCGGTGGATCAGAAGCTGCAATAGGTTAACGAGCACAGAGGATAACTGTGAACGGGATCTAGTACTTTTCACTATCGGGCCAGATGATGTCGTGAGCACATGTTCAGCTGTGGTGTTGAGTTGAGACGAGGGAGTTGGGCTCAATGGTTTTGCAAGGTGAGGCAGCAATGCATTCTGGTCAGATTTCTGCTTTCATTCCAGTCAGACAGGGTTCACATTGGCAGAGGCCAACCTCCCCTCCCTCCAACAACACCCCCCCCCAACCCCTGCACCCCCCCTCCCCCCACCCGTTCCTCCACCCCCACCCCTCCCTAGCATCTTGACAAACAACTGCTAACATCCTTGGGGTTACCATTGACCAGAAACTCAACTGGACTCACCACATAAACACAGTGGCTACAAGAATAGGTCAGAGGCTGGGAATACTGCGGCAAGTAATTCGCCTCCTGACTCCCCAAAGCCTGGCCACATCTGCAAGACACAAGTCAGGAGTGTGATGGAATACCCCCCACTTGCCCGGATGAGTGCGGCTCCAACAACACTCAAGAAGCTTGACACCATCCCAGGACAAAGCAGCCCCACTTGATTGGCACCCCATCCACAAACATTTGCTCCCTCCACCACCGACCCTCAGTAGCAGCTGTTGGTACCATCTACAAGATGCACTGCAGAAATGCACCAAAGATCCTTAGGCAGCACCTTCCAAACCCACGGCCACTTCCATCTAGAAGGACAAGGGCAGCAGATACCTGGGAACACCACCACCTGCAAATTGCCCTCCGAGTCACTCACTGTCCTGATTTGGAAATATGTCGGCCGTTCCTTCGCTGTCGCTGGGTCAAAATCCTGGAATTCCCTCCCTAATGGCATTGTGGGTCAACCCACAGCACGTGGACTGCAGCGATTCAAGAAGGCAGCTCACCACCACCTCCTCAAGGGCAACTAGGGATGGGCAATAAATGCTGGCCAGCCAGCGATGCCCAAGTTCCACGAATGAATAAAAGAAATAACAGCAAGGAGCTCCATCGCAAGGTAATTATACGTGGAATGAAACTGGGGAAAACTGGGAGCTCCAGCAAACATGGACAATACTCCTGGGGACCCCTGGAGAAACGGATACACTCCCAGGGACTCATGCAGATATTGATTGACTGTTGCTATTGGGGTCCCAATGCAAATACTGACACAAGCCCAGAGAATTCCTGCAGTTATCGTGATACTCTCCTGCAAATAGAAGCGCATTGGCAGGGTTCTCTGGAAAATAGCAATCCTAGGGACATACTGAAAATAGGGACACATTCCTGGAACCTTCCAGAAAATGTCAGTGCACTCCCAGAGTAAACCCTGTAAATCCTGAAGTGCTCCTGGGGACCCATCCACCCTGAAATACTGACACTCTTGGAGATTGTCTGTCTCATTCTTCAAAGCTCAATGAAGGAAAGAGACAGTATTATATTGCAGAGAAGAATCTCCATTGGTACGGACAAAGGGAACAAATCTGGTGAGGGGTGGGGACATGTTTGTTGTCTTTGTTGGGGCGGCGGGGGGGAGAGCTATGCTGCAATTCCATAGCTTCTGGTTAACTCGGCTTGGAAAGTTTGAAAATATGTCAAGCTAATGTAGTCCTCCTTTAAATCAGCTCATATCAGACTGTTTGCAAGCTAATGTCTAGCAAGGGGTAAAGGACCCACATGGAGAATGTCCAAGATGAGAGAACTTTAGGAAATTTCTCCTTGTTCTCAGACATAATCAAGGTGTCAATCTGTTAGCAGTTTTTACGTCAATTTCTACACAGGCCAGTCACTAAATATTGTTTGAATCATTGTTATTAGGGGTTGGCTCAACAGCTTAGCGATGTGGTATTGAGTTACACAGACGACAAAGCTTCAACTGCAGAGCTGCGTTGAGTTAGTTTCGGGCGTTAGTTGTGGCTCAGTGTTTCTCTTATATCTGTGTCAAGAGGTGATATGTTCAAGTCCCAATCTCGGCTAAAACTCTGACTGTAGCGCTGAGGGAATGCTGCACTGATTGGGTAAACTGGGGTTGTTCTCCCTGGAAAGATGGAGAATGAGGGGAGATCTAATAGAGGTATACAAGATTATGAAGGGTATAGAAAGGGTGAACGGTGGGAAGCTTTTTCCCAGGTCGGAGGTGACGATCACGAGGGGTCACGGGCTCAAGGTGAGAGGGGCGAAGTATAACTCAGACATCAGAGGGACGTTTTTTACACAGAGGGTGGTGGGGGCCTGGAATGCGCTGCCAAGTAGGGTGGTGGAGGCAGGCACGCTGACATCGTTTAAGACTTACCTGGATAGTCACATGAGCAGCCTGGGAATGGAGGGATACAAACGATTGGTCTAGTTGGACCAATGAGCGGCACAGGCTTGGAGGGCCGAAGGGCCTGTTTCCTGTGCTGTACTGTTCTTTGTTCTTTGGAGTACTGCCTTTCTGAGGCCCTTCAGCCCACATAGGAGGGTGTCAAACATCCTAAGTGAGCATTTCTGAAGATAAGCTGGGAGAGTTCTGCCCAGTGTGTATTTATTTCCTGAACAATATCACCATACGGGATGGTCTGGCCATTACCATATTGCTGTTTGTGGGATCCTGCGGTGCACAAATTGCTTGCTCTGCTTCCTACGTTACAACAGTGATTACACTTCGAGGAGTATCTCATTAGCTGCAATGTCGGGGAATTACATTACAATTGATCAAAGCAAGCCGAGGGAATTTCATCCCTAGCTTATTGTCCTGTGGGGTGTGTGTGTGTGTGTGAGAGAGAATGAACAGGAGTGTTTGCACATCTGGTGAAGGTAAAGTATGGCTCAACTGGGTCATCCTTTCCAAAGCCCAACTCTCCAACCCATACAAGCTCCTCCAACCTTGATTGAACACAAAGAATGGAAGGAGAGGAAAGAATTAATGGGAACCTGAGGAGCAACTTTTTTACACAGAGGGTGGTACATGTGTGGAAGGAGTTGCTGGAGGAAGTGGTTGAGGTAGGGATATTGACAACATTTAAAAGGCTTTTGGACAGATACATGGATAGGAAAGGTTTAGAGGGGTGTGGGCCAAATTCAGGCAATGGGGTTAGCTTAGATGGGCTTTTTGGTTGGCATGGATCAGTTTGGGCCGAAGGGCCTGTCTGTGCCATACAATCTATGATTCTATGAGACCATTCAGCCCATCGAGCCCTATCTGCCATTCAGTACCACCATGGCTGATTTTGGGCTTTGACTCCATTTTCTCGTCCACAACCCTCGAATCCTAAAGGGGCCAAAAAGAAAATATGTCTAACACACAGCCTTAAATGTGTTAGATGATGGAGCATCCACTAGTCTGGGGGACAGAATTCCAAAGATTCACAACCCTCCGAGTGAGGAAATTTCTCCCCATCTCAGTCTAAAATGGCCGACCCCTTATCCTGAGATTACGCCCCTGTGTTTTAGATTCCCCCGATCAACGGGAACAATCTCTTGGTGTCTCCACTATCAAACCCCCTCAGTTTCAATAGGATTCTCCTCAGCCCCAAGGAATATGGAGCTGATTTATCGAGCCTTGCGTCATAGGCCAAACCCTCTCACCCCAGGCAACAAAGGGAATTCAGTGCTGGTATATGTCCAATGGAGTACATGTATTGAGCCTCGAGAATAAGTCCAGACTCACTCCATTTGTACGTTGGCCAAGGACTTGTTGGAGAGGGGGCATCTCTCAGCCCACTGTTTGTTTGACCTTGTCTCTCACCTTTCAGTATGAAGTTATGTGCCATGAATGACTCTGAACCTGAGTCAATAGTTCCCTGGCAAAACTTGTTGGACCATGGTCACTCCTGCGGCAAATTTTGGGAAGTGGGGGAGTGGGAAAGGGAAGAACAAGGTGGGAAAAGTATGATTTTTAATCTGTAATTTTGAACAAATAATGATCCTTATATTTCCGTCTCATTCAGGCGCAGAAATTGATATTGGAACCACAGTTGACTTGTACAGAAACCTGGCTCACTTTGCCCCAGAGATAAAGACCTGTGTCGATGCCTGCAACTTTATTGCCAAAAGCACTAAAGAACAGAATGACTTTGGTTCTGTGAGTATATTTGTGGGGTTGGGGACGGGTTACAGAATTGTAATTGTGGGTTCAAATCCTATTCCAGAGACGTGAGCAGAAAATCTAGTCAGGTGATCTGCATGCACTGACTGAGGGATGCTGCACTGTTGGATGTGTCATCTTTCAGATAGAAAGATCATCTTTCAGGTCAGATGGTAAACTAAGATCCCAGCATCCGCACAGTTGCTGCCAGACCCGCTGGGATTTTCCAGCTGTCTCTGTTTTTGTTTCAGATTCCAGCATCCTCAGTACCTCCCCCACTGGGCCATCTGTCACTTGTTCTTAAGTGTTGCTACATGTTTGTTGCAATCTCTCCCAGTTCCCACTCATCACTGTTCCACCCCGTCTCGTAAATAATCACACACTTCCCTTTCTTTAATTCCAAAGAAATATCAAGCGGACTTGAAACATTAACTCTGATTCCTCTCCCTACGGTTGCTGCCAGATCACAGAATCATAAAATCATAGATTCCCTACATTGCAGAAGGAGGACATTTGACCATTGGGCCTGCAGCAACAGCAATATTTGGACACTAAGGGACCAATCCACCTAGCCTACACATCTTTGGACATTAAGGCGCAATTTAGCATGGCCAATCCCCCTAACCTACACATCTTTGGACACTAAGGGGCAATTTAGCATGGCCAATCCACCTAATCTGCACATCTTTGGACACTTAGGCTGGAATTCTACCGGCATGCCTGCTCGAGGCTTGTAAGATCGTGCCCGAGGCCAATGGAGAATGCCGCTCTGCGAACCTCACCTGCCCCGGAATAGGGGCAGGTGTGCTGGAAAAATCAGGGCCTAAGGGGCAATTAAGCATGGCCAATCCACCTAACCCGCACATCTTTGGACACTAAGGCGCAATGTACATGGGCAACCCATCTAACCTACACATCTTTAAACACTAAGGGGCAATTTAGCATGGCCAATCCACCTAACCTACACATCTTTGGACACTGAGGGGCAATTTAGCATGGCCAATCCATCGAACCTACACATCTTTGGACACTGAGGGGCAATTTAGCATGGCCAATCCACCTAACCTGCACATCTTTGGACACTAAGGGGCAATTTAGCATGGCCAATCCACCTAACCTGCACACCTTTGGACACTAGGGGCAATTTAGCATGGCCAATCCACCTAACCTACACATCTTTGGACACTAAGGGGCAATTTAGCATGGCCAATCCACCTAACCTGCACATCTTTGGACACAAGGGGCAATTTAGCATGGCCAATCCCCCTAACCTACACATCTTTGGACTGTGGGAGGAAATCGGAGCACCCAGAGGAAACCCACACAGACAAAGGAAGAACATGCAAGCTCTACACAGACAGTGACCCAAGGCCAGAATTGAAGCCGGGTCCTTGGCATTGTGAGGCAGTGGTGCTAACCCACTCTGTCACCTGCTGAGGTTTCCAGTTTTCTGCTTTTATTAAACTGAGATCCTGTTTGCTCTCTGAAATTTCCTCTCTGCTTCTCTATTTCTTTCTCCTCCTTTCTGAAAACATATCTGTTTGACCAAGCTTTGACCCATCCTAATATCTCCGTATGGAGCTTCAGTGTCACATTGATAAAGCACCTATGACGTGCCCTTCCATGCCGTCCTATATCGAAGGTGCTATATATAAATGCAAGTTATTGTTGTGGCTGTAATTCAATCCTGATGTGAACTTCCATGTAACAGTCAGATGTCTCAAGCGTGGTTTGATATTGAAACCTAAACATGCTTGCTGATCCGACATCGCCAACAGTGAGGGTGACCTTGGCTCATAAGGTCAAAAGGAACTTGCACTTCCACATTCCAAGGATGTCCCAAAGTGCACCCATGATGTACATTTGAAATGTTGTGAAGCAAGAAGGCCAACAACATTATACTGAGGCAGAATGGGGAGGCGATGGTGTAGTGGTATTGTTGCTAGACTAGCAATTCAGAGATGCAGGGCTCTGGGGACCCCAGGTTGAATCCCACCGCGGCAGATCTGGAATTAAAAGTCCATGAAACCATTGTCGATTATCCTGAAGACCCACTTGTGCCCCTTTAGGGAAGGAAATCTGCCGTCCTTACCCGGTCCGGCCTACATGTGACTCCAGACCCACAGCAATCTTTTTTATTAATTCATGGGACATAGGCGTTGCTGGTTGACCAGCATTTATTGCCCATTCCTAGTTGCCTCATCCCCAGTGGCCCTTGAACTGAGTGGCTTGCTAGGCCATTTCGGGGGCAGTTGAGAGGCAACCACATTGCTCTGGAGTCACATGTAGGCCAGACCAGGTAAGGACGGCAGATTTCCTTCCTAAAGGGGCATTAGTGAACCAGATGGGCTTTTCTGACAATCGGCAATGGTTTCATGGTCATCAGTGGATTCTTAATTCCTGATTTTTTAATTGAATTCAAATTCCACCATCTGCCGTGGCGGGATTCGAACCTGAGTCCCCAGAACCTTAGCCGAGTTTCTGGGTTAACAGTCTAGTGATAATACCACTAGGCCATCACCTCTCCTGACTCTGAAAACACGCAGTAAGAAGAGTCACTCACCTGATGAAGGAGCAGCGCTCCGAAAGCTCGTGATTCCAAATAAACCTGTTGGACTTTAACCTGGTGTTGTGGGACTTCTTACTGTGCCCACCCCAGTCCAACGCTGGCACACAGGTCAAGGGCAAATAGGGATGGGCAATAAATGCTGGCTCTGCCAGCGACACCCACAATGAATAGAATAAAAAAGAATTCTTCCACTATTGTGTTTGTTTAAGGCTGATGTTAAGTAAGCACTGGGGGAGTTCACAAACAGGCCACTAAAAAAACCTGAAGGAATTAGTATTTTCAGTTCCCGGAGAGTTTATCTGTAGATTCAGAATGACTAATTTTGTCTGTACTATTCCATCCACCACTACCGAAGGTGTGGTGTAACTTGATGTCGAAAGTGTGAGGGTCGCCATAAGCCTTTCCAGATGTGTACATAAATGGATGTATCTCATAGAAATCGGCCATGCATTAACAAGTGCCCATCGCTGTTGAATTTACAGTCACACCATGTTCCTTCTGTCCCTTCAGGAGAATGAAAACTGGATTCTGATTGGGAAAGTGATCGACAAGGCGTGTTTCTGGATTGCACTGCTCCTCTTTACCATTGGCACGGTGACAATCTTCCTCACGGGCCATTTCAACCTAGCACCGGAATTCCCTTTTGCCGGAGACCCCAGGAAATATACACCAGATTAATGCGCGGCGTACTTCAAGCTCATTACCTTCCCCCGATTCTAACTGGGAAGCTCAACCATTTCTGATCTCTTTGCGTTTAATTTTTAATCCTTCAAGATAAATTAATACTCCGACTACATGTGCTGAGCAGCAACAATAAGGCCCCAGTGCAACTCCTGCAGTGGGCATCTCTTCCCTCCCTTCAAGGGTAATAGAAGAACAAAGAACAGTGCAGCACAGAACAGGCCCTTCGGCCCACCAAGCCTGTGCTGACACATGACGCCTTTCTAAACCTTTCACCTCTATGCAGTCCGTATCCCTCTATTCCCTGCCTATTCATGTATCTGTCAAGATGCCTCTTAAACGTTGCTATTGTATCTGCTTCTGCCACCTCCTCTGGCAGCGCATTCCAGGCGCTTACCACCCCCTGTGTAAAATATTTACCCCTCACATCTCTTTTAAACTTTCACCCTTTTACCTTAAACCTACTTCCTCTGGTAATTGACATTTCGACTCTGGGTAAAAAGACTCTGACTCTCCATTCTATCCGTGCCTCTCATAATTTTGTAAACTTCTATCAGGTCGCCCCTCAGCCTCTGATGTTCTAGTGAAAACAAACCAAGTTTGTCCAATCTCTCCTTGTGGCTAATACCCTCCAAACCTGGCAATATCCTGGTAAACCTTGTTTTTGTACCCTCTCTAAAGCCTCCACATCCTTGTGGTAGTGTGGTGACCAGAAATGTGCACAATATTCCAAAGGTAGGTTAGATTTGTTAGCCACGCTAAATTGCCCCTTAGTGCCCAAAGATGTGCAGGTTAGATGGATTGGCCGCGCTAAATTGCCCCTTAGTGTCCAAAGATGTATAGGCTAGGGGGATTAGCCATGCTAAATTGCCCCTTAGTGTCCAAAGATGCGCAGGTTGATGGATTAACCATGGGAGATGTGGTGGGTTATGGGGTTAGGGCCTGGGTGGGATGCTCTGTTGGTGTGTTGTTGCAGACTTGATGGGCCAAATGGCCATCCGCACTGTAGAGATTCTATGGCTCTGTGGTGAAAGGCCGATGGGAGGAGATTCAATTGTAACTTCCAGAGGTTGGGACTGGATGTATTGTTGAAAAGGAATTTTCAGTGCTGTGGGAGAAAGAATAAGGAGAGCTGACCCAGGCACAATGGGCCAAGTGAGTCCTCCATCATTCTGCAATTCTGTCCCCCCCTACAGCCAAAAAGAATGTTTCGATTAGGTTAGAATAGTATTGCTGGCTGTTTTCTTGACAAGACTGGCTAATGTTGGCATGCTGGTTCCTACTTAGTGACTCTATACCAGTTGCCCAGAATGTTCACACCTAGTGCCCAGCAGTAATGGGGCTAAAAGCTGAGGCTTATAAGACCCACTGAGGGGGTGAGTCTTCATTCCTGGGAATGGGAAAAATCAGTTGGACAGTCTAACTTCAACAGATGTCAAGAGGACCCAAGAGGTGCAACAGTGCCTACAGCTCAAGTGGACATAGTATGAAGATTATTTATCCCCAGTGTTACTGAAATCCCCATGAAAGCTCTGTGCTGCCTAGTTTTATTGGGAAGTGCAAATGCATGAATTTTGTTTTCAAATAAGTCATAATATTTGTTACAAAGCTTTTATCAAATCACTCATTTTGCTTATATACCTGATTGTAACGTGGTTACAAATAAAGTTTAAAGTTTATTTTATTAGTGTCACAAGTAGACTTACGTTAACACTGCAATGAAGTTACTGTGAAAATCCCTTAGTTGCCACACTCCAGCACCCGTTCGGGTAACACTGAGGGAGAATTTATCATGGCCAATGCACCTAAACAGCACGTCTTTTGGACTGTGGGAGGAACTGGAGCACCCGGAGGAAACCCACGCAGACACGGGGAGAACGTGCAGACAGTGGCCCAAGCCGGGAATCGAACCCGGGAACCTGGCACTGTGAGGCAGCAGTGCTAACCACTGTGCCACCCTATGAATATGAAGGGCTCCAATGGAGGAGATAGTGAGAAACTTTTTCCAGCTTTAGAAGGGTTGGCAGCCAGAAGGTAGAGTTAAGACTGTTGCCGAAATAGCTTCGGGGAGGTGAGCAGAAGTATTTTTTCTACACTGCAAGTTGTGAAATGAAACATGCTGCCTGAAAAGCTGATGGAAACAGATTCACCAGAAACTTTCTGAAAGGGTATTGGATAAATACTCAACGAAGAAAAGTTTATATTGCTATGGGGAAGGAGCAGGGAGTGCACTTGTCAAGGAGCACGATAGACATGATGGGCTGAATGGCTTCTACTGTGCCCTATGAGTCTAATGGGGCGGCACAGTGGTTTAGAATGGCTACCTCACAGCTCCAGGGGCCCGGGTTCAATTCTGGCCTCGGATGATTATGTGGAGTTCACACGTACTCCCCATGTCTGCGTGGGTTGCCTCCGGGTGATCCAGTTTCCTCCCACACTCCAAAGGTTTGCAAGTCAGGTGGATTGGCTATGCTAAATTGCCCCTTCGTGTCCAAAGATGTGCTGGTTAGGTGGATTGGCCCTGCTAAGTTGTCCCTTGGTGTCCAAAGATGTGGTAAATGTGTGGGGCTGTGGGGTAGGGTAGGGGAGAGGGCCTGGATAAGATACTCTGTCAGAGAGCTGGTACAGACTCAATGGATTGAATGGTTTTTTCTGCACTGTCAGGAATCTATGATTCTATGAGGGAAAGTTTAAAAAAAAGTCTTGGCACATGCGTGGCATCAAAAATAAACTTATTTCTGCAAAAGAAGTTGCCTTATCCGAGTTACGATGTCATTTATTGCACAGTCCACATGAGTAGTCTTTGATTCCAAGATGAAGATGGTTCCTCCTTTGATCAGGAACCTGCTTATCTCTACGTAAGGTCTTGTTTTCAGTTTGGGAATGGTGCACGTGGATATTACCCTGATAAAATCAGATTTTGGCACCCCTCTTTACATAACTCAGTAGGGATGAGAGCATTTTGTCCTTTCACTATCAGTAGTCAGTGTTAGATCGTATTTACAAAAAGAAAATCAGTTCTTCTTTCAGTGATGCAGCCAACTTACTGTTCCGATCCGTTTAATGCTCTAAAGGCAAAATACTGCGGACACTGGACTGTCATAGGGACTCGAAATGTTTCCCTCTCCGCAGCCACAGTAGGCCTGCTGGGTTTTTCCCAGCATTTTCTGGTGCTGGGAGCTCTGGGTGTTGGCTGGTTTGCGCAGTGTGTGTCCGGAATGCCAGATGTGGTAGTTATATCGGGTGTCTCTTGCCTGGTGCGAATCATCATCATCAACGACAGTGGCTGCCACCTGCCCATCCTCGCTGCCCGAGTCATAGCCATAGGTCGGAGCTCTACAATCTCACCCGCCAAGGAATCGGAGCAGGTTAGGGTCCGACAACGGAAATCTCCGCTGACCTCGGGTGAGAATTTCTGGTCTCGCCCGAGTGAAGCTGTAAAATCCGTGGAAGGATGGGTTAGTAAATTTGCGGATGACACTAAAGTCGGTGGAGTTGTAGACAGTGCGGAGGGAAGTGGCAGGTTACAGAGGGACATAGATAAGCTGCAGAGCTGGGCTGAGAGGTGGCAAATGGAGTTTAATGCGGAAAAGTGTGAGGTGATTCACTTTGGAAGGAGTAACAGGAATACAGAGTACTGGGCTAATGGTAAGATACTTGGTAGTGTGGATGAACAGAGGGATCTGGGTGTCCATGTGCATAGATCCCTGAAAGTTGGCACCCAGGTTGATAGGGTTGCTAAGAAGGCGTACGGTGTGTTAGCTTTTATTGGTAGAGGGATTGAGTTTCGGAGCCAGGAGGTCATGCTGCAACTGTACAAAACTCTGGTGCGGCCGCATTTGGAGTATTGCGTACAGTTCTGGTCGCCGTATTATAGAAAAGATGTGGAAGTGTTGGAAAGGGTGCAGAGGAGATTTACTGGGATGTTGCCTGGTATGGTGGGAAAATCATATGAGGAAAGGCTGAGGGGCTTGAGGTTGTTTTTGTTAGAGAGAAGAAGGTTAAGAGGTGACTTAATAGAGGCATACAAGATGATCAGAGGATTAGATAGGGTGGATAGTGAGAGCCTTTTTCCTCGGATGGTGTTGGCTAGCACGAGGGGACATAGCTTTAAATTGAGGGGTGAGAGATATAGGACAGATGTTAGAGGTAGGTTCTTTACTCAGAGAGTAGTAAGGGCGTGGAATGCCCTGCCTGCAGCAGTAGTGGACTCGTCAACATTAAGGGCATTTAAATGGTCATTGGATAAACACATGGGTGATATTGGAATAGTGTAGAGGGGCTTTAGATTGGTTTCACTGGTCGGCGCAACATCGAGGGCCGAAGGGCCTGTACTGCGCTGTAATGTTCTATGTTCTAATCCCACCCATAGAGTCTCCATGTTCTCAATCGTTATAGGGATTTTAGGTGCGTATCGCAAAGCCTTTCAGGCTTGTTAAATCCATGTTCTAAATCTGCAGGACCTAACGCCCTGGTTTAGGATTTGACTGCTAGTGAAGCATCCTATACAAACCTTTAAACACCAATTCTCGAGAGCTGACTTACAAATTCCGGGAATAACTTGGATTGACATAGATCCTTTTGTGATTTCCCAAAGGACACAGGGCGGCACAGTGGTTAGCACAGCTGCCTCAGTACCAGGGGACCTGGGCTCGATTCCGGCCTTGGGTGACTGTGTGGAGTTTGCAAGTTCGCCCCATGTCTGCGTGGGTTTCCACCGGGTGCTCAGGTTCCCTCTCACCCTCCAAAGATGTGCAGGTTAGGGGGATTGGCCATGCTAAATTGCTCCTTAGTGTCCAAAGTTGTGTAGTTAAGGTGGATTACAGGAATAAGACGGGTGGGGCTGGATAGGATGCTCTTTCGGAAAATCTGTGCAGACTCGATGGGCTGAATGGCCTCTTTCTGCACTGTCGGGATTCTACAGGTCCCAGTCAATGAAGTGATTTAAGTGCGACACGTAATTTGTAGATAGCCACACCCCTCCAACAGCAACGACCAGATAATCTTTTCTCAACGCTGTTACTGAAGGGTTAGTGTTGACCCCAGGATCATCTTCTCTTCACCTTTTTTTTTGAAATCGTACCGTGGGATTTTTTTTTACATTCATTGAGGGGGTAGGCTCTGTTAAATATGTAACACCAATCCACCATCGAAATTTCAACACACAAAGTAAATAGCTGTTCAGTGGTACAGAGTTGGAGCAAATCACTCTCAACACCTTTCTTCTCTCACAGTATGAAGTTTTTCTTCGCATCGGTATTCCTGCGGATTCTCCAGATGAGTGCAAGCTGTGCAAAGTAACTCTTTCCAACGTATGTAAATAAACTGGGAGATGTAGCTCAGATTAGCATAGACTTCCTAGTGCCACGGTTTATCCCTGCATCATGCTGAGCTAATTGATCTGAACTATTCAAACCTTGGTTAGACCACACAGAGGACAGCGTGCAGCTGTGGTCACCAACTTATAAAAACATGCAGAGATACCGGGAAGGGTAGAGAAGGTTTACAAGAATGAAACACAGAAACTAGAAGCAGGAGTAGGCCATTTAGCCCTTCGAACCTGCTCCGCCATTCTTTTTGATCATCAAATTCAATATCCTGATTCCCCCCCCATACCCATGATCCTTTTAGCCCAAAGAGCTATATTTAATTTCTTCTTGAAATCACACAACGCTTTGGCCTCAACTACTTTCTGTGGGAGTGAATTCCACACATTCACCACCCTCTGGGTGAAGGAATTTCTCCTCACCTCAGTCCTAAAAAGATTATCCCTTATTCTCAAACTATGACCCCTAATTCTGGACTCTCCCCCCACCATCGGGAACATTCATTCTGAATCCACCCTGTCTAACCCTGTTAGAATTTTATAAGTTTCTATGGGATCCCCTCTCATTCTTCTAAACGCCAGTGAATATAATCCTAACCAGTTTAGTTCCTCCTCATATGACAGACCTGCCGTCCCAGGAATCAGCCTGGTAAACCTTCGCTGTACTCCCTCTATAGCAAGGACATCCTTCCTCAGATAAGGACACCAAAACTGTACATAATATTCCAGGTGTGGCCTCACCAACGCCCTGTACAATTGCAGCAAAACATCCCTATCCTCAAATCCTCTCGCTATGAAGGCCAACATACCATTTGCCTCCTTCACTGCCTGCTGTACCTGCGCGCTTACTTTCAGCAACTGATGCACAAGGACACCAAGGTCTCGCTGCGTATCCACCTCTCTCAATTTACACCCATTCAAGTAATAATCTGTCTTCCTATTATTGCTCCCGAAGTGGATAACCTCACATTCATCCACATTATACTGCATCTGCTGTGCATACGCGCGCACACACTCAGCCTGTCCAAATCACACTGATGTATCACTGCATCCTCCTCACGCTTACCCTCCCACCCAACTTTGTATCATCTGCAAATTTGGAGATAATATATATGTGAACAGTTGGGATCCTAGCACTGTTAGGATTCCTGTGGTATCCCACCAATACCAGAAATGATGTGGAGATGCCCGCATTAGACTGAGGCACAGTAAGAAGTCTCACAGCACCAGGTTAAAGTCCAACAGCTTTATTTGGAATCATGAGCTTTCGGAGCACTGCTCCTTCATTAGGGCGTGGAGATGCCGGCGTTGGGCTGGGGTAAACACAGTAAGAAGTTTAACAACACCAGGTTAAAGTCCAACAGCTTTATTTGGTAGCAAACGCCACTAGCTTTCGGAGCAGCACGCTCCGACCTGTTGGACTTTAACCTGGTGTTGTTAGACTTCTTACAGTCCTTCATTAGGGAGCAGTGCTCCGAAAGCTCGTGATTCCAAATAAACCTGTTCGGACTTTAACCGGGTGTTGTGAGACTTCTTAAGATACCAGAAATGTGTATGAATAAGGAGGTAATGTTGGAGTTGTACAGAGCATTGGTTAGGCCACAGCTGGAGTACTGTGCGCAGTTCTGGTCACCTCACTATAGGAAGGATATGACAGCGGGATATGACAGCGGGAGCACAGAGGAGATTCACCAGGATATTGCATTTGAGCTCTAAGGAGTGACTAGATAGGCTTGGACTGTTTTCTTTAGAGCAGAGAAGGCTGAGGGAGGATATGTTTGAGGTGTATAAGATTATGAGGGGTGTCGGCAGGGTGAGTGAGGAGGAGCTGTTCCCCTTACTTGAGGGGTCCATCACGAGGGGGCATCGTTTTTGTTTGAGGGGCAGGAGGTTCAGAGGGGATTTGGGAAAAAATACCTTTTCACTCAGAGGGTGGTGGGAATCTGGAATGCGCTGCCCGGGAAGGTAGTGGAGGCTTTAAAAAATATTTGGATGAACATTGAAATATCATAATATTGAAGTATATGGGACAAGTGTTGGAAAATGGGATTAGCACGCCTTTAATGGTAGTTATTATTGGTGCAGACTCGATGGGCCGGAGGGCCTTTTCTGCACTGTATGACTGCGTGGGGGTATAAATATCAGGAAAAAGAGGGTGAGGTTAGATCTCTTTTCTTTTGAATAAAGAAGGCAGAGGTGCGACCCAAGATGGGAGGAGCTTGGGTCGATAAATGTTTGCCATTTCCCACTCTCAAACCCTTGTTGTAAGCGCTCTGCAGGTAAGCAGCAAGAGGCAGGAGGAACAGCAATGTTTGATTACATTTCAACAACTTGCAAAGATTACCACACAGAACGAGTGAAGAGTTGAGGCCATAGACGTCGCCAAGTCATTTTATTATTTTACTCTCCCACCGTATAATTAGTTGATAACGACGCCACTGAAGATATTGTACCCACACATATAATTTCTGCAGTGCCTAAACCCTCAAACTACCCTCATGTGTCTAATTTTTTTTCACATCTCGATTGCATTACTGAGGTAATTAATAAATTATTATAGAGAATAGTTGAGGCCCCAGCAACGCTCATTATCCTGACTCGCTTATACTGCCTGAGCAATCTCCTTATCGGGTCAATAATTTGCCATGACTTCTACAAGCTTTCATTTCAGTTAACAGTCTATTATTTGGGACCTTATTGAATGCCTTCTGGAAGTCCATATAAACAACATCCATCGCCGTTTCTCTGGCTGTTACTTTTGGTAACAACGAGATTTGTTAGAGATGACCAATCCCTCACAAATGTTAGCTTTTGCTAATTGGCTTAAACCTCTCTGAGCGCTTATTACGTCAAGAGTCCAGCACGCAAACCAACCTCCCATCTATTGACTGTCTACACTTCTCGCTACCTTGGGAAAAGCAGCCAGCATAATCAAGGACCCAACGAATTCTGGACATACTCTCATCCACCTCCATCCGTCAGGAAAAAGATACGTCCGAGGACACGTACCAACCGAACAACAACTTCCCTGCTGCCATCAGACTTTTGAATGGACCCACTTTATATTAAGTTGACCTTTCTCTACACCCTAGCTATGACTGTAACACTACATTCTGCACTCTCTCGTTTCCTTCTCCCCTATGTACTCTATGAACGGTATGCTTTGTCAATATAGCGCTCAAGGAACAATACTTTTCACTGTGTCCCAGTACCTGTGACAATAATAAATCAAAATCAAAGAGATTGCGATAACATACCAGTAACAGGTATGTGGTAGCGTGGCTCTTTTTGTGCCTTGCTAACTCTAAACAATGGTGTTCTCTATTAAATTTTGAGATAAGATCAGAATGGAGACAAATACTTAACAAGTGGCAAGTAACACCCGCACCACATTAATGGCTATCCCGAACAAGTGGTCCCACTGACTTCCTCTTAATCCAGTAAGAGTTTTAACAACACCAGGTTAAAGTCCAACAGGTTTATTTGGTAGCAAATACCATTAGCTTTCGGAGCGCTGCTCCTTCGTCAGATGGAGTGGAAATCTGCTCTCAAACAGGGCACAGAGACACAAAATCAAGTTACAGAATACTGATTAGAATGCGAATCCCTACAGCCAACCAGTATTCTGTAACTTGATTTTGTGTCTCTGCCCTGTTTGAGAGCACATTTCCACTCCATCTGACGAAGGAGCAGGACTTTAACCTGGTGTTGTTAAAACTCTTACTGTGTTCACCCCAGTCCAACGCCGGCATCTCCACATTATGACTTCCTTTGAATCACCAGCCACAGGCACCATGGCTAAAAGCCCCACCCTCGCCATCTTTGGGTTACCGTAACCAGACCTTTAATTGGTCCAAGCACATCAGTACCCTCAAAGCAGCACAGGGTACTCCGATGATCGGCTCCTCTCTCAATCCTCTTGATCAAGTCTGTCACAGAATGCTCAACACTTGCCTGGAGGGTGCAGCCGCAACAGCACAAGACTATCGATACCATGCTGGCACGCATACCACTAAATACAATCTGCATCTCTTCCACTGTTGGTGTACTGTGGCTGTTGTCTGTCCAATCTATAAAATACATACAATTGTAATATTTATTAATGATCTGGATGAGGGTATAGTTGGGTGGATTAGCAAATTTGCTGATGACACCAAAGTCGGTGGTGTGGTAGACAGTGAGGAAGGGTGTCGTAGTTTGCAGGAAGACTTAGACAGGTTGCAAAGTTGGGCTGAGAGGTGGCGGATGGAGTTTAATGCGGAGAAGTGTGAGGTAATTCACTTTGGTAGGAATAACAGATGTGTTGAGTATAGGGCTAACGGGAGGACTTTGAGTAGTGTGGAGGAGCAGAGGGATCTAGGTGTATGTGTGCATAGATCCCTGAAGGTTGGGAATCAAGTAGATAGGGTTGTTAAGAAGGCATATGGTGTCTTGGCGTTTATTGGTAGGGGGATTGAATTTAGGAGTCGTGGCGTTATGTTGCAACTGTACACAACTCTGGTGCGGCCGCACTTGGAGTACTGTGTGCAGTTCTGGTCCCCACATTACAGGAAGGATGTGGAGGCTTTGGAGAGGGTGCAGAGGAGGTTTACCAGGATGTTGCCTGGTATGGAGGGGAGATCCTATGAGGAGAGGCTGAGGGATTTGGGATTGTTTTCGCTGGAAAGGCGGCGGCTAAGAGGGGATCTTATTGAAACATATAAGATGATTAGAGGTTTAGATAGGGTGGATAGTGATAGCCTTTTTCCTCTGATGGAGAAATCCAGCACGAGGGGGCATGGCTTTAAATTGAGGGGGGGTAGTTATAGAACCGATGTCAGGGGTAGGTTCTTTACCCAGAGGGTGGTGAGGGATTGGAATGCCCTGCCAGCATCAGTAGTAAATGCGCCTAGTTTGGGGGCGTTTAAGAGATCCGTAGATAGGTTCATGGACGAAAAGGAATTGGTTTAGGTTGGAGGGTCACAGTTTTTTTTTTAACTGGTCGGTGCAACATCGTGGGCCGAAGGGCCTGTTCTGCGCTGTAATGTTCTATGTTCTATGTTCTATGTTCTATCTATAATCTTCATAAAGCTCTGGTTAGGTTACAACTGAAATCTTGTGTCCAGTTCAGATCATAGCTTATAGAATCCCACAATGCAGGCGGCCATTTGGTCCATCAAGTCTGCACCAACTCTGACAGAGCATCTTACCCATGCCCTAGCCCTAGAAACACATGTACTTACTCTGATAATTCACGTAAACTTCACATCTTTGGACACCAAGGGGCAATTTAGCATGGCCAATCCACCTAACCCGCGCATCTTTGGACACTAAGGGGCAATTTAGCATGGCCAATCCACCTGACCTGCATATCTTGGGAACCAAGTGGCAATTTAGCATGACCAATGCACCTAACCTGCACATCTTTGGACTGTAGGAGGAAACCCCTGCACACACAGACAGAACATGCAAACTCCACACAGACAGTGACCCAAGGCCAGAATTGAACCTGGGACCCTGGCGCTGGTGAGGCAGAAGTGCTAACCACTGCCATCATTCTGCCCTCAAAGCGGCTCGGTGGCTCAGCCTCTGATTCTATAAACCACAATCTCAATATTAACTGCAATCTGGCAAAGCTTCATGCTGAAAAATAGCAAAATGCAATGTTTGATTACATTTCAACAACTTGCAAAGATTACCACACAGAACGAGTGAAGAGTTGAGGCCATAGACGTCGCCAAGTCATTTTATTATTTTACTCTCCCACCGTATAATTAGTTGATAACGACGCCACTGAAGATATTGTACCCACACATATAATTCCTGCAGTGCCTAAACCCTCAAACTACCCTCATGTGTCTATGTTTTTTTAACATCTCGATTGCATTACTGAGGTTACTAATAAATTGTTATAGCGAATAGTTGAGGCCCCAGCAACACAGATCCTTATAGGACAGAGCAAATAATTTCTGCTCAGTTTCAGTGCACGCTCATTATCCTGGCTCGCTTATACTGCCTGAGCAATCTCCTTATCGGGTCAATAATTTGCCATGACTTCTACAAGCTTTCATTTCAGTTAACAGTCTATTATTTGGGACCTTATTGAATGCCTTCTGGAAGTCCATATAAACATATAAACAACATCAATCGCCGTTTCTCTGGCTGTTACTTCTGGTAACAATGAGATTTGTTAGTTACGACCAATCCCTCACAAATGTTGGCTTTTGCTAATTGGCTTAAACCTCTCTAAGCGCTTATCACTGTCAAGAGTCCAGCACGCAAACCAGCCTCCCATCTATTGACTGTCTACACTTCTCGCTACCTTGGGAAAAGCAGCCAGCATAATCAAGGACCCAACGAATTCTGGACATACTCTCATCCACCTTCATCCGTCAGGAAAAAGATACGTCCGAGGACACGTACCAACCGAACAACAACTTCCCTGCTGCCATCAGACTTTTGAATGGATCCACTTTATATTAAGTTGACCTTTCTCTACACCCTAGCTATGACTGTAACACTACATTCTGCACTCTCTCGTTTCCTTCTCCCCTATGTACTCTATGAACGGTATGCTTTGTCAATATAGCGCTCAAGGAACAATACTTTTCACTGTGTCCCAGTACCTGTGACAATAATAAAATAAAATTTAAGAGATTGCGATAACATACCAGTAACAGGTATGTGGTAGCGTGGCTCTTTTTATGCCTTGCTAACTCTAAACAACGGTGTTCTCTATTAAATTTTGAGATAAGATCAGAACGGAGACAAATACTTAACAAGTGGCAGAAACACCCGCACCACATAGGTGCCATTAATGGCTATACCAAACAAGTGGTCCCACTGACTTCCTCTTAATCACCAGCCACAGGCACCATGGCTAAAAGCCCCACCCTCGCCATCTTGGGTTACCGTAACCAGACCTTTAATTGGTCCAAGCACATCAGTACTCTGAAAGCAGCACAGGGTACTCCGATGATCGGCTCCTCTCTCAATACTCTTTATCAAGTCTGTCACAGAATGCTCAACACTTGCCTGGAGGGTGCAGCCGCAACAACACAAGACTATCGATACCATGCTGGCACGCATACCACTAAATACAATCTGCATCTCTTCCACTGTTGGTGTACTGTGGCTGTTGTCTGTCCAATCTATAAAATACATACAATCTATAATCTTCATAAAGCTCTGGTTAGGTTACAACTGAAGTCTTGTGTCCAGTTCAGATCATAGCTTATAGAATCCCACAATGCAGGCGGCCATTTGGCCCATCAAGTCTGCACCAACTCTGACAGAGCATCTTACCCATGCCCTATCCCTAGAAACACATGTACTTACTCTGATAATTCACGTAAACTTCACATCTTTGCACACTAAGTGGCAATTTAGCATGGCCGATCCACCTAACCTGCACATCTTTGAACACTAAGGAGCAATTTAGCATGGCCGGTCCACCTAACCCGCACATCTTTGAACACTAAGGGGACGTTTAGCATGGCCAATCCACCTAACCCGTGCATCTTTGGAACCAAGGGGGAATTTAGCATGACCAATGCACCTAACCTGCACATCTTTGGACTGTAGGAGGAAACCCCTGCACACAGACAGAACATGCAAACTCCACACAGACAGTGACCCAAGGCCAGAACTGAACCTGGGACCCTGGCGCTGGTGAGGCAGAAGTGCTAACCACTGCCACCATTCTGCCCTCAAAGCGGCACGGTGGCTCAGCCTCTGACTCTATAAACCACAATCTCAATATTAACTGCAATCTGGCAAAGCTTCATGCTGAAAAATAGCAAAATGCAATGTTTGATTACATTTCAACAACTTGCAAAGATTACCACACAGAACGAGTGAAGAGTTGAGGCCATAGACGTCGCCAAGTCATTTTATTATTTTACTCTCCCACCGTATAATTAGTTGATAACGACGCCACTGAAGATATTGTACCCACACATATAATTCCTGCAGTGCCTAAACCCTCAAACTACCCTCATGTGTCTAATTTTTTTCACATCTCGATTGCATTACTGAGGTTATTAATAAATTATTATAGAGAATAGTTGAGGCCCCAGCAACACAGATCCTTATAGGACAGAGCAAATAATTTCTGCTCAGTTTCAGTGCACGCTCATTATCCTGACTCGCTTATACTGCCTGAGCAATCTCCTTATCGGGTCAATAATTTGCCATGACTTCTACAAGCTTTCATTTCAGTTAACAGTCTATTATTTGGGACCTTATTGAATGCCTTCTGGAAGTCCATATAAACACATAAACAACATCAATCGCCGTTTCTCTGGCTGTTACTTCTGGTAACAATGAGAGTTGTTAGATACGACCAATCCCTCACAAATGTTGGCTTTTGCTAATTTGCTTAAACCTCTCCAAGCGCTTATCACTGTCAAGAGTCCAGCACGCAAACCAGCCTCCCATCTATTGACTGTCTACACTTCTCGCTACCTTGGGAAAAGCAGCCAGCATAATCAAGGACCCAACGAATTCTGGACATACTCTCATCCACCTTCATCCGTCAGGAAAAAGATACGTCCGAGGACACGTACCAACCGAACAACAACTTCCCTGCTGCCATCAGACTTTTGAATGGACCCACCTTATATTAAGTTGACCTTTCTCTACACCCTAGCTATGACTGTAACACTACATTCTGCACTCTCTCGTTTCCTTCTCCCCTATGTACTCTATGAACGGTATGCTTTGTCAATATAGCGCTCAAGGAACAATACTTTTCACTGTATCCCAGTACCTGTGACAATAATAAAATAAAATTTAAGAGATTGCGATAACATACCAGTAACAGGTATGTGGTAGCGTGGCTCTTTTTATGCCTTGCTAACTCTAAACAACGGTGTTCTCTATTAAACTTTGAGATAAGATCAGAATGGAGACAAATACTTAACAAGTGGCAAGTAACACCCGCACCACATCGGTGCCATTAATGGCTATCCCGAACAAGTGGTCCCACTGACTTCCTCTTAATCACCAGCCACAGGCACCATGGCTATAAGCCCACCCTCGCCATCTTTGGGTTACCGTAACCAGACCTTTAATTGGTCCAAGCACATCAGTACTCTGAAAGCAGCACAGGGTACTCCGATGATCGGCTCCTCTCTCAATACTCTTTATCAAGTCTGTCACAGAATGCTCAACACTTGCCTGGAGGGTGCAGCCGCAACAACACAAGACTATCGATACCATGCTGGCACGCATACCACTAAATACAATCTGCATCTCTTCCACTGTTGGTGTACTGTGGCTGTTGTCTGTCCAATCTATAAAATACATACAATCTATAATCTTCATAAAGCTCTGGTTTGGTTACAATTGAAGTCTTGTGTCCAGTTCAGATCATAGCTTATAGAATCCCACAATGCAGGCGGCGGCCATTTGGCCCATCAAGTCTGCACCAACTCTGACGGAGCATCTTACCCATGCCCTATCCCTAGAAACACATGTACTTACTCTGATAATTCACGTAAACTTCACATCTTTGCACACTAAGTGGCAATTTAGCATGGCCGATCCACCTAACCTGCACATCTTTGAACACTAAGGGGAAGTTTAGCATGGCCAATCCACCTAACCCGCGCATCTTTGGAACCAAGGGGGAATTTAGCATGACCAATGCACCTAACCTGCACATCTTTGGACTGTAGGAGGAAACCACTGCACACACAGGCAGAACATGCAAACTCCACACAGACAGTGACCCAAGGCCAGAACTGATACTGGGACCCTGGCGCTGGTGAGGCAGAAGTGCTAACCATTGCCACCATTCCGCCCTCAAAACGGTACGGTGGCTCAGCCTCTGACTCTATAAACCACAATCTCAATATTAACTGCAATCTGGCAAAGCTTCATGCTGAAAAATAGCAAAATGCAATGTTTGATTACATTTCAACAACTTGCAAAGATTACCACACAGAACGAGTGAAGAGTTGAGGCCACAGACGTCGCCAAGTCATTTTATTATTTTACTCTCCCACCGTATAATTAGTTGATAACGACGCCACTGAAGATATTGTACCCACACATATAATTCCTGCAGTGCCTAAACCCTCAAACTACCCTTATGTGTCTATGTTTTTTTAACATCTCGATTGCATTACTGAGGTTATTAATAAATTATTATAGAGAATAGTTGAGGCCCCAGCAACACAGATCCTTATAGGACAGAGCAAATAATTTCTGCTCAGTTTCAGTGCACGCTCATTATCCTGGCTCGCTTATACTGCCTGAGCAATCTCCTTATCGGGTCAATAATTTGCCATGACTTCTACAAGCTTTCATTTCAGTTAACAGTCTATTATTTGGGACCTTATTGAATGCCTTCTGGAAGTCCATATAAACACATAAACAACATCAATCGCCGTTTCTCTGGCTGTTACTTCTGGTAACAATGAGAGTTGTTAGATACGACCAATCCCTCACAAATGTTGGCTTTTGCTAATTTGCTTAAACCTCTCCAAGCGCTTATCACTGTCAAGAGTCCAGCACGCAAACCAGCCTCCCATCTATTGACTGTCTACACTTCTCGCTACCTTGGGAAAAGCAGCCAGCATAATCAAGGACCCAACGAATTCTGGACATACTCTCATCCACCTTCATCCGTCAGGAAAAAGATACGTCCGAGGACACGTACCAACCGAACAACAACTTCCCTGCTGCCATCAGACTTTTGAATGGACCCACCTTATATTACGTTGATCTTTCTCTACTGTAACTAGCTGACTGTAACACTACATTCTGCACTCTCTCTTTTCTTTTTCCCTATGTACTCTATGAACGGTATGCTTTGTCAATATAGCGCACAAGGAACAATACTTTTCACTGTATCCCAGTACTTGTGGCAATAATAAATCAAAATCAAAGAGATTGCGATAACATACCAGTAACAGGTATGTGGTAGCGTGGCTCTTTTTATGCCTTGCTAACTCTAAACAATGGTGTTCTCTATTAAATTTTGAGATAAGATCAGAACGGAGACAAATATTTAACAAGTGGCAAGTAACACCCGCACCACATAGGTGCCATTAATGGCTATCCCGAACAAGTGGTCCCACTGACTTCCTCTTAATCACCAGCCACAGGCACCATGGCTAAAAGCCCCACCCTCGCCATCTTTGGGTTACCGTAACCAGACCTTTAATTGGTCCAAGCACATCAGTACTCTGAAAGCAGCACAGGGTACTCCGATGATCGGCTCCTCTCTCAATCCTCCTGATCAAGTCTGTCACAGAATGCTCAACACTTGCCTGGAAGGTGCAGCCGCAACAACACAAGACTATCGATACCATGCTGGCACGCATACCACTAAATACAATCTGCATCTCTTCCAATCTGGCTGTTGTCTGTCCAATCTATAAAATACATACAATCTATAATCTTCATAAAGCTCTGGTTCGGTTACAACTGAAGTCTTGTGTCCAGTTCAGATCTTAGCTTATAGAATCCCACAATGCAGAAGGCGGCCATTTGGCCCATCAAGTCTGAACCAACTCTGACAGAGCATCTTACCCATGCCCTATCCCTAGAAACACATGTACTTACTCTGATAATTCACGTAAACTTCACATCTTTGAACACTAAGGGGCAATTTAGCATGGCCGATCCATCTAACCTACACGTCTTTGGACTGTAGGAGGAAACCCCTGCAGACACAGGGAGAACAAGAGGATTGAGAGAGGAGCCTATCATCAGAGTACCGTGCTGCTTTGAGAGTACTGATGTGCTTGGACCAATTAAAGGCTTTGTCCAAGGCAGATCATGCCTTACAAGCCTAATTGAATTTTTTGAAGATGTAACTAGACACATAGACAAGGGAAGAGCGGTAGATGTAGTTTATATGGATTTCAGCAAGGCGTTTGATAAGGTGCCCCATGCAAGGCTCATTGAGAAAGTGAAGGGGCATGGGATACAAGGGGACAGTGCTTTGTGGATTCAGAACTGGCTTGCCCACAGAAGGCAAAGAGTGGTTGTAGATGGGTCTTTTTCAGCATGGAGGTTGGTCACCAATGGAGTGCCCCAGGGATCTGTTCTGGGACCCTTGCTCTTTGTGATTTTTATAAATGACCTGGATGAGGAAGTGGAAGGGTGGGTTGGCAAGTTTGCTGATGACACAAAGGTTTGTGGGGTTGTGGATAGTGTAGAGGGATGTCAGCAGTTGCAACGAGTCATAGATAAGATGCAAGACTGGGCGGAGAAGTGGCAGATGGACTTCAACCCAGATAAGCGTGTGGTGGTTCATTTTGGCAGGTCGAATAGGATGAAAGAATATAAAATTAAGGGTAAGATGCTTGGCAGTGTGGAAAATCAGAAGGATCTTGGGGTCCGGGTTCATAGGACGCTCAAAGCAGCGTCGCAGGTGGGGGCTGTGGTTAAGAAGGCATATGGAATACTGGCCTTCATCAATAGAGGAATTGAATTTAGAAATCGGGAGATAATGCTGCAGCTGTATAGGACCCTGATCAGACCCCACCTGGAGTACTTTGCCCAGTTTGGTCACCTCATTACAGAAAGGATGTGGAAGCCATAGAAAGGGTGCAGAGGAGATTTACAAGGATGTTGCCTGGATTAGGTGGCATGCCTTATGAGGATAGGTTGAGAGAGCTAGGTCTTTTCTCCTTGGAGAGGCGAAGGATGAGAGGTGACCTGATAGAGGTGTATAAGATGTTGAGGGGTATTGATAGAGTGGATTCTCAGAGGCTTTTACCCAGGGCTGAAATGGTTGCCACAAGAGGTCACAGGTTTAGGGTGCTGGGGAGTAGGTACAGAGGAGATGTCAGGGGTAAGTTTTTCACTCAGAGGGTGGTGGGTGTGTGGAATCGGCTGCTGGTAGTGGTGGTGGAGGCGGATTCGATAGGGTCTTTTAAGAGACTTTTGGATAAGTTCATGGAAGTTAGTAAGATAGAGGGTTATAGGCAAGCCTAGTGGGTAGGGACATGTTCGGCGCAACTTGTGGGCCGAAGGGCCTGTTTGTGGTGTAGCTTTTCTATGTTCCACGTTCTAACATGCAAACTCCACAGTCACCCAAGGCCAGAATCAGACCCGGGTCCCTGGCTCTGTGAGACAGCAGTGCTAACCACTGCGCCACCATGTCGCACTTTAAGTAGGATGTGAAGAGGATGCAGGGGAGATTTACCAGAATGGATGCAGGGGAGATTTACCAGAATGGTTCCAGGGTGTACAAGATTTTGATGGGCATAGATAGAGTGAATGCAAGCAGGCTTTTTCCGCTGAGGCTAGGGGAGAAAAAAACCAGAGGGCATGGGTTAAGGGTGAAAGGAGAAAAGTTTAAAGGGAATATTAGGGGGGGCTTCTTCACGCAGAGAGTGGTGGGAGTGTGGAATGAGCTGCCGGATAAAGTGGTAAATGCGGGGTCACTTTTAACATTTAAGAAAAACTTGGACGGGTTCATGGATGAGAGGGGTGTGGAGGGATATGGTCCAAGTGCAGGTCAGTGGGACTAGGCATAAAATGGTTCGGCACAGACAAGAAGGGCCAAAAGGCCTGTTTCTGAGCTGTAATTTTCTATGGTTCTATGGATAAGAGGTGTTTAAGGTTACGACCCAGATTCAAGGCTTTGGGTAAGAGGTGTGGGGTGGGGGCTGTGGGTGGAATGCGAGGAAAACTTTTTTTTAATGCAGTGTGCTAACAGCCCAGAACTCACTGCCTACAAGGGCAATGGAAGCGGAGAGGAAGAATAATTTCAAAAAGAAATTGGATGTGTCCTTGAGGAAAATAGACTGTAGGGACAAAGCAGAGAATGGGACTGCTTGGTTTTCTCGACTGAGAGTCGACATTGGCTTTCTGTGCATTGTGTAGACAGGATGCACTGGCAGCAACTCAAAAGTTACATTGGTGACACCTCCCTCCCATTGATTTTTTAGATTAGACCAGCAAGGTCATGGGAACATTATCACCTCCAAGTTTAATTTCAAGACACAAAGCTTGGAGCGATATCAGCACAAGGATGGCAGCGGTTCAATGAGAAAGTTCACTGCTGCTTTTTCAGGGCAACAATGGATCGAAAGTAAATATAGCATCAACAAATATCAGATCAAAGAAAATAACTGTTACCAAGGAGCAAATAATGAAGTGGAAGGTACACAAGGATGTGCCAAACTCTAATGGTTTATTCAGCCACAAGCACTCAGCTGCACGGGCACCCTTAATTCTGGAGAACATGGATCACCAGTGTGGCTCATGTCCCACTTGAGGTCCACATACCTTTCACTCGGCTCTCAACAAATTTGCTGCTCGCTTCTGCCTTTGGGATTCCATTCACATGTCACCACAGCCAAGATTCGGTGTTGCCCCACCTCTTTCTTTTGATGGTCCCTGACAACAATCTTTTCCTTGCAATCGCCTCCCAGTTGAAGGCAGCAAGGAGATGTTAAGGAAACATAGAAACTAGAAGCAGGAGGAGGCCATTTGGCCCTTCAAGCCTGCTCTGCCTATCATTTTGATCATCAAATTCAATATCCTGATCCCCTCTCCATCCACACACCCCCTCACTGCACCCCCCCCCCCCGATCCCTTTAGCCCCAAGAGCTATATCTAATTTCTTCTTGAAGACACAACGTTTTGGCCTCAACTACTTTCTGTAATAGTGAGTTCCACACATTCACCACCCTCTGGGTGAAGAAATTTCTCCTCACCTCAGTCCTAAAAGGTTTACCCCTTATCCTCAAACTGTGACCCCTAGTTCTGGACTCCCCCACCACCGGGAACATTCGGTTCTGAATCTATCCTGCCTAACCCTGTTAGAATTTTATAAGTTTTTATGAGATCCCCTCTCATTCTTCTGAACTCCAGTGAATATAATCCTAATGGATCTAGTCTCTCCTCGAATGAAGAACAAGCAGGTCTCGACTTGGCAAGTGTGCAAGGTAAAGCTCAGAGTCAAGTCCCAGTGCTCTGTGACTTGGGTGGGGATGCTCCAGAGAGTGGCCGTGAGCGATACTGCGATGGCGCTTTCAACCAAAGCTTTTGAAGAATGGCTCCCTAGACAGTCACCGTCAGAAATAAGGCAGTCTGGCAAAGTGTTACTTTCTTTTATTGTGACAATACGATCATTGTTATTTCAGGGGGGGGGGAGGCAGTGGCATTGAAATGATTTAAGAAAATAAAAGCTTAACTTGATAATACGCCATTCCTTTTATGCACCATTTTAAATGAAATGGCAACTTATCTCAAAAGAGTAAGCAGCTCTCCCAAAGGAATTTCGCACTAACGTGTTAAGTCTTTTCAGAATAATATCTACACAGCGCCATTTCAAACACTTTAGAAAAATTGTTTGTAAAATATGAGCATTTTAGTCCTCATTCTGTCACAGCAACAGAAAATTCAAACGGGTAGGTAGCACGAAGGATGTTCTGCCCAGTTATTGAAGGGATTGAGATGGCGAATCTATTCAGATCTTGATACGCGAGGTCAGGGCCTCCCAATGGAGGCAGAGTGGAACGGACAGCAACAGGTTAAGTCCAGTAACAAGTTCCACTCTTAAGATGCAGCGTCTCACTCTAACATTGCTGACAGGAAACCCAGCGAAGGTTCCACAATAAACTGCCACTCTCGACAGAGGGAACACAAACCTCCACACAAATAAAATGGCTTTCATTTGGACCTGGTCAATTGCCCGACGGGCAATAAATAAATTCACAGTGACAGGGTGTCAAACACCAATCTGCCGTTTTGCTCTGCCTCTTTGACACTCCGCTGCTGCAGTTCAGATATCTTGCCACACTGAGGTACTGCGTTCCGGGGGAAGTCCACATTATACTGCAATCTTGGTGTTCCGGAAGCTCGAATTGTCCCTGAAATGGAGGAGGAAACAGTGGCTCAAGGCAGGGTTAACAAGAGACAACAAAAGGTGTGACACTACTGTGCCTTTAAGAAACGTATTTTAATGATGTTTCGCTGCAGTTCTTTCAAGAGGGCCTTCTGTGTTGGTTGTCGAGCTGTCTGAGCTGACACCCTTTTATTGTTGTTAGGGTCACATACAATGGGCTTTTTGTTTATTTTTAGTTTGGGCCTAATGCACTCTCCTGGAGTTTACGACTTTTTGAATTGTTGATTTATGACTCTTTGGCAGGTCAGGTGCTTTGGACAGTTTTTTTTTCAATCGGGAAATCCAGAGATACTTTCAGTTTGGTTTGTTAGATAGAAGGCGTTTGGACTCCAGGCTGGATGCAGCGCTTTTGTCTCTCTCCCTGGTATTAGAAATTCTGCTGGCTAGTTGGAAGCAGTCTTTCTTGCCTCTCTGCAGTGAAAATTTTATTGTTGGTGGTCTGCTAGCTAAGGCCAGCCGTGGCTCTCTCTTTCTCTACCTCGAGGTGTGCCAGGAGCTCCAGGACGGGGAGTCGGAGTTTCAATTCTCCATCCAAAGGATTCATACAGCGATCAATCATGTGATCAATTGCTCTGAAGTGCGCAGACCGGGAGCGACGGCTCGCGCAGCAGGGGAGTCAGCAAGAAGCAGTCGGCCATGATTCCTCACTAAGCACCGCTCACAAAGCCGCTGCCCACACAGCACTTGGAGACAACAGGTACCAACCAGCAGTTTGTGGTGAGTTTGGAACACTGATCACACAGCAACTTAAACAGCCAGAAACCACTGGGTGTGGACTGAAGGAGAGCTGGGAGACATTAGCAGATTACAGGTAGGTGATGCTGGTGAACAGCAGTAACCTAAATGACATGGAATTCTGAATCAGGTTAACAATAGACTAAACCTTAATCCAATAGGTTTCTGTTTCAGAAGTTTGTTATAATCCTGTGTTAATTAGGGGACTACGTTCAAACATTGCTTCAAGCTAAGACTAAATCCGATTGATCTCCTGGGCTGAGGGGGAATAAAGAGAAATTTTAGAGAGTACGTTAAGGAGCAGAAACTCTGGATGATAGTCCCTTTTATCCATCATAGAATCATCAAATCCCTACAGTGCAGAAAAGACCATTCTGTCCATTAAGTCTGCACCAATTCTCTGATGGAATATCATTTCCAGGCCCTTTCCCCTGCCTTATCATCGTAACCCTATGTATTTCGCATGGCCAATCCACCTAGCCTGCACATCTTTGGACTGTGGGAGGAAACCGGAGGAAACCCACACAGAGGGAGAACATGCAAACTCCACACAGTCACCCAAGGCCGGATTCGAAGCTGGGGTCCCTGGCACTGAGAGGCAGCAGTGCTAACCACTGTGCCACCACTGATCATTGACCCATCTCAAGATCACTGAAGCATTTCGGATGAGGCAAGTTAAACTCATCCTCGACTGGGCAGCAGGGCTTGGTGTCACATGGGGCTTTTAACCAGTTACCTATCATTCCATTCTCAGGAAGCGTTCAGAGCGAGCCAATCTTACTTGATACTGTCTGTATGTGTCTTGTACTCCATAATGGTGCTAGGCGGTAGATTCAACACACGGCGCAAAGTGTCACGTATCCGAGCGGTAGTTGCTTGATCGCTGGCGGTTTTGTTCCACACCGAAATGATATCTTCCTGCAGGCGGAAATTCAAAAGGAGTCAATTCACACAGCAGTCAATTTTCGAAACAGGCTCCACAGTTTCAGCTATGAGGTGAGACTGGATAAGCTGGGTTTGTTTTTCTTGGGACAGAGGAGACCGAGGAGAGGGGGGTGGAGCTGATAGAGGTATACAAAATTATGAAAGGCGCAGAGAGGGCAGGTTGCAAGAATCTTTTCCCCGTATCCGCGATGTCTAAGACCAGAGGGCATAGGCTTAAGGTGAGGAGTGAATGGTTTAAAAGGGGAATCTGAGGAAAGGTTTTTCACCCAGAGGGTGGTGGAAATGTGGAATGCGCTGCCTGAGAGGGTGCTGGAGGCAGGTACTCTCGCAACATTTAAGAAGCATCTGGACGAGCACTTAAATCACCAAGGCCTAGTAGACAACGGACCAAGTGCTGGTAAATGGGATTAGTACAGATTGATATTTGATGGTCGGCATAGACATGGTGGGCCGAAGGGCCTGTTTCTGTGCTGTATGACTCTAAAAACGGTCTTTCACAGCCTCAGGATAACCCACAGAGCTTTACAGTCTTCCAGGTGCTCTGGATTCATCCCACAGTCCAGAAATGTGCAGGCTAGGATTGGCCATGCTAAATTGCCCCTTAGTGTCACAAGACGTGTAAGGATTAGTGGGGTTACAGGGATAGAATCTGGGTAAATTGCTCTGTTGGAGAGTCGGTGCAAACACAATGGGCTGAATGGCCTCCTTCTGCACAGTAGGAGTTCTACAATTCTAAGTACCTTCTGAAGTTTAATTGCTGTTGTAATGTAGGTGGACAATTTGTGCAAGATCCCAAAAACAGCAGAATGGTAATGACCAGTTACTCTGTTTGGTGATAGCGGTTGGGGAATATATGTTGGCCAGGATATCATGGAGTCCCTGTCGTGCAGAAGGAGGCCATTTAGTCCATCAAGCCTGCACTGACAACAATCCCGCTCAGGCCCTATCCTTGTAACCACACATATTTACTCTGTTAATCTCCCTGACATTAGGGGGCAATTTAGCATGGCCAATCCACCAAACCTACACATCTTCGGACACTAAGGGGCAATTTAGCCTGGCCAATCCACCTAACCCGCACATCTATGGACACTGAGGGGCAATTTAGCATGGCCAATCCACTTAACCTGCACATCTTTGGATTGCGGGAGGAAACCAACGAAGACACAGGGGAGAATGTGCAAACTCCACACAGAGATCCAAGGCCGGAATGGAACTCGGGTCCCTGGTGCTGTGAGGCAGCAGTACTAACCACTGTGCCGCCACCCTTCCTCGGTTTTTTTCAAATGCTATCATGCTGTTATATCACCCTCGCTTTCCCAAGTGAAAGGTAGTAATTCTTACAATGCAGCACTCTCTCTATCCTGTACTGAAGCGTCAATCCGTATTGTATGTTCAGCGGAGGTCGGCTCATTGAGTATTTTTAAGGCTGAGTTTGTTAGATTCTTGATTGACAAGGAAATTAAAGGGCACATGGGGAAGTACATTTAGGAGCAGGATTACATTTCTCTGGGTGACTGCATTCCCTAGTGTGAAAGCAGTCCATCTGGAATGTGAATTTACCCAGTGGATTTGTGTGGACCTCAGACTGACTCTTTTATAGGAGCAAATACTGTGGATGCTGGAAATCTGAAATAAAAACAGAAAATACTGGAAAAGCGCAGCAGGTCTGGCAGCAACTGTGGAGGGAGGAAGGAAGACACAGTTAACGTTTGGAGCCCATACATGGCTCTCATATGGATTTGAAACATTAACTTTGTTCTTTTGAGGCCATGGGGGAGGTGATGGCCTCGTGTTATTATCGCCAGACTATTAATCCAGAAACTCAGCTAACGTTCTGGGGGACCCGGGTTCGAATCCCGCCCCGGCAGATGGTGCAATTTGAGTTCAATAAAAAATATGTGGAATTAAGAATCTACTGATGACCCATTGTCGATGTCTGCCGTCCTTACCCGGTCTGGCCTACACGTGACTCCAGAGGCACAGCAGTGTGGTTGACTCTTAACTGCCCTCCAAGGGCAACTAGGGATGGGCAATAAATGCTGGCCAGCCAGCGACGCCCATGTCCCACGAATGAATAAAAAAAAACATCAGATCAGCCATGATCTTTTCAAATGGTAGAGCAGGCCCAAACCGGAGTTTTCTCAACCTTTTCTGTTTTGAATTTCATATTCTGCTTTGAGACAGGAAATTATGTTCCATAGCGACTGCTTTTATTGCTACGTAGTAATCTCAACAAGCAGCCCTCAGTGAAACCGTACAAGGTTTCACTGAAGTACACCTTGTATTAATATTTCCAACTTGCAAAATCAGTTGAAGCCCCCCAAGCAGTTTTATGAAGCACAAGTGCTAACTTGTTCAGAATTCTGTTGTCTGTAGGCCACTCACCCATGTTTGGCTGATGTACAATGAGTTCCCATTCCCCAATATATTCACCACCATAGTGGGTCGGATCTCAAACAATGATGAGACAGAGTACAGGAATGAGATAGAGAATCTGGTGAACTGGTGCGGCAACAATAAATCTCTCCCTCAGTGTCAGCAAAATGAAGGAGATTGTCATTGACTTCAGGAAGAGTAAAGGAGAACATGCTCCTGTCTACATCAACGGGGACGAAGTAGAAAGGGTCGAGAGCTTCAAGGTTTTAGGTGTCCAGATCACCAACAACCTGTCCTGGTCCCCCCCATGCCGACACTACAGTTAAGAAAGCCCCACCAACGCCTCTACTTTCTCAGATGACTAAGGAAATTTGGCATGTCAGCTACGACTCTCACCAACTTTTACAGATGTACCATAGAAAGCATTCTTTCTGGTTGTTTCACAGCTTGGTCTGGCTCCTGCTTTGCCCAAGATCGCAACGAACTACAAAAGGTAATGAATGTAGCCCAATCCATCACGCAAACCAGCCTCCCATCCATTGGCTCTGTCTGCACTTCCCATTGTCTCGGCAAAGCAGTCAGAATAATTAAGGGCCCTGCGCACCCTGGACATTCTCTCTTCCAAAAGTCTGAAGTCACGTACCAACTGACTCAAGAACTGCTTCTTCTTCCCTGCTGCCATCAGACTTTTGAATGGACTTACCTTGCATTAAGTTGATCTTTCTCTACACCCTAGCTGTGACTGTAACACGACATTCTGCACTCTCTCATTTCCTTCTCTATGAACGGTATGCTTTGTATGGCGCGCAAGAAACAATACTTTTCACTGTACGTTAATACATGTGACAATAATACGTCAAATCAATGTAATGGTGGCACAGTGGTTAGCACTGCTGTCTCACAGCGCCAGGGACCCGGTTCGATTCTCAGCTTGGGTCACTTATCTATGCTGAATCTGCACTTTCTCCCCCGTGTCTGCGTGAGTTTTCTCTGGGTGCTCCAGTTTCCTTCCACAGTCTGAAAGACGTGCTGGTTAGATGCATTGGCCGTGCTAAATTCTCCCTCGGTGTTACCCGAACAGGCGCCGGAGTGTGGCGACTAGGGGATTTTCACAGTAACTTAATTGCGGTGTTAATGTAAACCTACTTGTAACACTAACAAATAAACTTAAACAATGTGAAATCACTGAATTCCACAGCCTCATTCCATCCTGCCTTTGCAATCTCCTCTCGCTTTCAATCTGCGTCAGCACACTGCGGTGTTTTGGTTGTGGCTATTTGTGCGTCACCTTCCACTTCACCTCATCACTGACCCTCCCGGCTGGAATTCCCCTCCACTTTCCTCCCAACCGCGCACTGAAAGTCGTTCAGTCGCCCCTCCCAACCTCTCCCGCCAGGGCCTTGGCATCCATTTCCCTTGCTCTCCCTGAAGTGCCTCGGGATTTTGGTTCATGAGGTCTTTTAAGTGATCGCAGGGACCGAGAGATCCGGGGTGTGCTGTATACAAAAACGCTGAAGGTAGCAGGGCAAGATTAAAAGGCTGTTAAAAAAGGCATCAAGGATTTTTGGCTTTATAAACAGTGTTCGGTAGCTCTTTTCAAGACACGACAAGATGGGCTGATTGGCCTCTCCCAACCTATGACATAAAAGCAAGTTCTTGAACCCGATTCTTGTCTTTATCCTATCTATGTATATTTTAGTTTCCATGACAAATAGCTGATAGCGGGCAAGGCTCATATAAAAATGCCTTCCCCAGAACTGTCAGCTACGGCACTCAGAAAAAGAAGAGAGTCTGGTGCAGGTTGCAAATCTTCTCAGATGAATATGGCTCTCCCTCCCCCAGACGTTATTCCCAGTTTCCGGCAGGGACGTACCTGGAACCGAATCGATACCACAACGCCACAGATCTCCTCTCCAACCATAAACTGCTCTCCCAACATGGCCAGGATGATATTCTCCCAGAATCGGGACGCCAGGCCTTTGCGCAAACGTATTATCCATTTACCGCCATTCTTGTTGGCCTCATCCTGCAGGGAGACAAATCAGATTAGTGTTAGCCAAACGACTGTAGTTTTGGACGTCAATGAAATAAAGCCAATGGTTAAAATGAGTACGGTGCTCTTCCCACCTACCTCCCACATGGGTTTGATACCCTCCTTGAAGAGGTGGAAATCGCTATGTCCTGTCAAGTCACCCGGCCGCACCAGGTGACTGTAGAACCTCCAGAACTGTTCCACCTGGAGGAAGAGGTTACCAGTAAGTAATCAACAGTAAATTGCATTTATATGACCACATAAATCACATCAGCGCAGTGTTAACAGCGTCAAAAGGAACAGCTAATCTGATTGATACAACAAATGCATTTATACAGCAAACCAGAGAAAGGTTACAGTGCAGAAAGAGGCCATTCAGCCCACTGTCTGTGCTGGCCAGAGAAAAAAGCTAGCTTCTCGTCTTAAGCTCCTGGTTCTCCAGCTCCTGGTCCATAGCCTCGCAGGTTACAGCGCAGTTTCACATGCAGATCCAGGTATCTTTTAACTGAGTTGAGCGTTTCAGTCTCAGCCACCAGCTTCGGCACTGAATTCCAAATGGCCACCTCCCTCTGGGTGAAAGTGATTTTCCTCACATCCCTTCTACAAATCACCTTCAATTTATGCCTGGTAATTAACCCCTCAGCTAGGGGAAATAAGTCTTTCCTGTATACAGCAACATGGTACACAGTGGTTAGCACTGCTGCCGCACAGCGCCAGGGATTTGGGTTTAATTCCAGCCTCAGGTCTGTTTGGAGTTTGCACGTTCTCCCCGTATCTGCATGGATTTCCTCCGGGTGCTCCGGTTTCCTCCCACAGTCCGAAAAGTGTGCTGGTTAGGTGCATTGGCCATGCTAAATTTCCCCTTAGCATCCAAAGATGTGCAGGTTAGGGGGATAGGGCCTGGGCGGGATGCTCTTGGTGCAGGCTCGATGGGCCGAACGGCCTCCTTCTGCACTGTAGGGGTTCTAGGATTCTAGGCCCCTCATACTATTGTACACCAGTGCTGTTAAAATAAGAAAATTTCCCAATATTCACAGGAGCATTATCAAATAAAATCTGACTCTGAGCTATAGAAGGAGATACTGGTCTGTGTGCACACAAAGACTTGCACCCTTTTTAAATACATGAACTGTAACCCTCCCCCAGACACCCAATCTTTCATCTCTTGGGCCACAAACAGTTCCATCTGTCAGGCAGGCAGAAGTACAAGATTAAAAGTCTGCAAAGATAACTTTCATCATGGGATATGAATCTAATTATCTTCTGGCAGCAGCAGCAGATAAGCTAAAGATCTTTTTTGTCCGTAAAAAATAACGGGAACAACTTGTTCCCTTGCCTTATCTGTTCCACATTTTCAGGCTTCTCTTCTGTTTTGTTTCTAAAAATAGGCCAAGAATTTTTCTCCCTTCTTTTCTGCTTTTGGGACCTATTTACAAATCCAACTCTGAAGGTTGGCAGACATTTCAACATCACTGTGCAAGCGTCCTGGATTAGGAGTTGTGGCATATCAGCATTTAGTTTATATATTTAATGTATATAACATTTTAGAGATATATATATATTTATATACATATATCCCTCAGTTGGTAGTCATCTCAGTTCAAGAACAGGTTACTCAATACGAATATCAAAATCAAATCCTGAATTTAACCCTATCAGATTCAGCATAGTTTTTGTTAATTCACTTGAGATGAACAAAGAACAAAGAACAGTACAGCACGGGAAACAGGCCCTTCGGCCCTCCAAGCCTGTGCCGCTCCTTCGTCCAACTGGACCAATCGTTTGTATCCCTCCATTCCCAGGCTGCTCATGTGACTATCCAGGTAAGTCTTAAACGATGTCAGCGTGTCTGCCTCCACCACCCTACTTGGCAGAGCATTCCAGGCCCCCACCACCCTCTGTGTAAAAAACATCCCTCTAATATCCGAGTTATACTTCGCCCCTCTCATCTTGAGCCCGTGACCCCTCGTGATCGTCACTTCTGATCTGGGGAAAAAGCTTCCCACCGTTCACCCTATCTATACCCTTCATAATTTTGTACACCTCTATTAGATCTCCCCTCATTCTCCGTCTTTCCAGGGAGAACAAGCCCAGTTTACCCAATCTCTCCTCATAGCTAAGATGAATGTGATAATATCCTCTCCCTATTACTAGTCGTTGCCAAGTTTGTACTTGTAAAATCAAAACTCCATCCTTCTATCACTTGTGCGGTCAACTTACTGATGCGACTGTTCCGATCTGTTTAATGTTCTGTTCGTAGCTCTGGGTGTTGGCTGGTCTGCTTGGTGTACGCCTGGAGTACCAAAAGGTGTAGTTATACTGCAGAGGGTGCTCGCCGGCTCCGGGTGTCACTGCCTGTGTAAACCACAATCAGCAAAATAAATCAACAGCACTGAGCAACTCTACTCCAGCTCACCACACTTCTCCTGCTCTGTGACCTTAAAGGAGTTTTAGGTGTTGATCACAGAATTCTGTGGACGCGCACACGGTTTAGAACATAGAACAGGCCCTTCGGCCCACGATGTTGTGCCGAGCTTTATCTGAAACCAAGATCAAGCTATCCCACTCCCTATCATCCTGGTGTGCTCCATGTGCCTATCCAATAACCGCTTAAATGTTCCTAAAGTGTCTGACTCCACGATCACTGCAGGCAGTCCATTCCACACCCCAACCACTCTCTGCGTAAAGAACCTACCTCTGTTCTCATTCCTATATCTCCCACCACGAACCCTATAGTTATGCCCCCTTGTAATAGCTCCATCCACCTGAGGAAATAGTCTTTGAATGTTCACTCTATCTATCCCCTTCAACATTTTATAAACCTCTATTCAGTCTCCCCTCAGCCTCCTCCGCTCCAGAGAGAACAGCCCTAGCTCCCTCAACCTTTCCTCATAAGACCTACCCTCCAAACCAGGCAGCATCCTGGTAAATCTCCTCTGCACTCTTTCCAGCGCTTCCACATCCTTCTTATAGTGAGGTGACCAGAACTGCACACAATATTCCAAATGTGGTCTCACCAAGGTCCTGTACAGTTGCAGCATAACCCCACGGCTCTTAAACTCCAACCCCCTGTTAATAAAAGCTAAGATGTGGAGATGCCGGCGTTGGACTGGGGTAAACACAGTAAGAACAAAGAACAAAACAGCACAGGAACAGGCCCTTCGGCCCTCCAAGCCCGCGCCGCTCCCCGGTCCAGGATTGAATCCTGAATCCAGGATCCCCGCCCAATTTTCCAGCCTATCTACATACCAAAATCCTATCCACCGAGCTGTCCCTCACAGCTACGATGCTTTGTTCATTACAACCTATTAACTCACCCCCACCCCCCCATTCCAGACCATGTGATCTCCAGGGAGAGGCGAAAACCCAGAGTGAAAAACCCCAGGGCCAATATGGGGAAAAAAAACTGGGAAATTCCTCTCCGACCCCCTGAGGCGATCGAAACGAGTCCAGGAGATCACAATGGCCCTGATCGGGAAATGCTTCCCAACCCTAGTCATTTCCACTTCCACGAACACCATATGAATTCCCTGCCCCCGAGACAGGTTCCCAACTATCCGCAGTCTTGCTCTGTACTGGCACCAGCAAGATGATCATAGAATGAAGCCTTGAAACGAGAAACAAGGAACAATTAGCCCGCGCCGCTCCCTGGTCCAGACTAGACCACTCTTTTGTATCCCTCCATTCCCACTCCGTTCATATAGCTGTCTAGATAAGTCTTAAACGTTCCCAGTGTGTCCGCCTCCACCACCTTGCCCGGCAACACATTCCAGGCCCCCACGACCCTCTGTGTGAAATATGTCCTTCTGATATCTGTGTTAAACCTCCCCCCCTTCACCTTGAACCTATGACCCCTCGTGAACGTCACCACCGACCCGGGGAAAAGCTTCCCACCGTTCACCCTATCTATGCCTTTCATAATTTTATACACCTCTATTAAGTCTCCCCTCATCCTCCGTCTTTCCAAGGAGAACAACCCCAGTTTCCCCAACCTCTCCTCATAACCAAGCCCCTCCATACCAGGCAACATCCTGGTAAACCTCCTCTGTACTCTCTCCAAAGCCTCCACGTCTTTCTGGTAGTGTGGCGACCAGAACTGGACGCAGTATTCCAAAAAGAAGTTTAACAACAGGTTTATTTGGTAGCAAAAGCCACACAAGCTTTCGGAGCTCTAAGCCCCTTCTTCAGGTGAGTGGGAATTCTGTTCACAAACAGAGCTTATAAAGACACAGATTCAATTTACATGAATAATGGTTGGAATGCGAATACTTACAACTAATCAAGTCTTTAAGAAACAAAACAATGTGAGTGGAGAGAGCATCAAGACAGGCTAAAAAGATGTGTATTGTCTCCAGACAAGACAGCCAGTGAAACTCTGCAGGTCCACGCAACTGTGGGAGTTACAAATAGTGTGACATGAACCCAATATCCCGGTTGAGGCCGTCCTCGTGTGTGCGGAACTTGGCTATCAGTTTCTGCTCAGCGACTCTGCGCTGTCGTGTGTCGCGAAGGCCGCCTTGGAGAACGCTTACCCGAATATCAGAGGCCGAATGCCCGTGACCACTGAAGTGCTCCCCAACAGGAAGAGAACAGTCTTGCCTGGTGATTGTCGAGCGGTGTTCATTCATCCGTTGTCGCAGCGTCTGCATAGTTTCCCCGATGTACCATCGACACAGATGCCATCATCTCACGTGAGAACACCATCCACCAGGTACACGGTACATACTCTTGCAATTCGGCCAACGTTGTCTACCTGATAGGCTGCAAGAAAGGATGTCCCGAGGCATGGTACATTGGAGAAACTATGCAGACGCTGCGACAACGGATGAATGAACACCGCTCGACAATCACCAGGCAAGACTGTTCTCTTCCTGTTGGGGAGCACTTCAGTGGTCACGGGCATTCGGCCTCTGATATTCGGGTAAGCGTTCTCCAAGGCGGCTTTCGCGACACACGACAGCGCAGAGTCGCTGAGCAGAAACTGATAGCCAAGTTCCGCACACACGAGGACGGCCTCAACCGGGATATTGGGTTCATGTCACACTATTTGTAACTCCCACAGTTGCGTGGACCTGCAGAGTTTCACTGGCTGTCTTGTCTGGAGACAATACACATCTTTTTAGCCTGTCTTGATGCTCTCTCCACTCACATTGTTTTGTTTCTTAAAGACTTGATTAGTTGTAAGTATTCGCATTCCAACCATTATTCATGTAAATTGAGTCTGTGTCTTTATAAGCTCTGTTTGTGAACAGAATTCCCACTCACCTGAAGAAGGGGCTTAGAGCTCCGAAAGCTTGTGTGGCTTTTGCTACCAAATAAACCTGTTGGACTTTAACCTGGTGTTGTTAAACTTCTTACAATAAAAGCTAACACACTATAGGCCTTCTTCACAGCTCTATCCACTTGAGTGGCAACCTTTAGAGATCTGTGGATATGGACCCCAAGATCTCTCTGTTCCTCCAGTCTTCAAAACCCTACCTTTGACCCTGTAATCCACATTTAAATTAGTCCTACCAAAATGAATCACCTCACATTTATCAGGGTTAAACTCCATTTGCCATTTTTCAGCCCAGCTTTGCATCCTATCTATGTCTCTTTGCAGCCTACAACAGCCCTCCACCTCATCCACTACTCCACCAATCTTGGTGTCATCAGCAAATTTACTGATTCACCCTTCAGCCTCCTCCTCTAAGTCATTTGCTTAAATTTGATACAAGATACCCTCGGATTTGTGGTAATTTTAACTACACATCCAGTGGGAAAACAGATAGTTCCTATAACATGGGAGACAAACTTGGTGTTAATACTGCATCTTTTGGCTATGAACTGATCCTGACTGTTGTAGCGCGAAGTATTTCGATGATGAAGCCTTAAAGCACAACGGTGATTTATTGAACGATAATTAAAACTACCTACAAACAAGCTCAGTACAGATACAGGTCTAGTTGTTTGGGTTTAAACCCAGTTGTTGTGGGTTTAATCTCAGTTGTTTGGATTTAATCTCAGTTGTTTGGGTTTACTCTCCGTTATTTGGGTTTAATCTCAGTGGTTTGGGTTTAATATCAGTTGTTTGGATTTAATCTCAGTTGTTTGGATTTAATCTCAGTTGTTTGGGTTTAATCTCAGTTGTTTGGGTTTAATCTCAGTTGTTCGGGTTTAATCCCAGTTGTTGTGGATTTAATCTCAGTTGTTTGGATTTAATCTCAGTTGTTTGGGTTTAATCTCAGTTGTTTGGGTTTAATCTCAGTTGTTTGGGTTTAATCTCAGTTGTTTGGGTTTAATCTCAGTTGTTTGGATTTAATATCAGTTGTTTGGATTTAATCTCAGTTGTTTGGGTTTAATATCAGTTGTTTGGGTTTAATATCAGTTGTTCTGGGTTTAATCTCAGTTGTTTGGGTTTAATATCAGTTGTTTAGGTTTAATCTCAGTTGTTTTGGGTTTAATCTCAGTTGTTTGGGTTTAATATCAGTTGTTCTGGGTTTAATCTCAGTTGTTCTGGGTTTAATATCAGTTGTTTGGGTTTAATCTCAGTTGTTTGGTTTTAATATCAGTTGTTAATATCAGGGATTTGTTCCCAGGAGCAGGCTGAGGGTAAGAGAGTGGGTTTTCTGACTTTAATTAATTATTTATTTTTTTGTTTCCTTACACTCTTATTAACTTTTCACTGTCTTACTTGACATAAAGTGTCCAGTATGAGTGTGAAACCAGTGTGTTGTTCCCAGTGTAGGATGTGGGAGGTCCTGGAGGCATCTGGCCTCCCGGACATCCACATCTGTGAGGGGTGTGTCGAGCTGCGGTTCCTGAGGGACCGTGTTAGGGAGCTGGAACTGCAGCTCGAGGATCTTAGGCTGATGAGGGAGAATGAGGAGGTGATAGACAAGAGCTATCATCAGGTGGTCACACCAGGGCAACGGGAGGAGGCCAAGTGGGTGATGGCCAGGAAGGGTAAGGCTAGGGTGGTTGAGAGCACCCCAGTGGATTTGCCCCTGCACAACAAGTACTCCTGCTTGAGTACTGCTGGGGGGGACAGCCCGCCTGGGGGAAGCAGCAGTGGCCGTGTCTCCGCAGTGGAGTCCAGCCCTGTAACTCAGAGGGCTAAGGAAAAGAGGAGGAAGGCGGTATTAATCGGGGACTCGATGGTGAAGGGGACAGACAGGCGTTTCTGCGGAGGTAGGCGGGATTCTCGCATGGTGGTCTGCCTCCCTGGGGCCGGGATCCAGGATGTCGCTAGTCGCGTCCCGGAAATCCTGAGGTGGGAGGGAGAGGAGCCTGAGGTAGCGGTACATATTGGTACCGCTGATGTGGGTAGGAAGGGAGAAGGGGTCATGAAAAGGGAGTACAGGGAATTAGGGAGACAGCTGAGAAAGAGGAAAGCAAAGGTAGTAATCTCAGGATTACTGCCTGTGCCACGGGAAGGTGAGGGCAGGAATGAAGTGAGGTGGAAGATGAATGTGTGGCTGAGGGACTGGTGCAGGGGGCAGGGATTCAGGTTCCTGGACCATTGGGACCTCTTTAGGGGCAGGGGTGATCTGTATACAAAAAACGGGTGGAACTTGAATCACACGGGGACCAATATCCTGGCCGGTAGGTTGGCTAAGGTTACTGGGGAGAATTTAAACTAGATAGGTTGGGGGGAGGGGAGCTAGAAGAGTTGACTAGGATCAAGGAACTAATTGATGGGGTGGAGGATGCAGGGGTAAGGGGAATTACAAAATTAATGGTAGAGGAGAGGGTGCAAGTGAATGAAGGCGGTAATTTAGATAAGGGAGTAGAGGGAGAGGGTGTTCGCGACTCATCAAAGCGGGTCCAGATAAAAGCTGGAATAAGGACACTTTGCCTGAATGCACGAAGCATTCGGAACAAGGTAAATGAGTTGATGGTGCAAATCAGCACGAGTGGGTACGATCTAGTGGCCATTACAGAAACGTGGCTGAAAGGTGACCAGGACTGGGAGATGAATATCCAGGGGTATCAGGCGTTTAGGAAGAATAGACAGGAAGGAAAAGGTGGTGGGGTCGCGCTATTAATAAGAGATAATATCAGGGTAGTACTGAGGGATGACATAGGCTCTGAGGAACAAAACGTGGAATCATTATGGGTAGAGATGAGGAATAGTAGAGGGAGAAAGACACTAGTAGGTGTGGTATATAGGCCCCCAAATAATAATGTTGAGGTAGGGAGGGCTATAAACAAGCAGATAAGGGATGCGTGTAAAAACGGAACGGCAATAATCATGGGGGACTTCAACATGCACATTGACTGGCAGACTCAAGTCGGTAAGGGTGGAATGGAGGAAGAGTTCTTAGAATGCTGTCGGGATAGTTTCCTTGAACAGCATGTTACGGAACCGACGAGGGAACGAGCTATTTTGGATCTGGTATTGTGTAACGAGGTAGGTAGAATTAAGGATCTTATTGTGAAGGACCCTCTTGGGTCTAGTGACCACAATATGGTCGAATTTCTGATTCAGATGGAAGAGGAGAAAGTTTGGTCCCAAACCAGTGTCCTCTGTTTGAACAGAGGGAAATATGATAGGATGAGGGATGAATTGGCTAAGGTAGACTGGGAGAGCAGGCTGGCAGGTAGGATAGCTGAGGAACAGTGGAGGATTTTTAAGGAGATCCTTTTCAGTTCTCAGCAAAAATATATTCCAGCAAAAAACAAGGATTGTAAGAAAAGGGAGAACCAGCCGTGGATAACGAAGGAAATAAAGGAGAGTATTAAAATAAAAACAGCTGCGTACAGAGTGGCCAAAAATAGTGGAGAAACAAGTGATTGGGAAAAATTCAAGAAACAACAAAAAGAGACTAAGAAAGCGATAAAGAAAGGAAGGATAGACTATGAAGCTAGGCTAGCAATTAATATAAAAAATGATAGTAAAAGTTTTTATAAATATATAAAAAGGAATAGAGTGGCTAGAGTGAATGTTGGACCCTTGGAGGACGAGAGGGGGGAGTTAATAGTGGGAAATGAGGATATGGCTGAGTCTTTAAATAAGTTTTTTGTGTCGGTCTTCACGGTGGAGGACACAAATAGTTTGCCAAATATTAACGATAGAGGGTTGGCAGCAGGAGAAATACTTAATACAATTAATGTTACCAGAGAGGCAGTGCTGGGTAGACTAATGGGACTGAAGGTGGATAAGTCCCCGGGTCCGGATGGAATGCATCCCAGGGTATTGAAAGAAATGTCAGAGGTAATAGTGGATGCGTTAGTGATTATTTATCAAAACTCGTTGCATTCTGGGGTAGTGCCGGTTGATTGGAAAACGGCTAATGTTACGCCGCTGTTTAAAAAAGGAAGGAGACAAAAGGCGGGTAACTATAGGCCGGTCAGCTTAACGTCTGTAGTAGGGAAAATGCTGGAATCCATTATTAAAGAGGAGATAGCAGGGCATCTGGATAGAAATGGTTCGATCAATCAGACGCAGCATGGATTCATGAGGGGAAAGTCGTGCTTGACGAACATGTTGGATTTTTATGAAGATGTGACTAGGGCGGTTGATGGAGGAGAACCGGTGGATGCGGTGTTTTTGGATTTCCAAAAGGCGTTTGATAAGGTGCCCCATAAAAGGCTACTGAAGAAGATTAGGGCACACGGAGTTGGGGGTAGTGTGTTAAAGTGGATTGGGGACTGGCTATCCGACAGGAAGCAAAGAGTCGGAATAAATGGGTGTTTTTCCGGTTGGAGGAAGGTAACTAGTGGCGTGCCGCAGGGATCGGTACTCGGGCCGCAACTATTTACCATTTATATAGATGATCTGGAGGAGGGGACGGAGTGTAGGGTAACGAAGTTTGCAGACGACACAAAGATAAGTGGAAAAGTGAATCGTGTGGAGGACGGAGAAGATCTGCAGAGAGATTTGGACAGGCTGAGTGAGTGGGCGAGGATATGGCAAATGGAGTATAACGTTGAGAAATGCGAGGTTATACACTTTGGAGGAAATAATAACAAATGGGATTACTATCTCAATGGAAACAAATTAAAACATGCTACCGTGCAAAGGGACCTGGGGGTCCTTGTGCATGAGACGCAAAAGCCCAGTCTGCAGGTACAACAGGTGATCAAGAAGGCAAATGGGATGTTGGCCTATATTGCGAGGGGGATAGAATATAAAAGCAGGGATGTCTTGATGCACCTGTACAGGGCATTGGTGAGGCCGCAGCTGGAATACTGTGTGCAGTATTGGTCCCCTTATATGAGGAAGGATATATTGGCATTGGAGGGAGTGCAGAGAAGGTTCACCAGGTTGATACCGGAGATGAGGGGTTTGGATTATGAGGAGAGGCTGAGGAGATTGGGTTTGTACTCGTTGGAGTTTAGAAGGATGAGGGGGGATCTTATGGAGACTTATAAGATAATGCGGGGGCTGGATAGGGTGGAGGCGGAGAGATTCTTTCCACTTAGTAAGGAAGTTAAAACTAGAGGACACAGCCTCAAAATAAAGGGGGGTCGGTTTAAGACAGAGTTGAGGAGGAACTTCTTCTCCCAGAGGGTGGTGAATCTCTGGAATTCTCTGCCCACTGAGGTGGTGGAGGCTACCTCGCTGAATATGTTTAAAGCGCGGATGGATGGATTCCTGATCGGTAAGGGAATTAAGGGTTATGGGGATCAGGCGGGTAAGTGGTACTGATCCACGTCAGATCAGCCATGATCTTATTGAATGGCGGGGCAGGCTCGAGGGGCTAGATGGCCTACTCCTGCTCCTATTTCTTATGTTCTTATGTTCTTAGTCCCATCGACTCCCGGGCTCACCTACCAGGAGCCGCACACTAATGCCCCATAGGCTGAGCTTCACGCTCTTCGCTTCTACAGGGTCATGAGACCCATGAACAATCACCCCTGAAAGGGCCCACCCTATCACACCGACTCTGCTTTTGTGTACAGTCCTCTGAAATAGGCCAAGGTTCACGCTCTCCATTCTGACAGGGTCATGAGCCCCACGAACAATCACGCCTTAAAGGGCTCACCCTATCACACTGACTCAAATCTTCACTTACTCAGTGCTTGGTGAACGGTCGCTCTGAAAAATGCCTCGAGAATCTACAGGAGTAAGGGAGGGGGTGTCCAGGGCTGCTGCTGTTGCTAAAAGATTGTGATTACTCCCGTTGCTTTTTAAAGAAATTGCTTTTAATAATGCAGAGGTCTGATCATATTCGACATCTGTTGGTGGGATGACAGGTCTCCCATGATATACCTGCAGTATCTAACTGTATGCTGGGACATTACGAAGGCCTGTGAGTCCTCACCCTCAGCTCAACTGCCGCCACTACCCCCGCCTTCCCCCCCACCACATAACGACAGTGGCACTTTGTCAAATGGCCACAGATTTACAAGGCCAATATCTTTTGTAAATGTCAATGTTCCCGATTTGTACAGCCTGATCTTTTTCGTTGGAACTTTGGCACTGAATAGTAGGTGAACCAGCTGCTGACTGAGTTAAACAAAATTCAAGTTAATGATTAACTTGGTCACAAACTGCATTCAGGATCGGAATTCCACAAAAAGACAATCTGAATTTGAAGCAAAATGAGATAAGAATGAGAGGATCGATGATGAGGAACCCACTCATCAGGACATAATTTATTATGTTATCTTGGTACACCAGTCAAAGCAAGGTTTTGAATTCTCCACTTTTACTGTCAAGCCTCCATAAGGTTAAACTCAGTCAAAAAAGATAAGCCCGCATCCATTTTTTTGAAAGAGGCCCCTCAGCAGCTGGACATAAAAGCTCGTAGCAGTTTCCTGAAGACAAGCAGGACGGTTCTCCCTTGGTTTCTGAGTCAATACTTACCCCTGAGCCACCATTGCTTAAAAGCAAATCTTCTGATGATCAGATTGCTGTCCTGGAGCTTGCCTTGTTTAAATCACTAGCCACATTCCCTACATTACAACAGGTACTATGCCCAAAAGGTATTGGCTATAAAGTGTTTTAGGATGCAATGAAGTTGTTAAAAGCACTGTAAAAATAAAAGCCTCTCTAAGCTGCCCTCAGCACGTTGATTTAAAATCATAGAATCCCCAACATGACAGAAGGAGGAAAGTTCTCCTCCTCCTTTAAAACTCCACGAAGGCACCGTACCAACGCATCTCGAAATGTACCAACGCTTGCCCATTCAATCTCTTATTGCCTCTACTTGTCAGCTTCCCTGAAGCAGTTGCACAACTTCTGCTGGGCTCTGGACAGGGCATGATGAACGGGTTGGACGCAGCGTTGGTGCTCTTCATTTCTCAGCTTCACTTGTACCACAAGAAGGCAAGTCAGACGGCTTTCTCTGAGGCACCCACCCTCCAAGCAAAAAAAAAAGTCCAAGTTTAAAGTTTATTCATTTGTGTCACAAGTAAGGCTTACATTAACACTGCAATGAAGTTACTGTGAAAATCCCCCGAGTCGCCACACTCCGGCGCCTGTTTGGGTAACACTGAGGGAGAATTTAGCACGGCCAATGCACCTAACGAGCAGTTGAGCACAGTGGTTAGCACTGCTGCCTCACAGCGCCAGGGACCCGGGTTCGATCCCCGGTTTGGGTCACTACGTCTGTGTGGAGTTTGCGCGTTCTCCCTGTGTCTGCGTGGGCTTCCTCCGGGTGCTCCAGTTTCTTCCCACATTCTGAAAGACGTGCTGGTTAGGGTGCATTGACCCGAACAGGCGCCAGAGTGTGGCGACTCGGGGAATTTCACAGTAACTTTCATTGCAGTGTTAATGTAAGCCTTACTTGTGACTAGTAAATAAACTTTACTTTTACTTTACTTATTAGGAGGTCGCAAAGTGTTTTACTAAACTCTGGCAGTACAGGGAATTCCTGTGACCGGGGCACAGGAATTCCCAAGGCTCTGAGAGTTATATCATGAGGAGAGTTTGCACAAACTAAACTCGTATTCCCTGGAAAAAGAGAAAGCTGATGGGGTGATTTATTTGAGGTTTTTACTATTTTAAAAGGAATTGATAGCCTAGACAGAAATATTTCCCACTGGTGAGGACTGCAGGACACGGGTATATCAAAGCTGGGCCATTTAGGAGCGCCATTAGGAACCATTTCTTCACACAAAGGCTGATAGGAGAGTGTAACTCTCTCCCACAAAAAAAATGCTAGCTCAAGTCATGATTTTTGAAAGCGGGATCAATACATTTTTGCTAGTCAAGGGTACTTTGGAATATGGAACTGGAATGGGTGAATGATGTTTTGTGAAGCAGATCATCTGTGATCTGAGCCAGTGGTGGTCCAGGAGGCCACACCAGGGTTCTTAGTGCAGCCCACGAGACATTTTGTTGACTGTTACCCACATGCAGGGTTGCCACATTCCAGTGGTTTCCATTGCATAGCTTTTTCTCCTATCGCAATGGCTGAAGATATAACCACGAAAAGCAAGTACAAAAGTTTATTTATTACTGTCCCAAGTAGGCTTACATTAACAACTACATTGAGGTTGCTGTGAAAACCCCTAGCTGCCACATTCTGGCGCCTGTTCGGGGTAACACTGGGGGAGAATTTAGCACGGCCAATGCACCCTAACCAGCACATCTTTTTGACTGTGGGAGGAAACCAGAGCACCCGGAGGAAACCCACGGGGAGAACATGCAGACTCCGCACAGTGACCCAGGCCTGGGGTCGAACCCGGGACCCTGGCACTATGAGGCAGCAGTGCTAACCATGGTGCCGCCCAAGTGAAGTAAGATGCGTGCCGATTGCTCAAAACATTGACTGTGAGCCCTGCGCTCTCCATCTGTACGATCAAGTGTAAATATTTATTTTGCTGATGTCAGTTCTATTAATATACGAACGATGAAGCGTTTTCTATAACTCGTCATAGAAATATTCGGTGTGTATTAAATGTATTTAATCTTATTCATGGGGCCATGGTTAGTGAACAAGCCCGACTTCAGTCTTGCAGCCCACTGAAGTGAAGGAGGGTCAGTCACGTGGCCCGCTCACGGGCCCAGGTTGCCCATCGCTGGTCTAAGCTACTGGTAGAAAAGGATGGATGTGGTTTTCTGCACTCGGAAGAATCAAAGAATCTCTACAGTGCAGGCCATTCAGCCCATCGAGTCCACACCAATTCTCCGACAGAGCATCCCACCCAAACCTGATCCCCATGACCCCATCTAGTTACCTCCCTAATCCCCCTAACTTACATATCTCAGGACACGAAGGGGCAATTTACCATGGCCATTCCCCCTAATCTGCACATCTTTGGACTGCGGGAGGAAACCCATGGGAGGCACAGGGAGAACGTGCAAATTCCACACAGACAGTCACCCAAGGCCGGAATTGAACCCAGGTCCCTGGCGCTGTGAGGGCGCAGTGCTAACTGTGCCAGCATCTTCTTCAATATGCGCCAACCGTTACAGGTGAACTGATAAGACCTCAGTTTAACATCTCATACTGAAACTGCAATGGGTTATTGACGTTGATTGTGAAGTAAAGCGCTGCAGGAGGGCCTTGAACACATTCACTGCAGAGTCAAAGGTTACACAGAGGCAAGCTCATCAGGATGATGCTGGATCACTTGTCCATGCACCAACGTTACATCCTGCCAACCAGCTCCTACAGCTGTTCATTTGGGAGCAATGTCTGCCACTTCAGGAAAATAGGGCCAGCAGATTCGCCCGCTTAACTGGATAGCTTCAAAATTGCAGGTATAAACCTGGCCTGCACGTTTAATAGTCAAAACCCAGGGTCCAGCATTACCGGAAAAAACTCCTGCTTGGTCATTTTGCCGGTCTGTAAACGATAATCCCACTGTATCCTTTGAATATGACTGTAACACTACATTCTGCACTCTCTCCTTTCCTTCTCTATGAACGGTATGCTTCGTCTGTATAGCACGCAAAGAAACAATACTTTTCACTGTATCCACATGTGGCAATAATAAATCAATAAATCAAAACAATGCTGGTAACAGGCTGTTTAAAGAAATGTCAATGATTACCTTTCGTTTAGCTGTGTTTTGTGTCTTTTCCTGGTCACATATTTTTGCTTCTTTCTCTTTCAATGCCTCACTTTCCTCGCTGTGTTCATGGTCTCCACTATCATCATCTTTCAGGCTACAAAGACAGGACATACACATGGTTCAGCATTACATGTGGTCTCGAGTACACTCCGAGGAGGCACTTTGGTATTTATTTTGCTGCGAAAAGTGTTCTATAAAATGGAGGTTGTTGCGGATAAAGAAAGCAATTGCATTTAATTGGCATCTTACTGTCTCTCTTTCATAAAGGCATTCATTTTCTTGTGCAATACAGTTCGACTTCAGGAAGCGTAGTGGAGGACACGCCCCCGTCTACGTCAACGGGGACGGAGTGGAAATGGTCGAGAGCTTCAAGTTTTGAGGTGTCCAGATCACCAACAACCTGTCCTGGACCCCCCGCCCCCCCCTCTCCTCCCTCCTCCTCCCCCCCCCCCCACCCCCTCCTCCTCCCCCCCCCCCCGCCCCCCATTGCCGACACTATAGTTAAGAAATCTCACCAACACCTCTACTTTCTCAGGAGGCTAAGGAAATTTGGCATGTCCGCTACGACTCTCACCAATCTTTACAGATGCACCATAGAAAGCATTCTTTCTGGTTGCATCACAGCCTGGTATGGCTCTTGCTCTGCCCAAGACCGCAAAAAACTACAAAGGGTCGTGAACGAAGCCCAGTCCCATCACACAAACCAGCCTCCATTGACACGGTCTACACAAAAAACTCAGTTTGCAGGTGCTGCAGGTGATCAAGGCGGCAAATGGAATGTTGGCCTTTATCGCGAAGGGGATGGAGTATAAAAGCAGGGAGGTCATGCTGCAACTGTACAAGATACTGGTGAGGCCGCACCTCGAGTACTGTGTACAATTTTGGTCCCCTTATTTAAGAAAGGATATATTAGCTTTGGAGGGGGTACAGAGAAGGTTCACCAGGTTGATTCCGGAGATGAGGGGGTTAGCTTATGAGGAGAGATTGAGTAGACTGGGCCTGTACTCATTGGAGTTTAGAAGGTTGAGGGGAGATCTTATAGAGACATATAAGATAATAAAGGGGCTAGACAGGGTAGAAGCAGCGAGGTTATTTCCACTTACAATGGAAACAAGAACTAGGGGGCATAGCCTCAAAATACGGGGGAATCAATTTAGAACAGAGTTGAGGAGGAACTTCTTCTCCCAGAGGGTAGTGAATCTTTGGAATTCTCTGCCCAAGCAGTAGAGGCTACCTCGTTAAATGTGTTTAAGTCACAGATAGATTTTTAACCATTAAGCCAATTAAGGGTTATGGGGAGCGGGGTAAGTGGAACTGAACCCACTATCAGATCAACCATGATCTTATTGAATGGCGGAGCAGGCTTGAGGGGCTAGATGGCCTACTCCTGCTCCTATTTCTTATGTTCTTACACTTCCCACTGCCTCGGAAAAGCAGCCAGCATAATTAAGGACGCCACGCAGCCCGGACATTCTCTCTTCCACCTTCTTCCATCGGGATAAAGATATAAAGGTCTGAGGTCACATACCAACTGACTCAAGAACAGCTTCTTCCCTGCTGCCATCAGACATTTGAATGGACCTACCTCGCATTAAGTTGATCTTTCTCTACACCCTAGCTATGACTGTAACACTACATTCTGCACCCTCTCCTTTCCTTCTCTATGAACGGTATGCCTTGTCTGTATAGCGCGCAAGAAACAATACTTTTCACTGCATCCCAATACATGTGACAATAATAAATCAAATCCATGACCACTGACTTCTACCTGGGATCTCTCAGTTATATGAGCCTGTAAAGGAACTGGGCTATTTGACTTTGTGGAGTTTCACAACTAGGTTCGATCCAGGGTCATCCCAACTCCGAAACGTTGGCTCTATTCTCTCTCCACAGATGCTGTTGGAGCTGCTGAGATTTTCCAGCATTTTCTGCTTTTGTTTCAGATTCCAGCATCCGCATTCATCTAGAGTCTGATCCTGTCTGTATGCGTGCCTTCCAGTAGCATTCCCGAATGGTGATCTGGCACAGGAACCTTGAGCTGATTCTATCCACCCTTCTCCCTTACTCGTGCCACAAACATTCAAATGACCCAGGGCCCTTCTCCTAACCATTCTCCATACGAGTCATTGCATATCAGATCACAATAGTTTAATGGTAGGGTTAGTTACGATGCCTCAAGTGCTGATACTCACTGTTTAGATGAGGAAGGAGTTGGGCAAGGTAGGCAACAGTTGCAGAAATCTATGAAACCAAATCTCAGTCAATACTTTAAGTAGATGATGCTGGTAAAATACTTGGATTACACTTAAGATAAAGACAGTGAAGGGTGTGGATTAACAGAATCAGTAGGGGTTCAAACATCTTATTCCTTCAAAGCATGAACGGAGTTACATGAAGTCATTAAAATGTCCAAAGACATTCTGATCTTTACAAATAGGGGCACAGAGTACAAGAGAACTAAATTAATGATAAATTTGTACAAAACATTTAGAGTACAATATAAAGGGAAAGACTCTTAGTACTGTAGAGGATCAGAAGGACCTTGGGGTCCGGGTCCATAGGACTCTAAAATCGGCCACGCAGGTGGAGGAGGTGGTTAAGAAGGCGTATGGTGTGCTGGCCTTTATCAATCGAGGGATTGAGTTTCGGAGTCCGGGGATAATGATGCAGCTATATAAGATCCTCGTCAGACCCCACTTGGAGTACTGTGCTCAGTTCTGGTCGCCTCACTATAGGAAGGATGTGGAAAAGATTGAAAGGGTGCAGAGGAGATTTACAAGGATGTTGCCTGGATTGAGTGGCATGCCTTATGAGGATAGGCTGAGGGAGCTCGGTCTTTTCTCCTTGGAGAGACGAAGGATGAGAGGAGACCTAATAGAGGTGTATAAGATGTTGAGAGGCATTGATCGGGTGGACTCTCAGAGGCTTTTTCCCAGGGTGGAAATGTCTGCTACGAGAGGACACAGGTTTAAGGTGCTGGGGGGTAGGTACAGGGGAGATGTTAGGGGTACGTTTTTCACACAGAGGGTGGTGGGCGAGTGGAATCGGCTGCCGTCAGTGGTGGTGGAGGCAAACTCAATAGGGTCTTTTAAGAGACTCCTGGATGAGTACACGGAGCTTAATAGGATGGAGGGTTATAGGTAGGTCTAGAAGGTAGGGATGTGTTCGAAACAACTTGTGGGCCGAAGGGCCTGTTTGTGCTGTAGTTTTTCTATATTTCTACTGTAAGTAGTTCTGATGCCCCATTATAGAAGGAACACCAAAGCCATACAGAATGTACGGGTTGATCCACCAGGGTAATACCAGGGATAGGAAACTACAGTCTGAGATCCACCAGAGCAGGACAAGCTGGGAGATTTAATATCGGCCTTTGAAATGATAACTTTGGATAGGGCGGATAGGTTGGAGAGTCGATAACAAGGGATGGCCAATTCAAAACTGAACTGTGATGGTAGAAATTTCGTGGAGAGTAGCTGGATTGGGGAATGTTTTGTCACAGGGAATGGCTGAGACAAACACCATTGTGTTTTCGGAGGATAAAATCTGATATGTAGTTGAAGCTTGATGAGCAGGATTATGTCTGGGTGTGACAAAAGGCCAGTTCTAGTGACAAACAAAACGACATGGCCAATCAGCCCAGAGCTTGCTTCACTATACGATAAGATCATGGCCAATCTGGTTGGGTTACATTTTCAACATTCTCTGCCAATAACCTTACATTCCTTTACCCAATTAGATCAAGCTTTTGATCATCTCCAAAGTAGCTCTTTGGGTGACATGGCGCCAAATTTTGTTTCGGTAGTGTACACAGGGATCTGGACTGTACCAGTCACTGAAAGCAAACATCCAGGTACAGCAAGCCATTTGGAAGAAAAATGGCACATTGACCTTCAGTGCAAGAGTACAGCAGCAAAGGATGTCTTACTGCAGCTGTGATGTGGAGATGCCAGCGTTGGACTGGGGTGAACACAGTAAGAGTTTTAACAACACCAGGTTAAAGTCCAACAGGTTTATTTGGTAGCAAATGCCATTAGCTTTCGGAGCGCTGCTCCTTCGTCAGATGGAGTGGAAATCTGCTCACAAACAGGGCACACAGAGACACAAAATCAAGTTACAGAATACTGATTAGAATGCGAATCTCTACAGCCAACCAGGTCTTAAAGATCCAGACAATGTGAGTGGAGGGAGCATTAAGCACAGGTTACAGAGATGTGTATTGTCTCCAGACAGGACAGCCAGTGAGATTCTGCAAGTCCAGGAGGCAAGCTGTGGGGGTTACTGATAGTGTGACATAAACCCAACATCCCGGTTTAGGCCGTCTTCATGTGTGTGGAATTTGGCTATCAGTTTCTGCTCAGCGACTCTGCGCTGTCGTGTGTTGTGAAGTCCGCCTTGGAGAACGCTTACCCGCCCTGTTTGAGAGCAGATTTCCACTCCATCTGACGAAGGAGCAGCGCTCTGAAAGCAAATGGCATTTGCTACCAAATAAACCTGTTGGACTTTAACCTGGTGTTGTTAAAACTCTGACTGTGTTTACTGCAGCTGTACAGAGCTCTGGAGTTTGTGTGCAGTTTTGGTCTCCTTATCTAAGAAAGGATCTTCTTGCCATAGAGGGAGTGCAGCGAAGGTTCAACAGAGTGATACCAGGGATGGCAGGATTGTCATAGGAGGAGAGTTGAGTCAACAGGACCTTATTCACTGGAGTTCAGTAGAATAAGAGGGAATCTCATTGAAATGTGTAAAATTCTGACAGGGTTAGAACATAGAACAGCTACAGCACAAACAGGCCCTTCGGCCCACAAGTTGCGCCGAACATGTCCCTACCTACTAGGCTTACCTATAACCCTCTATCTTACTAACTTCCATGAACTTATACAAAAGTCTCTTAAAAGACCCTATCGAATCCGCCTCCACCACCTCTACCGGCAGCCGATTCCACGCACCCACCACCCTCTGAGTGAAAAACTTACCCCTATCATCTCCTCTGTACCTACTCCCCAGCACCCTAAACCTGTGACCTCTTGTGGCAACCATTTCAGCCCTGGGTAAAAGCCTCTGAGAATCCACTCTATCAATACCCCTCAACATCTTATACACCTCTATCAGGTCACCTCTCATCCTTCGCCTCTCCAAGGAGAAAAGACCTAGCTCTCTCAACCTATCCTCATAAGGCATGCCACCTAATCCAGGCAACATCCTTGTAAATCTCCTCTGCACCCTTTCTATGGCTTCCACATCCTTTCTGTGATGAGGCGACCAAACTGGGCACAGTACTCCAGGTGGGGTCTGACCAGGGTCCTATACAGCTGCAGCATTATCTCCCGATTTCTAAACTCAATTCCTCTATTGATGAAGGCCAGTATTCCATATGCCTTCTTAACCACAGCCTCCACCTGCGACGCTGCTTTGAGTGTCCTATGAACCCGGACCCCAAGATCCTTCTGATCTTCCACACTGCCAAGCGTCTTACCCTTAATATTATATTCTTTCATCCTATTCAACCTGCCAAAATGAACCACCACACACTTATCTGGGTTGAAGTCGGATTTCCTCGGATGGTGTTGGCTAGCACGAGGGGACATAGCTTTAAATTGAGGGGTGAGAGATATAGGACAGATGTTAGAGGTAGGTTCTTTACTCAGAGAGTAGTAAGGGCGTGGAATGCCCTGCCTGCAGCAGTGGTGGACTCGTCAACGTTGAGAGCGTTCAAGTGGTTATTGGATAAACATATGAATGATATTGGAATAGTGTAGATTAGAGGGGCTTTAGATTGGTTTCACTGGTCGGCGCAACATCGAGGGCCGAAGGGCCTGTACTGCGCTGTAATGTTCTATGAAGTCCATCTGCCACTTCTCCGCCCAGTCTTGCATCTTATCTGTCTCGTTGCAACTGCTGACATCCCTCTACACTATCCACAACCCCACCAACCTTTGTGTCATCAGCAAAGTTACCAACCCATCCTTCCACTTCCTCATCCAGGTCATTTATAAAAATCACAAAGAGCAAGGGTCCCAGAACGGATCCCTGGGGCACTCCACTGGTGACCGACCTCCATGCTGAAAAAGACCCATCTACAACCACTCTTTGCCTTCTGTGGGAAAGCCAGTTCTGAATCCACAAAGCAATGTCCCCTTGTATCCCATGCCCCCTCACTTTCTCAATGAGCCTTGCATGGGGCACCTTATCAAACGCCTTGCTGAAATTCATATAAACTACATCTACCGCTTTTCCCTCGTCTATGTGTCTAGTTACATCTTCAAAAAATTTGAACAGACTGGACACAGGATGTTATTTTCCATGGCTGGAGGGTCTAGAACAAGGGGATCACAGTCTCAGGATACAGGGTAGACCATTTAGGACGGAGATGAAGAGCAATTTCTTCATTGAGAGAGAGAGAGAGTGGTGAAATTGTGGAATCCTCTACCTCAGAAGACTGCGGAGGCCAAACGGAAATAGATAGGATTTCTAAATTCTAAAGCTATCAAGGGGTATGAGGAGAGCACTGGAGTATGGCCGTGAGCTAGAGGATCAGCATGATCGCACTGAACGGTGGAGCAGGCTTGTGTTTTCTGACACGAACCGTGGGACATTTTGCAAGATTAAATACAAATTGTTGTTTGTTGAAGGATGAACATTGCCGAGGACACCACAAGTTCTGTTCGCCCGAGGGGACTGATGCAGCTTCAGTTTAATGTATTAACCCAAACACAACACTTCCATAAGCACTGGGCCCACACACTACAGCACAGCAGTGCCAGCCTACATTTCATTAAGTCTCTGGATTAGGACTCAAACCCACAACTTCTGATTCAGAGTCAAGAGTCACTGAGTCAATGCAAAGCTTATCTTGTATCTCAGTAGTCTGTGTGTCAAATGTGCTCCCACACTGGTGTTAGGTTGAGTGTTCCTGGACTTTGACCCAGTGACAATGAGCTCATGGCATGATATATCCAACTCAAGATAATGTGTGATTTGAAATGTTACCAATGACCCACTGCCCTGTCCTGCTGCTGCTTTTCATAGAATCATAGATATCCTATATTGCAGAAGGAGACCATTCAGCCCATCAAGTCTGCACTAACAATCCCATCTGCCCCTATCCCCGTAACTCCATATATTTACCCCACTAATCCCTCTAACCTACGCATCCCGGGACACTAAGGGGCAATTTAGCATGGCCAATGCACCTAACCTGCACATTTTTGGACTGTGGGAGGAAACCAGAGCACCCAGAGGAAACCCACGCAGACACAGGGAGAACATGCAAACTCCACATGGTGACCTGAGCCAGGAATTGAACCCAGGTCTCTGTGAGGCAACAGTGCTAACCATTGTGCCACCGTAGCTGGTAGTTGCAATAGATATCTGGTCCATAGTACACACTGCAACCGCAGTATTCCAGTGGCGGAGGGAATCGTTATCACATTTGTCTACATGACAAGAACTACAAGTCAGAAGTTTTGTCTCACTTTGGAGTCACCCTGTGCAAATCTTATCAACTATTGACTTAGGACCTTGAATGTTCTCTCACGTCTCTGCATCAATGCATCACTCACTCGGTTATGTTCAAGTGTCAACAAACCCCACATTGAGATTGGTAGCTTAAATACTTTCCAATTTTATCTATGACTTCTTATTAAAGAATTTTTAATGACCTTATATCTGTTTGCTGTGTCTGCTGCTCAAACCCTCCCTCAGGCCTCTGTCCAATCTCCAAACTCGCCGTTACAACTGTCCTTGTTGATGTGGCCCAGTCCCGACAACTTAAGATTTTTTGACAAGCATAACCAGTTGCGAGTGGGGAGCACTAGCTGATTATCCTCTATCAAAAGTACAGAGGGATACTAATGACATTCCAACTGAACTACAGAGGGGAGAATATTTGGCAAGTACCGGATCAGACCAAGTCATCACCCATTCGGAAGTGTGTAGTGTGTGGACATCAATTTAGGGCCAGCAGAGCAAGAGGAAGTCATTCAGCCATTCCAACTTATTCCATTTTTCAGCATTGTTGCAGCTGAACTCCATGTTCCCAGTTGGTTCCATAACCCTTAATAACCTGGGAGGGGAGACAAGCTAATCCATGGGATACAGGGATAGTAGAGGGGTGGATAATCAGCCCTGATTGTATTGAATAGCGGATCAGACTCAATGGGCTGAATGGCCTACTCCTGCTCCTATGTCCCCACAGTTGAACAGCCTGCCAACGCTCACTTACAGAACCACAGAATCCATGTGCAGAAAGAGAATTGGAAACCCTACTTTTTGCCTGGGGCAAAATGGTATGTACGTGGATAGCTGGTGAGGAAAGGATTTGACATTAGAAGCATAGAACCCCTACAACGCAGAGAGAGGACATCTGGCCCATCAAGACTGCAACACAGGCCCTCCTCTCCAACCTACCCCCATAACACCACACATTTACCATGTCTAATCCACCTAACCTACACGTCTTTGGAGCTTGGGAGGAAACTGGAGCACCTGGAGGAAACCCATGCAGACATGGGGAGAAATCATAGAATCATAGAAACCCTACAGTACAGAAAGAGGCCATTCGGCCCATCGAGTCTGCACCGACCACAATCCCACCCAGGCCCTACCCCCATATCCCTACATATTTTACCTGCTAATCCCTCTAATCTACGCATCCCAGGACACTAAGGGGCAATTTTAGCATGTCCAATCAACCTAACCCACACATCTTTGGACTGTGGGAGGAAACCGGAGCATCCGGAGGAAACCCACGCAGACACGAGGAAAATACATAAGAACATAAGAAATAGGAGCAGGAGTAGGCCATCTGGCCCTTCGAGCCTGCCCCGCCATTCAACAAGATCATGGCTGATCTGAAGCGAATCAGTTCCACTTACCCGCCCGCTCCCCATATCCCCTAATTCCCTTATCGATCAGAAAACTATCTACCCGTGATTTAAACATATTCAACGAGGAAGCCTCCACCACTTCAATGGGCAGAGAATTCCAGAGATTCACTACCCTCTGAGAGAAGAAGTTCCCCCTCAACTCTGTTCTGAACCGGCCCCCCCTTATTTTGAGGCTGTGCCCTCTAGTTCTGGTTTCCCTTCTAAGTGGAAAGAATCTCTCCACCTCTACCCTATCCAGCCCCTTCATTATCTTATATGTCTCTATAAGATCACCCCTCATCCTTCTAAACTCCAACGAGTACAGACCCAATCTGTTTAATCTCTCCTCATAAACTACACCCCTCATCTCCGGTATCAACCTGGTGAACCTTCTCTGCACTCCCTCCAAGGCCAATATATCCTTTCGCAAATAAGGGGACCAAAACTGCACAGTACTCCAGTTGCGGCCTCACCAGTGCCTTGTACAGTTGCAGCAAGACCTCCCTGCTTTTATATTCTATCCCCCTCGCGATAAAGGCCAAGAATGTGCAAACTTTGCACAGACAGTGACCCAAGCTGGGAATCGAACCCAGGTCCCTGGCGCCGTGGGGCTCAGAGCCTCGAAAGCTTGTGTGGCTTTTGCTACCAAATAAACCTGTTGGACTTTAACCTGGTGTTGTTAAACTTCTTACTGTAAGGCCACAGAGCTAACCACTGCGCCACAGTATAAAATAGAATATCCTCTAATACAATAAAAAGCAAAATACCAGAGATCATAGAATCCCTACAGTGCAGAAGGAGGCTATTCAGCCTATCGAGCCTGCACCAACAACAATCCCACCCAGGCCCTACCCGCATAACCCCATGTATTTACCCCACTAATTCCCCTGACAGTAAGGAGCAATTTAGCATGGCCAATCTACCTAACCCGCGCATCTTTGGACTGTGGGGAGGAAATCGGAGCACCCGGGGGAAACCCACACAGACACGGGAGAGAACATGCAATCTCCACACAGTCACCCAAGACTGGAATCGAACCCGGGTCCCTGATGCTGTGAGGCAACCACTGCGCCGACTCATAATATATCTCCTGTAATATAGTGGCACAGTGGGTAGCACTGCTGCCTCACATGGCCGGGGACCTGGGTTTGATCCCCACCTTGGGTGACCGTGTGAAGTCTGCACGTTCTCCCCACGTCTGTGTGGACCTCCTTCGGGTGCTCTGGTTTCCTCCCCACAGTCCGAAAGGTTAGGTGCATTGGGCCATGCTAAAAATTCTCCCTTGGTGCGTCCGAACAGGTGCCGGAGTGTGGCGACTAGGGGATTTTCACAGTAACTTCATTGCAGTGTTAATGTAAGCCTACTTGTGACACTGATAAATAAACTTTAAACAATAAAAAAAATACTGCAGGTGCTGAAAATCTGAAATAAAAAGCAGAAGATGCCGGATAAGCTCGGCAGTATTTTTTGGGGAGGGAGAAATGGAGTTAATGTCTCCAGTCCCTGGGACTGTCTGAGAAGAGCAGTTAACAGAAACGACCCCTTGAACCACCTGTTGCGCCTCAACCAAACCTGACGCAGGGTCGGCGGCGAACAACCTTGCTTTTGATTGACGTGCAGGCCGACCAATCAGCGGATTCCGCCCATCCGCCCTCGTGCCGACCCGCCAATCAGCAACTGCAGCGGCGTCGCTGGGGGGCGGTACTTCCGGCCGGCCGCTGGGGGGAGGGGCGGGACTTCCGGCCGTCCGCTTGAGCCGCCAACCGCCTCCTGGAAGAAAATAACCGATGGTCGACTCACGCTTGGAATTTATTGTTCATCTCTTCCAGGACCTCCCCGAGATTTAAAAAAAAAGGCGGGGGAAACGAGCATTCGATAAAAAAAACGCCAGGTTCTGCCGTTCACGGTGTTTTTTTAAAAAGAAAATCCGCCCGACTCGGAACGAGGAGGCCGATTCCCCCCGGCGGCCCCGACGATGCGCATGCGTCAGGGCTCACGACGGTCGATGCGCATGCGGGCCACGGCTTACGACGGTCGATGCGCATGCGCGCCTCGACTCAGAACGGTCGATGCGCATGCGCCACGGCGAGCCCTTGGGGACAAACCTCGGCAGGTTCAAAGATGTCGATTCCCAAACCCTGCTGGAACTCTCACTTGAGGATGCTGTCTCTCCAACTCCTGTGGCTTGAGGCGAAGATTTAGGATTCGGCATTCAGCAGCTGAGTTTCAATACCACCTGGAGTTTTTAATTAAAGAAAAATACAAATAATGTGCCAAGAAAAGACACAACCAGCATGTCAATCAGAGGTCAGTTAGGGTGCGTTGGCCGTGCTAAATTCGCCCTCAGTGTTACCCAAACAGAGTGTGGCGACTAGGGGATTTTCACAGCAGCTTCATGTAAGCTTACTCGTGACAGGAATAATAAATAAACCGATTGACCACGTTAATAATTCACATATTGGACCTTTCGACAAAGTCTTTGCATCATAGATGCAACATTCACATTGGCACGGTGGCACAGCAGTTAGCACTGCTGCCTCACAGTGCCAGGGACCCGGGTTCGATTCCCGGATTTAGACTTGGTGAGGCCCGAAGCTATATAAAGCTTGCAGGCCCCTTGTTAAAAAGTTACACCAAAAGGTCTCACAAAGGTGCGTACCAAAACAGGACCTTGGGTCGCCACAAAAAAATTGAAAACATAATTATGCCTTTTAACTATTTAATAGCAAGGTATTTAAAGTGAAAAAATACAAATTATTTTCAAATGAATGCATTTACTGATTACGTATTTATCATTTGGCTGGCTTGATCTCTCTCATAGATTATAATATTGTAAACCTTCTGAAATTCTGTGAGGCCCTAAGCTGTAGCTTGTTTAGCTTATGCCTAAATCCGGCACTGATTCCCGGCTTGGGTCCCTGTCTGTGTGGAGTTTGCATGTTCGCCCCGTGTCTGTGTGGGTTTGCTCCGGTTTCCTCCTGCAGTCCAAAGATGTGCAGATTAGGTGAATTGGTCATGATAAATTCTCCCTCAGTGTACCCGAACAGGCACCAGAGTGTGACGACTGGAGGATTTTCACAGTAACTTCATTGCAGTGTTAATGTAAGCCTACTTGTGACTAATAAAAAAACTTTAAACTTTAGAATCTCTACAGTGCCCAAGAGGCCATTTGGCCCATCGAGTCTGCACCAGCAGAGGATCTTATCCAGGCCCTCTTCCCGTGACCTGACATATTTACCCTGCTAATCTCCCGACCGTACACATCTTTGAACACTAAGGGGCAATTTAGCATGGACAATTCATCTAACCTGCACATCATCATCATAGAAACCCTACAGTGCAGAAAGAGGCCATTCGGCCCATCGAGTCTGCACTGACCACAATCCCACCCAGGCCCTACTCTCATATCCCTACATATTTTACCCGCTAATCCCTCGAACCTACACATCTCGGGACACTAAAGGGGCAATTTTGTAGCGTAGCCAATCAACCTGCACATCTTTGGACTGTGGGAGGAAACCGGAGCACCTGGAGGAAACCCACGCAGACACAGGAAGAATGTGCAAACTCCACACAGACAGTGACCCAAGCCGGGAATCGAACCCAGGTCCCTGGAGCTGTGAAGCAGCAGTGCTAACCACTGTGCTATCATGCCGCCCTGGACTGTGGGAGGAAACTGGAGCACCCGGAGCAAGCCCATGCAAACACACAGAGAACGTGCAAGCTCCACACAAACAGTCACCCAAGGCTGGAATCGAACTTGGTCCCTGGCACTGTGAGGCAGCAGTACTCACCACCAGTGTCGCCCCAAATCACAGTCACAAATGATGTCCCAAACCATCCTGGTATCTAACTATTTTCAGAGGAAAACGTATTCTTCCTGGGATTGGGCGACCAAAAGATGGTGGTGAATGAAATGCTGGTGGAGTGGTAGGACACAGATCAATGCTCTGACCTCTCAAAGCTGGAGACAATGACCAAAAGCCAGCTAGTGAGGACATATGAAAACTGGGAGAAAAAAGTTCTACAAGTATTGGAAAAAGGAAACCCATGCAGACACAGGGAGAATATGCAAACTCTGCACAGAAAGTCACCCAAGGCTGGAATCGAACTCAGGTCGTGGCACTGTGAGGCAGCAGTGCTAACCACTGTGCCACTGTGTCCCCCACATACCTCCCCCAGTGTTCATCTTTCTGTTCCCTTTTTGTGTATTGATGGAATCCCCTCTCACCCTTCACCCATTTTGTGGTAGTGAGCTGCAGGATACGAGAAGGGACCCTTGAATGGGAACAGATGAATACTCTGACAGAACAGTAAGAGAACAAAGTATCAGTGGTGCAAAGGGAAAGATAAAATGAGTCAACTGGAGGAATTTATTGGATTGAGTAATTTAACAATAATGGAACAATAAACCACAAGGACAGCACAGTGGTCAGCACTGCTGCCTCACAGCTCCAGGGACCTGGGTTCAATTCCCAGCTTGGGTGACTGTGTAGAGCTTGCACATTCTCCCCGTGTCTGTGTGGCTTTCCTCCGGTTGCTCCAGTGTCCTCTCACAGTCCAAAGATGTGAGGGTTAGGTTGATTGGCCATGCTAAATTTCCCCTTAGTTCCTGGTATGCGTAGGTTAAAGGGGTAAATAAGAGGGGTTACAGTGATAGGGCCTGGGTGGGATTGTTGTCGGTGCAGACTCGATGGGCCGAATGGCCGCCTCCTGCACTGTAGGGATTGTGAGAAACTTTTTTTTAAGACAGTAAGTGACTAGGACCTGGTATGCACTGCCTGAGAACGTAGCGGAAAGAAGTTTAATCATGGCTTTTTCAAGCGAATTTGATCACAACCCTGAAGAGGAAGAATCTGTAGGGCTACAGAGAAAAGCTGGAGGAGTGGAACCGGGCGAGTTGCTCATGCCGAGAGCTGGCATAACACGATGGGCCAAATACCTCTTTGTGCTGTATTCATTTGGTCCTTCTATTCAATTAATCCAAGTTTTTTGTAGACGTTAATAACATAATGGGACTTAGAGGGATTTATTCTCACCCCTGAGTTCGATGTTATGGGTTAAGCATTGGTGGGCTGCGGGATGTTGAAAAATGAGTCTCCAAAAATGATCCCCAAAGATCGCCTGACCTTTTTTGCCCCCTTTTCTCTCTGGGTAACTTCTCGCTGCAGTCGTGTATGATCACGAAACAAGAATGAACAGGTCAGCACGCCCTGTGTGAGCAGTTGGCACCAATTTTCTTTCCAATGGATCATTTTATAAACATAGAAACTAGCAGCAGAAGTAGGCCATTTGGCCCTTCAAGCCTGCTCCGTCACTCATCTTGATCATCAAATTCAATATCCTGATCTCTCCTTCCCCTCCATATCCCTTTAGCTCCATGAACTATATCTAATTTCTTCTTGAAATCAGACAATGTTTTGGCCTCAGCTACTTTCTGTGAGAGTGAATTCCACACATTCACCACCCTCTGGGTGAAGAAATTTCTCCTCACCTCAGTCCTAAAAGATTTTGTTGCGTCAAAGAGGGCCAGAGACAAGTAGTAAGTGAACGTGGCGTAGATAGCGAGGGACTGCCATCTGGTAAAAGTGGGTCGCCAAAAAAAAGTTTGAAAAACACTGAATTAAAGTCCTCTTCCATAGACTTGAGCACAAAATTCAGTAAGGGAGTGCTGCAGTGTTAGAGGTAACATTTATTCATATAAGATATTAAACCGAGGCCCCATTCGGGTCGATGTGAAAGACCCCCTGGTACTATTTTGAAAAGGTGCCATGTAAAAGACTTGGTAATGTTCCAGTCCCAGCTGATGTTACTATCGGTCAGTCAGGTACCAGAATGGACCCCCGGGTCACTGGACAGTAATTCTTTTTTTGTTTAAAAACGTGGGTGAACAGAGTCATGGGACTGCCAATTAATTTTTAAAAGAATAAAAGTTAAACATGAAAAGATTGACTATAACACAATACTTCACTTCACCTACATCTTCACTGAGGTACACAGATTTTGAAGGATAACAAAAGTTACAAGATATATCTTATACTCTGATGTTCTAAGTACGCATTCCACGTAAACCAACAGGCTAACTGTGGTCAGATACACCGCACTCTGAAACCAAGTGACAGATGCCACCCAATAGAACGTTTGTGGATTTCTCTTCGAGTCTCTCCAGATACTTCTCACTCTGAGCCAACTGGTCGCACTGGGATCTGACTTCCGCCTGACTGTTTCCAAACACCACTCTTGAAACAAAAACACGCCTTGCAATCTTCTTCCAAACAACACTTTCTCTGGGATGCCTTCACCAAAAATCCACCCCTAGGATTCCAGTCCCTCCTTTCAGTGTTCCTCTATCTTGGATTGCCACATGCATTCAAACTTCCACAATCTCTCAGGTACCCAGACACGTCAACAGAGTACTATTACTTCATAGGCTGTATTAAGGTGTCACCAAACTTTTGATTTACCTCCGATGTTTGGTTTCTCAACTAGCTGACTTTAAATCTGTTTGTGAGCTGCCTCTTTAACTCGGAGCACTTTTTCTGCCTTTTACTTCAATTCCCCAGAAAGGGAGTCAAGTTAAGTTTAAGTTTATTAGTGTCGCAAGTAGGCTTACATTAACACTGCAATGAAGTTACTGTGAAAATCTCCTAGTCGCCACACTCTGGCGCCTGTTTGGGTAACACTGATGGAGAATTCAGCATGGCAAATGCACCTAACCAGCACGTCTTTGGGACTGTGGGAGGAAACCTATGCAGACGCGGGGAGAAGGTGCAGACTCCACACAGACAGTGACGCAAGCCGGGAATTGAACCTAGGTCCCTGGCGCTGTGAGGCAGCAGTGCTAGCCACTGTGAGGCAGCAGTGCTAGCCACTGTGCCACACACTTTGCTTGACAGCTTGTTCTTTGTTCCTTTAAGTTAAACTGCCTTCCTGAGACATACGTGTTGTGGGAAATGTACCACTGAGTCAGGCTTGAAGGTATCAAGAATACAGTTTTATTTTAACGAAGCTTCGTGGAGAAAAGGCACTAACAAGCAGCAAACCTTCTCTCAATGAGACAATAGGAGCAGTCCATCTTTATACCCTTTACACAATAGATGGACCGGACATCTAGCCATTATCACATCGTTGTAATCAAGTAGGTGATCGATCGTTAACACATCATTATAGACAAATACAGACATAAGCATGTTAACATCGCAATGTTCCATAGGATGGGTACATTTTCCCTATCAATGACTTTAGTTTCGGTCTATTCATACAGTAATTTACAGTAATTGGTTTTCCTGCATTTATGTATTCCCGATCCCACCTGTAGCTCATCTCTTTACCCAACCCTATTGTCCTTATCCTAAAGAGTGCCCCAAGCCCTGGCTGGCTTCCTGCAGGATCTGATTCCTGCATGTTTAACTTTAAATAGCTGTCTGTCCTTTATGTTTTACTCTCAAGTGGCTGTCTGTACTAAAAGTCAGTGCCTGTTTAATGTCTCTTTCCCAGGTGACTGTTTATGTGGCAGGCAGTCATTTTTTAAAGTGTACTCATCTGTAGGAATTCTGTGGTTAAATCAGTTTGTCCGCTTGCTCCATGGCTCCACTAGTATTTAATCTTGGGTCTGTTAACATCAAAACTATGCTGCATTTGAACCACACTGACTTAAATTAAAACAATATCTCAGGAGCACAGCCCAAGCTGCTTTTCAAAATTCATCATTTGCTTCAAGGTACAAATTAAATCTTCAGTGCGTTTCATTTACTCAATCACTTTATGCGTTTGCCAACGTTTAACCTTGTCAATGTCTATGTAAAAGGTGACAATATAAATTCCCCAGTTAAGAACAAAGGAATCCCTTGTTTAGCTTCTGTTAACCTACCTCTGCGCGAAGGCCAGATTCTCCAGTCTCTCCACATCGAACCTGCTCTTCATTCCCTCAAAGGTCTTGACATCCTTCCTAAAAGATGGCACCTAGAATGGGACACTACTCCAGTTGAAACCTAGACAGTGTTGTTCAAGGGTTAGCATAACTCTAGGGCAGGACAGTGGTTAGCACTGCTACCTCACATCGCCAGGTTTGATTCCCAGCTCGGGTCACTGTCTGTGTGGAGTTTACACGCTCTCCCCGTGTCTGCGAGAGTTTCCTCCGGGTGCTCCAGTTTCCTCCAACAGTCCAAAGATGTACGGGTTAGGTGGATTGGCTATGCTAAATTGTCCCTTAGTGTGAGAGGGACTAGATAGGGTAAATGCATGGGGATAGGGCCTGGGTGGATTATGGTTGGTGCAGACTCGAAGGACCAAGTGGACTCCTGCACTGTAGGATTCTATAACTTCCTTGCTCTACCATTGCAGGCTGTGTTCATAAAGTCAGCAGTCACCCCACTCTACCGATCTGTCCTCTAGCTCACCAATAAGTGCAGTACAAACTATGCACAACATTCTCACAAAAATAAAAATCAGCTATTGGATAAAGCAGCCGGGAGAACTGCCCTACTCTTGAAAATAAGGGCCATGGGATGTTTCACACTCTGTGGATAGGGCCTTGATCTAAACACACAATGACACCTACTAACAGTGCAACAGCACTCCTAAGTACTACATCAGTGTGTCTGTCTCTCGCTTGTGTGGGACTTCAACTAACAACCTTCTAACTCAGATAGTAAAAGCAAGGTTCAGTGAACTAAATGAGTCAGCAGCTTATGAACACAGGAGTGAGAGGTGCCACAGTGCTTGAATCATGGCCAGAAACATTTCCCTTCATGAAAAGCACAGACCTTTTATTCCATATTCTGGCTTGCAGCCTGAAAAACAATTAAGCTCCAACTGATTTCCGCCTGCACAGTCCCCTCACCAATTAAATGCTAATTAACCAGATTGATTCATTACCTTAGGTTGAGGAGGAGGGTGGAGTTTCCAAAGGAGGGCTCCATGGGGGAAGGAGTGAGTATTACCAGTTTATTAGATTTCCAGCATCTGCAGAATTTTTTATTGTTTGAAGTTCATTTACTTGTGTCACAAGTAGGCTTACATTAACACTGCAATCATAGAATCCCTACAGTGCAGAAGGAGGCCATTCAGCCCATCGGGCCTGCACCAACCACAATCCCACCAATTTTTTTGGCTAACCAAATAAACTAAATCAAATTAACTCCGGGACAAATTAAAAGGGGCAGCTCCCAAAAGGAGGGGAACCGCCCAAAACAAAGGACAAAGTGGAAAGGAGACTTAAAACATCAAATCAAAATGCACCATGTCCCTGTGGTGCCCAGCGGGCATGGAAGGAGTTAATGGTGCACTTGGACACCACATACTCCCTCTCCAGGGACACCCGGCCGCGAATATAGCTGTGGTAGAGGGGCAGACAGTCGGGTCAGGCGACCCCTCAGTCGCCTGCTGCTTGGACTTGGAGATGGCAAGTTTATCACAATCCCACCCAGGCCCTATTCCCATAACCCCACATATTTACCCAGCTAACCCCCCTGACACTAACGGGCAATTTATCATGACCGATCAACCTAACCCGCACATCTTTGGACTGTGGGAGGAAACCGGAGCACCCGGAGGAAACCCACGCAGACACGAGGAGAATGTGCAGACTCCACAAGACAGTGATCCGGGGCCGGAATTGAACCGGGTCCCTGGCCCTGTGAGATAGCAATGCTAACCACTGTGCCACCATGCCACCCCAAAGTTATTGTGAAAATCCTCTTGTCGCCACATCCCGACACCTGTTCGGGTACACTGAGGGAGAATTTAGCACGGCCAATGCAATGAACCAGCACAATTTTCGGATTGTGGGACCGTGTTTGCGTGGGTTTCCTCCGGGTGCTCCGGTTTCCTCCTACAGTCCAAAGATGTGCGGGTTAGGTTGACTGGCCATGGTAAATTGACCTGGTGTTGTGAGACTTCTTACTATGGTAAATTGACCCATGCATCAGGGGGATTAGCAGGGTAAATGCGTGGGGTTGAGGGAATAGGGCCTGGGTGGGATTGTGGTCGGTACAGACTCGATAGGCCGAATAGTCTATGATTCTATGAAGCCCACGCAGACACGGGGAGAATGTGCAGACACAACAGACAGGGACCCAAGCCAGGAATCGAACCTGGGAACCAGCCAGCAGCGCCAACCACTGTGCCTCTGTGCTGCCCACCGTAGCATTGGGGATTTGGGATGGAGACTATACTGCAGTCCTGACAAACCATGATTGAGCTGCTTCATGTCTTTTATATGGTTTGTGTATTAGTTATGGTCTCTTAAAAAGGGGGCACTTTAATTAGACTTCTTTCATTTGGGTTGATGACACTGGAGTGACCCAGTGCCCACTTATAGATTCAATTAACAGAGGCATCATTAGCTGCAGAAGCGTCAGTGCATTGTGCACCGCGTAGCAGGGGAGCCGACCTATTGTGGAATTCACTTTCGGAAGTCGGATCAAAAACTGATGAGACACAGGTTTCTCCGCAAACCTTCTTTATTGCATCGGAGGAGAGATCACTAGACCAGGCGCATCAAGCATGGCTTCGTGAGTCTCTGGCTTACAAAACAGTTTCAGTTATACACGACAGAGATACATACATCCACATACTTCTGTTAGCCAATAAGGGCATAGCTGTATTGTTACATTTTGATTAGATTACTTTCAAGAACAAAAGGCGATAGCCCCGTAAGGACATGGCTATTAAAGTTTCTGATTAGATTACTTTCAAGAACAAAAGGCCAATTGGTAAGGCCCTGCCCTCCGAACCACAATGACCTATTAGCAGTTTCTTTAACGTGATCATTAGTTTCGGTGGGCCTTGTCACCCTCGCCTCAGGCCCTTTCCAAAACCAGTTTATCCCTCAACTGATTCCTCGTTACGCATCCCAATTTTAACCCTTTCCTCTTCTCAATCTACCTTATACACTCTCATCACAGAAGGAAACATATTGCTTTGAGTCACCAGAGAGACCTAATGTGAGTCTGTCATACCTCAAATTGTCTTCAAGTGGGGTTGGAAACAACGAAGAGTGAGAATACTATTCATTGAGCAATAACTGCCATCATACTGATTTAATAAACTGGCGCACAGATCAGGGTAGTAATTACCGTGGCTCTGTCTGCGGCTGGGTGTCCCTGGAGAGGGTGCATGCAGTGTCCGAGGGCACTGTTAGCACCTCTGTGCCCGCTGGGCACCGCAGGGGCTGGGGTGCATTCTTGTCCCCTTTAATCTAATTTTGATTTGAAGTTTTTAAGTTTCCTTTCTACGTTTTGACTTGTTTAAGGGAAGGTTAGGATTGGCAGCTTAACATTCCAGGATACAGATGTTTCAGGCGGGATAGAGGGGGATGTAAAAGGGATGGGGGAATTGCACTACTGGTTAAGGAGACTATCACAGCTGTGCTGTGGGAGGATACTCGGAGGGCTCATACAGCGAGGCAATATGGGTAGAGCTCAGGAACAGGAAGGGTGTAGTCACAATGTTGGGGGTTTACTATAGGCCACCCAACAGCCAGCGGGAGATAGAGGAACAGATATGTAGGCAGATTTTGGCAAGGTGTAAAAGTAACAGGGTTGTTGTGATGGAAGATTTTAACTTCCCCTATATTGATTGGGACTCACTTAGTGCTAGGGGCGTGGATGGGGCAGAGTTTGTAAGGAGCATCCAGGAGGGCTTCCTGAAACAGTATGTAGATTGTCCAACTAGGGAAGGGGCCATACTGGACCTGGTACTGGGGAATGTAACCGGCCAGGTGGTCGACGTTTCAGTAAGGGAGCAGTTCGGGAACAGTGACCACAATTCAGTAAGATTTAAAGTACTGATGGATAAAGAAAAGTGTAGTCCTCAAGTTAAGGTGCTAAACTGGGGGAGGGCTAATTACAACAATATTAGGCAGGAACTGACGAATGTAGATTGGGGGCAGATGTTCGAGGGCAAATCAACATCTGGCATGTGAGAAGCTTTCAAATGTAAGTTGATCGGGATTCAGGACCGGCACATTCCTGTAAGGATGAAGGATAAGTATGGCAAGTTTTGGGAACCTTGGATAATGAGAGATATTGTGAGCCTAGTCAAAGAGAAAAAGGAAGCATTTGTCAAGGCTGGGAGGCTGGGAACACACGAAGCAAGTGTGGAATACAAGGAAAGTAGAAAGAAACTTAAGCAAGGCGTAAGGAGGGCTAAAAGGGGTCACGAAAATTCATTGGCCAGCAGGATTAAAGAAAATCTCAAGGCTTTTTACACATATATAAAGAGCAAGAGGGTAGCCAGGGAGAGGGTTGGCCCACTCAAGGACAGGGGAGGGAATCTATGCGTGGAGCCAGAGGAAATGGGCGAGGTATTAAATGAGTACTTTGCGTCAGTATTCACCAAAGAGAAGGACTTGGTGGATGATGAATCTGGGAAAGGGTGTGTAGATAGTTTGAGTCATGTTGAGATCAAAAAGGAGGAGGTATTGGGGTTCTTGAAAAACATTGAGATAGACGAGTCCCCAGGGCCTGATGGGATATACCCCAAAATACTGAGAGAGGCAAGGGAGGAAATTGTTGGGGCCTGGAGAGAAATCTTTGTATCCTCACTGGCTACAGGGGAGGTCACAGTAAGAAGTCTCACAACACCAGGTTAAAGTCCAACAGGTTTATTTGGTAGCAAATACCATAAGCTTTCGGAGCGCTGCTCCTTCGTCAGATGGAGTGGAAATGTGCTCTCAAACAGTGCACAGAATCACAGAAATCAAGTTACAGAATACTAATTAGAATGCGAATCCCTACAGCCAGCCAGGTCTTAAAGGTACAGACAATGTGGTGGAGGGAGCATTAAACACAGGTTAAAGAGATGTGTATTGTCTCCAGACAGAGCAGCTAGTGAAATTCTGCAAGTCCAGGGGGCAAGCTGTGGGGGTTACTGATAATGTGACATAAATCCAACATCCCGGTTTAGGCCGTCCTCATGTGTGCGGAACTTGGCTATCAGTTTCTGCTCAGTGACTCTGCGCTGTCGTGTGTCGTGAAGGCCGCCTTGGAGAACGCTTACCTGAAGACCCAAGGCTGAATGCCCGTGACTGCTGAAGTGCTCCCCCACAGGAAGAGAACAGTCTTGCCTGGTGATTGTCGAGTGGTGTTCATTCATCCGTTGTCGTAGCGTCTGCATGGTTTCCCCAATGTACCATGCCTCGGGACATCCTTTCCTGCAGCGTATCAGGTAGACAATGTTGGCCGAGTTGCAAGAGTAGGTACCGTGTACCTGGTGGATGGTGTTCTCACGTGAGATGATCTGGCAGGGGAGGTCCCAGAGGATTGGAGAATAGCCAATGTTGTTCCTTTGTTTAAGAAGGGTAGCAAGAATAATCCAGGTAATTACAGATCTGTGAGCCTTACGTCAGTGATAGGGAAATTATTGGAGAGGATTCTTCGAGACAGGATTTACTCCCACTTGGAAATAAGTGAACGTATTAGTGAGAGACAACATGGTTTTGTGAAGGGGAGGTCATGTCGCACTAACTTGATCGAGTTTTTCGAGGAAGTGATGAAGATGATTGATGAGGGTAGGGCAGTGGATGTTGTCTACATGGACTTAAGTAAGGCCTTTGTCAAGGTCTCTTCTGGTGCAGAAGGTGAAGTCGCATGGGATCAGAGGTGAGCTGCCAAGGTGGATACAGAACTGGCTCGGTCATAGAAGACAGAGGGTAGCAGTGGAAGGGTGTGTTTCTGAATGGAGGGCTGTGACAAGTGGCGTTCCTCAGGGATCAGTGCTGGGACCTTTGCTGTTTGCAATATATATAAATGATTTGGAGGAAAGTGTAACTGGTTTGATTAGTAAGTTTGCCAACGACACAAAGGTTGGTGGATTTGCGGATAGCAATGAGGACCATCAGAGGATGCAGCAGGATATAGATCAGTTGGAGACTTGGGCGGAGAGATGGCAGATGGAGTTTAATCCAGACAAATGTGAGGTAATGCATTTTGGAAGGTCTAATAAAGATAGGAAATATACAGTAAATGGCAGAACCCTTAAGAGGGATAAGATAGGCAAAGGGATCTGGGTGTACAGGTACACAGGTCACTGAAAGTGGCAATGCAGGTGGAGAAGGTAGTCAAGAAGGCTTACGGAATGCTTGCCTTCATCGGCTGGGGCATTGAGTTTAAAAATTGGCAAGTCATATTACAGCTTTATAGAATCTTAGTTAGGCTGCACTTGGAATATAGTGTTCAATTCTAGTCGCCACACTACCAGAAGGATGTGGAGACTTTGGAAAGGGTACAGAAAAGATTTACCAGGATGTTGCCTGGTATGGAGGGCATTAGCTATGAGGAGAGGTTGGAGAAACTTGGTTTGTTCTCACTGGAATGATGGAGGTTGAGGGGGCGACCTGATAGAAGTCTACAAGATTATGAGGGGCACGGACAGAGTGGATAGTCAGAAGCTTTTTCCCAGGGTGGAAGAGTCAATTACCGGGGGGCAGAGGTTTAAGGTGCGAGGGGCAAGGTTTAAAGGAGATGTACAAGGCAGAGTTTTTTACACAGAGGATGGTGGGTGCCTGGAACTCGCTGCCGGGGGAGGTAGTGGAAGCAGATACGATAGTGACTTTTAAGGGGCGTCTGGACAAATACATGAATAGGATGGGAATAGAGGGATATGGTCCCGGAAGGGTAGCGGGTTTTAGTTCAGTCGGGGGCAGCATGATCGGTGCAGGCTTGGAGGGCCGAAGGGCCTGTCCCTGTGCTGTAATTTTCTTTGTTCTTTTTCCTTTGTTTCGGGCTTTTGGGAGCTGCCCCATTTAATTTCTCCCTTAGTTTGATTTAGTTGATTTGGCTGGCCCAAAACGATTGGTGGTAATTTGACAAAAATGTCAGTAAGAGCAGTTCATAAGGCTGGGTTGTAGAAAGCTTGCAACGCACACCTGCTGCTTGTCATTTTGATATGTTTTTTTGTATTACTGTATTTAAATGACGTGTTGATACTGGTGTAATGCATTTTTTTGTATTCGTAACTGTGTTGACAATAAAAAGAGTGAGCAGTGTATAAAATGCAGACTGACTTGTCATATGTTCCAATAGGTCTCTGCATCACTTCAAACCCCAAACACACTTACACAGCTGAAGTAATGAGAAAGCATTACTGAAACAGTGATTGTGGCTGCAAATAAATCCACTGGGCCTTTGTTGAAGTAGATTTTATTGGGTGGGATGTGAGAGGCTGATTGGAAGCGTAGGGAAACACGTGTTTCAAATTGAGTTGCTGTTAGGTCAGAGTTGAATTTTCTGCAAGTGTAGAAACGAGAGCAGAATGTCCAATTAACTCCAGTGAAAGGGGCAGAGCTCACTCCAGTATAATAAGAACCAGAGAAGACTTTTAGCTAGCAAATCGAGCAGGGTAATGCAGCTACCTGAGGGTATTTTGCATAATGAGGCCCTGGTATTCATTGGCACACTCACATGCCTCTACTATTTTGTTAAGTACAGTCGGGAGCTCCTAGTTGGTATCAGAATTTATCTCCTAACCAGATTTTGGAGGACAAGCCTGGCGTCCTATGGGGAATGGGCCGGTAAGGTGGTGGTTTGTCCTCTGGTCGGGTTGCCTTGCTGTCTTCTATCATTGTTGATTCTTTTGTGTGTTATGAACTTGTGGCTGCCTCACTAGTACATCTCTGACCTGCAGGTGAATGCCAATCCCCTTTGGAATGAAGTGACCCTCCATCCAAAATGTTGCTGTGGTGCCCACTTATTGTGGACAGCCTTCTGTAAAGAAAGACTTGCTTCTCTCGATAGTGATCTTCACACTGGAGTCTCTGAAGTGGGGTTGGAAGCAACCAAGAGTGAGAATGCTGTTCATTGAGCAATAACTGCTATCACACTGACTAATAAACTGGACTACAGATCAGGTTGTAATCTGACAAAAAAAATGTCAATGTGAGCAGTTCATAAAATACAGACTGACTTGTCATATGTTCCAAAAGGTCTCTGCATCAAATAGATTCAGTCTGTATTGGGGAGGGGGCTGTGTGCGAAAAGTACAGAGTGACATGCAGTTCCACTCATTAACTCAGCAAGCTTCAGGTTAAATAAATATTTGTATGATGAAATGAGATCAAAGAACTGACCTGCCAATCACTTAGAGATGTCCAATTAGCTCCAGTGCAAGGGGCAGGGCTCACGTCACCCTGTACAAAAACCCCATAAAGAACCAGAGAGGACTTTGGACTTTCAGAGCCTGGTCTGACAATGCAGCTTTTTGCAGATCCTTTATTGAATGGTGCCCTGGCATTGATTGGCATGGTGACGTGCCTTTGCTACCTTGTTAAGTACAGTTGGGAGATTCTGGTTGGTATCAGGCTTTATGTCCTCGCCAGGTTTTGGAGGGTAAATCTGAAGTCCTACGGGGAATGGGCTGGTAAGGTTGTGGTTTATTTTCTGCTCTTATTTTCTTCTTGTCTCCTTTTTGCTGTTGATTGTCTTGTGGGTTGTAAGCTCACTGCCGCAGTCGCTTCCCACCATCCCGCATGGCAGACACTTGCACACAGACCTAAACTGTGAAATCTGCATCATAACTGAGGCCGAATATGGCCTCCTGATACCCCCCCCCCCCCACCCGCCGTTCTCCCACACCACCATCTGCATGCACGTGCCGGGTACCAGAGAAAGAGTTTCTGAGTAGTGATCAGAATGGGAAGTGCTGGTTGATACTCCCTCCTGGAGTTAGGACAGAATGGCACGTAACTAAGGAATGTGTGAGTTTGATGTTATGCATAGCTATCTGCGTATGGTGTGGTTGTATTGGGGAGATTCTCTGACATTCTGATTCCCAAAACTCCACTTTGGAAGTCGCTTTGATGGAACCGAAATAACAATTTTGCTGTACCTCTTTGCACATGCAAACTAAGCAGTAATTTGTGACTCCCTTGCAATGATCCCCAATTTGATCTCAGCCCAGGGAGCACTGCAATGTTCCAGTGTTAGAAACTGTGTGGCTCTGTCTCTCTCGTGCCATGGTTTAAAACCTTATTTCAAAGATTTGACTAAAATCGATGCTGATACTCCCAGTTGCTGTACAAGAGTTCAGCTCTGTATGAGTGGCCATCATTTGAATGAGAAGTTAAACCTTGAGATCCCGTCTATTCTTCAGGGTGGGCGTTGAAGGTTGTGTGACGTTATTTGAAGGAGAGCAGGGGAGTTTTCCTGCAGTGCCCTGGATAACAATTGTCCTTTCACGGGTTCCCTGATTCCTGATTGTTGGACCGTACGGTGCGCCACATTGCCTCCGTCGCTATGTGGAACATGAGAACATCATTGGGTGTAAACTGCTTTGGGATGTCCTGTGATTGTGCAAGGTGCCACAGAATTCTAAGTCCTCTTTCCCATCAGGTCATAATGCTCCTTGGTTTGGGGGGGAGGAAGGGAATGGGGGAAGGAGGAGCCTCCAGTTTGCTGTTGGGAAATTGTGGATATTGGGAATGGTTTTTGGAAGAGAATTATGATCTGCTATGTTACCTCTGACGCTGAAGAGCCTGCCACTGGTGGTTGGGTGGGGTCAGCCATAAAGTTCTAAAGTTAGAGAGGGGCTACTGTTCACTGTCTCTGCAATATTAGCTCACAGTGGCACGTGATCAGCCGTGTACACGGTCAAAGCTCCATTTCCTCATGGAGTTTATTTTTAAAGTTTTATTTTGTGTCACAAGTCGGCTTACATTAACACTGCAGTGAAGTTACTGTGAAAATCCCCTAGTCGCCACACTCCGGTGCCTGTTCGAGTAACACTGAGGGAGAATTTAGCATGGCCAATGCACCCTAACCAGCACGCCTTTCCGACTGTGGGGGGGAAACCGGAGCACCCGGAGGAAACCCATGAAGACATGGGGTGAACGTGCAAACTCCGCACTGACACTGACCCAAGCTGGGAATTGAACCCGGTTCCCTGGCGCTGCGAGGCAGCAGCGCTAACCACTGTGCCATCGGGTGGCTCCCAATTTGGAGTTTTCCCAGTCAGGAATTTCAAACATGGCATTCTTTCAACCTGGCAATCAGATAATGGAAGCTAAATATTCAGATTAAAATTTTAAAAGGCTAGAGGCATTGATTCTAATTTGCATTTCATGCATCTGAATGTTGGGACCACCGGGTGGGGGCAACTCTGCAAAGCCTGCACTGTCCTTGCCAGAGATTCTCACAAGCAGCTCCCTTGGATGTGTTTCTGGATAGCGATCAGAGCAGGGACTTTTGGCTGGTCTTCCCAGGCGGGTGGCTGAAGGACTTTGATCTAAAATGCTTGGCAAGGAGAAGGTGAGACTAAAAGAAATAATTTTCACGTAGCTTGTTGAATTAAGTTCAAGAAATTATTGAAACAAATCACTTCTGTTGTTTCAATCTTGATTCCTGAAGTTATCAAATCTCCAGAATTAAAAAAAAATCTTGCAATTATCAGTAAATTAACACTGCTGCCTCACAGCGTCAGGGACCTGGGTTCGATTCCTGGCTTGGGTCACTGTCTGTGCGGAGTCTACATGTTCTCCCCGTGTCTGCGTGGGTTTCCTCCGGTTTCCATTCTTGGATTGGGGAGTGGGAGACTCTTTGCCATCCCTGTGCATTGTGAATTACTGCGCAACATCTCTAAATGACCTGGGACGCTTGCATTTATATTCTTCCATCTCCGATTCTGGCCTTTTTCTGTGCGTTTTACAGGTGTTGATTTTACTTCTTTAGTGTCAACAATTGGGGTGGGGCACTGCTGCCTCACAGCGCCAACGGTTTGATTCCCGACTTGGGTCACTGTCTGTCTGTGTGGAGTTTGCATGTTCTTCCCCCGTGTCTGCGTGGGTTTCCTCCCACAGTCCAAAGATGTGTGGGTTAGGTGGATTGGCCAAGATAAATTGACCCTTTGTGTCAGGGGGACCAGCGGGGTAAATACATGGGGTTATGGGGATAGGGCCTCGGTGGGATTCTGGTTGGTGCAGACTCAATGGAATGAATGACCTCCTTCTGCACTGCAGGAACTCTATGATAACAATGTTCACCTTGACTTTTCCCTGGCTTCTTTGATTGCAGAATGGCGTTTATAGTTCAAGCAAAAGTTTAAAGTATCAATGGTAGTTATGAGCAGACTACCAGCACCTCTACCAGAAAGAAGCTTGCCTGGCCATACCGAGGTGACCTGGGTTCCAGATAATTTTGCCATTGCTTCTGGTTGGTAAAGTCAGAAATTCCCGTCAGTAGACATTTTCAGTTGGCAGGGTGCCGCAAGTTTTAAGTGCAATTTTATTTGATTTGCTCTTGAAGTTGGGTATCGCTGGCTAGGCCAGCGTTTATTGCTCATCCCTAATTGCCCTTGAGAAGGTGGCAGTGAGGCACTAATGGCCATTTAGCAAAGTTTAATAATGTGAGTTGGGAAAAAGGCAGACACCTGAAGCTCAATGGTGTGTAGCGTGTATGACTGCATCTTTTGTAATTTTTTGGCTGTACGTTCTTGACTCTCAAGTGTTTGATTGTGTATTTGAAATCTCTTAGTAGAACCAATAGGACAGGTCTACAGATTTGTCTGTCTATAAAAGCAAATTTACATTCTTGACAATCCTACCACATTTAAATCGCTTGAGGATGTGGAATCTAGGATAGAAAACCACCCAAGACCATTTCCCTGATAAAACTGTCTCTGTGCTGGAGAGTGAAGTGCATACAGCTCCTCTGGCACACTCCCACACTCGGGCACTATCATAGAATCCCTACAGTACAGAAGGAGGCCCTTTGGCCCATTGAGTCTGTACTAACCACAACCCCACCCAGGCCCTATAAACTCGTTACCCTGCTAATCCCCCTGACACCAGGGTTAATTTAGCATGGCCAATCAACCTAACCTGCACATCTTTGGACTGTGGGAGGAAACCGGAGCACCCGGAGGAAACCCACGCAGACACGGGGAGAACATGCAGACGCCACACAGACAGTGACCCAAGGCTGGAATTGATCCTGGGACCCTGGCATTGTGAGGCAGCAGTGCCAACTGTTGTGTCACCGTGCCGCCCACAACCAGATTCTGGAGTCACATGTAGGCCAGACCAGGTAAGGATGGCAGATTTCCTTCCCAAAGGATAAGAGATGGTTTTTCCAGCAATCGGCAATGGTTTCATGGTCATCAGTAGATTCTTAATTCTAGATATCTTTTTGTGAATTCAAATTTATAAAGAGAAACAAATGGATCTGAGATGTATTTGTCAGTATGTATAAAGATCATGGGCTTGAGTCCAGAATCCCGGCTGCCAGAGCAAGTACTCCGAGAACTTGTTGGGTGAGATGTTAAACTAGGAAGTTCCTGTCTTCCTCTTCCGTGCACTAGTGTGGGAACAAACCAGGGCAGTTTTGTCACCATTGTCTTGGTGAATATTTGTTCCTCAACCAAATTGGCACATTATTGTTTGTGGGAGCTTCTAACCCCTAGAGGACTGCATTTGCCAAGGTTTTTAACACGTTACAGAGTAACTGAGATAAGCAACCAGGCTTGCAAAATAGTGACATTGTGGGGATGGGGGGAGTGCAAGGGGGGGAAATCCAAATGGAGATGAGGAGCACCACTATCTTGAGGCACGATGAGTGGGGAAACTATTGGTTTTAACATGGTGAGTCAATGCAGACTCGATGGGCCAAATGGCCTCTTTCTGCACTGTAGGGATACTATGAATAGAGAGGGAGAAGACGGACTGTATTGAAGGTTAGGAAGACCAAAGTGGGGGGTAGGGATATGGTATTCAGCAAGAAAGAAAAATAGTGATTTGGTCGCTTGGGTAGTACAGAACTTGACTAGAGATGTTGCTGAAACTTTTCCTCTTGTGCACATCTGGGCAAATGCAAGAATGCTGAGTGACAATTTTTACAGGCTCCCCAAGCTCTTGGATATTTGGATCCTATTCCTTTTTGTTTTCAGAGAATGAATATGCACATTGCTACTAGCGAACTCAAATCTGCTCTGTTGCAAACTCAAACTGGTTGTTAACGTATCTCTTGGGATTGTTCAACCATGTTGCTATTTATGAGATTGTATCTAACAGTAGATGTGTTTATTCATTCGTGGGACACGGGCGTCGCTGGCTGGCCAACATTTATTGCCCATCATTAGTTCCCCGAGGGCAGTTGAGAGTCAACCACATTGGCTGTGGCTCTGGAGTCACATGTAGGCCAGACCAGGTAAGGATGGCAGATTTTCTTCCCTAATGGACATTAGTGAACCAGATGGGTTTTTTCGACAATGGGTCATCAGTAGATTCTTAATTCCAGATTTAAAAAAAAATTGAATTCCAATTCCACCATCTGTCGTGGCGGGATTCGAACCCCAGGTCCCCAGAACATGAGCTGAGTTGCTGGATTAATAGTTTAGCGATAATACCACCAGGCCTCGCTGGTTTGAATCCAGTCTGTACTCGCTGCCTATCCTGAATGGTCACAGGAACATGTTGATTCAGTCAGCCAATCGTTGGAACATACCACTTAAGTGGCATCTTTGCTCAAGCTCAGGGAACCCATGGTTTCCTGTGTTTTCTCCATGGCAACGCCTCAGCCAGTCAGGGCCATTTGCCCGATTTGTTTGGCATTCTGGATGAGTGCTCGATGAGCAGCTCAGGCAATCCGTCTCGTTTTTAGTAATTGTACGTTAATATAATCTTTAATCAGTTATTTTTTCCAGTTGTCACAGGTGCCACCTCTGGGATTGGAAAAGCCTACGCTCATGAGGTAATGCAGAATCTCCATCTTACTCTTGAGGTATTGTCAATATTAATAGAATGGTTATAGCCATCATGCCTTTGTGGGCTCTTTGGCAGAGCTTTCCAATTAATCTCGTTACCCTGCTCTTTATTCACTTTTTAAAATATAATTGAACATTACAGAGATGGATTTAGTTTATGTTTTATACATTTCATCAAATCCCTACCCTGGAGAAGAGGCCATTTGGCCCATTGAGTCTGAGATAATCTCTGCATATCTTACCCAGGCCCTCTTCCCTGCCCTATCCCCGTAACCCTGCATGTTTCCCACGGCTAATCCCCCTACATGTCTTTGGACTGTGGGAGGAAACCGGAGCACCTGGAGGAAACCCACGCAGACACGGGGAGAACGTGCAGACTCCGCACAGACAGTGACCCAAGCCGGGAATCGAACCCGGGTCCCTGGCGATGTGAGGCAGCAGTGTTAACCACTGTGCCGCCCATTGCATTAGTGCTTTTGGTATCTCCAGACTGGATCATTGGTCTCCTGGCAGACCTGCCACCTTCTGTAAACTTGTGGTCATCCTAAAACTCTGCTGCCTGTACCTTAACTTGCGTCAAGTCCCTTACTCCTGTGCTTGCTGACCTGTTTCTGATCCTACAGTTTTAAAACTCTTAACCTTGTGCACAAATCCTTCCACGACCTTGCCTCTTTCCTATCTCTTTTTATAACCTCTTGCTCTGCAACTCTCTCTCTTCCAACTGGCCTGCTGCACATGCTGCATTTTCTCTGCCTGACCATTGGCAGCCATGCCTTCAGCTATATCCTTTCCAAAGCTCTCCTCCTGTTGAACTTGTCTCTTTAACCAAATGTTTGGTCCCCTCCTATCCCTGTATTTGACTGGCTTTCAAATTCTGTTTTGACAATGTTCCTGAGAAGTGCCTTGGAATGTTTTGTCATTCTAAAGGCACTACATAAAGGCAGGATGTTGTTGCATTTCACAAGTTCAGTCCCCCACCCACGCCAAAAGTTTTTCTCTGCCTTTGAAGGAGTTGGGTCCTGCGAGGGCACAGATCCACTCTTAACAAAGAATAATACAGCACAGGATCACGCCCTTCGGCCCACCATGCCTGCGCCGATATGCGGTTTCCATCTCTCTGATCGCCTCCCATTCATGCGCCTATTAAGATACACTTTGAACGTTGCTAATGTGCCTGCTTCCACCACCTCCACTGGCAGTGCGTTCAGGCACCCACCACCCTCTGCATGAAAACCTTCCCCCGCACGTCTCCCTCAAACTTTCCCCCTCTCACCTTGAACTTGTGTCCACTTGTAATTGATCCTTCCACCCTGGGAAAAAGCCTCTGACGATCCACCTTGTCAATGCCTCTCGTGGCTTTGCCGACTTCTATTGGGTCGACTCTCAGCCTCCGTTTTTCCAGTGAAGCCAACCTCTCCTCGTAGTCAACAGCCTCGAGACCAGGCAACATCCTGGTGAACCTTCTTTGCGCTCTCTCCAAAGCATCTGGTAATGTGGTGACCAGAACTGCACGCAATACTCCAAAATGCAGCCTATCCAATGTATACAGCTCATAGAATCATAGAAACCCTACAGTGCAGAAAGAGGCCATTTGGCCCATCGAGTCTGCACCGACCACAATCCCACCCAGGCCCTACCCCCATATCCCTACATATTTACCCCGCTAATCCCTCTAACCTACGCATCTCAGGACTCTAAGGGGCAATTTTTAGCATGTCCAATCAACCTAACCCGCACATCTTTGGACTGTGGGAGGAAACCGGAGCACCCGGAGGAAACCTATGCAGACACGAGGAGAATGTGCAAACTCCACACAGACAGTGACCCAAGCCGGGAATCGAACCCGGGTCCCTGGAGCTGTGAAGCATCAGTGCTAACCACCGTGCCGCCCCTATGTTATGTTATGTTACCGTGCTGTAACATAACTCTCACCAACTTTTATACTCAATGCTCCGGCCGATGAAGGCAAACATACTGTCTGTCTCCTTGACCACCTTATCCACCTGTGTTGATCACCATCCTCCAGTTCTTATCAATTCCTCTCGGTTGAACCCAGCCAAAGGGAGTTTAATAGTTCGGATATCCACTGGAGAGGAATTGGAACAGTGGGAATGGGAAGCTCTAAAAATACTTGGTGCAGCCGTGATGCCCCCAGTGTCCTGGCTGATGTACTTCAGCAGAGATGGTAACTGAGATCTGTCTGATCCATTTGTCTCCGCATCGTACCAGGGCAGAGAACTCCTAGTTTTCTTCTACTCAGACATCGTGTTATCCGATTACAGCCAGATCTCTCCATGCTGCTCAATTTGGCCAGTGCGTGGTCTTTACCAACGCGTGGGGCACTCGATTAATGCATTTCTTTTCCTGATTCTCAGCTGGCAAGAAGAGGTCTCAATGTGGTGCTGATCAGCCGCTCACTGGAAAAGCTGCGAGCCACAGCAGAGGAAATAGGTGAGAACCATAGGAGATTCCCACAGCAGGCCGTCGCTGAGCACAATGTGTCTGCTTACTTTACCCGGCAGTGGTCAGACGGGTGACGAGGTGAGCCTATTGCACTGGGGGCGTGCCTGCGATCGTGATTTGTCATTGGCTGGGATGGAGTGAAGGTCAGGGCAGCCAATGAGGTTAAGCCGAGACTCAACCTGATGCAATTTTTCAAAGCCATCTGAACCTTTTGGCTAAGATGAAGCGTTAGATCAAGCCCGGGGAGGGGAAGGATCCATCAGCCTGGATCTTGTTTGATCGCGACCAAGGTGGGATGCAAGATCCTTGCCTTGTCAGCTTGGATCTGGTTTGTCCCTCGTGTGGGGACCATGATTGGACTTAATTTGAATTGGCTTTTTTGATTAGAAATAAAGTACATAGGTGAAGGGGCCAATTTAAAAAATAAATTCAAAACTGACCCCACTGCGTAGCCCCTATTTGGGCACAGGAGCTGGGTCATGGTGTTATTTCTGCATTATTCCTGCTGATCAAGAGTAACAAAAGGTTATAAAGGTGGCGCAGTGGTTAACGCTTCTGCCTCACAGCGCCAGGGACCCGGGTTCGATTCCTGGCTTGGGTTACTGTCTGTGCGGAGTCTGCATGTTCTCACCATGTTGGCGTGGGTTTCTCCCGGGTGCTCCGGTTTCCTCCCACAGTTCGAAAGACGGGCTGGTTAGGATGCATTGGTCGTGCTAAATTCTCTCAAATGTACCCGAACAGGCGCCGAGTGCGGCGACCAGGGGATTTTCGCAGTAACTTCATCGAATCACTATCGTGCAGAAGGAGGCCATTCGGCCCATCGAGCCTGCACCGACCACAATCCCACCCAGGCCCTATTCCCGTAACCCCACATATTTGCCCTGCTAATCCCCTGACACCCGGGCCAATTTAGCATGGCCAATCCACCTAACCCGCACATCTTTGGACTGTGAGAGGAAACCAGAGCACCCGGAGGAAACCCAGGCAAACACTGAGAACTTGCAAACTCCACACGGTCAGTGACCTGAGACCGGAATTGAACCCGGGTCCCTGGCGCTGTGACACAGCGGTGCTAACCACTGTGCCGCCCCTAACACAATGCAGTATTAATGTCAGCTTGCTTGTGAGACTAACTTAAACTTTAATTAGCCCCTACTCCTGGGTTACAGAGGGGTTAAAAATCAGCCATGCTTCCACTGTTCACCATCCAATGAGCGCTGACTGCAACTGGATGATGGTCCTGTCTGTCGAATTGTACCCAAGGCAGCACTTTGTGACAAAGCACCCGTTTGAGGGTCAGTGTCTCTGGGAGAGGAGGGGAGATTCCTTTGCTCCAAGAGTTCACATCTGCCTTGCACTCACTGGTATTCTTAAAAATTATTTCATGGGATGTGAATGTCGCCGGCAAAGCCAGCATTTGCTGTCCATGTCTAATTGCCCTCACGCAGGTGATAATGAGTCCACTTCTTTGAATTGCTACTGTCCACCTGACGCTGGCACACCCAAAGTTGGGGAGGGAGTGCCAAGAATTTCACCCCACAACAGTGATGGAACAGTGTCCCATATCAGGATGGTGTGTGGCTTTGAGAAGGACTTGCAGGTGTTCCCAAGCATCGCTCCTTGGGTGGTAGAGGTGTGGGTTTAGATGGTGCTGTTGAATGAGCTTGGTGAGTTGCATCTTCAATGAAAACCTCAGAAATTAATGGTTGCACATCACTTAATAAAATAATTCCTGCCATACAGGAGGCCATTTGGCCCATCAAGTCTGTACCGACCACAATTCTCCACCCCCCCGTCCCGCCCGATTCCTGTAACCCTCATTTACCCTACTAGTCCCCCTGACATTAGGGTCAATTTAGCATGGCCAATCCACCTAACCTACAAATCTTTGGACTGTGGGACGAAACCAGAGCACCCGGAGGAAACGCATGCAGACACGGGGAGAAAGTAGACAGTCACCCGCGGCCAGAATTGAACCTGGGTCCCTGGCGCTGTGAGGCAGCAGTGCTAACCACTATGCCACTATGCCAGTAAGAAGTTTAACAACACCAGGTTAAAGTCCAACAGGTTTATTTGGTAGCAAAAGCCACACAAGCTTTCGAGGCTCTAAGCCCCTTCTTCAGGTGAGTGGGAATTCTGTTCACAAACAGAATTTATAAAGACACAGACTCAATTTACATGAATAATGGTTGGAATGCGAATACTTACAACTAATCCAGTCTTTAAGAAACAAAACAATGGGAGTGGAGAGAGCATCAAGACAGGCTAAAAAGATGTGTATTGTCTCCAGACAAGACAGCCAGTGAAACTCTGCAGGTCCACGCAACTGTGGGAGTTACAAATATTGTGACATGAACCCAATATCCCGGTTGAGGCCGTCCTTGTGTGTGCGGAACTTGGCTATCACTATGCCAACCATGGAGACAGGACTGCAGTGTGGGAAAAGAAAACATTTGCTATTGCGGTTAAAACTTAACGTTTTAAAACAATTGAAGTGCTCTGAAAAAGGATTATTTGACGCAAACCTGGCTGTATCTTTTCATGCATTTTCCCCCAATTCACAGTCCACACTCAGCTGAAAGGAATGATATTGTGCTAGGGTAAGAATCCTACTTCTCACAGGTTGGCTTTTGGTTCAAAGCTGCTAGGCCCCAGCTGGGGTTTGGTGTACAATTCCAGACTGCCCAATTTCGGGAGGGTGCAGAGAATTTCCACAATCTCAGCAGAAGTATAGGAGTTCCATTTATGTGGAAAAGCTGGAATCATTCATCTCAGCGAGGAAATTAGATTGAGATTTATCGACTGTTGATTTGATTTATTGTTGCCACATGTATACAGTGAAAAGTATTGTTTCTTGTGCGCTATACAGACAAAGCATACCATTCATAGAGAAGAAAACGAGGGAGTGCAGAATGTAGTGTTACAGTCATAGCTAGGGTGTAGAGAAAGATTAACTTAATGTGAGGTAGGTCCATTCAAAAGTCTGTCGGGAGCAGGAAAGAAGCTATTCTTGAGTCGGTTGGTACATGACCTCCGACTTTTGTATTTTTGTTTTCCCGACGGAAGAAGATGGAAGAGAGAATGTCCGGGGTGCGTGGGGACCTTGATTATGCTGGCTGCTTTTCTGAGGCAGCGGGGAGTGCAGACTGTCAATGGGAGGCTGGTTTGCGTGATGGACTGGGCTACATTCATGACTTTTTGTAGTTCCTTGCGGTCTTGGGCAGAGCAGGAGCCATACCGAGCTGTGATACACCCAGAAAGAATGCTTTCTATGGTGCATCTGTAAAAGTTGGTGAGTCGTTGCTGACATGCTGAATTTCCTTAGTCTTCTGAGAAAGTAGAGATATTCGAAGTTTTGACGTCATTTGAGTAAATCATGTGAAACTGTTCCCTGATGCAGCGGGGTCAGTAACTGGAGGTCACAGATTTTAGGTGATTAAGTAAAAGAACGAGGGTTAAGTGACAATTTATTATATTCTAAAATGCACTGCCTGAAAGAAGTAGATTCAGTAGAACTTTGAAACCTGATGCTTGAAGGGGCAAATGTTGCAGAGTCATGGGGAAAGAACAAGAGCGACACAGTGGTTCGCATTGCTGCCTCACAATGCCAGGGACCCGGGTTCAATTCCGGCCTCGGGTCACTGTCTATGTGGAGTTTGCACGTTCTCCCTGTGCCTGCATGGGTTTCCTCCGGTTTCCTCCCACAGTCCAAAGATGTGCGGGTTAGGTGGATTGGCCGTGCTAAATTGACCGTAGTGACAAGGGGATTGGCAGGGGAAAAATGTCGGGTTACGAGAATAGGGCCTGGGTGGGATTGTGGTCGGTGCAGACTCGATGGGCCGAATGGCCTCCTTCTGCATTGTAGGGATTCTATGAAAATTGCCCCTTAGTGTAGGTTAGATAGATTAACCATGGGAAATGTGGGTTACAGGGATGGGATTGGGGAGATGGCCTGGGTAAGATTTGTCAGTTGGTGCAGACTGGATGGGCCAAATGGCCTCTTCTGCACTGTAAGGATTCTATGAAAGGGTGTGAGACTAGGTACAGAGCATGCTGAATGGCCTCCTTCTGTTCTGTATCATTGTGTGTTTGGGTGAGCGGGCATGTGGGGTGATCCTGGAACCCTGTGTGATGACAACTTGTTCCTTTCTGAATAATTGCAGAACAGCAGCATCGGAAGAAAACTAAGATCATTCAGGCCAACTTCACTTCTGGTGCTGAAATCTATGGACCAATCGAGGCGGCGCTGAAGGACCTGAACATCGGAATCCTGGGTAACCTCAATGCCTTCCCCACATTTAGACTTGAGGAAATGTAAGAAACATCAAAGACTGAAGAAAGGGGGTTTAATGTAGATGATCTAATCTGGTGTTTTTTAAAAAAAGTGTTCATCAGGTAATTTACACAGAATGATCATCAATTCAAGTTTAATTAGTTTTACTTCACATCAGTATCATGGGGGACTGGGAAAGTGAGAGACAAGACCACTGTGGGTGGCACAGTGGTTAGCAGTGTGACCACACAGCGCCAGGAACTCGGTTTCAATTCTGGCCTCGAGTGACTGTCTGTGCAGAGTTTGCATGTTCTCCCCGTGTAGGCGTTTGTTTTCTCCGGGTGCTCTGGTTTCCTCCTACAGTCCCAAGATGTGCAGGTTAGGTCGATTGGCCATGCTGAATTGCCCCTTAGCGTCAGGGGGATGAGCAGGGTGAATACATGGGGTTGTGGAGATAGGGCCTGGCTGGGATTGTTGTTGGTGCAGGCTCGATGGGCCGAATGGTGGCCTCCTGCACTGTAGGGATTCTATGAAGTTGATGGGTACAGTCAGTAATAGAAGCCAGTGGAAGAGGTCAAAGAGCTGGACATGTGGGTTCCGTTCTAATTTGTGATTTTCCTTGTTTCAGTGAACAATGTTGGGAAAACGTACCAGGTGCTCCCGTGTTACTTTCTTGATGTCGAAGATGTTGAAAAGGTATAGTACGCTGCTTCAGATCTGCCATTCTCCACCTCTTAATTCATGCTGCTCCTGAGGGCAGTTTTCTGTGGTCAGTCAGAATACTCACCTCAGGAAGTTGGCATGTAAATCACCCTCTTGTGGTTATAAAAGGCAAATGTTTGATTTGATTTATTATAGTCACATATATTGGGATATAGTAAAAGTATTGTGTCCTGTGCGCTATACAGACAAAGCATACTGTTCATAGAGTACATAGGGGAGAAGGATTTGATTTATTATTGTCACATGTATTGGGATACAGTGAAAAGTATTGTTTCCTGCACGCTATACAGACAAAGCATACCGTTCATAGAGAAGGAAAGGAGAGAGTGCAGAATGTAGTGTTACAGTCATAGCTAGGGTGTAGAGAAAGATCAACTTAATGCAAGGTAAGTCCATTCAAAAGATGGCAGCAGCAGGGAAGAAGCTGTTCTTGAGTCGGTTGGTACCTGACCTCAGACTTTTGTACCTTTTTCCCGATGGAAGAAGGTGGAAGAGAGAATGTCCGGGGTGCGTGGGGTCCTAAATTATGCTGGCTGCTTTTCCGAGGCAGCGGGCATAGAACATAGAACATAGAACATAGAACATTACAGCGCAGAACAGGCCCTTCGGCCCACGATGTTGCACCGACCAGTTAAAAAAAAAAAAACTGTGACCCTCCAACCTAAACCAATTTCTTTTCGTCCATGAACCTATCTACGGATCTCTTAAACGCCCCCAAACTAGGCGCATTTACTACTGATGCTGGCAGGGCATTCCAATCCCTCACCACCCTCTGGGTAAAGAACCTACCCCTGACATCGGTTCTATAACTACCCCCCCTCAATTTAAAGCCATGCCCCCTCGTGCTGGATTTCTCCATCAGAGGAAAAAGGCTATCACTATCCACCCTATCTAAACCTCTAATCATCTTATATGTTTCAATAAGATCCCCTCTTAGCCGCCGCCTTTCCAGCGAAAACAATCCCAAATCCCTCAGCCTCTCCTCATAGGATCTCCCCTCCATACCAGGCAACATCCTGGTAAACCTCCTCTGCACCCTCTCCAAAGCCTCCACATCCTTCCTGTAATGTGGGGACCAGAACTGCACACAGTACTCCAAGTGCGGCCGCACCAGAGTTGTGTACAGTTGCAACATAACGCTACGACTCCTAAATTCAATCCCCCTACCAATAAACGCCAAGACACCATATGCCTTCTTAACAACCTTATCTACTTGATTCCCAACTTTCAGGGATCTATGCACACATACACCTAGATCCCTCTGCTCCTCCACACTATTCAAAGTCCTCCCGTTAGCCCTATACTCAACACATCTGTTATTCCTACCAAAGTGAATTACCTCACACTTCTCCGCATTAAACTCCATCCGCCACCTCTCGGCCCAACTTTGCAACCTGTCTAAGTCTTCCTGCAAACTACGACACCCTTCCTCACTGTCTACCACACCACCGACTTTGGTGTCATCAGCAAATTTGCTAATCCACCCAACTATACCCTCATCCAGATCATTAATAAATATTACAAACAGCAGTGGCCCCAAAACAGATCCCTGAGGTACACCACTTGTAACCGCACTCCATGATGAATATTTACTATCAACCACCACCCTCTGTTTCCTATCCGCTAGCCAATTCCTGATCCAATTTCCTAGATCACCCCCAATCCCATACATCTGCATTTTCTGCAGAAGCCTACCATGGTGAACCTTATCAAACGCCTTACTAAAATCCATATATACCACGTCCACTGCCTTGCCCCCATCCACCTCCTTGGTCACTTTCTCAAAAAACTCAATAAGGTTAGTAAGGCACGACCTACCTGCCACAAAACCATGCTGACTATCACCTATCAATTCATTACTCTCCAAATAACTATAAATCCTATCCCTTATAATTTTTTCCAACATCTTGCCGACAACAGAAGTGAGACTCACCGGTCTATAATTCCCGGGGAAGTCTCTGTTCCCCTTCTTAAACAATGGGACAACATTCGCTAACCTCCAATCTTCTGGTACTATACCAGAGGCCAACGACGACCTGAAGATCAGAGCCAGAGGCTCTGCAATCACTTCTCTTGCCTCCCAGAGAATCCTTGGATAAATCCCATCCGGACCAGGGGATTTATCTATTTTCAGACCCTCCAGAATATCCTGCACATCCTCCTTATCAACTGTAATACTGTCTATTCTACTCCCTTGCAACCCAGTGTCCTCCTCAGCTATATTCATGTCCCCTTGCGTGAACACCGAAGAGAAATATTGGTTCAATGCTTCACCAATCTCCTCCGGTTCCACACATAACTTCCCTCTGCCATCTATAACTGGCCCTAAACTTGCCCTAACCAACCTTCTGTTCTTGACATACCTATAGAACGCCTTAGGATTCTCTTTAACCCTATCCGCCAAAGTCTTCTCATGTCCCCTTTTAGCCCTTCTAAGCTCGCTCTTCAACTCCCTCTTAGCCAATCTAAAGCTTTCTAGTGCACTACCCGAGTGCTCACGTCTCATCCGAACATAAGCCTCCTTTTTCTTTTTAACCAACAAAGAAACTTTTTTGGTGCACCACGGTTCCCTAGCCCTACCAATTCCTCCTTGCCTGACAGGGACATACCTATCACAGACTCGCAGTAGCTGCTCCTTGAAAAAACTCCACATGTCGGACGTTCCCAGTCCCTGTAATCTCCTAGTCCAACCTATGTTTCCTAATTCTCTCCTAATAGCCTCATAATTACCCTTCCCCCAGCTAAAACCATTGGCCCGAGGTTCATGCCTATCCCTTTCCATCACTAAGGTGAACGTAACCGAATTGTGGTCACTATCACCAAAATGCACACCAACTTCCAAGTCTAGCACCTGGTCTGGCTCATTTCCCAGCACCAGATCCAATATAGCCTCACCTCTAGTTGGCCTGTCTACATACTGAGTCAAAAAACCTTCCTGCACGCTTTGAACAAAAACTGACCCCTCTAACGAGCTAGAGCTATAACAATTCCAGTCAATATTAGTCAAGTTAAAATCCCCCATAACAATTGCCCTATTACTTTCACTCCTAAGAAGGATTGACTCCGCAATCCTTTCCTCAACCTCTCTAGAACTTTTAGGAGGTCTATAAAAGACTCCCAACAGGGTGACCTCTCCTCTCCTATTTCTAATCTCCGCCCATACTACCTCAACAGATAAGTCCTCATCAAACCTCCTCTCTGACACTGTGATACAATCTCTGACCAATAATGCTACCCCTCCCCCTCTTCTACCTCCTTCCCTACTTCGACTAAAACATTTGAACCCCGGGACCTGCAGCATCCATTCCTGCCCCTGCTCTATCCATGTCTCTGAAATAGCCACAACATCGAAGTCCCAGGTACTGATCCACGCTGCAAGTTCACCCACTTTATTGCGAATACTCCTGGCATTGAAGTATACACATTTCAAACCTTGCTCCACCCCACCTCTGCAATGCCGTGCATTGCAGTCCCCATCCATGCATCCCTCACTTTCAGCCCCACTACTCAGGATCCCTCCCCCCCCCCGAATCAGTTTAAACCTCCCTGCATGGCCTTAGCAAATTTACCCCCCAGGATATTGGTCCCCTTCTGATTAAGGTGTAGACCATCCTTCTCATAGAGGTCACACCTTCCCCAGTACGAGCCCCAATTGCTTAAGTACCTGAACCCCTCCCTCCTGCACCATCCCCTCAGCCATGAATTCAAACCTTCCCTCTCCCTATTCCTCTCTAAACTATCCCGTGGTACAGGCAAGAGTCCAGAGATAACCACTCTGTCAGTCTTGGCCTTTAGTTTCCACCCCAACTCCATAAATCCCTGCCTAATATCCCCTTCCCCTATCCTCCCTATGTCGTGTGTCCCCACATGTACAATAACTTGTGGTTTATCTCCCTCCCCCCTAAGAGTCCTGAATACCCTGTCAGACACATCCCGGACCCCAGCCCCTGGTAGGCAACACACCAACCCTGAGTCCCTACCTTTAGTTCCGACCCTCCTATCTGTCTCCTTAATTGTGGAGTCCCCAATCACAAGGCCCAGTCTTTTACAGCCCCTAACCACCTGAGCTTTCTCACTCGGCTCACCCCCAGAGATCTGCTCTCTATGCTCAGTTGATTCCTCCTCAACTGTAGCCTCCAGCACCGAAAACCTATTATGGAGGGGAACCGCCCCAGGGGATTGTCTTCCCGATTGCTTCTTACCCCTCCTCCTGGCATTGACCCAAGCCTCATTTCTAGGAGTTACTATTTCTCTATAACTCCTATCAACTTCCACCTCCGCCTCCCGAATTATGCGGAGTTCCTCTACCTCCCCCTCCAGCTCCTTTACACGCTCCTCCAGAAGCTGCAATCTAATGCACTTCTTACAACTAAAATCTCCTGAAACACTACTGGATTTCCTCACCACATACATCCCACAGGAGATGCAGCATACTGCCTGAACTGCCATCCCTGAAGCCATTACCAGCAAGAAAAAAAGAAAACAAAAAACTTCCCCACACTTCCCCAACTGTCACTCTCCACTGCAGCCCGAGCAACACTCCCTCACTGAGACACCAACTGTCACACTCTACTGCAGCCCGAGCAGCACTCCCACACTGAGACACCAACTGTCACTCTCCACTGCAGCCCGAGCAACACTCATTGGCAGTAAACCAATTCAATGGGAGGCTGGTTTGCGTGATGGATTGGGCTACACTCACGACCTTTTGTAGTTTCTTGCGGTCTTGGGCAGAGCAGGAGCCATACCAAGCTGTGACACAACCAGAAAGAATGCTTTCCATGGTGCATCTGTAAAAGTTGGTGAGAGTCGTAGCTGACATGCCAAATTTCCTTAGTCTTCTGAGAAAGTAGAGGCGTTGGTGGGCTTTCTTAACTATAGCGTCGGCATGTGGAGATCAGGACAGGTTGTTGGTGATCTGGACACCTAAAAACTTGAAGCTCTCGACCCTTTCTACTTCGTCCCCATTGATGTAGACAGGGGCATGTTCTCCACTATGCTTCCTGAAGTCGATGACAATCCCTTTCGTTTTATTGGCATTGAGGGAGAGATTATTGTTGCCGCACCAGTTCATCAGATTCTCTATCTCACTCCTGAAATGAATTTGGATATTGTGCTGGTTTTGGGCCCTCCCTTGGCAGCAGATGGTCAAAGAACAAGTGTGGCATGGGGAAAACATTGCTCTGTGGGAGTGTTTCTTCTGGGGCTGGTCTTGCAGTTGCCAACTTGCCAGGGAGATCGGTGTGATCAATTTCCAGGAATATGTCCAACAGGCGTTGGCAACCCTAGCCAGGCCTGATGAAAGGGTCAGAGTGTACTGCAAAATAGCTTATGCATTGTGGAGAAATTCTCTACATGTGGCATCTGAAGTGTAAACAGGCCTTCATGTTTCCAATTGACCCGAGGGCCTACTAAAAGCATCTAGTCTCTAATTGATCTGAAAAAGGCCACATGCAGCGATGTGCAACTGAACCTTGGCAGCAGAGTACTGCATTGTGTGTTGCATGATGTAATGCCCCTCTCCTTGTGTCACACCATATCTGTATGTGCTTTTGAAAGAGCAGAGCACATCCCATTTTTAAACCAGGGCAGCATGCTATTGGGCCACCTCCGTTGGAAGAAAGAACGGTGGAGTTAACTTTTTTTTTTGATTCTGGAACAGCCAGGCTTAGTCCTTTCTGAGCTTTGTGTCCCTGGACAGTGATTCGGAGCAGTCGGGGGATGGTACTTTTGTACATTTGATCAAAGAATTGAGGGTGAATTAATGGTCAATTGTCTACTGACTCTTGCTTGTCGTGGGCTCACACATGTTGTTTGTCCATTCAGCAGGGTACCCGAGTGTTCCCACGAACCTCAGTGATATTAGGATGGGGTACACTGAGAAATGGAGGCCAATTTAAACAAAGGCACGTAAAATCGGGTGACTTAGAGAACTTTTACAAAGGATTTTTTGTTTTTATGTTTCAGGAAATTCTTGATATAATGAACTGCAATGTACTTTCTGTACTGATGGTAAGCATTCAAATATGAAGGCGTACTGTTTAGTTTTAAAGAGACGTTACTATTTTTGTTTGCCTTTTTTGAAGGGTTATACAATTGCCATTGCAGCGTAACATCTACAGCAGGAATCTTCCCTGGCTGAGGGGCAAAGAAGACCAGTTCTGGCTGTTACGAGCTCCAACCACCCAGAGAGTTGCTGCAGACTCGATGGGTCGAATGGCATCTTCTGGACTGTAGGATTCTGTGATTCTACCTGATGTGTCCGACATAGGATCACAACGCAGATCTTGCTGGGTGTGAGCCGCTTACAGAAAATCACCTCTAATATGGTACTAGTTAGATGTCAGACTTAGCTCAGTGGCTAAATTCCCACCCCAGACACTTGAGTACATCATTCTAGCCTGACTCACCCGGCGCAGTGCTGAGGCAGTGCTGCACTGTTGGAGGCTCCATCTTTCAAATTAGATGTTAATCCTGCCTGCCTCGAGGTGGATGGAACGCTCCTGCGGCATTATCTTAAAGAAGGGCAGTGGAGTTATCCCTGGTCAGTATTTATACAGCAACATCATCAAAACAGATTATCCGACCACTTATCCCCTTGCTGTTGGGGAGCTTACTTTGCATAAACTGGCGGCTGCATTTCCTAAACAGTGACTTCACTAATGTTTGGGCTCCTCTGTCTCCTCTAAGATACTCTTTTTGGTCACCAAACTGCAGTGCATTGGGGTTTCGAAACTGCAGCTTGTAGATATTGTTCACTTAAAGCTACACTGCAGAGTTGTACCAGCAGAGAGAGTTTGCAAAGCCAAAAGAGTCACGTCTCTTGGCAACGCAAGATGGCCACTGATGCTGTCTGCACCTTCGCACAGGTCTGTGTGTGTGCAGAATTCCAATTGCGTCACTCCATTGTGCCCAGTCTGCCAGTGCCTTCTGCACATGACATCAGTGATGTCCCCATGAACATCTGCCATCCTCCCTCTTCCGCCTCATGCCTTCATCCTGCACCATCCCACCTCTCCCAACTTGGGACTAAACTCACTGCCGGAGGCCCGAGTCCGACTGGGACCCCAACTTAGAAAACCAACCCCTCTCTGTGAGTAACAGGCACTCCAGCCAATCTACTACAATTAGAAATGAAAGGATATTGCCTTAACCACCGATATGAGCATCTTTGCTCCTGGCCACTGCCTCCTTTATCACTCACAGTGAAGCAAGCGCTAAACTGGAACTGTGTGTGCATCATGTTCGCAATAAATGCAGTCTTTACTTAAAGAAGCCATGTTGCACGTGCCTTTTGGTCTGTTTCTAGATCCAAATACAGCTTTGTGTGTCAAATTTTGATATCATTTCTGTGCAGTGTCTTACTGTGATAAATGGGGTCTATAAGTGCCAAGTTGTATTGCCAGGACTGTGTTGTGAGTAATATTCTTGCTAAGCCACAGGCGTGCATGGCCACGCAACAGCCCAGAAGTACCACACTAACCGTGTGTGTGGCCATACAGTGCATTTAAACAGTAGCAAACATTGGAAAAAACCGGTTGTGTACAACACCCAAATCTTAAAAATCTAAAATAGGCTCCCCTGTTCTCTTTGAATCAATTAATTTCAATAATTGTAACATTGGCTTATGCACGACCAAAATGGCATCTTATAGACTTTAATACTTCTATCTTGTGTAATGTTTAACTCATGCCTCTGTCCTCTTTGGTAGATGACCAGAATTGTTCTACCCCACATGTTGAAAAGGTATGACAGCAGATTCATTATTTGGGAGGTTACTTTATTACCTGTTTCACAGGACCTATTGCCTTCGGCCCCCCTAACTTTACATTTTTTCCGAGACCACCATTTTTCAGGTGCTTCTGAGGTCTTCCGCCTGCCTTGGAAGCACACAGCCCCTTGGTGAGCTGCCCAGGCTCTGAATTAGACAAATAGCATCAGGGCCTTGCTTGCCTGCTGTAAGGATTTAAGTTTAAAGTTTATTTATTAGTGTCACAAGTCGGCTTACATCAACACTGCAATGAAGTTACTGTGAAAATCCCCCAGTCGCCACACTCTGTTTGGGTAACACTGAGGGAGAATTTAGCACAGCCAATGCACCCTAACTAGCATGTTTTTCGTACTGTGGGGGGAACCCAGAGGAAACGCACGTCAACTCGGGGTGACTGTGCAGAGTCTGCCCAGACAGTGGCCCAAGCTTGGAATCGAACACAGGTCCCTGGCATTGTGGCACAGTGGTTAGCAGTGCTAACCACTGCCACCGTGCCACCTTAAGAGACTTTCTACAGCAAAATCATCAAGCTAGAGCTGCTGCTGGTAAGTGCGGGCTCAGTGCCTATGTTATAAAGGGGAAGTTGATCCCCCCTGAGAGCTAACACTTAACCACTCAGAGGATTACCTTGTCTCATCTGTTAGTGTGTGAGAAACAGTATGATCACAGCAACCTTTAGTGATTAAATCAAAATAACTACTTGAGATTCTCTTAAAATCAACAAACATTTTACTTAACTAACAACGAACAGGTTAAGTAAACTATTAACAAACCAAAAAACATTATTCTAATGGAGTGCTGTTTAGATAATTACAATTCCCACTTATTAGCAAAAAAAACATTCAACCAGGTTTGTGATCTTCCAGAGTCTTTCTTCTCTCTGAAATCTGTCTTTTTGGCACCTTTTCTATTCAGGTGAGGCTTTGTGCTAAAGGCTACCAGCTGTGGCAGAGAGCAGTTGTTGAATCTCTCTGGAACTGGGAGCTGTCTCTTGTACCCCTGATGACATACTAACATCCCCACAATAGGATTGGTTCTCGGGTTACCAAAACATCAAATTTAAATCTAATAGGCTGCTGTTATTGTGCCTAATTTAAATTGAATGGGCAAAATTCAAAAACAGCCTGTTGTCTCTGCAACACTCCTGTTTGGCCTGTGATACGATGTTTCAGTCTGTGTACTCACCTGCATCTTTTTTTTAAAAACACTACCTTTATTTTAAAGGGACCATGCAACATTTTCACCTCTTAGCATTTTACAAACACCAACTTTGCAGCACTATACCTGCGGTAAAATTCAGCCCTTTAAAATTTCCAGGTGTAGCAGGGTGTGAAATTCCCTTTGTAACGGCGCGGTAGCACAGTGGTTAGCACTGATGCTTCACAGCTCCAGGGACCCGGGTTCGATTCCCGGCTCGGGTCACTGTCTGTGCGGAGTCTGCACATTCTCCCCCCCCGTGTCTGCGTGGATTTCCTCCGGGTGCTCCGGTTTCCTCCCACACTCCAAAGATGTGCGGGCTAGGTTGATTGGCCATTCTAAATTGCCCTTTAGTGTCCCGGGATGCAAAGGTTAGAGGGTTTAGCGGATAAATATGTCGGGATATGGGGATAGGGCCTGGGTGGGATTGTGGTTGGTCAAGACCCGATGGGCTGAATGGCCTCTTTCTGCACTGTAGGATTCTATGATTTCTATGTAACTAAATGTTATGGAAATGCACATCTGAAATGTGAATAGCAACTGGCATTTTCTGACCAGATTTAGCAGCTGTATAATTCAACTCCTTGACACTTTGACAATCCCAAACTTTCCCCTGTGGTGAGGTGGCAGTGGGTGGGAGAGGCAGAGCTCACATGAGGTGGGGGCAGTCTGAATGGTGAATTTAGGACTCACGCGCACTAAGATTTGAGCACCTAAGCTGACACTGCAATTTCTTTTGTCCTTTTGGAGCTGCGGTCTTTCAAATGAATCTCCTCCCTCTCCCCTCCATTTTCTCCCACTCTTCCCAATCTTGTTGCTGTACCATGGGTCTGCAACTTGCCTTGTCTCAGCCTTTGCATTTAGTGCTTTTGTTTTGACTTGACAGGAAGAAAGGCATCATCATCAACATTTCTTCAGAAGCTGGGACTCACCCTCATCCACTGATCACCATGTATTGTGCGACAAAGGTATTTAACAACATATTCTTTAACTAGATAACGTTTTGAGTGAGATTGTTGCAAGATCTAGCCTTTTTTCCAGAGACTTGAACGTATAATTTAGGCTGATGCTTCAAGCGCACTATTACGATGGAGATCTTTTGGACAATGCATGAAACTGCAGCCTGACCTGTGTGGATGTTCGCAATTTGGGGCCCCCCCATAGTAAACAAGTGGTTTTTCTGTTCGATGTAGAAATCTTCAACTGAAGTAGAATCATAATGTTACAGCACCAAAGGAGGTCATTCAGTCCATAGTGATGGCTCTTTGAATGAGTTATCCAATAAGTCCCAGCTGCCCCCCCCCCCCCCCCCCCCCCCCGCTCTTTCATAGAAACTTACATAGAAACATAGAAAAACTACAGCACAAACAGGCCCTTCGGCCCACAAGTTGTGCCGAACACATCCCTACCTTCTAGACCTACCTACAACCCTCCATCCTATTAAGCTCCATGTACTCATCCAGGAGTCTCTTAAAAGACCCTATTGAGTTCGCCTCCACCACCACTGATGGCAGCCGATTCCACTCGCCCACCACCCTCTGTGTGAAAAACTTACCCCTGACATCTCCCCTGTACCTACCCCCCAGCACCTTAAATCTGTGTCCTCTCGTAGCAGACATTTCCACCCTGGGAAAAAGCCTCTGAGAGTCCACCCGACCTATGCCTCTCAACATCTTATACACCTCTATTAGGTCTCCTCTCATCCTTCGTCTCTCCAAGGAGAAAAGACCGAGCTCCCTCAGCCTATCCTCATAAGGCATGCCACTCAATCCAGGCAACATCCTTGTAAATTTCCTCTGCACCCTTTCAATCTTTTCCACATCCTTCCTATAGTGAGGCGACCAGAACTGAGCACAGTACTCTAAGTGGGGTCTGACAAGGGACTTATATAGCTGCATCATTATCCCCGGACTACAAAACGCAATCCCTCGATTGATAAAGGCCAGCACACCATACGCCTTCTTAACCACCTCCTCCACCTGCGGGGACGATTTTAGAGTCCTATGGACCCGGACCCCAAGGTCCTTCTGATCCTCTACAGTACTAAGAGTCTTTCCCTTTATATTGTACTCCTTCATCCCATTTGACCTGCCAAAATGGACCACGACGCATTTATCTGGGTTGAAGTCCATCTGCCACTTGTCCGCCCAGTCTTGCATCTTATCTATGTCCCTCTTTCACCATAGACCTTCAATTTGTCCGCCTTCAAGTCAATTCCCTTTTGAAAAGTTAAGTGAATCTGCTTCCACAATCCTTCCAGATCATGATCTGTGTGAATTATCTCACTGCTGACTCTTTGGCCAGTTACCTTTATCGTCTTGTGATCAGCCCATCTGGCCAGAGTGTTATGCCCATGTGAGGAGGGGTTGAAGTGACTCCCCGTTGCTGCCACTCCAGGCCTGACTGTAAAACAGGGCTTCTATTTGTTTTGAATTTGGAGGGAATGTGCTTTGCCAATGCTGCAGAGGTCCCACTGTTTACTTTCAGATTGTAAAGAATTGACCAGGCTTTCTGAGGTTAAACAAAGATTGAGTATACGGTTAGCTATTCTTTGGTTAGTCTTGATGTAATACTTCCACATTGTGGCCATTTGTTCAGCTGTCTTCCTGGAAAGCCGAATAGAGCAGATTTCCACTTTTTCATAGAAATCATAGAAACCCTACAGTGCAGAAGGAGGCCATTCGGCCCATCGAGTCTGCACCGACCACAATCCCACCCAGGCCCTACCCCCACATATTTACCCACTAATCCCTCTAACCTACGCATCTCAGGACTCTAAGGGGCAATTTTTAACCTGGCCAATCAACCTAACCCGCACATCTTTTTACTCCCAAAGATCTCTAGTTGCAGTAGATTTCTCTTCTCCGGATGGTTACTTTGCAAATCTGGGCACAATTCTCCTAAAAGAGAGACAGTACTGAAAAAGACTGAAGCTGGTTGCCCTATCAATGTGGTCTTTTTTCCCCTCTCTCCTGGTTGCTACAACCCTTAAGTACCCTACTTGCTTTATCTTCCAGAGGAATTGTATTTGTCCATGTCTGCTTCAGATAATTACATTTCGATGTCTCATCTCAAACATTTGCAAATTCACAGGATAGTGTAAAAACAACAAGAGATGGAGTCATTCACACTCACTGGGGTTTTGAGTCTTTTGTTTCCAGCTTGGGGACTGTGAGCTGTATGTCATAGCCATCACACTCTGTGTTTCTATTTGTGATTTATATAAACGATCTGGAAGAAGGTGTAACTGGGGTGATCAGTAAGTTTGCGGACGACACGAAATTGGCTGGACTTGCAGATAGTGAGGAACATTGTCAGAGACTGCAGAAGGATATAGATAGGCTGGAAATTTGGGCAAAGAAATGGCAGATGGAGTTCAATCCTGATAAATGCGAAGTGATGCATTTTGGTGGAACTAACGTAGGGGGAGCTATACGATAAATGGGCAGAACCATAAAGGGTGTAGATACGCAGAGGGACCTGGGTGTGCAAGTCCACAGATCCTTGAAGGTGACGTCACAGGTGGAGAAGGTGGTGAAGAAGGCATATGGCATGCTTGCCTTTATAGGACGGGGCATAGAGTATAAAAGTTGGGGTCTGATGTTGCAGTTGTGTAGAAGGTTGGTTTGGCCGCATTTGGAATACTGCGTCCAGTTCTGGTCGCCACACTACCAGAAGGACGTGGAGGCTTTAGAGAGAGTGCAGAGAAGGTTTACCAGGATGTTGCCTGGTATGGAAGGGCTTAGTTATGAGGAGAGATTGGGTAAACTGGGATTATTCTCACTGGAAAGACGGAGGATGAGGGGTGACCTAATAGAGGTGTATAAAATTATGAAAGGCATAGATAGGGTGAACGGTGGGAAGCTTTTTCCCAGGTCGGTGGCGACGTTCACGAGGGGTCATAGGTTCAAGGTGAGGGGGCGGGGGGGAAGGTTTAACACGGACCTCAGAAGGACGTATTTTACACAGAGGGTGGTGGGGGCCTGGAATGCGCTGCCGGGCAAGGTGGTGGAGGCGGACACACTGGGAACGTTTAAGACTTATCTAGATAGCTACATGAACGGAGTGGGAACGGAGGGATACAAAAGAATGGTCTAGTTTGGACCAGGGAGCGGCGCGGGCTTGGAGGGCCGAAGGGCCTGTTCCTGTGCTGTATTGTTCTTTGTTGTCCTTTGTTCTTGTCACAATAGTTTCTCATGTTTTTGAATGTCTTAGTTAATTCTGCCTTTATTCTTTTCTGCACTCATCTAAGATGAACAACCTTCGCCCTCCTCGTCTCTACAACTGAAATTCTTCGCTCCCTCTTCGTGATCTTGGCATCTGTCTCACCACGACACAAACCTGTGGCTGTTCTAAAGGTTTAGCATTGCTTGAATGTTTTGTGGACAAAGAGGGCTACAGGATGAAAGATCATTAACTAATTGGGCTCTGAGATTTTTTTTTCCTCATAGGTCTTTATTGACTTCTTTTCTCGGGCACTGAATGCAGAGTACAAGAATAATGGGATTATCGTACAGGTATGGCAAAATTACTTCAGTTTTCTTTTGGGAATTGTAAACAAGAGTTCACACAAAGTAGGTGTGATGGATTGTCAGATGCCGAACGTAGGTGAGTTGAGTGCGCTCATAGTTTTCCTAACCAGACGATTGTTCAATAATGTGGTGCTTCACCTCATTTACTTTGAGCTGTTGGCCTTGGCTGAACATCAGACGGTTCTGGTTTCAAGCCTGTGTTCAGGAATTGAGCCTAGTAACTCTCAGACTGAGGGAGCACTGCACTGCCGATGCTTGTGTCTTTCAGGTGAGATTAAATGAGCAACTCATTTTTAAGTGAGTTCCAGATTCTCCGACAGGAGGAAATATCCTCTCCACATCCACCCTCAGACCCCCTCAATCTTAAAGATTTCAACTCTTCTGAACTCCAGTGGCTATGGGCCTAGCCTCTCCAACCTTTCTTCATAAGGCAGCCCACCCATTCCTGGTATTGGTCCAGTCAACCTTCTCTGAACTGCTTCTAATGCATTTACCTCCTTTAAGTAAGGAGACCAATACTGTACACAGTATTCCAAACGTGGTCTCACCAGTGCCCTCTACAACTGTAGTCTAACCGCCCTACTTTTTATCCAACTCCCCTCCCAATAAATGATATTCTGTTTGATTTCCTAATGTCTTGGACGTGCCTTTTGTGATTCATGCACTAGGACACCCAGATCTCTTACCGTTTTGGATAACATTCTTCCTACCAAAATGGACAACTTCACATTTACCCACGGTATATTTTATTTACCAGATCACGACCCACTCCACTTTGTAAACTCTTTGTCCTCTTCGCAACTTACTTTCTTACTATCTTTCTTGTGTCATCAGCAAATTTAGCAGTTGTACTGCTGGTCTTTTCATCCCAGTCATTGATATAAATTGTAAGAAGTTGAGGTCCCAGCACCGATCCCTGTGGCACACCACTTGTTAAACCCTGCCAACCAGAAAAAGGCCCATTTATGCCTACTGTTTCCCATTAGCTAGCCAATCTTCTCTCCATGCCAGTATGTTGCCCCCCACTCACCACCCCCCCCCCCCCCACCCCCCTTACACCAGGAACATTTATTTTACTTAATAACCTTTTGTGGTACCTTATCAAATGCCTTCTAGAAATCACAGTACAGTGCATGTTTAACCAATTTATTAGACTCAACGTGATTTCCTATTCAACCACGTTGACTTTGCGTGATTGCCCTGAATTTTCTCAGTGGCCTGCCATAAAATCTCTTATACATTTTCCCTACGACAGACGTTAGGCTTGTAATTTCCTGTTTTCTGTCTCCCTTCCTTCTATTTTAAATAAAGGAGTTACATTTTGCTATTTTCCAATCTGATTGAACCTTCCCCGAATCTAGGGAGTTTTGGAAAATTAAAAACTATCTCACTAGCCAAAGAATCTAGGATGAAGTCCATCAGGACATAGGTGGCACAGTGGTTAGCACTGCTACCTCACAGCTCCAGGGACCTGGATTCGATTCCTGGCTCGGGCCACTGTCTTTGTGGAGTTTGCACGTTCTCCCCGTGTCTGTGTGGGTTTCCTCCGGGTGCTCCAACTTCCTCCTACAGTCCAAAGATGTGCGGGTTAGGTTTGTTGGCCATGCTAAATTGCCCCTAGTGTCAGGGGAATTAGTAGGGTAAATATGTTGCGTTACAGGAACAATATATTCAGCGACACTCCCCTGGTGTTGTAATTTTCCTAAATTACTCCCTCCCTGATGTTTTCTCATACTATAATTTTTCCTTTTTGCCATTCGACGCTATTCTTTATATTCTGCCCAATCTTCTGACCAGTCTTTGCTCGATTTATGCTTCTTCTTCAAATTTGTCTCCGTTCATGTGAAGCACGAATAAACCCTGGATTAGGTCCCATGAGCTGAATGGGTTGTTCCTGTGCTGTAAACTCGTTTACCAAAATTTGCGAGCAGTTCTTTGTGGCTCTGAATCTGAGCTGCCCATTGACTGTCTGTCTTCATGGAGTTTGCACGTTCTTCCCGTGTCTGCATGGGTTTCCTCCCACACTCCAAAGATGTGCGGGTTAGGTGGATTGGCCGTGCTAAATTGCCCCTTAGTGTCAGGGGCAGTAGTGAGGTAAATATATGGGGATAGGGCCTCGGTGGGATTGTTGTTGGAGCGGGCTGAATGGCCTCCTTCTGCACTATGATGATTCACACTCCAGAAGCTTCAAATAGATGACCTGGGCAACAGAAAGATCCCAAGGTGAATTACTTCTGAGGTGAAGGCACACTCTTATATGCTGTACCCAGATCTCAATTGTGCAGGAAGGGGCTTTACTGAGCCCTGTATCCAATCTACTTCAAAGATGTTTGTCAGTTCTTGGGAATGTCCCAAGAACATTGTATCTCTGATCTGGAATTGGATGACAACTTGCATTTATATAGCACTTTTTAAATGTGATAAATCAGTGTTGCCAAACAAAATACGGGGGGGAGGTGGGTGGGGAGAGAGAGAGACGGGAAAGATATTGGGACAGATGACCAAAAGCCTAATTAAAGTAGATTTTAAGGCATGTCTTAAAGAGGAAGAGTCAATGTATTTGACCAGCAATAGTAAAGTGGGGGAATTTCGGGATGGTCAAGAGACCAGAATTGGAGGAGTGCAGATGTAGATGTCTCGGAGGTTGCAGAAATAGGGAAGGAGTGAGATTAGGGTGAGAATTTAAAATTTGAGGTGTTGCCTGATATGGAGTCAACTGGAGGATTTGATGCAAGTAAACAGGATTTACCCTTTGTAAGGGGTGAAATTTAAACATTTATTGATTAGTAGGCTCACATTAATGTGCAATGAATTGCTGTGAAAATCCCATAGTTGCCACACCCCTGCGCCTGTTCAGGTACACTGAGGGAGAATTTAGCAATGCTAACCAGCACGTCTTTCAAACTGTGGGAGGAAACAGGAAACCCACGCAAACGCTGGGGGGAGTGTGCAAACTCCGCACAGTGACCCAAGCCAGGAATTGAACCTGGGTCCCTGGCACTGAGGCAGCAGTGCTAACCACTGCCATGTCACCACACGGTGAGGTTAGCCAAGAGATGATCGGAATAGTAGAATAGGCAGAATCTTTTTTCCATACCAAAATAAATATTACAAAAAGTACATAAACTGGCTGAGATGATCTTTATTTTCCCTCAGTGTGTGATGCCTCTCATGATCTCCACCAACTTGACGCATGATGTGCAAACCAATTTTTTTATAAAGGATACAGTTGACTTTGTCCAGGAAGCTCTGAACACCGTTGGGATAAGAGAGCGGACAAATGGCTGCTGGTCCCATGCCTTGCAGGCAAGTGCTAAATTTACTGCTGTGCTGTACCTCGATGTGAAACGGCCATTTTGTGTGAGGTACCTTTGACAGAACTGATACCTGTGAACTGCATGCAGCAAAGATCAGTGTGGTTGGGTGAGGCAGTGAAAAAATAGGGGGATGGCTGGGTGAAATGAGAATGTTACATGAGAGCCCCAATACCAGGTGGACTGGTAGGACCTCACTATCCTGCCTCTTCCTGACACTGCAGGAGGTGGAAAGCAGACACAATTGCAAGATAATGGTTGGAATTCAAGTCTTTTCAGGTGATCAGGTCTTTACAGGTACAGACAATGTAAGTGGAGAGAGGGATAATCAGATGTTAAAGACATGTGAAATGTTGAATTGGACCCCTCCAGAAGGCCACCTGCCCTAGACTCGACATGTACGCTCAAGCCATCTGGAGATGCGTCAATGTCAGATTGCAAAATCCTAAATGTCCTGGCTTGGGACAATTCACACTTCTTTAACCTATGATTATCCCTCTCTTTATCACCTGAAAAGACTCGCATTCCAACCATTATCTTGCAATTGTGTCTTTGTCTATATGTGCCGTGTTTGTAAAACCTACTTCTCCACTCACTTGAAGGAGGAGCACTCCAAAAGCTCGTGATTCCAAATAAATCTGTTGGACTTTAACCTGGTGTTGTGAGACTTCTTACTGTGCCCACCCCAGTCCAACACCGGCATCTCCACATCTTGGCCTGCGAGGTAATTGGGGAATGGAAATTGGCCTTGTTGCTGGACGGATGGCTGAGGTGTACCAGCCAGAATTCTGCTATTCAGTCACGTGTGTAGATGGTAGAAATGTGTGCATCAGGCCTGGCTATATTAACCTCCATATCTCTTCCCAACCCTACATGGTAGAATAGCCTGGGAGCCACTTCCCTGTCTTCGTGGTAAGAATGGGTTGTAGGGGAGGTGGAAGAGAGGGATCAGTTTCTGAAAAGCTGTGTCCCAGTATGTCTCAGCAGTCCCAATATCTGATTATACTCCAGGGGCCTCTACTCTTCAGAACTTGACCTGCGGTTTTTCCAAGAAGATGGAAGTATGTGATAGGAATTGGGATGATTGTTGCGTTGAGACCAGACGCTAATTTTTCCTGATCTCTTGTTTCTCCAGCACTTCTTCATCGAAAGGCTGTTTCCGGAATGGCTCCGACTGACTCAGTTCAGCCTTAATAGGCTGAAGGACTTTTCCAAACAGAGACTGGCAACAGTGGAGAAATGGCAGAAGAAATTCAAGACAACATAAGTCTCGGTGGCTGAAAGGGTTGGGGGGGGGTGCGAGGGGTGGTGGTGGTGGGGGGGGAGGGTGTGGGAGTGGGTGGTGGTGGTGGTGGAGGAGAGATAGACAATTTTCATACTACTTTGTCGTCCTAATTGATTCCTAGCCGGGTATCCAGGATCTCCTGTTCAACCTGTGAACGCCCAAGTAAAAATACGCCTTGCTCAAAGCTTTCGCTGCAAAATGTTAAGCAATGTTTTGGTTGTGTTGTTTTCCTAAGGGTGAAAATAAACTTTTAAGCCTTTCACTTGGTGTCTACAACTCATTTTTGGCACAGTCATTGAACGAGCCCTGTTTATATTATAAAAATAGGTCTCCCCCAGCAGTATTGTTCTGGTGAATCTGCACAGCAACTCCTCCAAGGCCAGCACGTACTTCCTGAAGAATGGTGCCCATATCCAAATGCGATTATTCCAGATGTGGTCTGATAAATGCTCTGTCAGACTGAAATATCAGTTTAAAGGTTTATTTATTAGTGTTACAGGCAGGCTTACATCAACACTGCAATGAAGTTACTGTGAAAATCCTCTAATCCTGCTACTGTGAAAATCTGGCGCCTGTTTTGGTACACTGAGGGAGAATTTCCATGCTCAATTCACCTAACCAGTGTCTTTTGGAATGTGGGAGGAAGCCCATGCAGACACGGGAAGAATGTGCAAACTCCCGAGTCACCCAAGGCCAAAATTGTACCCGGGTCCCTGGAACAAAGACACAGCAGTGCTCACCGCTGTGCTGCCTGGGATTGCTGGCCCGAGAAATTTGTTTTTAGTTACTGGAAATTTCAGGTTCAACTCTGGTCACTGTCTGTGTGGAGTTTGCACGTTCTCCCTGTGTCTGCGTGGGTTTCCTCCGGATGCTCCGGTTTCCTCCCACAGTCCAAAGATGTGCAGGTTAGGTGGATTGGCCGTGTTAAATTGCCCCTTCATGCTAGAGAGATTAGCAGGGTAAATACATGGAGTTAGGAGGATAGTGCCTGGGTGGGATTGTTGTCACAATGGCACGATGGGCTAAATAGCTTCCTTCTGCACTATTTTTAAATTTTTTAAATGTAAGATTTAGACTAACATTGCAAAGCTACATAAGGCAACTAAAGCAACACTTGTTATAGAATGGTAGGATGCCTACATAATGCAGAAGGAGGCCATTTGGCCTATCGGGTCTGCATCAACACCAACCCCACCCTCGAATCCTGTAACCCCATGTCTTTTACCCTGCTGATCCCCCTGACACGAAGGGGCAATTTAACATGGCCAATCCACCTACCCTGCACATTAACCAATAAGGTTTGAATCGGGTCCTATAATTAAGGCTTTTTATTGATGATATTACATTCTATACATGTCAATTAACACAAATCCATTCCACATCGCAATAGACATTATATACAAATATACACCAGCACAGTGGTTAACCTCAGAGCGCCAGGGACCAGAGTTCGATTCCTGGCTTGGGGTCACTGTCTGTGCAGAGTCTGCACGTTCCCCGTGTTTGCGTGGGTTTCCTCTCAGTCTGAAAGAGGTGCTAGTTAGGTGTATTGGCCAGCTAAATTCTCCCTCAGTGTACCCAGAGTGTGGCGACTAGGGCTTGTTCACAGTAACTTTATTGCAGTGTTAATGTAAATCCACTTGTGACACTACATAGAGTCATAGAGGTTTACAGCATGGAAACAGGCCCTTCGGCCCAACCTGTCCATGCCACCCTTTTTTTTAATACCCCTAAGCTAATCTCAATTGCCCACATTTGGCCCATATCCCTCTATACCCATCATACCCATGTAACTATCTAAATGCTTTTTAAAAGATAAAATTGTACCCGCCTCTACTACTGCCTCTGGCAGCTTGTTCCAGATACACACACACTGTGTGAAAAAATTGCCCCTCTGGAAACTTTTGTATCTCTCCCCTCTCACCTTAAACCTATGCCCTCTAGCTTTAGACTTCCCTAGATATCTTGACCATCTACCTTGTCTATGCCCCTCATTATTTTATAGACCTCTATAAGATCACCCCTCAGCCTCCTATGCTCCAGAGAAAAAAGTCCCAGTCTATCCAGCCTCTCCTTATAATTCAATCCATCAAGTCCCAGTAGCATCCTAGTAAATCTTTTCTGCACTCTTTCTAGTTTAATAATATCCTTTCTATAATAGGGTGACCAGAATTGCACACAGTATTCCAAGTGTGGCCTTACCAATGTCTTGTACAACTTTAACAAAAGACGTCCCAACTCCTGTATTCAATGTTCTGACCGATGAAACCAAGCATGCAGAATGCCTTCTTCACCACTCTGTCCACCTGTGACTCCACTTTCAAGGAGCTATGAACATGTACCCCTAGATCCCTTTGTTCTGTAACTCTCCCCAACACCCTACCATTAACTGAGTAAGTCCTGCCCTGGTTCAATCTACCAAAATGCATCACCTCGCATTAAATTAAATTAAACTCAATTTGCCATTCGTCAGCCCACTGGCCCAATTGATCAAGATCCCGTTGCAGTTGAAGATAACTTTCTTCACTGTCCACTGTGCCACCAATCTTGGTGTTATCTGCAAACTTACTAACTATATTCTCATCCAAATCATTAATATAAATGACAAATAACAGATGCAATAAAGACAGGACAGTTAGTGAGATTTTGCAAGCCCAGGCAAGTCATGGGGGTTACAGATAATGTGAGAAATCTCACAAACTGTCCTGCCTGGAGACAATATACATCTCTTTAACCTGTGCTTAACGCTCTCTCCACTCACATTGTCTGTACCTTTGAAACTTGATTACCTGTAAAGACTCGCATTCCAACCATTATTTTGTAAATTGAGTTTGTGTCTCTGTGCCCTGTTTGTGAACAGAACTCCCACTCACCTGAAGAAGGAGCAGCGCTCCGAAAGCTGGTGGATTTTGCTACCAAATAAACCTGTTGGACTAACCTGGTGTTGTGAGACTTCTTACTGTGTTTACCCCAGTCCAACACCGGCATCTCCACCCCATTGTAAGGGTCAGAGAGGCCCCCCACCCAGCCCTCCTGGCACCCTTTCAGGGGAAAAAACCTCCCACAGAAATCTCAACATGTCCAACCGTACATCTGGGCAGTCTTGGGGTGGGTGTAGCACCAATTTAACAACCATGGTGACCATGTCATCGTCGCCGGTGGCGGGGCCTTCCAGGCCCACCTATGCGGCCCACCCCGACATGACCATCGAGGTCTGCGTCAGGGCAATGGCTGGGGTCGTCGGCCCCTCAGCCATTGTGGCGGCCTCGAAGATCTACAGAAACGCCGTATTCTTCCTGAAGGCTGAGCGGGCGGTTCACCTTGCCCTAGAAATGCAGCTCACGGACGTTCCTGGCGGTGGACCCACTGGAGGCCACCACCCAGAGGGTTCTTCTTTCGAACATCCCGCTCTTTAACCCTGTGGAGCTCCTCCTCCCCTACCTTCATCTTCTGGGGGAGGTCAGGTCCAGGGTGACCCCGATCCCGCTCGGCCTTCGGGACCCAGTCCTCCTTCCGGCGCCAGGTATTTGTTCGTCTGGCCTGGGAGGACTGCCTGGAGGGGGGCTTTAATGTCCATTTTGAGGGAACGATGTACCAGGTCTTCTGGACTGCAGATGCCATGCAGTGCCATGCTTGCCATGGGGCATGTTGGAAAGAACTGCCTTGTCTCCAAAGCCACCGACTCCCACCCCAAGGCGGCTGCAGCTGGCACCACAGCCCCCTCTCTCTCCAGTCAAGTACCACCTAGACCCCCGCAAGGGGAGGCCACGCCGGCAGCTGCTGCCACCTTAACTGCTGGTGGGGAGGTGGGGGGGGGGAGGGGGCAGAGCTTCCGCGTGGCCAAAAGATTCCGGCAAAGAAGGGCAAGAAGAAGGTGGGGAACAGAACCCCGACCCCTACTACCCCAGTCACCCCGGCAGCCGGCTCAGGGAAAAATTCTACCTCCGACCCCCACCTCCCAAACCATCAACCGGCCTGTTGACGCCTCAGTGTCCTGTGCTGGGCCCAGCACCGCATGGGGGGGCGTGCGACCCCGAGCCAGCAGAAACATCACCCCCCGGGTAGGGGAAAGGAAAGCCCAAAGGGCGGGGCAGGAAGGAGAGGGGCAGAGTGCGAGGGGCATCCCCTGCCGGGGGCGTTGCCCCTCACGAAAAGGCGCTACACCTCAGGGGAGGGGGAGCCCAACACCAGTGGGACTCCCCACACCCCCTCCCATAGCATAGAGATGGTGGCGCCCACGCCCTTCTCCCCGTTCATACCATCCCCTGCCCCACCCCCACCCATTTTTGTGCCTTGCCCCCAGAGCGGGGGCAAGAAGTTAAAGAAAAAGGCCAAAAAGAAACATGTGCTGCCGCAGTCCTCCAAGCGGGACTCCCTGGGGCCGGGTGCGAGTGGGACCCCCGTGGTCCCGTTCCACCCGGTGCAATTTCGCATCCCGGAGAAGTTCCTTTTTAGTTTGTTGGAGGACTGTGGCAGCTGTTTGGGTCCTTGGGTGGCAGAGGCCAGGAACCCCCTCCCCCTCCCCGCCCCCCCGTCTGTCCTGACCTCTGGACACCCCCTTCTCGAACCGGAGGGTTCTCCGAACCTGTGGGATGTCCAGGCATCTGGGGCAGAGCGGGGGACTGAGCCGCCGCCACCCTCGGGCCCAGAAGCAAGGGAGGAGCCCAGGGGGAACCCCTCTTCCGCCAATCCTGGGGGTGGGATCCGGGGTGGCGGAGCTTAGACTGGTTGGTGGCTCCATGCCGCCCACCGTACGCACTGCGGCAGGAGACCCGGAGTTGGAGGGCGACTGCCCTGAGGAGCAGAGCTGCTCGGTCGTGGGCACACAGGGATGGTTTGTGGGTTCGCCTGGAGCGAGGCAGGGAGCGGTGCCCCCCACCGAGTCGCCCCAGGGGAACTCAGGGCCTTTCTGAAAGACCACTCTGGTTGCCCTGACAGCGTCCGACTGGCCCTCAACCGTTGGTCGGACCTGGCGCTGCTCGTCCGGTCCACGCAAGCCTGCTCCCAGGCAGCGCTGGCTCGGACCAAGTAGAGCAGCGCCAGTTGCAGGAGTTACCCACTGGGCACATGGCGGAGTGGATCGGCGTGTCTTGCGCCATCACTCCCTCACACAATTAGATAAGTGGTGATGGGAGCACTAAGCTTCTGATATGAAGGTGACCGTAGCCAGCCTCAAAGTCAACGGCAGCTGTAAGCCACTCCGCAGTCTCCAGAAACTTCTCGGTCCTCCGGCAAGAAACCCGTACCACTCCGGGAGGCGAAGTACGATGGGGGGGGGGGGGGGGTCTCCTTGAGTCACCTCACGGTCGCTTCTAGTGGGGTGATTATCTTGTTGGCCCCGCATTTGCTGCCAGAGATCCTGGGGGTCAAGGAGCCTGTTCCAGGCTGATTGCTGCACTTGACAGCCTGTGAGGGGGGGCGCGGTCATTCACTTCCTGAATGCCTGCGCCCCGACCGCCGGACCGCAGCAAATGACTTTCTATGAGAAAGTGTCCGCTCATCTCGACACCATCAAAGGGGGCGAATGCACCGTTTTCGGGGGGGGGGGGCGGATTTTGACTGCACCCTCAAGGCTTGGGACCGCACCGGCCCCTGGCTGCACACCCCAGCCGTGGTGACCTGCTCGGGACCCACGACTTGGTGGACGTCTGGAGACATCTCCATCCTGCTACTGTCCACCTGACGCTGGCACACCCAAAGTTGGGGAGGGAGTGCCAAGAATTTCACCCCACAACAGTGATGGAACAGTGTCCCATATCAGGATGGTGTGTGGCTTTGAGAAGGACTTGCAGGTGTTCCCAAGCATCGCTCCTTGGGTGGTAGAGGTGTGGGTTTAGATGGTGCTGTTGAATGAGCTTGGTGAGTTGCATCTTCAATGAAAACCTCAGAAATTAATGGTTGCACATCACTTAATAAAATAATTCCTGCCATACAGGAGGCCAGAAAGAGTCTTTCTTCTCTCTGAAATCTGTCTTTTTGGCACCTTTTCTATTCAGGTGAGGCTTTGTGCTAAAGGCTACCAGCTGTGGCAGAGAGCAGTTGTTGAATCTCTCTGGAACTGGGAGCTGTCTCTTGTACCCCTGATGACATACTAACATCCCCACAATAGGATTGGTTCTCGGGTTACCAAAACATCAAATTTAAATCTAATAGGCTGCTGTTATTGTGCCTAATTTAAATTGAATGGGCAAAATTCAAAAACAGCCTGTTGTCTCTGCAACACTCCTGTTTGGCCTGTGATACGATGTTTCAGTCTGTGTACTCACCTGCATCTTTTTTTTAAAAACACTACCTTTATTTTAAAGGGACCATGCAACATTTTCACCTCTTAGCATTTTACAAACACCAACTTTGCAGCACTATACCTGCGGTAAAATTCAGCCCTTTAAAATTTCCAGGTGTAGCAGGGTGTGAAATTCCCTTTGTAACGGCGCGGTAGCACAGTGGTTAGCACTGATGCTTCACAGCTCCAGGGACCCGGGTTCGATTCCCGGCTCGGGTCACTGTCTGTGCGGAGTCTGCACATTCTCCCCCCCCGTGTCTGCGTGGATTTCCTCCGGGTGCTCCGGTTTCCTCCCACACTCCAAAGATGTGCGGGCTAGGTTGATTGGCCATTCTAAATTGCCCTTTAGTGTCCCGGGATGCAAAGGTTAGAGGGTTTAGCGGATAAATATGTCGGGATATGGGGATAGGGCCTGGGTGGGATTGTGGTTGGTCAAGACCCGATGGGCTGAATGGCCTCTTTCTGCACTGTAGGATTCTATGATTTCTATGTAACTAAATGTTATGGAAATGCACATCTGAAATGTGAATAGCAACTGGCATTTTCTGACCAGATTTAGCAGCTGTATAATTCAACTCCTTGACACTTTGACAATCCCAAACTTTCCCCTGTGGTGAGGTGGCAGTGGGTGGGAGAGGCAGAGCTCACATGAGGTGGGGGCAGTCTGAATGGTGAATTTAGGACTCACGCGCACTAAGATTTGAGCACCTAAGCTGACACTGCAATTTCTTTTGTCCTTTTGGAGCTGCGGTCTTTCAAATGAATCTCCTCCCTCTCCCCTCCATTTTCTCCCACTCTTCCCAATCTTGTTGCTGTACCATGGGTCTGCAACTTGCCTTGTCTCAGCCTTTGCATTTAGTGCTTTTGTTTTGACTTGACAGGAAGAAAGGCATCATCATCAACATTTCTTCAGAAGCTGGGACTCACCCTCATCCACTGATCACCATGTATTGTGCGACAAAGGTATTTAACAACATATTCTTTAACTAGATAACGTTTTGAGTGAGATTGTTGCAAGATCTAGCCTTTTTTCCAGAGACTTGAACGTATAATTTAGGCTGATGCTTCAAGCGCACTATTACGATGGAGATCTTTTGGACAATGCATGAAACTGCAGCCTGACCTGTGTGGATGTTCGCAATTTGGGGCCCCCCCATAGTAAACAAGTGGTTTTTCTGTTCGATGTAGAAATCTTCAACTGAAGTAGAATCATAATGCTACAGCACCAAAGGAGGTCATTCAGTCCATAGTGATGGCTCTTTGAATGAGTTATCCAATAAGTCCCAGCTGCCCCCCCCCGCTCTTTCATAGAAACTTACATAGAAACATAGAAAAACTACAGCACAAACAGGCCCTTCGGCCCACAAGTTGTGCCGAACACATCCCTACCTTCTAGACCTACCTACAACCCTCCATCCTATTAAGCTCCATGTACTCATCCAGGAGTCTCTTAAAAGACCCTATTGAGTTCGCCTCCACCACCACTGATGGCAGCCGATTCCACTCGCCCACCACCCTCTGTGTGAAAAACTTACCCCTGACATCTCCCCTGTACCTACCCCCCAGCACCTTAAACCTGTGTCCTCTCGTAGCAGACATTTCCACCCTGGGAAAAAGCCTCTGAGAGTCCACCCGACCTATGCCTCTCAACATCTTATACACCTCTATTAGGTCTCCTCTCATCCTTCGTCTCTCCAAGGAGAAAAGACCGAGCTCCCTCAGCCTATCCTCATAAGGCATGCCACTCAATCCAGGCAACATCCTTGTAAATTTCCTCTGCACCCTTTCAATCTTTTCCACATCCTTCCTATAGTGAGGCGACCAGAACTGAGCACAGTACTCTAAGTGGGGTCTGACAAGGGTCTTATATAGCTGCATCATTATCCCCGGACTACTAAACGCAATCCCTCGATTGATAAAGGCCAGCACACCATACGCCTTCTTAACCACCTCCTCCACCTGCGGGGACGATTTTAGAGTCCTATGGACCCGGACCCCAAGGTCCTTCTGATCCTCTACAGTACTAAGAGTCTTTCCCTTTATATTGTACTCCTTCATCCCATTTGACCTGCCAAAATGGACCACGACGCATTTATCTGGGTTGAAGTCCATCTGCCACTTGTCCGCCCAGTCTTGCATCTTATCTATGTCCCTCTTTCACCATAGACCTTCAATTTGTCCGCCTTCAAGTCAATTCCCTTTTGAAAAGTTAAGTGAATCTGCTTCCACAATCCTTCCAGATCATGATCTGTGTGAATTATCTCACTGCTGACTCTTTGGCCAGTTACCTTTATCGTCTTGTGATCAGCCCATCTGGCCAGAGTGTTATGCCCATGTGAGGAGGGGTTGAAGTGACTCCCCGTTGCTGCCACTCCAGGCCTGACTGTAAAACAGGGCTTCTATTTGTTTTGAATTTGGAGGGAATGTGCTTTGCCAATGCTGCAGAGGTCCCACTGTTTACTTTCAGATTGTAAAGAATTGACCAGGCTTTCTGAGGTTAAACAAAGATTGAGTATACGGTTAGCTATTCTTTGGTTAGTCTTGATGTAATACTTCCACATTGTGGCCATTTGTTCAGCTGTCTTCCTGGAAAGCCGAATAGAGCAGATTTCCACTTTTTCATAGAAATCATAGAAACCCTACAGTGCAGAAGGAGGCCATTCGGCCCATCGAGTCTGCACCGACCACAATCCCACCCAGGCCCTACCCCCACATATTTACCCACTAATCCCTCTAACCTACGCATCTCAGGACTCTAAGGGGCAATTTTTAACCTGGCCAATCAACCTAACCCGCACATCTTTTTACTCCCAAAGATCTCTAGTTGCAGTAGATTTCTCTTCTCCGGATGGTTACTTTGCAAATCTGGGCACAATTCTCCTAAAAGAGAGACAGTACTGAAAAAGACTGAAGCTGGTTGCCCTATCAATGTGGTCTTTTTTCCCCTCTCTCCTGGTTGCTACAACCCTTAAGTACCCTACTTGCTTTATCTTCCAGAGGAATTGTATTTGTCCATGTCTGCTTCAGATAATTACATTTCGATGTCTCATCTCAAACATTTGCAAATTCACAGGATAGTGTAAAAACAACAAGAGATGGAGTCATTCACACTCACTGGGGTTTTGAGTCTTTTGTTTCCAGCTTGGGGACTGTGAGCTGTATGTCATAGCCATCACACTCTGTGTTTCTATTTGTGATTTATATAAACGATCTGGAAGAAGGTGTAACTGGGGTGATCAGTAAGTTTGCGGACGACACGAAATTGGCTGGACTTGCAGATAGTGAGGAACATTGTCAGAGACTGCAGAAGGATATAGATAGGCTGGAAATTTGGGCAAAGAAATGGCAGATGGAGTTCAATCCTGATAAATGCGAAGTGATGCATTTTGGTGGAACTAACGTAGGGGGAGCTATACGATAAATGGGCAGAACCATAAAGGGTGTAGATACGCAGAGGGACCTGGGTGTGCAAGTCCACAGATCCTTGAAGGTGACGTCACAGGTGGAGAAGGTGGTGAAGAAGGCATATGGCATGCTTGCCTTTATAGGACGGGGCATAGAGTATAAAAGTTGGGGTCTGATGTTGCAGTTGTGTAGAAGGTTGGTTTGGCCGCATTTGGAATACTGCGTCCAGTTCTGGTCGCCACACTACCAGAAGGACGTGGAGGCTTTAGAGAGAGTGCAGAGAAGGTTTACCAGGATGTTGCCTGGTATGGAAGGGCTTAGTTATGAGGAGAGATTGGGTAAACTGGGATTATTCTCACTGGAAAGACGGAGGATGAGGGGTGACCTAATAGAGGTGTATAAAATTATGAAAGGCATAGATAGGGTGAACGGTGGGAAGCTTTTTCCCAGGTCGGTGGCGACGTTCACGAGGGGTCATAGGTTCAAGGTGAGGGGGCGGGGGGGAAGGTTTAACACGGACCTCAGAAGGACGTATTTTACACAGAGGGTGGTGGGGGCCTGGAATGCGCTGCCGGGCAAGGTGGTGGAGGCGGACACACTGGGAACGTTTAAGACTTATCTAGACAGCTATATGAACGGAGTGGGAACGGAGGGATACAAAAGAATGGTCTAGTTTGGACCAGGGAGCAGCGCAGGCTTGGAGGGCCGAAGGGCCTGTTCCTGTGCTGTATTGTTCTTTGTTGTCCTTTGTTCTTGTCACAATAGTTTCTCATGTTTTTGAATGTCTTAGTTAATTCTGCCTTTATTCTTTTCTGCACTCATCTAAGATGAACAACCTTCGCCCTCCTCGTCTCTACAACTGAAATTCTTCGCTCCCTCTTCGTGATCTTGGCATCTGTCTCACCACGACACAAACCTGTGGCTGTTCTAAAGGTTTAGCATTGCTTGAATGTTTTGTGGACAAAGAGGGCTACAGGATGAAAGATCATTAACTAATTGGGCTCTGAGATTTTTTTTTCCTCATAGGTCTTTATTGACTTCTTTTCTCGGGCACTGAATGCAGAGTACAAGAATAATGGGATTATCGTACAGGTATGGCAAAATTACTTCAGTTTTCTTTTGGGAATTGTAAACAAGAGTTCACACAAAGTAGGTGTGATGGATTGTCAGATGCCGAACGTAGGTGAGTTGAGTGCGCTCATAGTTTTCCTAACCAGACGATTGTTCAATAATGTGGTGCTTCACCTCATTTACTTTGAGCTGTTGGCCTTGGCTGAACATCAGACGGTTCTGGTTTCAAGCCCGTGTTCAGGAATTGAGCCTAGTAACTCTCAGACTGAGGGAGCACTGCACTGCCGATGGTTGTGTCTTTCAGGTGAGATTAAATGAGCAACTCATTTTTAAGTGAGTTCCAGATTCTCCGACAGGAGGAAATATCCTCTCCACATCCACCCTCAGACCCCCTCAATCTTAAAGATTTCAACTCTTCTGAACTCCAGTGGCTACGGGCCTAGCCTCTCCAACCTTTCTTCATAAGGCAGCCTACCCATTCCTGGTATTGGTCCAGTCAACCTTCTCTGAACTGCTTCTAATGCATTTACCTCCTTTAAGTAAGGAGACCAATACTGTACACAGTATTCCAAACGTGGTCTCACCAGTGCCCTCTACAACTGTAGTCTAACCGCCCTACTTTTTATCCAACTCCCCTCCCAATAAATGATATTCTGTTTGATTTCCTAATGTCTTGGACGTGCCTTTTGTGATTCATGCACTAGGACACCCAGATCTCTTACCGTTTTGGATAACATTCTTCCTACCAAAATGGACAACTTCACATTTACCCACGGTATATTTTATTTACCAGATCACGACCCACTCCACTTTGTAAACTCTTTGTCCTCTTCGCAACTTACTTTCTTACTATCTTTCTTGTGTCATCAGCAAATTTAGCAGTTGTACTGCTGGTCTCTTCATCCCAGTCATTGATATAAATTGTAAGAAGTTGAGGTCCCAGCACCGATCCCTGTGGCACACCACTTGTTAAACCCTGCCAACCAGAAAAAGGCCCATTTATGCCTACTGTTTCCCATTAGCTAGCCAATCTCCTCTCCATGCCAGTATGTTGCCCCCCACTCACCACCCCCCCCCCCCACCCCCCTTACACCAGGAACATTTATTTTACTTAATAACCTTTTGTGGTACCTTATCAAATGCCTTCTAGAAATCACAGTACAGTGCATGTTTAACCAATTTATTAGACTCAACGTGATTTCCTATTCAACCACGTTGACTTTGCGTGATTGCCCTGAATTTTCTCAGTGGCCTGCCATAAAATCTCTTATACATTTTCCCTACGACAGACGTTAGGCTTGTAATTTCCTGTTTTCTGTCTCCCTTCCTTCCATTTTAAATAAAGGAGTTACATTTTGCTATTTTCCAATCTGATTGAACCTTCCCCGAATCTAGGGAGTTTTGGAAAATTAAAAACTATCTCACTAGCCAAAGAATCTAGGATGAAGTCCATCAGGACATAGGTGGCACAGTGGTTAGCACTGCTACCTCACAGCTCCAGGGACCTGGATTCGATTCCTGGCTCGGGCCACTGTCTTTGTGGAGTTTGCACGTTCTCCCCGTGTCTGTGTGGGTTTCCTCCGGGTGCTCCAACTTCCTCCTACAGTCCAAAGATGTGCGGGTTAGGTTTGTTGGCCATGCTAAATTGCCCCTAGTGTCAGGGGAATTAGTAGGGTAAATATGTTGCGTTACAGGAACAATATATTCAGCGACACTCCCCTGGTGTTGTAATTTTCCTAAATTACTCCCTCCCTGATGTTTTCTCATACTATAATTTTTCCTTTTTGCCATTCGACGCTATTCTTTATATTCTGCCCAATCTTCTGACCAGTCTTTGCTCGATTTATGCTTCTTCTTCAAATTTGTCTCCGTTCATGTGAAGCACGAATAAACCCTGGATTAGGTCCCATGAGCTGAATGGGTTGTTCCTGTGCTGTAAACTCGTTTACCAAAATTTGCGAGCAGTTCTTTGTGGCTCTGAACTGAGCTGCCCATTGACTGTCTGTCTTCATGGAGTTTGCACGTTCTTCCCGTGTCTGCATGGGTTTCCTCCCACACTCCAAAGATGTGCGGGTTAGGTGGATTGGCCGTGCTAAATTGCCCCTTAGTGTCAGGGGCAGTAGTGAGGTAAATATATGGGGATAGGGCCTCGGTGGGATTGTTGTTGGAGCGGGCTGAATGGCCTCCTTCTGCACTATGATGATTCACACTCCAGAAGCTTCAAATAGATGACCTGGGCAACAGAAAGATCCCAAGGTGAATTACTTCTGAGGTGAAGGCACACTCTTATATGCTGTACCCAGATCTCAATTGTGCAGGAAGGGGCTTTACTGAGGTGAAGACCCACTAATCACCCTGTATCCAATCTACTTCAAAGATGTTTGTCAGTTCTTGGGAATGTCCCAAGAACATTGTATCTCTGATCTGGAATTGGATGACAACTTGCATTTATATAGCACTTTTTAAATGTGATAAATCAGTGTTGCCAAACAAAATACGGGGGGGAGGTGGGTGGGGAGAGAGAGAGACGGGAAAGATATTGGGACAGATGACCAAAAGCCTAATTAAAGTAGATTTTAAGGCATGTCTTAAAGAGGAAGAGTCAATGTATTTGACCAGCAATAGTAAAGTGGGGGAATTTCGGGATGGTCAAGAGACCAGAATTGGAGGAGTGCAGATGTAGATGTCTCGGAGGTTGCAGAAATAGGGAAGGAGTGAGATTAGGGTGAGAATTTAAAATTTGAGGTGTTGCCTGATATGGAGTCAACTGGAGGATTTGATGCAAGTAAACAGGATTTACCCTTTGTAAGGGGTGAAATTTAAACATTTATTGATTAGTAGGCTCACATTAATGTGCAATGAATTGCTGTGAAAATCCCATAGTTGCCACACCCCTGCGCCTGTTCAGGTACACTGAGGGAGAATTTAGCAATGCTAACCAGCACGTCTTTCAAACTGTGGGAGGAAACAGGAAACCCACGCAAACGCTGGGGGGAGTGTGCAAACTCCGCACAGTGACCCAAGCCAGGAATTGAACCTGGGTCCCTGGCACTGAGGCAGCAGTGCTAACCACTGCCATGTCACCACACGGTGAGGTTAGCCAAGAGATGATCGGAATAGTAGAATAGGCAGAATCTTTTTTCCATACCAAAATAAATATTACAAAAAGTACATAAACTGGCTGAGATGATCTTTATTTTCCCTCAGTGTGTGATGCCTCTCATGATCTCCACCAACTTGACGCATGATGTGCAAACCAATTTTTTTATAAAGGATACAGTTGACTTTGTCCAGGAAGCTCTGAACACCGTTGGGATAAGAGAGCGGACAAATGGCTGCTGGTCCCATGCCTTGCAGGCAAGTGCTAAATTTACTGCTGTGCTGTACCTCGATGTGAAACGGCCATTTTGTGTGAGGTACCTTTGACAGAACTGATACCTGTGAACTGCATGCAGCAAAGATCAGTGTGGTTGGGTGAGGCAGTGAAAAAATAGGGGGATGGCTGGATGAAATGAGAATGTTACATGAGAGCCCCAATACCAGGTGGACTGGTAGGACCTCACTATCCTGCCTCTTCCTGACACTGCAGGAGGTGGAAAGCAGACACAATTGCAAGATGGTTGGAATTCAAGTCTTTTCAGGTGATCAGGTCTTTACAGGTACAGACAATGTAAGTGGAGAGAGGGATAATCAGATGTTAAAGACATGTGAAATGTTGAATTGGACCCCTCCAGAAGGCCACCTGCCCTAGACTCGACATGTACGCTCAAGCCATCTGGAGATGCGTCAATGTCAGATTGCAAAATCCTAAATGTCCTGGCTTGGGACAATTCACACTTCTTTAACCTATGATTATCCCTCTCTTTATCACCTGAAAAGACTCGCATTCCAACCATTATCTTGCAATTGTGTCTTTGTCTATATGTGCCGTGTTTGTAAAACCTACTTCTCCACTCACTTGAAGGAGGAGCACTCCAAAAGCTCGTGATTCCAAATAAATCTGTTGGACTTTAACCTGGTGTTGTGAGACTTCTTACTGTGCCCACCCCAGTCCAACACCGGCATCTCCACATCTTGGCCTGCGAGGTAATTGGGGAATGGAAATTGGCCTTGTTGCTGGACGGATGGCTGAGGTGTACCAGCCAGAATTCTGCTATTCAGTCACGTGTGTAGATGGTAGAAATGTGTGCATCAGGCCTGGCTATATTAACCTCCATATCTCTTCCCAACCCTACATGGTAGAATAGCCTGGGAGCCACTTCCCTGTCTTCGTGGTAAGAATGGGTTGTAGGGGAGGTGGAAGAGAGGGATCAGTTTCTGAAAAGCTGTGTCCCAGTATGTCTCAGCAGTCCCAATATCTGATTATACTCCAGGGGCCTCTACTCTTCAGAACTTGACCTGCGGTTTTTCCAAGAAGATGGAAGTATGTGATAGGAATTGGGATGATTGTTGCGTTGAGACCAGACGCTAATTTTTCCTGATCTCTTGTTTCTCCAGCACTTCTTCATCGAAAGGCTGTTTCCGGAATGGCTCCGACTGACTCAGTTCAGCCTTAATAGGCTGAAGGACTTTTCCAAACAGAGACTGGCAACAGTGGAGAAATGGCAGAAGAAATTCAAGACAACATAAGTCTCGGTGGCTGAAAGGGTTGGGGGGGTGCGAGGGGTGGTGGTGGTGGGGGGGGAGGGTGTGGGAGTGGGTGGTGGTGGTGGTGGAGGAGAGATAGACAATTTTCATACTACTTTGTCGTCCTAATTGATTCCTAGCCGGGTATCCAGGATCTCCTGTTCAACCTGTGAACGCCCAAGTAAAAATACGCCTTGCTCAAAGCTTTCGCTGCAAAATGTTAAGCAATGTTTTGGTTGTGTTGTTTTCCTAAGGGTGAAAATAAACTTTTAAGCCTTTCACTTGGTGTCTACAACTCATTTTTGGCACAGTCATTGAACGAGCCCTGTTTATATTATAAAAATAGGTCTCCCCCAGCAGTATTGTTCTGGTGAATCTGCACAGCAACTCCTCCAAGGCCAGCACGTACTTCCTGAAGAATGGTGCCCATATCCAAATGCGATTATTCCAGATGTGGTCTGATAAATGCTCTGTCAGACTGAAATATCAGTTTAAAGGTTTATTTATTAGTGTTACAGGCAGGCTTACATCAACACTGCAATGAAGTTACTGTGAAAATCCTCTAATCCTGCTACTGTGAAAATCTGGCGCCTGTTTTGGTACACTGAGGGAGAATTTCCATGCTCAATTCACCTAACCAGTGTCTTTTGGAATGTGGGAGGAAGCCCATGCAGACACGGGAAGAATGTGCAAACTCCCGAGTCACCCAAGGCCAAAATTGTACCCGGGTCCCTGGAACAAAGACACAGCAGTGCTCACCGCTGTGCTGCCTGGGATTGCTGGCCCGAGAAATTTGTTTTTAGTTACTGGAAATTTCAGGTTCAATTCTGGTCACTGTCTGTGTGGAGTTTGCACGTTCTCCCTGTGTCTGCGTGGGTTTCCTCCGGATGCTCCGGTTTCCTCCCACAGTCCAAAGATGTGCAGGTTAGGTGGATTGGCCGTGTTAAATTGCCCCTTCGTGCTAGAGAGATTAGCAGGGTAAATACATGGAGTTAGGAGGATAGTGCCTGGGTGGGATTGTTGTCACAATGGCACGATGGGCTAAATAGCTTCCTTCTGCACTATTTTTAAATTTTTTAAATGTAAGATTTAGACTAACATTGCAAAGCTACATAAGGCAACTAAAGCAACACTTGTTATAGAATGGTAGGATGCCGACATAATGCAGAAGGAGGCCATTTGGCCTATCGGGTCTGCATCAACACCAACCCCACCCTCGAATCCTGTAACCCCATGTCTTTTACCCTGCTGATCCCCCTGACACGAAGGGGCAATTTAACATGGCCAATCCACCTACCCTGCACATTAACCAATAAGGTTTGAATCGGGTCCTATAATTAAGGCTTTTTATTGATGATATTACATTCTATACATGTCAATTAACACAAATCCATTCCACATCGCAATAGACATTATATACAAATATACACCAGCACAGTGGTTAACCTCAGAGCGCCAGGGACCAGAGTTCGATTCCTGGCTTGGGATCACTGTCTGTGCAGAGTCTGCACGTTCCCCGTGTTTGCGTGGGTTTCCTCTCAGTCTGAAAGAGGTGCTAGTTAGGTGTATTGGCCAGCTAAATTCTCCCTCAGTGTACCCAGAGTGTGGCGACTAGGGCTTGTTCACAGTAACTTTATTGCAGTGTTAATGTAAATCCACTTGTGACACTACATAGAGTCATAGAGGTTTACAGCATGGAAACAGGCCCTTCGGCCCAACCTGTCCATGCCACCCTTTTTTTTAATACCCCTAAGCTAATCTCAATTGCCCACATTTGGCCCATATCCCTCTATACCCATCATACCCATGTAACTATCTAAATGCTTTTTAAAAGATAAAATTGTACCCGCCTCTACTACTGCCTCTGGCAGCTTGTTCCAGATACACACACACTGTGTGAAAAAATTGCCCCTCTGGAAACTTTTGTATCTCTCCCCTCTCACCTTAAACCTATGCCCTCTAGCTTTAGACTTCCCTAGATATCTTGACCATCTACCTTGTCTATGCCCCTCATTATTTTATAGACCTCTATAAGATCACCCCTCAGCCTCCTATGCTCCAGAGAAAAAAGTCCCAGTCTATCCAGCCTCTCCTTATAATTCAATCCATCAAGTCCCGGTAGCATCCTAGTAAATCTTTTCTGCACTCTTTCTAGTTTAATAATATCCTTTCTATAATAGGGTGACCAGAATTGCACACAGTATTCCAAGTGTGGCCTTACCAATGTCTTGTACAACTTTAACAAAAGACGTCCCAACTCCTGTATTCAATGTTCTGACCGATGAAACCAAGCATGCAGAATGCCTTCTTCACCACTCTGTCCACCTGTGACTCCACTTTCAAGGAGCTATGAACATGTACCCCTAGATCCCTTTGTTCTGTAACTCTCCCCAACACCCTACCATTAACTGAGTAAGTCCTGCCCTGGTTCAATCTACCAAAATGCATCACCTCGCATTAAATTAAATTAAACTCAATTTGCCATTCGTCAGCCCACTGGCCCAATTGATCAAGATCCCGTTGCAGTTGAAGATAACTTTCTTCACTGTCCACTGTGCCACCAATCTTGGTGTTATCTGCAAACTTACTAACTATATTCTCATCCAAATCATTAATATAAATGACAAATAACAGATGCAATAAAGACAGGACAGTTAGTGAGATTTTGCAAGCCCAGGCAAGTCATGGGGGTTACAGATAATGTGAGAAATCTCACAAACTGTCCTGCCTGGAGACAATATACATCTCTTTAACCTGTGCTTAACGCTCTCTCCACTCACATTGTCTGTACCTTTGAAACTTGATTACCTGTAAAGACTCGCATTCCAACCATTATTTTGTAAATTGAGTTTGTGTCTCTGTGCCCTGTTTGTGAACAGAACTCCCACTCACCTGAAGAAGGAGCAGCGCTCCGAAAGCTGGTGGATTTTGCTACCAAATAAACCTGTTGGACTTTAACCTGGTGTTGTGAGACTTCTTACTGTGTTTACCCCAGTCCAACACCGGCATCTCCACCCCATTGTAAGGGTCAGAGAGGCCCCCCACCCAGCCCTCCTGGCACCCTTTCAGGGGAAAAAACCTCCCACAGAAATCTCAACATGTCCAACCGTACATCTGGGCAGTCTTGGGGTGGGTGTAGCACCAATTTAACAACCATGGTGACCATGTCATCGTCGCCGGTGGCGGGGCCTTCCAGGCACACCTATGCGGCCCACCCCGACATGACCATCGAGGTCTGCGTCAGGGCAATGGCTGGGGTCGTCGGCCCCTCAGCCATTGTGGCGGCCTCGAAGATCTACAGAAACGCCGTATTCTTCCTGAAGGCTGAGCGGGCGGTTCACCTTGCCCTAGAAATGCAGCTCACGGACGTTCCTGGCGGTGGACCCACTGGAGGCCACCACCCAGAGGGTTCTTCTTTCGAACATCCCGCTCTTTAACCCTGTGGAGCTCCTCCTCCCCTACCTTCATCTTCTGGGGGAGGTCAGGTCCAGGGTGACCCCGATCCCGCTCGGCCTTCGGGACCCAGTCCTCCTTCCGGCGCCAGGTATTTGTTCGTCTGGCCTGGGAGGACTGCCTGGAGGGGGGCTTTAATGTCCATTTTGAGGGAACGATGTACCAGGTCTTCTGGACTGCAGATGCCATGCAGTGCCATGCTTGCCATGGGGCATGTTGGAAAGAACTGCCTTGTCTCCAAAGCCACCGACTCCCACCCCAAGGCGGCTGCAGCTGGCACCACAGCCCCCTCTCTCTCCAGTCAAGTACCACTTAGACCCCCGCAAGGGGAGGCCACGCCGGCAGCTGCTGCCACCTTAACTGCTGGTGGGGAGGTGGGGGGGGGGAGGGGGCAGAGCTTCCGCGTGGCCAAAAGATTCCGGCAAAGAAGGGCAAGAAGAAGGTGGGGAACAGAACCCCGACCCCTACTACCCCAGTCACCCCGGCAGCCGGCTCAGGGAAAAATTCTACCTCCGACCCCCACCTCCCAAACCATCAACCGGCCTGTTGACGCCTCAGTGGCCTGTGCTGGGCCCAGCGCCGCATGGGGGGGCGTGCGACCCCGAGCCAGCAGAAACATCACCCCCTGGGTAGGGGAAAGGAAAGCCCAAAGGGCGGGGCAGGAAGGAGAGGGGCAGAGTGCGAGGGGCATCCCCTGCCGGGGGCGTTGCCCCTCACGAAAAGGCGCTACACCTCAGGGGAGGGGGAGCCCAACATCAGTGGGACTCCCCACACCCCCTCCCATAGCATAGAGATGGTGGCGCCCACGCCCTTCTCCCCGTTCATACCATCCCCTGCCCCACCCCCACCCATTTTTGTGCCTTGCCCCCAGAGCGGGGGCAAGAAGTTAAAGAAAAAGGCCAAAAAGAAACATGTGCTGCCGCAGTCCTCCAAGCGGGACTCCCTGGGGCCGGGTGCGAGTGGGACCCCCGTGGTCCCGTTCCACCCGGTGCAATTTCGCATCCCGGAGAAGTTCCTTTTTAGTTTGTTGGAGGACTGTGGCAGCTGTTTGGGTCCTTGGGTGGCAGAGGCCAGGAACCCCCTCCCCCTCCCCGCCCCCCCGTCTGTCCTGACCTCTGGACACCCCCTTCTCGAACCGGAGGGTTCTCCGAACCTGTGGGATGTCCAGGCATCTGGGGCAGAGCGGGGGACTGAGCCGCCGCCACCCTCGGGCCCAGAAGCAAGGGAGGAGCCCAGGGGGAACCCCTCTTCCGCCAATCCTGGGGGTGGGATCCGGGGTGGCGGAGCTTAGACTGGTTGGTGGCTCCATGCCGCCCACCGTACGCACTGCGGCAGGAGACCCGGAGTTGGAGGGCGACTGCCCTGAGGAGCAGAGCTGCTCGGTCGTGGGCACACAGGGATGGTTTGTGGGTTCGCCTGGAGCGAGGCAGGGAGCGGTGCCCCCCACCGAGTCGCCCCAGGGGAACTCAGGGCCTTTCTGAAAGACCACTCTGGTTGCCCTGACAGCGTCCGACTGGCCCTCAACCGTTGGTCGGACCTGGCGCTGCTCGTCCGGTCCACGCAAGCCTGCTCCCAGGCAGCGCTGGCTCGGACCAAGTAGAGCAGCGCCAGTTGCAGGAGTTACCCACTGGGCACATGGCGGAGTGGATCGGCGTGTCTTGCGCCATCACTCCCTCACACAATTAGATAAGTGGTGATGGGAGCACTAAGCTTCTGATATGAAGGTGACCGTAGCCAGCCTCAAAGTCAACGGCAGCTGTAAGCCACTCCGCAGTCTCCAGAAACTTCTCGGTCCTCCGGCAAGAAACCCGTACCACTCCGGGAGGCGAAGTACGATGGGGGGGGGGGGGGGGTCTCCTTGAGTCACCTCACGGTCGCTTCTAGTGGGGTGATTATCTTGTTGGCCCCGCATTTGCTGCCAGAGATCCTGGGGGTCAAGGAGCCTGTTCCAGGCTGATTGCTGCACTTGACAGCCTGTGAGGGGGGGCGCGGTCATTCACTTCCTGAATGCCTGCGCCCCGACCGCCGGACCGCAGCAAATGACTTTCTATGAGAAAGTGTCCGCTCATCTCGACACCATCAAAGGGGGCGAATGCACCGTTTTCGGGGGGGGGGGGCGGATTTTGACTGCACCCTCAAGGCTTGGGACCGCACCGGCCCCTGGCTGCACACCCCAGCCGTGGTGACCTGCTCGGGACCCACGACTTGGTGGACGTCTGGAGACATCTCCATCCTGGCTCCAGAATCGTCACTTTTGTGAAGCTTAGACTTGACCGCCTTTACATTTCGAGGACGTACGCGTCCAGCGTCGCATCAGCTTCCGTGCGGCAGGTGCCATGCTCAGACCACCACCACCACCTGGTGTGGGCGGAGTTTGTTCCGTCTCACGTCGGTGGGGGGGGGGGTCCGCGTACTGGCACTTTAACAGCACGCTGCTGGAGGACGAGCGCTTCCTGGACGCGTTTCGTCGTTTCTGGGCCGGCTGGAGAAGGAAGCGGGGAGGCTTCCCCTCCTTGAGGCTCTGGTGGGATGTGGGCAAAACTCACGTCCGTACCTTCGAGGGGGTCGACAAGGAGGTGGAAATCCAGGCTCGAGGAGTTGGAGCGGGAGGTTTTCGACCTGGAGTCAAGCCTCGGTCAGCCCGACGCGGACCCGGCCCTGCGGCTGGAGTACAGGGAGAAGAAGGGCGCGCTGCGGGACCGGCAACTCGTCGGGTCTCACGGCGCGTACGTGAAGTCGCGGCTCCAGTTCCGGGTGGACCTGGACTGCGGCTCCCCCTTCTTCTATTCGCTGGAAAAAGGGTGGGCTAACCGTCAGCAGCTCCTTACTCTACTGGCCGACGATGATTCCCCCATCTCGGATCCGGAGGGCATCAGGGCCATTGCCCGGGATTATTACACTGCCCTTTTCTCTCTGGATCCGTCCAGCGAGTTCCGTGGGAGGACCTTCCGCAAGTCAGCCCAGAGGGCGCCGGCAGGCTTGAGGCCCCCATCACCATGGCCGAGCTGACCGGCGCCTTCGACAGCCTCCAACGGGGCAAAGCCCCGGGGCTGGACGGGCTGACCATGGAGTTCTTCAGGGTGCTCTGGGACGCTCTGGGGAGCGACTACGCGGGGGTCCTGGGGGAAAGCATTGCAACCGGGGAGATGCCCCTTTCGTGTTTGACCTGCTCCTCATATTCACGGACCCGGCTGACCTGCGGCGGATGCGAGAATGCCAGGCGGTGTACTCCGCCGCGTCCTCTGCCAGGATCAACTGGGCCGAGTGCTCCGGACTCCTGGTCGGTCCGTGGGAGACACACCCCCTCCCGGAGGAGCTCAGGCCTTTCTCCTGGAGCAGGACCAACCTCCTCTACTTGGGGGTCCATCTCTGCCCAGCTGAGGGATCCTGGCCGGCGAACTGGCAGGAGTTGGAGGCCAAAATCACCGCTCGCCTGAGTCGCTGGACAGGACTGCTCTGAGTGCTGTCTTACAGGGCGTGAGTTCTCATCATAAACTAGCTGATCGCCTCCATATTGTGACCGGCTGGTCACTTTGACCCCTCCCCCTAACTTTATTTACACGATAAATGGAAGAACCATAAAGGGTGTAGAGACGCAGAGGGACCTGGGTGTGCAAGTCCACAGATCTTTGAAGGTGACGTCACAGGTGGAGAAGGTGGTGAAGAAGGCATATGGCATGCTTGCCTTTATAGGACGGGGCATAGAGTGTAAAAGTTGGGGTCTGATGTTGCAGATGTATAGAACGCTGGTTAGGCCGCATTTGGAATACTGCGTCCAGTTCTGGTCGCCACACTACCAGAAGGACGTGGAGGCTTTGGAGAGAGTACAGAGGAGGTTTACCAGGATGTTGCCTGGTATGGAGGGGCTTGGTTATGAGGAGAGATTGGGGAAACTGGGGTTGTTCTCCTTGGAAAGACGGAGGATGAGGGGAGACTTAATAGAGGTGTATAAAATTATGAAAGGCATAGATAGGGTGAACGGTGGGAAGCTTTTCCCCGGGTCGGTGGTGACGTTCACGAGGGGTCATAGGTTCAAGGTGAAGGGGGGGAGGTTTAACACAGATATCAGAAGGACATATTTCACACAGAGGGTCGTGGGGGCCTGGAATGTGTTGCCGGGCAAGGTGGTGGAGGCGGACACACTGGGAACGTTTAAGACTTATCTAGACAGCTATATGAACGGAGTGGGAATGGAGGGATACAAAAGAGTGGTCTAGTTTGGACCAGGGAGCGGCGCGGGCTAATTGTTCCTTGTTTCTCGTGGAAGTGGAAATGACTAGGGTTGGGAAGCATTTTCCGATCAGGGCCATTGTGATCTCCTGGACTCGTTTCGATCGCCTCAGGGGGTCGGAGAGGAATTTCCCAGATTTATTTTTCCCCATATTGGCCCTGGGGTTTTTCACTCTGGGTTTTCGCCTCTCCCTGGAGATCACATGGTCTGGAATGGGGGGGTGGGGGTGAGTTAATAGGTTGTAATGAACAAAGCATTGTAGCTGTGGGGGACAGCTCGGTGGATAGGATATTGGTATGTAGATAGGCTGGAAAATTGGGCGGGGATCCTGGATTCAGGATTCAATCCTGGACCGGGGAGCGGCGCGGGCTTGGAGGGCCGAAGGGCCTGTTCCTGTGCTGTATTGTTCTTTGTTGTTGTTCTTTATCAAGAATATCCAGAGAACCCTCGTCCGGTTCTTCTGGGACAACAGACTGGGTCTCTGCTGAGATTCTGCATCTCCCGCTTAGGGATGGCACTCAGGGGCTGGTATGCCTTTGTACCCAGGTGGTGGCCTTCTGCCTCCAGACCCTGCAGAGATACCTTTACATTGAGCCTCCTCCACGATGGTGTGCCCTGATGACATATTCCTTCCGCCAGGGCACACCCTGTACATAAATCTGAGGAATCTTCGGACCTCCTTGCAGGCGTTGCCCGGCTTTTACCAGGACCTTCTCAAAGTCTGGAACACGGTCGCCTCGCGATGCAGCTCTCCTCTGTCAGGAGTAGCGGCTATCGTGAGAGAGCCGCTGCTCAGGAATCCGCTCCTCCAACCATATAACTTCAGGTGGCTGGCAGAGAGGAGGACCGTGGACGCTGGGGTGACCAGGATCGGGGACATGCTGGGTGGCGGAGGAGCGAGCTGGATGTTCCCCATGAGCTGGCTGAGCTCACGGGGGTGGCCTCTGGCACGTGGCCAAAGCCATCCAAGACCTTAGGACGGTCGTGCTCGGACCCAAGTGCATATGCGGTCTTGAGGTGGCGCAAGTGTGTGATGGGATCCCGCCCGAGCGTGCCCCAAGCCTAGACCCCCCCACCCTCCTCCCCGCCCCGGGTCAGGCACCCCACAGCTTGAGCCGCCTCATGGAAATGCCCTCCATGCCTTTTGCCTGTACGGGCTGCTGCTGCGCACCTTCCACTACTGCGTCCTCGCCTGTCGCCCGGATACACCTTGGTGGGCCTTGTTGCTGCCGGGCGGTGGAGGTCCCCAGTGGAGGTCCCCCTACGGAGGGATCTCTCCCAATTATCTTGGGGACCTGGGGTGGAGGGTGCTGCACGCAGCAGTACCGTAGAACCGTAGGTTTTTCTGGTTCACGGGCTCCCAAGGCTGCCCTTTCTGTGGCCTTGTGGAGTCCGTGGACCATGTCTATGTTTCGTGTTATAGGTTGCACACCCTTTTCAGTTTTCTCAAAAATCTTTTATCGATGTTTTGTTTGCACTTCAGTCTCACGCTTCTGATCTACAGGCGCCTGGTGTGTAGGAGGGGGCGGGTCGGGAATTGGACCTCCTCGTGAATCTGCTCCTGGGCCTGGCGAGATGAGCTATCAATAGGTCCAGGCAGCGGGCGATCGAGGGGGCCGTCCATCCTGACTGCCTGCCCCTCTACCGTGGCTATATTCGTGGACAGGTGTCTCTGGAGAGGGAGCGTGCGGTGTCCGGGGGCACAGTTGACGCCTTCCGTGCCCGCTGGGCACTGCAGGGGCTGGGGTGTATTATCGATCTCGACAATCACATTTTGATTTGATGTTTTAAGTTTCCTTTGTGCTTTGCTTTCCCCTCCTTTTGGGGAGCTGCCCCTTTTAAGTTGTCCCTCAATTAATTTGATTTAGCTTATTTGGTTGGTACCTGAAAAGAAGTACAGGGGTTCTCTGGTTCTAATGTGAAATACTTACCTCATCGTTGTCCACATATGTATCATTTTGCACCAGGCAAAAAGTAGGGTTGCCAATTCTAGTTTGGCGCATTCCTGGAGGTGTCAGGCACATAATCTTGCAGGAACAAGAGTAGGCCTTCAATCCATCCATCGCGTCTCCGCTGCCATTTGACTAGGCCATGATGACTCTGCAATATCCCCATATCTCTTGATGCTATTAGTTTTTAGAAATCTACCTGTCTTGAACACCACACACAAGCCATGCTAAATTGACCCTTAGTATCAGGGGGATTAGCAGGGTAAATAGTGTGGTAATGGGGATAGGGCCTGGGTGGGATTGCTGTTGGTGCAGGCTCGATGGGCTGAATGGCCTCCTTTTGTAGGCTGGCCTATCCCTTCTGTCGGGATTCTATGATAATAAAAGACTGAACTGCAACAGCCTTCTGGGATAGAGAACTCCAACGATTCACCACCCTTTGTGAGAAGACATTCCTCCTCATCTCAGCCCTAAATGTCTTGCCTCTTATTTTGAGACATAGTCTGGTTCTAGAACACTCTTCCCGCTCCCCACCAACAACCGCGCCCCCTTCTCTCCCCCCTCCCCCATCTAGCCTGTCTAGCTCCGCCTTAAGAATTTTGCATGTTTCAATGAGTTGTCCTCGTTCTTCGAAACTCGAGAGAATACAGGTCCAGTCATCCCTTTATTCCCTTATAGAGCTGCCATCCAGGAATTAGTCTGGTAAATCTCTGCTGCATTCCACAAAGGATAAGGGACCAAAACTATACAATATGCAAGGTGTGGTATAATGAAGATTCTATACAATTGAAGTAAGACGTCTTTTACTCCTCAAAATCCTCTTGTGCTTCCTGGACGTGCAAGTTTGTTTTCAGTCATTTGTGAACAAGGACACCTTGGTCCCTTTGCACATCAACATATCTAATCTCTCACTTAACAAATATTCTCCATTCATCTTGCCAAATTGGATAACCATCCACTTGTCCACATTCTATGGCCCCACAGCCATGTCACTGGTCACCTAACATGTCCATCCTCATGGTGCCCTACCTTTCCAAAGCCATGGTCTCTTTTTTACCTGACTGGATGCGTTTTGACAGTCAATCGAACCAAACACACATGGTGAAAACTCTAAACTGAAGTATTGAAAGATATCCTTTCTAATACTACACAGTTTCTCTTATAGAATCCATACACTGCAGGAGGCCATTCAAGTCTGTACCAACTCTCTGACAGGGCAACTGTACTAGCCCTCCCACACCCCCACCCTACCCCTGTAACCCTGTGCATTTACCCTGTTGATCTCCTAACCGACACTAAGGGGAAATTTAGCATGGTCAAACCACCTAGTCTGCAAATTTGTGGAGTGTGGAAGGAAACAGGAGCACCCAGAGGAAACCACGCAGACACAGGGAGAAGGTGCAAACGCCACAGAGTCTCCCAAGGCCGAAATTGTACCCAGGTCCCTGGAACCATGCTGCCGTGGGATTGCTGGCAGGAATGCCCCGGAAATTTGTATTTAGTTATTGGTGATTCCAGATTCAATACTGGCCTCAGGCCAGTGTCTGTACGAAGTCTGCACGTTATCCCTGTGTCTGCGTGGGTTTCCTCCGGGTGCTCCAGTTTCCTCCCACAGTCAAAAGATGCACAGGTTAGGTGGATTGGCCGTGCTAAATTGCTCCTCAGTGTCAGAGGGACTAGCAGGATAAAGACATGGGGTTAGGAGGATAGAGCCTGGGTGGGATTGTTGTTGCAATGACGGTTCCTAAGGGACCATGTTAGGGAACTGGAATTGCAGCTCGAGGACCTTCGCCGGGTTAGGGATAGTGAGGAGGTAATTGACAGGAGCTATCGGCAGGTGGTCACACCGGGACCACGGGAGGAGGGTAACTGGGTAACAGTGAGGAAGGAGAAAGCTCGGTTGATGGTGAGCACCCCGGTGGATGTGCCCCTTAATAATAAGTACTCCTGTCTGAGTACTACTGGGGAGGACAGCCCACCTGGGGGAAGCAGCGGTGGCAGTGTCTCTGGAGCTGAGCCTGGCCCAGTAGTGCAAAAGGGTAAGGAAAGGAGGGTAGTGCTAATTGGGGACTCTACGGTGAGGGGGTCAGATAGGCGTTTTTGCGGACACAGACGGGACTCTCGGATGGTGGTTTGCCTCCCTGGTGCAGGGGTCCGGGATGTCTCTGGTCGAGTCCCAGAAATCCTGAAGGGGGAGGGAGAGGAGCCGAAGGTCGTGATGCATATAGGTACTGCTGACATAGGTAGGAAGAGGGAAGGGGTCATGAAAAGAGAATGTAGGGAATTAGGTAGACAGCTGAGAAAGAGGAATGCAAAGGTAGTAATCTCGGGATTGCTGCCTGTGCCGCGGGAGAGTGAGAACAGGAATCGGTGGAGAATGAATGCGTGGCTGAGGGACTGGAGCAAGGGACAAGGATTTGGGTACTTGGATCATTGGGACCTCTTTAGGGGCAGGTGTGACCTGTTTAAAAAAGACGGGTGGCACTTGAATCCCAGGGGGACCAATATCCTGGCGGGAAGGTTGGCTAAGGCTACTGGAGAGATTTTAAACTAGAAAGGTTGGGGGGAGGGAATCGAAATGAGGGGACTGAGAGCGAGGAGGTTAGCTCGCAAATAGATAAGGAATGTAGACAGGGTAAGAGGGAGGTTAGACGAGTGATGGAGAAGGGAAATGCTCAGGCTGAAGGTCTGAGATGTGTCTATTTTAATGCCAGGAGTGTAGTGAATAAAGTGGATGAGCTTAGAGCGTGGATTGCTGCTTCGAATTGTGATGTGGTGGCCATTACGGAGACTTGGATGTCTCAGGGACAGGACTGGGTGCTTCAGGTGCCGGGTTTTAGATGTTTCAGGAAGGACAGGGAGGGAGGCAAGAGAGGGGGGGGGAGTGGCACTGTTGATCAGGGATAGTGTCACGGCTGTAGAGAAGGTGGACGCCGTGGAGGGATTGACTACGGAGTCTCTGTGGGTGGAGGTTAGGAACAGGAAGGGGTCGGTAACTTTGCTGGGTGTTTTCTATAGGCCGCCCAATAGTAACAGAGATGTTGAGGAGCAGATGGGGAAACAGATCCTGGAGAGATGTAGGAATAACAGAGTTGTCGTGATGGGAGATTTTAATTTCCCAAACATAGATTGGAATATCCCTAGGGCTAGGGGTTTGGATGGAGAGGAGTTTGTTAGGTGTGTCCAGGAGAGTTTCCTGACACAGTATGTGGATAAGCCTACTAGAGGAGAGGCTGTACTTGATCTGGTGCTGGCTAATGAACCTGGACAGGTGGAGGATCTCTCGGTGGGTGAGCATCTTGGGGATAGCGATCATAATTCTATCTCCTTCACGATAGCATTGGAAAGAGATAGGATCAGGCAGGCTAGGAAAGTGTTTCTCTGGAGTAAAGGGAAATACAGTGTCATCAGGGAGGAAATTAGACGGGTAAATTGGAAGGAGGCATTCTTGGGGAAAAGTACCGAAGGAAAGTGGAGGATTTTCAAGGAATGTTTGTCTGGAGCTCTGCATGACAACGTTCCGATGAGACAGGGGGGTGTTGGTAGGGTACGGGAACCGTGGTGCACGAAGGTTGTGATGAACCTGGTGAATAAGAAAAGAGAGGCGTACAGAAGGTTCAGAGAGCTAGGAGGTGTTAAGGATTTAGAGGAGTATACGGGATGTAGGAAGGAGCTTAAGAAGGAAATTAGGAGAGCGAGAAGGGGTCATGAGAAGACCTTGGCGGGTAAGATTAAGGAGAATCCCAAGGCTTTCTACAAATATGTCAAGAGTAAAAGGATGAGATGTGAAGGCATAGGACCCTTAAAAGGTGAAGGGGGAAAAGTTTGTGTGGAACCGTTAGAAATGGCGGAGGTGCTTAATGAATACTTTACCTCGGTATTCACGGTGGAAAGGGATCTGGGTGGTTGTACTGCTGGTTTGCGGTGGACAGAAAGGATCGAGCATGTGGACATAAAGAAAGAGGATGTGTTGGAACTATTGAATGGCATCAAGGTTGGTAAGTCGCCGGGACCGGATGGGATGTACCCCAGGTTACTGTGGGAGGCGAGGGAGGAGATTCGGAGCCTTTGGCGATGATCTTTGCATCGTCGATGGAGACAGGAGAGGTTCCGGAGGATTGGAAGATTGCAGATGTGGTCCCTATATTCAAGAAAGGGAACAGGGACAGCCCGGGAAATTACCGACCGGTGAGTCTAACCTCAGTGGTTGGTAAGTTGATGGAGAGGATCCTGAGAGACAGGATTTATGATCATCTAGAGAAGTTTAGTATGATCAAAAGTAGTCAGCACGGCTTTGTCAAGGGCAGGTCGTGCCTTACGAGCCTGGTTGAGTTCTTTGAAAATGTGACCAAACACATTGACGAAGGAAGAGCGGTGAATGTGGTCTATATGGACTTCAGCAAGGCGTTCGATAAGGTCCCCCATGCAAGACTTCTTGAGAAAGTGAGAGGGCATGGGATCCAAGGGGCTGTTGCCTTGTGGATCCAGAACTGGCTTGCCTGCAGAAGGCAGAGAGTGGCTGTGGAGGGGTCTTTCTCTGCATGGAGGTCAGTGACCAGTGGAGTGCCCCAGGGATCTGTTCTGGGACCCTTGCTGTTTGTCATTTTCATAAATGACCTGGATGAGGAAGTGGAGGGATGGGTTGGTAAGTTTGCTGACGACACCAAGGTAGGTGGTGTTGTGGATAGTTTGGAGGGATGTCAGAGGTTGCAGCGAGACATAGATAGAATGCAAGACTGGGCGGAGAAGTGGCAGATGGACTTCAACCCGGATAAGTGTGTAGTGATCCATTTTGGCAGATCCAATGGGATGAAGCAGCAGTATAATATGAAGGGTACCATTCTTAGCAGTGTAGAGGATCAGAAGGACCTTGGGGTCCGGGTCCATAGGACTCTTAAATCGGCCTCGCAGGTGGAGGATGCGGTCAAGAAGGCGTACGGCGTACTAGCCTTCATTAATCGAGGGATTGAGTTTAGGAGTCGGGAGATAATGCTGCAACTTTATAGGACCCTGGTTAGACCCCACTTGGAGTACTGCGCGCAGTTCTGGTCACCTCATTACAGGAAAGATGTTGAAGCCATTGAAAGGGTGCAGAGGAGATTTACAAGGATGTTGCCTGGATTGGGGGGCATGCCTTATGAGGATAGGTTGAGGGAGCTTGGTCTCTTCTCCCTGGAGAGACGAAGGATGAGAGGTGACCTGATAGAGGTTTACAAGATGTTGAGAGGTCTGGATAGGGTAGACTCTCAGAGGCTATTTCCAAGGGCTGAAATGGTTGCTACGAGAGGACACAGATTTAAGGTGCTGGGGGGTAGGTACAGAGGAGATGTCAGGGGTAAGTTTTTCACTCAGAGGGTGGTGGGTGAGTGGAATCGGCTGACGTCGGTGGTGGTGGAGGCAAACTCGTTGGGGTCTTTTAAGAGACTTCTGGATGAGTACATGGGATTTAATGGGATTGAGGGCTATAGATAGGCCTAGAGGTAGGGATATGATCAGCGCAACTTGTGGGCCGAAGGGCCTGTTTGTGCTGTGGCTTTCTATGTTCTATGACATGATAGGCTAAATGGCTTCCTTCTGCACTATTTTTAAATTTATTTTATAAGATTTAGTCTAACATTGAAAAGCTACATAAGGCAACGAAAGAAACACTTGTTATAGGATCATAGAATGCCTACAATGCAGAAGGAAGCCATTTGGCCCATCGGATCTGCACCAACACCATTTCCACCCAGGTCCTAATCCTGTAACCCCATGTATTTACCCTGCTGATCCCTCTGATACTGGGGGGCAATTTAACCTGGCCAATCCACTACCCTGCACATTAGCTAATAAGGTTTGAATTGGGTCCCATAATTAAGGCTTTTTATTGGTATTATTACTACACACGTCAACTCACACATCCATACCACACAGCAATTGACATATATACAATATACACCTGCGCAGTGGTTAACAGTGCTGCCTCATAGCTCCAGGGATGCACTGTCTGTGCGGAGTCTGCATGTTCTCCCTGTGTCTGTGTGGGTTTCCTCCAGATACTCCGGTTTCCTCCAGCAGTCCAGAAGACGTGCTGGTCAGATGTATTGGCAATGCTAAATCCCCCCTCAGTGTACCTGAACAGGCGCCGGAGTGTGGCGACTGGGAGATTTTCACAGTAACTTCGTTGCAGTGTTAATCTCAGCCTACTTGTGACACTAATAGATGAAATATACACCAAGGAAGATCAGTTGAACTATCAGTTTCTATGTTGTTAACAGGGTAGGACAGGGACCTCAGCCAAAGTTGCACACAGGGAGAGGGAGGGGGAGGGGGAGAGGGAGAGGGAGGGGGAGAGGGAGGGGGAGAGGGCGGGGGAGAGGGAGGGGGTGGGACTGAAGCTGGGAGTTACAAACACAACAGCCAGAATGAAAGTTTCCCTCAATGCAGAAACGGGTTGAAAAAATAGGACTTGGACTTGTTTGGAAAAGCAGACGCCATCTCTCCGACCCTCCACTCAACCCTGAACACTGAGATTATGAAGACACCTATGTCAGACTCTTAATTATTGACTACAGCTCAGCCTTCAACACCATTATTCCTACGAAACTCATCTCCAAATACTGTGGCCTGGGCCTCAGCTCCTCCCTCTGCGACTGGATCCTGAACTTCCTAACCCACAGACCACAATCAGTAAGGATAGGCAACAGCACCTCCTCCACAATCATTCTCAACACCGGTGCCCCAAAAGACATTGTCCTCAGCCCCCTACTATACTCCTTATATACCTGACTGTGTGGCTAAATACCCCTCCAACTCGATTTTCAAGTTTGCTGATGACACCACCATAGTGGGTCGGATCTCAAACAATCACGAGACAGAGTACAGGAATGAGATAGAGAATCTGGTGAACTGGTGCGGCAACAATAATCTCACCCTCAATGTCAACAAAAAGAAGGAAATAGTCATCGACTTCAGAAAGCATCGTGGAGAACATGCCCCTGTCTACGTCAACGGGGATGAAGTAGAAATGGTCGAAAGCTTCAGGATTTTAGGTGTCCAGATCACCAACAACCTGTCCTGGTCGCTCCACGCCGACACTATAGTTAAGAAAGCCCACCAACGCCTCTACTTTCTCAGAAGACTAAGGACCATTTGGCATGTCAGCTACGACTCTCACCAACTTTTACAGGTGCACCATAGAAAGCATTCTTTCTGGTTGTATCAGTGCTTGGTATGGCTCCTGCTCTGCCCAAGACCGCGAGAAAAGGGTCGTGAACGAAGCCCAGTCCATCATGCAAACCAGCCTCCCATCCATTGAATCCGTCTATATTTCCTCAGTAAAGCAGCCACATAATTAAGGACCCCACGCACCCCAGATATACTCTCTTCCACCTCCCATCGGGAAAAAGATCTAAAAGTCTGAGGTCATGGAACAACCGTCTCAAGAACAGCTTCTTCCCTGCTGCCGTCGGACTTTTGAATGGACTTACCTTGCATCAGTTGATCTTTCTCTACATCCTAGCTGTGTCTGTAACATTACATTCTGCACTCTCCCGTTTCCTTCTCTATTAACGGAATGCTTTGTCTGCATAGCGCAAGAAACAATACATTTTGCTGTATACTAATACATGTGGCAATAATAAATCAAATCAAATTCAAAGAATTATTGTTTTTCTGTGCGGGAAGAGCAGTAGCTGGTGTCCCCATTCTCCCGCTGCCACAGAAGCAATGGGAGAATCTCCAAAGGCAAAGCCCATGAACCACATGGCCTGGAGGGGTAGCGTGCGAGAGAGAGGCGAGGCTCTGATTGGAGGTGAGTGCCGGGGTCGGAGCGTTCAAATCACTGCTGATCCCCCTGACACTGAGAAGCAATTTAACCTGGCCAATCCACCTACCCTGCACATTAGCCAATAAGGTTTGATTGGGTGCTATAACTAAGGCTTTTTATTGGTATCATTCCATTCTATACATGTTACTGACACAAATCCATTCTATACTGCAACAGACATATATACAAATATGCACCAGCACAGTGGTTAACACTGCTGCCTCAGAGCGCCAGGGACCAGGGTTCGATTCCGGGCTTGGGGTCACTGACTGTGCGGAGTCTGCACATTCTCCACGTGTCTGCGTGGGTTTCCTCCGGATACTCCGGTGTCCTCCCACAGTCCGAAAGACGTGCTGGTTAGGGTGCATTGACCGTGCTAAATTCTCCCTCAGTGTACCCGGAATGTGGCGACCAGCGGATTTTCACAGTCACTTCATTGCAGTGTTAATGTAAGTCCACTTGTGACACTAACAGATGTAATATCCCCCCGGGAAGATCAGTTCAAGTGTCAGATTCTATGTTACAAGTACCAGAGCCAGAAATAAAGTTTCCCTCAATGCAGCTGCGGGGTTGAAAAAAGAGGACACGGACTCGTTTGGAAAAGCAGGGTTATTTTTTTTCTCTGTGGGAATAGCAGCAGCTGGTGCTCGCAGGCTCCCGCTGCCACAGAGGCAATGGGAGAATCTCCACAAGGGCAAAGCCCCATGGACAACATGGCCTGGAGGGGCAGCGCGCGGGATAGATGCGAGGCTCTGATTGGAGGAGAACGCAGCGCGCGAGTTGGGGGGAGGGGGGGGGGTCAGTAAATTCGCACCGTCCCGCCCCCTCCAAACAGTTCCTTTGGAAAGCGCGAGCGGGAAGAGCGCGCCTGCTGCCCGGGCAGCTCTGATTGGAGGAGAAGTCCAGTCCGAGGCAGGGGATGGAGCATTGGGTTGTCAAACCGTCCCGCCCCGCTGGTCAAGGGAGCTGAGCGCGCGGGGAAAAAGCCAAGGCTCTGATTGGAGAAGGCAGCGCCCCCTCTATCCCAACGGTTTAAGCAAAGCGCCAGCGCGCGCAAGCGCGTGCCCGTTCCTTCGCCTCCCCCGCCACACATGGCGCACGCGGTGGCTCCTCCACCAATCAGGGCGCCGCTTTCCTTTCCCGCCCGAGCCGGGCTGCGCGTGCTTTGGCCGTTAACGGTTTGTTTTTGAAGCTGAGCTCGAGCTGGCCGCTTCACCCAGTCTGCACAATGGGAGTCTGCCCTCCTCAGCACTGTCCTCAAACATCTTTCCCACTCAGAGAAATGAGAGGGGTGCACATGCACAAGGCATTTGTCGGGAGGGATTGGGTGGCAGGAAATTCCCCCACTTCATTCTCCATCAAGTGAAAGGAAGCAATTTTCAGAAATCTAATAAAAAAGGCGATGGAACGTTGTGGGATCTCCAATCAGGAGACCAAATCTCGGCACCATTTGCGCTGAAGAAACCCAATTCTTGCTCCTCGGACCACCTGTGATGAGAACCCGAGAAGCGGAGTGCCTCAGTGTGGGGCGATGGTCACTGGTCGTCAACCCGCCAAGTTCCACCATCCAGAAGGACTCCTTGAAAGTAGAGGCACAGGTGGACAGAGTGGTGAAGAAGGCATTCGGCATGCTTGGTTTCATCGGTCATAACGTTGAATACAGGAGTTGGGACGTCTTGTTGAAGTTGTACAAGACATTGGTAAGGCCACACTTGGAATACTGTGTGCAATTCTGGTCACCCTATTATAGAAAGGATATTATTAAACTAGAAAGAGTGCAGAAAAGATTTACTAGGATGCTCCCGGGACTTGATGGATTGAGTTATAAGGAGAGGCTGAATAGACTGGGACATTTTTCTCTGGAGCGTAGGAGGCTGAGGGGTGATCTTATCGAGGTCTATAACATAATGAGGGGCACAGATCAGGTAGACAGTCAATATCTTTTCCCAAAGGTAGGGGAGTCTAAAACTAGAGGACATAGGTTTAAGGTGAGAGGGGAGAGATACAAAAGTGTCCAGAAGGGCAATTTTTTCACACAGAGGGTGGTGAGTGTCTGGAACCAGCTGCCAGAGGCAGTAGTAGAGGCGGGTACAATTTTGTCTTTTAAAAAGCATTTAGATAGTTACATGGGTACGATGGGTATAGAGAGACGTGGGCCAAATGTGGGCAATTGGGATTAGCTTAGGGGTTTTAAAAAAGAAAGGGCGGAATGGACAAGTTGGGCCGAAGGGCCTGTTTCCATGCTGGAAACCTCTATGACTCTAAGGGCAATAGACATACAGGAATGCCCTGCACTCACCACGGTTCCCCGCTCCTTCACCGTCGCTGGGTCAAAATCCTGGAAGTCCCTCCCTAACAGCACTGTGGGTGTACCTACCCCATCATGAACTGCAGTGGGTTCAAGAAGGTGGCTCACCCACCACCTTCTCAAGGGACAGTTAGGGATGGGCAATGAACTCTGGCCCAGCCAACGAAACCCACATCCCACAGATGGATATATTTTAAAAACGCAGCTCCAGTGAAGGTGATGGGTGGATAAGGGATGAAGAAGTGATTGTTCTTGGCAGGTTATTTTTTTGAAGATTCTGAGGAATGACCCGATTATTTGGATTCAAACAGTCCGATATCTGCCTGATCTTGTGTCAAAATCTCCAAACGTCCAACACCCGGAACGTGTTTTTTTCTGTGAGAAATGCAGAGATGAAAAAATAGTTCAGAATTGGCCCAAAAGGAAGGATCTTTGACTGGATACTTTACAAATTGTCTTGTGACTCAACACAAGTAAGAAGCCCTCATGAAATGTGCAAGGGTGCAGCCTGTGGAGGTGCTGTCTAACCATAACCGCTAACCGTCTTAACTACCAGCCCCAGATTCTTACCATGATCACTCGTCACAGCCAGAAACCCAGCTCCCACACCAAATCCAAATCCTTAAAGCTGACATTCCAACACCAGTCCCTAATCACTGACTCGAACCACTCAACCCAGTCTTAATGCTAACCCTAATCCTAACACAAATCCAAAACACCCAACCCAATCCTAAACACAATCCCCAACCATTCAACTCAATCTTAATCCCAATCATGAAACCATACCCTTACCCCAACCACTCAATCAAATCCTCACCACTGACACTCAACCGCTCACCTTCACCATAACTCTAGCCCCAACTACTCAACCCAATCCTGAACCATTCACCTCAATCCTAATACTAATGCTGTGTATGGTGGAATTGACGCTAGGAAGCACAGATGGTTAAAATCTTCACAGAGTTTTATTTGCAAGGAGTGTTCACTACAGGCTGCTTCTTCACTCTGGCAGTTTCCCACATGAGTGACCTATGAATTCAGTGGCACGGTGGCACAGTGATTAGCACTGCTGCCTCACAGCGATTCCCCGCTTGGGTCAGTATCCGTGTGGAGTTTGCATGTTCTCCTCGTGACTGCATGAGTTTCCTCCGGATGCTCTGGATTCCTCCCACAGTCTGAAAGACGCACTGGTTAGGGTGCATTGCCCATGCTAAATTCACCCTCCGTGTTACCCGAACAGGCGCCGGAGTGTGGCGACTAGGGGATTTTCACAGTAACTTCATTACAGTGTTAATGTAAGCCAACTTGTGACTCATATATAAACTTACTTCCATACATATACTAATACACAGTGTTTACTGCAGCTACTAAGACTCAATATAAATACATAACAACTAATCCTAAACAGTTTACCCAATCCTCCCCCCAACCACACAACCCAATCCTAGCTAGTGACCCCAACCACTCACACCATCCAATGCAAACACCAGTCCCAAACATTCAGGCCAATCCCAACTACAAATCCATCTGTTCAACTCAATTCTATCCCCAAACCTGACCTCTGAATCCAATCCTAAATCCAACCCCAACCATTCAACTCAACCCTCACCACAGCCACTCAATGCAATCCTAACCCTAACCACAACAATTTAACCAAATCCTAACCCTAACTACAACCACTCAACCCAATTCTAACCCTAACCACAATCACTCAACCCAATCCTAACCCTAACCACAACAACTTAACCAAATCCAGACCCTAACCACAACCACTCAACCCAATCCTAACCCAAACCACAACAACTCAACCCAATCCTAACCCTAACTATAACCACTCAACTCAATCCTAACCCGAACCACAACCACTCAACTCAATCCTAACCCTAACCACAACCACTCAACCCAATCCTAACCCAAACCACAACAACTCAACCCAATCCTAACCCTAACTATAACCACTCAACTCAATCCTAACCCTAACCACAACCACTCAACTCAATCCTAACCCTAACCGCAACCACTCAACTCAATCCTAACCTAAGCCACAATCACTGAACCCAATCCTAACCCTAACTACAACCACTCAACTCAATCCTAACCCTAACTACAACCACCCAACCCAATCCTAACCCTAACCATAACCACTGAACCCAATCCTAACCCTAACTACAACCACCCAACCCAATCCAAACACTAAACATAACCACTGAACCCAATCCTAACCCTAAACACAACCACTCAATCCAATTCTAACCCAAACCATAACCACCCAACCCAATCCTAACCCCAAATACAACCACTCAACCCAATCCTAACCCTAACTACAACCACCCAACCCAATCCTAACCCTAACCATAACCACTGAATCCAATCCTAACCCTAACTACAACCACCCAACCCAATCCAAACCCTAAACATAACAGGGCATCCTGTAGATTGTACACACCACCACTCTGCACTGGTCATAAAGGGGTGGGTTGCAAATATCTAGAAATTTGTTTACCTCCATGTTTTGGGTGCACAATTTGGGTACTGGTAATGATCTTTGTGCCTGAATGGTGAGGTCTGATGAGCCTTCAATATTGTGCCTTAGGCCTCATTAATGTAAAGCTAGTCTGGTTAGAGGAGCGTCAGAGCCTTTGCTGGCAGTTAGTACTGTGTTGCACTTAGGAAGATCAACACTCAGCAACTGAAAAATTGGGACATTCAAAAATTACTCCTGTAGGATGTGGAAAACACTGATTTGAATAAATGATTTTTCCCTTCAAATGTTCCTAATGTGCACTCCTGCTGCCAGTGCAACCACTATAATATGGCAGGAGGTGCACTTCCAGCTGGCAATATGCCTGTAGGGGTAAGAGAAGGAGCCTCTACCCCTGTATTCCATTGCGGGAATGTCTAGTTAGGCCCTTCCCTCCACCCCACTGGTCTCAGCTTTGACAAGGTCTGTTAGTACATGCGGGATACATGGGGTTATTGACCCCACAGATCTTCACCCAGGCTCCCTTACCTTGAGAACAGGTGAAGCAAGATGAAAATAATCAACCATGCTCTTTTTTTAATTGGAACTAACTCTAAAGAAGAAAAATAATCTGTGCCTATATCTGATAATCTGTTTGTTAACTCAAACCATGTGTTCCTGAGTGGAGAAGGTGAGAAGTTAATCAGATCAGTAGAGGGACTTTAAAAAGTGTGGATCTGCAGTCTTGAGATTTGATCTGGAGAATAACAAAACAGAATATAGCCTGATTGGTTATGAGGAGAGATTGGGGAAACTGGGGTTGTTCTCCTTGGAAAGACGGAGGATGAGGGGAGACTTAATAGAGGTGTATAAAATTATGAAAGGCACAGATAGGGTGAACGGTGGGAAGCTTTTCCCCGGGTCGGTGGTGACGTTCACGAGGGGTCATAGGTTCAAGGTGAAGGGGGGGAGGTTTAACACAGATATCAGAAGGACATATTTTACACAGAGGGTCGTGGGGGCCTGGAATGTGTTGCCGGGCAAGGTGGTGGAGGCGGACACACTGGGAACGTTTAAGACTTATCTAGACAGCTATATGAACGGAGTAGGAATGGAGGGATACAAAAGAGTGGTCTAGTTTGGACCAGGGAGTGGCGCGGGCTAATTGTTCCTTGTTTCTTGTTTCAAGGCTTCATTCTATGATCATCTTGCTGGTGCCAGTACAGAGCGAGACTGCGGATAGTTGGGAACCTGTCTCGGGGGCAGGGAATTCATATGGTGTTCGTGGAAGTGGAAATGACTAGGGTTGGGAAGCATTTTCCGATCAGGGCCAGTGTGATCTCCTGGACTCGTTTCGATCGCCTCAGGGGGTCGGAGAGGAATTTCCCAGATTTTTTTTCCCCATATTGGCCCTGGGGTTTTCACTCTGGGTTTTCGCCTCTCCCTGGAGATCACATGGTCTGGAAGGGGGGGGTGGGGGTGAGTTAATAGGTTGTGATGAACAAAGCATCGTAGCTGTGAGGGACAGCTCGGTGGATAGGATATTGGTATGTAGATAGGCTGGAAAATTGGGCGGGGATCCTGGATTCAGGATTCAATCCTGGACCGGGGAGCGGCGCGGGCTTGGAGGGCCGAAGGGCCTGTTCCTGTGCTGTATTGTTCTTTGTTCTTTGTTCTTTGATTGTCTAACCACTGATTATCTCAAAGGGCCTATATTACAAAGGAGAGTAAGTTATCCTTTCCTTGTGTAAAGCTCTGTCCAGGCCATATCTGGGAACTGTGTTCAGTTCTGGGCACCATACATATACGGGCCTTGGAGAGGATAGAATGCAGATTCATCACAACATTCATTCTACATTCATAACCACTGACCCCAACCACTCAATCTTTACCCAGCTAGTCAATAAGGCGATGCAGAGTTGTGCTGTGGTGTTCATAGTCACTGTGACTGTCATGGCTACTCAATCCTCTGGAAGTCCAGGGTGGCATAGCACTTCATTCCAACCCAAACTTTGTAGATAGAATCCAGGGACAAGGATTATCCCTCAAAGAGATTGATATTCACCCTTTCACATGAACCTGGGAATGAACCACAGAGGATCAACAACCGAAGCCATTCATTCACCATTGTGCCTGTTTGGGTGGGTCTGGAGAAGGATTTAATGATGGCTCCTACCCACCACCCCACAGTATACTTGACACCTTCCATGATTGGTGACCAGCACAAAGACCAGAGTGTTTGATAGACATTGGCAAAATATTTGTTATTAATATTTTTAATGTTTAAATTTGCTATTTGTTGTGTCCTTTGTAAAGGAAGCATTTTTACACAGAACAATATAGAACTTTACAGCACAGGAACAAGCCTCTTGACCCAACAGCTCTCTGCTTGACAAGCTTCCTTTCAATTTAGTTCACCTGACCCTTGTGTGTTTTTATTGGTTGATATTGGAGCTACCCAGTGTCCTAATTGTTTAAATTGTGAAAAGACACACCACTAAGATTTTCATGGAAGCAGACAATCGTTTTAATGATAGAATGTCCACACATGGTGCTAAATCAAAACACACTTTAAAAGACAGAATGAAAAACGTACACACCAACAATAAACACAAGTAGATGATCTGACCATGTTATGCATGAGAAATCGAGGCGTGTGGTTCAATGTGTGGCCTCTGGATTTTAATCTGCAAAAGAAACAAACAAATCTTTTATTTCTATCTAAATTAAAAACATTTTTACTACCTTATTCTTCCTGTCACCCACATGTTCATATGTCGACATTTATAATGGGAACTACAAATGTAAGCTTGTTATGCTGTAATTACTCTCTTTCCGACAGTGAAGATGCTGCAGTGCTAATATAGATAAAAGGACATTGTTACAGCCTGAGACATTTATATGGGCAGATCCTGGTGTAATAGTGAACATAGGAATCGATAATGACAATATAATACTGGGAACGGAATGGGAATTGAATTATAGCTATTGCCCTCTAATCCCAGTTCACCTAAAGATGATACTTGGTCTGGAGTCTAATTTGCAACACCACAGGAGATTAATTAGCATGATATTTAAAATAGGATTAAGAGAGGGATTAAAGAAGCAGGAACAGAAGAAAAAATATTTTAGATTTTTAATTATTAAAAATATCTAACAAGAATTGGCATCTGCGACTCCATACTTGTTAAAGTTGATTTTCAGTGCCAGAAAGGATGTTTGATAGTAATTAATTCTCAGCATACCCTTAAAAATTCACTTATAGTTGAATGGATAAGCCCTAATTTTTTTCTGGGGTCCATCATGTAATTATCCCAATGCCCAGACATTCGATGTGGGAGCTGGGCAACTTGGACAACAACTTTCTAATTTCTTTATTCAACTCACATTTGCAGCTGCTGGAAGTTGCTGTCTTTTACTGTTTAATAATGGTGAGCACTGATGATCGCTCCATTATTCTGACTGTAAGTCTCAAACACTAAATCTTTTATGAAAGTTTGACCCCTGGGCTTGAGCGATTGGTTTATAATCTACTTCTGCGTTGTTGACTCAATCACTGTATCAATAATCCCCAAGCTACTATTTACTGTCAGTAAACTTTGTTTTCAAACCATTCTCTCAATACAGCCAACTTGTCTATATCAGCTGAAATTTGATATGTTCTAGGCCTTCTATTGCCAGTACAATCTGTGTAAAGTCGTGATAACGTGAAAAACTTACATAAAATATTAGTATTCCTGTCAAAGCCTATGGCTTCTCTGTTGGCCACAGTGATTGCCTCAGGATTGTGCCATTCTGAATTGCCGTCTTCCCACTTTATAATTTTGTTTCGTTCATCCTCTCTGTTAAAAGACACAATTGTAAGATAATTGCACTTTGAATAAAAGAGAAATTAAACTATCTTCTACAGGATTAGTTCACCAGATAGGTCAGCACACCTTTTTCTTCCACTCCTTGCATCACCTCAGCAATTTGGTTCAAGAGGCCACAACAATGGCTGGTGAGAGAATTGGAAAATGGCGCATACCTTGGAAGCACTGAGAGAGATATGAGCAGCAACGACATGGACCAAAGGATACGCCAAATCTCATTTGAACATAGATCACCATTGCCACAACAGTCAGGAAAGCTGCAGTGATGGAGAGCTTTGGGAATACTAGGTGCCAAGTCACACATTTCCCCCAAGCATGTCATGTCTCAAATTACTCTTATATTCTACACCAAAATATTATTTTCCGAAAGAAAAGATTTCACTTACATTTGAATGAATATATAGACCTGAATTTTAGGTTTGTCTGGGGAGCACGGTTAGCGGAATCGGAAACAGATGTGAAACTGCTCCTGCCCACGATGGGCTACTGATGGCAGTTTCACGCTAGCTGGTCAGTTAACTGATGGGCAGGAATTCCAGAGAAGATGATAGCGCACACTGGGGAAGACATGTCACACTCGCTATAAGAGATGGTAGAGGCAGAGTCCCCCCAGGGTGCCACCAGTCGGAGGATTGGAGACCAGGACAGTGCTGAACCTGAGGCAGATAATGAACCTCTGGTGTTGTTTATTAGTTGGCAAATGCTAGGTGTCCAGCAGGATGAACCTGAATGTTGGGCAGAGATCCTTGAGGTTCAGCGCACCATGTATTGGAGGAGTCCATGCAGAGTTGAGCATTTAGAGCCCAGAGCTCTAAATACACAGCTTCCTCCATAGAAAACGTGGCAACTCCTATTATGGAAAGACAGCTGTAGAAACTTAATCAGGTTTCTGAGGTTGCATTCAGGCCTGCAAGCCCTCACACAGTGGCAGTGACCTCCGCAGATAACTGCCAGTGTGAGAGATGGATGAGACGCCTAGTGACTCTGCTGGCATTTTTCTTTCACTCCATCTCTGGTGAGCAGGCAGGTTCAAACAATCCTCATGTTGGCAGACCACCTGCAGATCCATGCATCTGGGGACTGCTCTCAGGAAGCTCCAGGTGACGTCAACAGCTCCTCTGCCCTTCTGCCAGAGACTGTCGCATCTGAGGACACTAAGACGACTGATGCATGACCAGCTATGTCGCTGGACTATCTCGCCCAGTTGGAGCCCACACAAGCTCCAGTGACCAGTCATCAAGTCAAAGTCATCAAGGCCAGCAGGGCATTAGAGCCAGCAGCTGGCCTCCAATACAGCCATTGGCGAGGGAGAAACACCAATATGTGGCACCCTTAAATGAAAATTTAAGTCACAATGATTACAGAAGGGGTCTCATGGCTGAATCGTTTTTCATTGACACATGTATAATAGTGTATGTGTATCTCACCTCACTATTAAAATGTAGATCGTGCTCAATAGCCTAAGTGTGCTTTGTGCAGTTGTTATGGAGGAAGCCTGGGAATCGTATGTAACACATACGCTGGAATTCTACCACCTTGTCCGCCACGGAATCGGAGTGGTCGAGGAGCGGACAACGGAAATGTCCATTGACCTGTGGCAGGAATTTCTGGTCTTACTTTGGAAGAAATAATAGTAAATTGGAATATTATTTAAATGGAGAAAAATTACATCGTGCGACTGTGCAGAGGGACCTGGGGGTCCTTGTGCACGAATCGCAAAAACTCAGTCTGCAGGTGCAGCAGGTGATCAAGAAGGCGAATGGAATGTTGGCCTTTATCGCGAGGGGGATAGAATATAAAAGCAGGGAGGTCTTGCTGCAACTGTACAAGGCACTGGTGAGGCCGCAACTGGAGTACTGTGTGCAGTTTTGGTCCCCTTATTTGCGAAAGGATATATTGGCCTTGGAGGGAGCGCAGAGAAGGTTCACCAGGTTGATACCGGAGATGAGGGGTGTAGCTTATGAGGAGAGATTAAACAGATTGGGTCTGCACTCGTTGGAGTTTAGAAGGATGAGGGGTGATCTTATAGAGACATATAAGATAATGAAGGGGCTGGATAGGGTAGAGGTGGAGAGATTCTTTCCACTTAGAAGGGAAACCAGAACTAGAGGGCACAGCCTCAAAATAAGGGGGGGCCGGTTCAGAACAGAGTTGAGGGGGAACTTCTTCTCTCAGAGGGTAGTGAATCTCTGGAATTCTCTGCCCATTGAAGTGGTGGAGGCTTCCTCGTTGAATATGTTTAAATCACGGGTAGATAGTTTTCTGATCGATAAGGGAATTAGGGGATATGGGGAGCAGGCGGGTAAGTGGAACTGACTCGCTTCAGATCAGCCATGATCTTGTTGAATGGCGGGGCAGGCTCGAAGGGCCAGATGGCCTACTCCTGCTCCTATTTCTTATGTTCTTATGTTCTTATGTACTCAAGCAAGGCCGTAAAATCTTGCCCACAGACTGAGCTGCAAAGTTTATTTCAGAGGGAGGGTGCTTTGGAGTACTATTGGAAATTCCTGTGAATCAAGGCTTCCTTGCCCCCCCCCATAAGCATCAATGCTGGATCTTTTTCCTCACCCTGGTGCTGTTCAGGCTCATCCTCACATTCAGCACCGGATTCGTCGGGCGGAATTTTACAAGAGAAATTCTAAGTGTCCTATTTTACCATTTTGATTCCAAGTGCTGGGTGGACTTGAAACTCGGAGTGTTTCAGATCCGACTTTTAGACCCGTTCTCAGGCGCCCCCATACCCACTCTGCCTGAAAAAATAGCAGTGATTCTGAATCGCACTGTGGGTGGGGTTTAATGCGCCCAAAACACTGCAGCTCCGATCGGAGCCTTCAACTGCGCATGTGCAGTAAAAAAAAAGAAAAACGCTCCCCTGCCACATCGCTCCCGGGTCGGATAATGCCTCCCCCTCGCCCCCACTGACATTGCCCCACCCCCACAGCATAACTGACCCCCCTTATCCCTCCCATCTCCCAGACCGATCGCGTTCCCCTGCCCTCCCCCACTGAACGCACGCAGGGTGGCAGCAGACCTCCCATTCCACCCCCCCATCGATTGCACGCTGAGTGGCAGCAGAGGACCCCCTTCCCCCCCACCGATCGCATGCAGAGTGGCAGCTGACCCCCCCTTCTCCGCCACCGATCGCACGCAGAGTGTCAGCAGACCCCACCTGCCCCTGCCCCCCCCTCCCCACCAGAGAGCCATCTGACCCGCTTCCCTCCCCCCACCAGAGAGCCATCTGACCAGCCTCCCTCCCCCCCCAACCAGAGAGCCATCTGACCCACCTCCCTCCCCCCACCAGAGAGCCATCTGACCTACCTCTCCCCCCCACCAGAGAGCCATCTGACCCGCTTTCCTCCCACTCCACCAGAGAGCCAACTGACCCGCCTCCCACCCCTACTCTCCTCCCGCATCACCGATCTGACAGAGAGCCGCCGGAAGCTCTGAATTTATGTCCTCAGAAGCTGGAGCGCCCGAATCAGACCTTTGGGGACCATGCCTGTTTTATGCCAAATCAGGACGGGCCAACACGGTGGTAAAGGGGGAAGCGCTGGTAAGTTTGGGCGTGCAGCCCATTAAGTCAATTTAAATACATGCAAATGCATTTAAATTGCCGTCACACCCATTTTGGGCACGGTCCCGATGGTGGCCATTTTCGGCCATTGGTGAACGAGTAACAGGCACGGAGGTGGGCACCCAACTTTACCAAGTTTTCATGCCCGAAAACGGGCGCAACTTGATGGTAAAATCTGGCCCAAGTGTCTGGATAGCATGAAAATGGGAGAGTTGCAAACCCTTTTTTTGGGCGGGTTTTTACTCCCAATCTTATGCACATAGTGCTTGCAAAAATGGGCTAGGCTGTTTCTAGCCACTAGAAGAAGCTCATCTTTCTAGCTCACCTGAAGAATGGGCTTGGAGCTCCGAAAGCTTGTGTGGCTTTTGCTACCAAATAAACCTGTTGGACTTTAATCTGGTGTTGTTAAACTTCTTACTGTGTTTACCCCAGTCCAACGCCGGCATCTCCACATCATGTCTAGCCACTAGAGGCAGTGCGCAGGGTTTAATTCGCCAGTCAACCTGATCAGGCAGCAGAGGGAGCTATTGCGCATGTATAGACCTCTGTGGCTGAATGTGCGCAATTCCAACAGCAGAGGCCTGACAGTGAGAGAGAGAGAGAGAGTTGTCAGACCTCTGCTGTTGCTGCTGGCCTCAAGTCAGCCCTCCCCCCGCTATTGCAGGGGCCCGCGGCTGATCACGTGACCCACACTGCCCAAACATTTCACCCCGGCCACCCAGACCGATCGCCCCGCACCCCCCCCACCCCCCCCCCCCCCCCCCAACTGATCGCAGGCATAGTGGTAGTGGGCCCTCCTTCCCCAAAGACCCTGCCCCAAAATACCCCACCCCTGGTGGTGACCAGCAGGCATTGCCAAAGTGCCAGGATGGCACTGCCCAAGGGGCTCCCTCCCTCCTTGCTCTTGGCCTCCCCAGGGTGCCTCAATAGCCTCCATTTCTACCGGCGAGGGCAACACGACTGTTCCCCGCTTATGGGGAGCAAATGTTTTCCTCGCCGGAGAGAACCTCTCCCAGTGAGACTGCAAAGGCAAGTGAGCCAGGACGATTGAGCGCGGGCTCGCTAATCACATGGAAATCAGGATTTAAATTAATTTAAATAATATATTTAGCCTCTCGCCAGAAATCATAGAATCCCTTTAGAGCAGAAGGAGGCAGTCTGGGAATGGAGGGATACAAACGAATGGTCTAGTTGGACCAATGAGCGGCACAGGCTTGGAGGGCCAAAGGGCCTGTTTCCTGTGCTGTACTGTTCTTTGTTCTTTGAGGCCTTTCGGCCCATTGACCTTGCATCGACAACAATTCCTAACCCCACGTATTTACCCTGCTAATCCCTCTGACACTGAAGGACAATTTAACATGGCCAATCAACCTAACCTGCATATCTTTGGAGAGTGGGAGGAAATTTGAGCACCTGGAAGAAACCCTTGCAGACACGGGGAGAATGTGCAAACTCCACACAGGCAGTCAGCCAAGACTGGAATTGAACCTGGTCCCAGGAGCTCTGAGACAGCAGTGCTAGCCATTGTGCCACCATGTCGTCCATGGGAAATGGGCGAGAGGCTGACCGCGCTGGAAATCCGGTGCCGGTAAACTTGTGAGCCTGATTTTACCAGCTTGCTCTGCCCATTGATGGGCGGGGTGAACCGGTAAAATCACGGCCGTCATCTCTGGCCTCTGGAGCTGCATTGTTGTCTTTATTCTTCAAAGGATGTTGTGGGGAAGGTGTTAGAATTCGTCATTAAGGAGCTTATGGCTGGGCACTGAGAAACTCAAGGTGATCGAGAAAAGTCAGCATGGTTTAGTGGAAGGAAGGTCATGTTGAACCAATTGGAGTTTTTGAAGGAGTAACATTGTGGATAAAGGGGAGCCAGTAGACATACTATACTTGAATTCCTAGAAAGCATTTGTGAAGGTGCCACATCGAAGGTTATTGCAAAAAATAAAAGCTCATGATCTGGGGCGTAACATGTGAACATGGATAAAAGATTGGCTGGCAGAAAACAGAGAGTATGCATAAATGAGTCTTTTTCTGATTGGCAGGATGTGTCGAGTGGCGTCCGATAGGGATCTGTGTTGGGGCTTCAATTTCTTAACAATTTACACCAATGACTTAGATAAGGGGGGCAAAGGCCTGGTAGCTAAATTTGCAGATGACACAAAGATAGGCAGAAAAGTATGTTGCGAAGAAGACGTATGGAGATTGCAGTTGGATATAGATAGCTTGAGTGAGAGCAAAGATTTGGCAAATGGAGTGTAATATGGAAAAATGTGCAGTTATTCACTTTGGCAGGAAGAATGAAAAAACAAGAGTATCACTAAAATGGAGAATGACTGCAGAACTCTGAGGTGCAGAGAATCTATGTGTTTGAATGCATGAGTCACAAAATGTTATTTTGCAACCACAGCAAGTAATTAAGAAAGCTAATGAAATGCTATCCTTTATTACAAGAGGATTTGAACGTAAGAGTAAGGACGTTACGCTTCAGATTTACTGGGCATTGGTGAGGCTACATCTTGAATACCATGTGCAGTCGTGGTCTCCTTATTAAAGGAAGGATATAAATGCATTGGAGGTGGTTCAGAGGAGGTTTACTAGATTGAAAGCTGGAGTAAGTGGATTTTGTTCTGACGAAAGGATAAACAGACTGGGCTTATTTCCACTGGAGTTTAGAAGGGCGAGGGTACTTAATTGAAGTATATAAGATCCTGATCTGTCTTGACAAGGCAGATGTAGAACGGGTGTTTCCTCTTCTGGGTGAGTTCAAAACTAGGAGGCACGGTTTTAAAATTAGAAGTCGCCCTTTGAGGACAGAGATGAGGAGATCTTTTCTCCTCAGAGGGTTATACGACTTTGGAACTCTCTGCCTCAGAAGGCAGTGGAGGGTGGGGTCATTGAATTTTTTAAGGCGGTAGACAGATTCTTGTTAGGCACAGGAATAAAACATTATCAGGGATAATTGAGAATCTGGAATTCGAAACGCAAGCACATCAGCCACGATCTTATTGAATACAGAGCAGAGGCAAGATGCTGAATGGTCTACTTCTCCTATTTTGCATGTTAGCATGCTTGTAAGGATTGAGAGAGTAAGAAGTCTCACAACACCAGGTTAAAGTCCAACAGGTTTATTTGGGAGCAAAAGCCACTAGCTTTCGGAGCGCTTATCTTATCTTCATCAGGTGAGTGGGATTTCAATTCACAAACAGGGCATATAAAGACACAAACTCAATTTACAAAATAATGGTTGGAATGCGAGTCTTTACAGGTAATCAAGTCTTAAAGGTACAGACAATGTGAGTGGAGAGAGGGTTAAGCACAGGTTAAAGAGATGTGTATTGTCTCCAAACAGGACAGTTGGTGAGATTTTGCAAGCCCAGGCAAGTCATGGGGGTTACAGATAATGTGACATGAACCCAAGATCCTGGTTGAGGCTGTCCTCATGTGTGCGGAACTTGGCTATCAGTCTCTGCTCAGCGACTTTGCGTTGTCGTGTGAAACACTCCCGTCGTGTGACCCCGAAGGATCATGAGGCATAAATGTTTAGAGCCACTGCTGCCTTCAGAGGTATTGGATGTCCGCCTACACAGTTTAAGGCTATTTTGGTACAGATCGTGTCACAGATAGAGGTGACTGTTTCCTTGGCTTTTTCGGAGATGTCTGATGCACCATCAATTACGAGGACTCCAGCGAGTGAGTGAAAATAACAGGCTTTTAATCGCAAAGAACTGGAACACACCCTTGTAGCTAACCTGGCCCAGACTGAGGCGAGGAGGAGGTGGAAAGGGAGGAGTCTCAGGTGGAAAGGGAGGAGTCTCGGGCCAGGTGCAGCAGGGGTGTGTCCAGGCATACAACATGTAATTACAATGGGTCACCACAATGTCCAAGTAGCATGATCTGCTTCTACACTCTGATAGCTATTGGTGCCTTTCCTGACCCTTCCTACACCTGCTGGCTCTCCACCACATCTGGCCATGCTTCTAGGTCCTGAAGGCCGACTACAGGATTGCGTTTGCAGGTGTCACAACCCAAAACTTTCAGAAAGTTGTCTATAAGCAGACACAGGCAATACTGAAGTTATTAACCCCTGTGACCATAACAAAAGAGAATGTTTGAAGAAAGTCAGTCAGTCAATAACTGTTTTTCTGGGTCACAACAGAATTGGGAGCTCATCTGGGATGATGACATTAACGATCAGTTGTGGTTGTTTGTGACTAATTTGGTGCAAGGTTCTTGAACACTTATTTGAGGATCCAGGATCTCAGTGGGGAAGACAAGTGATTTTGATTTGGTTTATTATTGTCACATGTATTAGTATGCAGTGAAAAGTATTGTTTCTTGCAATACAGACAAAGCATGCCATTTATAGAGAAGGAAAAGAGAGAGTGCAGAATATGGTGTTACAGTCATAGCTAGGGTGTAGAGAAAGATCAACTTAGTGCAAGGTAGGTCCATTCAAAAGTCTGATGGCAGCAGGGAAGAAGCTGTTCTTGAGTCGGTTGAGTGTGTAACGCTTTCAGATGACAAGCCCCACATTCTGATTTCTCAGTGTTCTCTTGCACAGCACTCCTCAGAAAATACACCTTTCAACTCCAGTCATTCCTTTCTCTGAAGACATCTTACAACCCTATCTCAGCTGCTGACCCTCAGCCTATTGCTTACTTCACACTTAACAGTCACCCTCCACAAATTGTTCACTCATCCTCTTCACAAAAGTATTATGAACACATACCTATCTGCTTTCTCTCCTTGCAGCAGAAGTGAGCACGCAGCTTGGTGAAAGACATAGACTGGGAAAGCAGTGTGGAGTGGGGGGGGCATGGTATAGCAGGGGAGAGTTGTTTGGTGGTGACCTGTTGTTAGCAGGCACCTTACTGGCCACTAGTAATGTGTCCATCTCCTCTAGGAAGCAGGTATTATTCAGGAGACTGCAGATGTCGGTAGCAGCTTTCTCTAACAACCAGAGCTTCCTGAGGCACTGGTGCTCAGAAATGTTGAGGGAGTTGACCCTTTGCTTGCTGAGTCTGTATTGGGAGCCTCACCTCCTTCCAGCTGGACCTCATCGCCAATCCTCACTTGTGGAAATGAAGCCTGCCCTCATATGACACCAGATGGCGGTGCATAAGCTGCACCCATTGCCACAGTCAGGACTGGCAGCTGCAAGTGGTTGAAGTGATAATACTATCTGAGAGAAGAAGTATTTTGGCCTAGAGGCGCTCGGGGGTGACCTTGGAACCTACCCTGCAGAAAATTAGGAGGAAAGGATAATGATAAAATCTTAAAACATTTTACTCCCTGCATGCATGCAACCTCACCTTTCATTGACTGGGAAAGTTCCTCTCGATGTCCTTGATAAATCTCACCTTCTGGTTTTTAGTGATTTTCCAAATTCTATTTGACTGAAGTTCACAAGAGGTGCAAATACACAGAGCCAACTGTTTAGTGTCTCAGATGGTTATATTTTACAGTACCTTTTTCCGAGGCGTTGTTTTGTGGCCTTTTGAAACCACGCTTTGTAGACTGTTAGGGCTAAATGACCCAGAAGAAGCAGAATCACAGCTACAGATAATCCACTGATCAACCCATTCTTATGAATCAAGATGTTACAGGAACCTCCGAAGTACCAGTAGACATCAGTCATGTCACAGCTAGGAAATATTAAAAAGAAAAATTCACTATTACTAGCAGACCACACATGCCATTGCTCATGCCAGACCAGAGTGTAACACCCAGAATTAGAGTCATAGGGCACGATCGTATGACCTCGACCTGCCCATCGTTCAGCGAGGTGGTAAGATTACGTGAAAAGTGATATTTCAGAAACATGACCATTTTCACGCTTCCCATCTTCCCAGTCACTTTTTCTGGGCACGACCAGCTTCGAGCAGGGGGGGGGGGATGGAGGGGAGGGGGGCGGTTCTCAGCCACGGCACTGGGTGGGCCAGGTGCTGGAAGGCCATGTGTCAGGGGATGGATCGACATTTGCAGCACAACAGACTGGACTGAAGGCACAACGGGTTGGACTCTCACCCTTGCTGCCCGAACTAGATCATTTAGTTTCTTCCTGCATTGGCAGCTGGTCTTCTGTGGCAGTGCACAGACATTGACTGCTACTGCCACTGCCTCCCAGGCCTTGTTGGTGCCACGACCCCTGACTTGTCACCCGTCCAGGGGAAGGAAATGATCCCCCCTCTCTTCCAAAGCGTCTGGCAGACAGCCCAGCTCTCCCTCCGTGAATCTTGGAGACTGTTTGTCTGGGTGCCAACTTCCTGGCGTGACTGACTGTGTGTCCATCATGAGCAATTATGCGCAGCTCTCTGTTGTTAACAGTGTGTAGCATAATTGACATAATTGCCAGACGCAAAATAATTAAATCCTTCAATAACTTTGAAGAGGTCATGAAGTCCTTTTACATCTACTTAAACCTAACAGGCAATAACATTTTGGAGCATGCAAAGTTCAACAAGAGGGTCCAAAAGCCCAGGCAACACATAGACTCTTACAAAAATGAGTTATACAAACTGGCTGAGGGCTGTGACTGTGGTGACCTTAAGTCAGAGCTCATAAGACACCGAATAGAAATGGGAGCGCCCGATGATACTGTTTCAGATGTACTCTAAAGAAGATCTGAAAGAGCCATCTAAATCTTCAGAAGTCTGCCAGCAAAGCCAATCCATTTTGCGCAGCAAAGTAAAACTTTGGTGCAGAGCAACCCCAACAGTTCAGCTCATAAAGAACCAAAGGGCAAGAAGGCTCCAGGACAAGAAAAAAAATAGCCAAGCAATGAGGCGGCTTGTCAGCTCTGCAGCACCAGGTTACCTCACAAGCACGAGCAGTGTCCAGCAATCAGTGTGATGTGCTTTGCAGAAACCGACCGGGACAGTCTGGAATGATGTGCAAGTCCAAAAATTTGAGACTTGTGGAGGATCCAAAATGAGTCAATGAGTAGATGAGCCACAGCAAACTCATTGTACCACGGTTGGTTCTGTTGCGGAGGGGAGGGATTAAAAAGTGTGCCAGTCCAATAGTTACAGGGGACTCAATTGTAAGGGGAATAGACAGGCGTTTTTTGTGGCCACGAACGAGACTCCAGAATGGTATGTTGCCTCCCTGATGCTAGGGTCAGGGATGTCTCCGAGCTGATACAGGACATTCTGGAGGGCGGGGTGAACAGCCAGTGGTCGTGGTACACACCAGTACAAACGACATAGGTAAAATGCAGGGAACTAGGAAGAAAGTTAAGAAATCGGACCTCAAAGGTAATGATCTCAGAATTACTACTGGTGCCAAGTGCTAGTCAGAGTAGAAATGACAGGATATATTGGGTGAATACGTGGCTGAAGAGATGGTGTCAGGGGGAGGGTTTCAGATTCCTGGGGCATTGGGACCAGCTCTGGGGGAGCTGGGACCTGTACATATTGGACGGGTGACAACTGGGCAGGACTGGGACTGATGTCCTAGGGGGACTGTTTGCTAGAGCGGTTGGGGAGCGTTGGGATGGGAACCTATGTAAGGTGTCAGAGGAGGAGGGAGCAAGGACAAAAACAAAAGGTAGAAAAGATAATAAGAAAAGTGATAGTCAGAGAAACCAAGTACAAAATTCAAACAGGGCTAGAGAGAAAAATATTGGGAGCGAGACAAACGATGTTAAAAAGTCAAGCTTTAAGGCTCTGTGCCTTAATGCGAGGAGCATTTGCATTAAATTGAATGAACTAATCACGCAGATAGGTGTAAATGGGGACGATGTAATTGAGATTACGGAGACATAGGTAAGAGGGCCAATCCATGGCTTACAAAGGAAATGAGAGACAATAGCCGATCCAAGGATGAAGCATACAGATTGGCCATGAAAAATAATAGGTCTGAAGATTTGGAGTCGTTTAGAATTCAGCAAAGAAGGACCAAGGGATTGATTAAGGAGGGGAAAATACAGTACGAAAGTAAGCTTGCAGGGAACATAAAGACTGACACTAAGAGTTTCTATAGGTACATGAAGAGAAAGAGGTTGGTGAAGCCAAATGTAGGTCCCTACAGACAGAAATGGGGGAATGTATAATAGAGGACAAAGAAATGGTTGAGCAACTTTGGTTCTGTCTTCACAAAAGAGGACACAAATCAGATACCAGAAATGTTGGAGAATGCAAGATTTAGTGAGAGGGAAGAACTGAGGGAGATCAATATTAATAGAGAAATGATGCTGGGAAAATTGATGGGACTGAAGGCGGATAAATCCCATGGCCTGATAATCTACATCCCAGAGTACCTAAGGAAGTGGCTCTAGAAATAGTGGACGCATTGGTGGTCATCTTCCAGGATTCTATAGACTCTGGAACAGTCCCTGCAGATTGGACGGTAGCTAATGTCACTCCAATATTCAAAAAGGGAGGTAGAGAGAAAACGGAATTATAGAGCAGTAAGCCTAACATCGGCAGTGGGGAAAATTCTCAAATCCATTATCAAGGACTTTATAGCAGAGCATTTCGAAAGCAGTGGCAGGATCAGACAGAGTCAGCATGGATTTATGAAGGGGAAGTCATGCTTGGCAAATCTGTTGGAATTCTTTGGAGATGTAACTAGTAGACTTGACAAGGGGGAGTCAGTCAATGTGGTATATTTGGACTTTCAGAAAGCGTTTGACCAAAGTCCCGCATAAGAGATTATCGTGCAAGATTAAAGCGCATGGGATTGGGGGAAGTGTATTGAGATGGATAGAAAACTGGTTGGCAGAGAGGAAACAAAGAATAGGAATTAATGGGTCCTTTTCAAATTGGCAGGCAGTAACTAGTGGGGTGCCACAGGGATCGGTGCTGGGACCCCAGCTATTCACAATATATATTAATGATTTGGATGAGGGAACAAAATGTAACATCTCAAAGTTTGCAGATGATACCAAGTTGGGTGGGAGGGTGAACTGTGACGAGGATGCAGAGGTCCTTCAGAATGATCTGTACAGGTTGGGTGAGTGGGCAAATCAATGGCAGATGCAGTTATAATTTGGATAAATGTGAGGTTATTCACTTTGGAAGCAAAAGCAAGGCGGCAGATTACTACCTGAACGGCTGTAAATTGGGAGAGGGGAGTGTGCAGCGGGACCTGGGTGTCCTTGTGCACCAGTCGCTGAAGGTAAGCATGCAGGTACAGCAGGCGGTAAAGAAGACAAATGGCATGTTGGCATGTTGGTCTTCATTGCGAGAGGTTTCGAGTACAGGAGCAGGGATGTGTTGTTGCAATTATACAGGGCCTTGGTGAGGCCACACCTAGAGTATTGTGTGCAGTTTTGGTCTCCTTTTCTGAGGAAGGATGTTCTTGCTCTCGAGGGAGTGCAGCGAAGGTTTATCAGGCTGATTCCGGGGATGGCGGGATTGATGTACGAGGAGAGATTAACCAGGTTAGGATTGTTTTCACTGGATTTCAGACGAATGAGGGTGCATCTCATAGAGACTTATAAAATTCTAACAGGACGAGACAGGGTGGTTGGAGGGAGGATGTTCCTAAGGGAGTCCAGAACCAGGGGTCACTATCTGAGGATTTGGGATAGACCATTTAGGACGGAGGTGAGGAGACATTTCTTCACCCAAAGAGTGATGAGCCTGTGGAATTCATTACCACAGGAAGTAGTTGATGCCAAAACATTGAAGGTATTCAAGAGGCAGCTGGGTATAGCACTTGGGACGAATGGGATCAAAGATTATGCGGAGAAAGCAGGATTAGGCTCCTGAGTTGGACAATCAGGCCATGATCGTTGTTTAATGTTATTCGCATTAAATTTTGAGAACTCTCCAATGATGACATCGGGTGGATTCCTCTCACTGTTGCCTTGTTGAGTTGTGTCAGGTTGACATATGCGAATGGACCCCTTTGATTACAGAACTGGGACCATTCGAAGGGTCGAATGGCCTCCTCCTGCTCCTATCTTAAAAAAAAAGCCCAACAATGGTTTTTGGGAGAAATTATATATCCCAGATGATCATTTTGGAACACTGGCATATTTGTAAATGGTCACCTCATGAATTTCAAGTCAGAGAAAGGAACCAATGTGATGGCTCTGTCGGATAAGTATTGTGGTTAGTCAAACATTATCTGAAGCCACCTACAACACAGTTAATGAACCAGGCATCAAGTTTCAGATCAAAGCTATATTGCAAGCAACGCTCCAGTAGAAAACAAACAAATATGGGAGATGTTGTAGGTGCTCCACAACCAAGAACTTTCTTCCCTGAGCAGGAAATACTGACCTCAGCTTCATCCAAAAGATTAATCAGATTAATCAGCAGTTTCCAAAACATTTCACTGGGCTGGGGTGACTGAAGATTGCATACGGCAGAAATAATCGTGTGTGCTTGTTTATATCATGGAAAAATACCACTATGAAGCAAGTGAAATGGCAACTTGCTGAGCTGACCATGATGGGGACTACTCCTCACACAATGCCAGGAATTGCCCCAGTGGAATTTATAATGGGACAGAGGCTTCGGATGAGACTAAACCTACTGTTTCCAAACCTGGCGGGAAAGGTGGAGTCCCAACAAGAGAGCCAGAAAAAAAATTATGATTCAGCAAGGACAGAAAATGATCAAAACCAGCGACCCTGACCACATAAGGAACTTCAGAGACGGTCACAGTTGGGTCCCTGGCATCATAACAGAAGAAATGGGACCCATGTCTTATGAAGTAAAAGTGCAGAGCAAAGTTGTGAGGAAGCATCTGAACCATCTCAGGAATAGGGAGCCAGTGCCAGTGCAGGCCTCATTACATGGAGACAATCACTGTCAGCGTCGAGCTATGACTAGAAACTGACCATATGCCTCTCCCTCAGGGTGATGAGGACACGGGATGGAAGCAGGAGAGACTGGCGCCAAGGTTCCGCTCTCACGAAGGGTCATCCAGTCTCAATGTTGGCTCGATTCTCTCTCCACAGATGCTGTTGGACCTGCTGAAATTTTCCAGCATTTTCTGTTTTTGCCCCAGGAAGAACCTACGTAGTGGCGCTTCCTTCGAAACAGAAGATCTCCAATTTGGTTCACACCCCCAGATCTGATCCCATCTTCAACCAACCCCAGGCCAATCGCCAAACGACAGAAAAGGCCATCTTGTGCTGGGGTTGCTGGAGAAGAAATGGACTAGAAGTGGGAGGGATGTTATCAAAAGATCTCCCGTGGGCCTTGTAGAGTACGATCTCACCTATTAAGCAAGCAGAGACTCAATTGATAAGAAAGCGAGTTTCAAAGCAGCTGTATCTCCTTGGGCCGGCAATTAAAGGACCCCTGGGCTTGACCTGTGTGCTGTAGCCAGAGGTGCGGTGCTTTATTCACTATGTAAATAAAGAGTTTTAGTGATGGAAGACTGGCCTCAGCGAGATTATTACACCTTGCTTGGGCCTTTTTGAGAAGGTGTCACAAATAGGGTGTTAAACATTGTGAGCAACTTAGGTCATTGTTTAATGTTATTAGCATTAAATTTCGAGAACACTGCTCTTGGAAAATTTCCAATGATGACATCGGGTGGATTTCTCTCGCCGCTGCCTTGTTGAGTTGTCACAGTAAGAGTTTTAACAACACCAGGTTAAAGTCCAACAGGTTTATTTGGTAGCAAATGCCATTAGCTTTCGGAGCGCTGCCCCTTTGTCAGATGGAGTGGATATCTGCTCTCAAACAGGGCACAGAGCCACAAAATCAAGTTGTTGAGTTGTGTCAGGTTGACATATGCGAATGGATCCCTTTGACGACAGAACTGGGACCATCCTGGAACACCATTCTGTCAGCTGATCGTATCAGTTTGGTCTGTATGGATGTGGTGAGTTCTTTCTTCATACCAAGCTTAAATCTCTGCACATCCTGTTCAGTCAATCCATTCGATGATGGGTAGAAGGTAAAATCCTAATGTGTTGATTCCATTGGAAAGCACGAAATTCTGAAACTCAGTGCAAGTAAAGGCAGTGCCATTGTCAGGAACCAGGACTTCACGTATTCCATGTCATAGAGTCATAGAGGTTTACAGCATGGAAACAGGCCCTTTGGCCCAACTTGTCCATGCCACCCATTTTTTTTTAATACCCCTATGCTCATCCCAATTGCCCACATTTGGTCCGTATCCCTCCATACCCATCGTACCCATGTAACGAAATGCTTTTTAAAAGACAAAATTGTACCTGCCTCTACTACTACCTCTGGCAGCTTGTTCCAGACACTCACTACCCTCTGTGTGAAAAAATTGCCCCTCTGGACACTTTTGTATCTCTCCCCTCTCATCTTAAATCTATGCCCTCTAGTTTTAGACTCCCCTACCTTTGGGAAAAGATATTGACTATCTAGCTGATCTGTGCCCCTCATTATTTTATAGACCTCTATAAGATCACCCCTCAGCCTCCTACGTTCCAGAGAAAAAAGTCCCAGTCTATCCAGCCTCTCCTTATAACTCAAACCATCAAGTCCCGGTAGCATCCTAGTAAATCTTTTCTGCACTCTTTCTAGTTTAACGATATCCTTTCTATAATAGGGTGACCAGAATTGCACACAATATTCCAAGTGTGGCCATATCAATGTCTTGTACAACTTCAACAAGACGTCCCAACTCCTGTATTCAATATTCTGACCGATGAAACCAAGCATGCCGAATGCCTTCTTCACCACTCTGTCCACCTGTGACTCCACTTTCAAGAAGCTATGAACATGTACCCCTAGATCTCTTTGTTCTGTAACTCTCCCCAACGCCCTACCATTAACTGAGTAAATCCTGCCCTAGTTCAATCTAGCAAAATGTATCACCTCGCATTTGTCTAAATTAAACTCCATCTGCCATTCGTCAGCCACTGGCCCAATTGATCAAGATCCCGTTGCAAATGGAGATAACTTTCTTCACTGTCCACTATGCCACCAATCTTAGTGTCATCTGCAAACTTACTAACCATGCCTCCTATATTCTCATCCAAATCATTAATATAAATGACAAATAACAGTGGACCCAGCACTGATCCCTGAGGCACACCGCTGGTCACAGGCCTCCAGTTTGAAAAACAACTCTCTACAACCACCCTCTGGCTTCTGTCAAGAAGCCAATTTTGTATCCATTTAGATACCTCACCCTTGATCCCGTGATGTGTGCAGAAACCTTGTAGTTTCTCAATTGTGACATGGGATGTGGTGGTGTGATGTTTCTCCTAACATTTGGAGTGCGCATCCACCAAAAGCAAAAACATAGAACTCACAAAAGACAAAAGGCCCGGCAAAGCCCACATGCACTCGTATGCAGGACTTACCAGGCCACTCCCATGAATGTAGGGAGGCTGAGGGGGGGCGGTGGGGCCTGGGGGGGTAGGCGGTGGTGAGGGGGTGGGTAGAGTTTTTGATTCTCCTGTCACGAATCACACTGTCTGACCAAGTCTGTAATGTCTGCATGACTGGTCCACCATATGTAGCACCCAGCTAACATTTTCATTTTTGAAATCCCAGAGTGGCCATGGTGTAATTTCATAAGTATCAGACTCTGCCCTGAGCGAGGGACAAACTGCATTGGACCCCCAGAGGTTGATGACATCTTCATCACTGCACATGTCTTTCTTCATCAGACAGGGTTTCATTTCATCTGAGTGTTGTCCTCTGAATCCACCAGTAGTATTTAGGTTTTTGGGCCAGTATGGGTTAGTCTGGAACTGGAGAAGTAGCGTTGCCCGTACAATGTTGGGAATTATAGTGTAATAGTAAGTCTAATAGTAGTTGGCGTGGTGATAGCACCTAGTCAGGACTTGTAGATATATATGTAGTTATGTTATTAATAAACAATTGTTGTTCAGTCATACAAGCCTCTAGACCTCTTGATGAGACAATGTACAACCTTACAACAAAGTTTTAATCGATTGTTCAGTCTTACTAGCATTTGGGTCCATTATTTGTCATTCCACACTTCCCGTTCCCACATTTCACAGGATCATTTCTTGCTTCATGACAGATTGAAGCACAGATGGGCTTGGGATTGGTCAAAATCAGTTTATAATATTGCTTCAAATTCTTCGGAACCAGTGAACCACAGTCATCTGTTGATAGTGAAAAAAAAGTATGTTAATATCTATCTCAATACACCAAAAGTCTTACACCTGCACTGGCTCCCTGTCAACTATTCCTGAAATATATTCCTTTATCTATATTTGTACAAAGTGTGGCAAAAATGTGTCAACTGGAAGTACACTTCCATAGCTAGCAAGTATGCGCAGAGAAAAGGGACAGAATTTTAGCCTCCAATGGGGCAAGCATGGTGGTGGGTGACGTTCCAGTTTTCCAGCAGCATCCAACCCTTGACCATTTTCCTGAAGGTTGGGTGGGGGGTCAGCAGAGACATCAATTAAGGAGAGTTCAAAACCAATTAAAGCCAATTGTCAGAGGCCTCTGGAATTTGCCGTTTGACCTCTGGACTCCTCAAGGCATCAGATCCTCGGGGAACACAAGGGAGGGCCTCAGTACCTGCCTGGATATGCCCACCACCCCAGCAGCAGACTGAGGAAACTGGTGCTCCCGCCAGGTACTCAGGCCTTCCCCTCTGTTTCCCCTTCTCAATGGTGGCCTGGATGCTGAGTCTATTTGTTATTTGAAAGCTTGAAGAGAATGTACCTCCATCTTGAGATGCCCTCTCCCTGTCTGACCTGAAAAGCACACTTATAGAACCATAGAAAATTATAGCTCTGAAACAGGCCTTTTGGCCCTTCTTGTCTGTGCCAAACCATTTTTTGCCCAGTCCCACTGACCTGCACTTGTACCATATCCCTCCACACCCCTCTCATCCATGAACCCGTCCAAGTTTTTCTTAAATGTTAAAAGTGACCCCGCTTTTACCACTTTATCCGGCAGCTCATTCCACACTCCCACCACTCTCTGCGTGAAGAAGCCCCCCCCTAATATTCCCTTTAAACTTTTCTCCTTTCACCCTTAACCCATGCCCTCTGGTTTTTTTCTCCCCTAGCCTCAGTGGAAAAAGCCTGCTTGCATTCACTCTATCTATACCCATCAAAATCTTATACACCTCTATCAAATCTCCCCTCATTCTTCTACGCTCCTGGGAATAAAGTCCCAACCTATTCAATCTCTCTCTGTAACTCAGCTTCTCAAGTCCCGGCAACATCCTTGTGAACCTTCTCTGCAGTCTTTCAACCTTATTTACATCCTTCCTGTAACTAGGTGACCAAAACTGTACATAATACTCTAAATTCGGCCTCACCAATGCCTTATATAACCTTACCATAACACTCCAACTTTTATACTCGATACTCCGATTTATAAAGGCCAATGTACCAATGGCACTCTTTATGACCCTATCCAACTGTGATGTCACTTTTAGGGAATTCTGTACCTGTATTCCCAGATCCCTCTGTTCAACTGCACTCTTCAGAGCCCTACCATTTACCCTGTACGTTCTACTTTGGTTTGTCCTTCCAATGTGCAATATCTCACACTTGTCTGCGTTAAATTCCATTTGCCATTTTTCAGCCCATTTTTCTAGTTGGCCCAAATCCCTCTGCAAGCTTTGAAAACCTTCCTCACTGTCCACTACACCTCCAATCTTTGTATCATCAGCAAATTTGCTGATCCAATTTACCACATTATCATCCAGATCATTGATATAGATGACAAACAATAATGGATCCAACACAGATCCCTGCGGCACACCACGAGTCACAGGCCTCCACTCAGAGAAGCAATCCTCCACAACCACTCTCTGTGGTTCCTTTAAATTGGAAGGCTTCCGGCTGAAAAATCACTGCCACTTGACTGGTCACCAAAATGTGCAGAGTTGTGACCTCCATTTGACCCTGACTTCAGGATGCCGCCCAAGATTTTAAATATTTTATAGATGTCTTGTATCTAGCATGTACCTTTCACGTTTCGAATGATGAAAACTTACATCATAGACTGAGGCTATTCAGCCCACTTTACCTTGGAAAGAAGTCCTCAATTTGTCCCATTCCCCAGCTCTTTTCCCCATTCCTGTCCAATTTTTCCTTTCCAGGCGGTTATCCAATTAGTTTTGAAAGTTACTACTGAATCTTCTTTAGTCAGTGCGTTTCAGAATATATCAATCAAAGCACAAAAATAAGTTTTTGTCAATAATCTTAAATCTGCACCTCTGTTTATTGTTTCTTCCCCTCCGATGGAAGCAGTTTCTGCAAAGTTCCAAAAGTATTAAATAGAAGGTGTATGCATGTGTATATTTATGTTCCTGACAGGTGATTCTATAATATAAGCACAGCATTAATACTGCAGCAATAAATGACAAAACACGCACATCTTACCAGTTATAACTGCTTCTTGAACCGTTGCTTGTGAGCTGTCAAATTCGAATCCAGAGCAGTTACCTGGAATTTAAAATACAAGGTGATGCGAATAGGGCGGCACAGTGACACAGTGGTTAGCGCTGCTGCCTCACAGCTCCAGGGACCCAAGTTCAATTCCGGCCTCGGGTCACTGTCTGCGTGGAGTTTGCACGTTCTCCCCGTGTCTGTGTGGGTTTCCTCCGGGTGCTCCGGTTTCCTCCCACAGTCCAAAGATGTGCGGGTTAAGTTGATTGGCCATGATAAATTATCCTCAAGCGTCGGGGGGATTAGCAGGGTAAAATGCGTGGGGAAATAGGGCCGGGGTGGGATTGTGGTTGGTGCAGACTCGATGGGCCGAATGGCCTCCTCCTGTACTGTAGGGATTCTATGATATTCTAGGATGATACTGCTTATCACAAAATATTAGATGACCAATACTGTATCTGTGCTGGATTGGGGATTTGCTGATTTTAATGCTTATCAAGATAAAGAATATTAGTGCTGGGGAATGGAAGACAAAAAGTTCTCTTTATACTGTGCCTCAGATACTCTCAGGGCATACATGGGTTAGAGTGAATAGTGTAAAGCTCTCTCTACAATGCGCAATCATACATTTCAGATATTGGACACGTGAGACAACAAATACCAGCTGCTCCAGAACTGTGGGCCACAACTCCTATTGGGGTTGCAGAAACAGTGAACGGGGTTACGAGAAGATAAATTACATTAATCTCTCCCCCACTTGTATTGACCTGACAGTGGAAAGTAGCCAATCATAAGACAAATTCCTTAGTATTGGACACTTTGATTGGCTGTGGAAGCTTTAATCAGGCATGTTGCAACATAACTATGCATCTATGTAATATGGGCAAGATGTTTCCCTTCACAGTTCGTCAGAGTGATGGCAAATGGGGGAGGATACAGATTTAGTGATCAGTCTTCTCACCAAGGGCCCAGAATTTTCATCACATATTTTAATATTTATAATACTTTTACTATATTAACTTCAATAATTATATACTTAAATGTTACTATGCTGCTTTATTGCTGTTTTGGTTTGATTGGTGTCTAGGTTGCAATTGGTTTCATGTCTTAAAATTAGATTTTATTGAAAAGTAGTTTAGAAACATTGTTCTGCTATTAAATACTCTTAGGGAAGGCAGAGTGTATGATTTGTACAGACTAAAGTTCCCTCAACATTGCCCCATTACACAGCCACAGGGAAGGTACAGCGCTGATTACATTCAGAGTATAACTCTGCACTGGCCGAGTAAAAATTCTGAAGTGTCAGGAAACAGAGGTAGTTTTAAGTAATCTATATTTGTATTTGATGGTATTAGAAACAAGCTACAGCTTTAAATAAGTTTAACTTTGTGGGGGCGATCTTACCAAAAATATTCTATGTGCCGAATGAGCGTGAAAATGGAAGAGAATCACGCCCATTTTTTGGTGAGCTTTCAGACACAATCTTATGCCATTTAGTACAAAGAACAGTGTGATTCACGCCAGTAGGGGGAGTAAACAGAGTTTGTTCTTGCCATAAAGCTGGCTGGTTACTGTTAGAGGGCGCCATTGCACATGTGCCGATCTCTCAGTTTTCTGTGTAAAGTGTACATAGAAAACTGAAGATCTGTCAGTCTCCCCAGTCCCTTGAATATCGTACGCCCACCTCCCCCAACCCACCCCCAGACATAACCCCCCTACTTACCACTGCCCCTGATCACTGGCCTCCCCACCCTATTGCTGGCCACCCTGGCCAATTGCTGGCCACCCCGCCCATTGCTGGCTTCCCTAGCCAATCACCTCCCCAATACCCCCCCTCCCCCCAGTCAATCACCGAATAAAGAGTGCACAACCTCCCTTTAAATCCCACCCCTTGGCACTACCCAGTGTCAGTAGGCAGTGCCAGGGTGCCTATCTTTTTTCTGCGCATGCGCATTTGAAGGCTCCGATTGGAGCTGCAGGGTTTCAGGCGCGTTAAGCCCCACCCACAAGCTTGTACGCACATTTCGGAATCGTTGATATTTTTGCAGGCAGAGTGCATATGGGGGCACCTCAGAATGGATCTGAAACACTCCCAATTTGAAGTCTGCCCAGCACTGAGAATCAAAATGGTAAATAGGGCCCATAGATAAACAGTCTTAGGACCGTCAATTAACTTTAAACAACAGAGTAAAACATTTATTAAAAATGAAAAGATTGTAACACAATAATCTTTCACTCCACCTACATTTTCACTGAGGTACAGATTTTTAAGGATAACACAAGCTACAAAGTATATCTTATACAATACTGTTCTCATAAGCATGTAGTGAATGCAAACAAACAGGCCAGCTGTGGTCAGACACACCACAGTCTGAAATCAAGCGGCAGATGGTTTTACTGGATTCTGACTTCCAACCAAGTATTTCCAAATTCACTCTCAAAGAAACATGTCTTTGAATCTTTTCCCAAACAACAGTTTCTCTCAGATGCCGTCATCAAGGATCCACTTCCAGGGTTTCAATCGCTCTTTTAAGTATTCTCCTGCATTCAAGCTTCCACACTGTGGGCCTGATTTTACCAAAACTTCGCGCCCGTTTTCGGGGGCGAAATCGGGGTAAAGTTGGGCGTCGGGCCTTTAACGTGATCTGCACCCGATTCCGAGCAGATCGGGCCTTTACTGACACCCGATTCGGGCGCGGGTCCGGCGCGCACCCGAATCGGGCAGCGCGACGATTTAAATGCATTTGCATGCATTTAACTCAACTGAATGAACCGCGCGCCCAACTCTACCGCCAAATCCCACTTTACTGACTTCTGGCCCGATCCGCGTCCGCCATCTTTCCCGCTCTCTCGCACCTGCAGGAAAGAGTAATCTGTGGCTGGCAGTGTACCAGTGGTGGTGCCAGGAGGGATCGGCCGCAGACAGGCAGCGGAACCCCCACAACTAGAGGATGATCGGTCACACCCCCTCTCCTCCCCCCGCCAGGGGATGATCAGTCACACCCCCTCCCCTCCCACCCCCTCCAAGACAGCCATATCTAGAAAGCCATATGAACGGAGTGGGAATGGAGGGATACAAAAGAAAGGTCTAGTTTGGACCAGGGAGCGGCGCGGGCTTGGAGGGCCGAAGGGCCTGTTCCTGTGCTGTATTGTTCTTTGTTCTCCAGAGGATGAGACGTCACACCCCTCCCCTCCCACCCCCCCCTACCCCCCGCAGAGGATGAGACATCACATCCCCTCTCCTCCCCCCCCCGGGGATGATCTGTCACACCCCCTCCCCTCCCACCCCCCCTGCCAACCCAGGGGATGATCGGTCACACCCCCTCCCCTCCCCCCAGAGGATGAGACGTCACACCCCCTCCCCTCCCACCCCCCCCAGGGAATGATCAGTCACAGCGCCCCCCCCCCCCTCCCCCCCTCCCCGGCCAGAGGATGATCGTCAGAGAGCCGCTCTCTCCGCTTTCTGCTTTTTTTTTCTTCCGCGCCTGGACGCGCTGCTTCAGATTTTTTTCGAACTGTGCATGCGCAGTTCAGAGCTCCGATCAGTCAGCCAACGCTAAGCCCCGCCCACCGCGCGGATCGGGCCGGAGCCGGCAAAACGCGTATGGGCGCGCTGGAAAGAGGATTCCGGGCACGGATCTATTTGACGCCCAGATCCGGCACTTAGACTCAAAATGGTAAAATTCCCCCCTATGTCTCAGGTACTCAGCCATGCCAATGGAACATTGCTGTTTTCCAGACTGTATTAAAATGGCACCAAACTTTTGATTTATCTCTGATGTCTGGTATGCACTTCAAATCTGGTTATTGTAGCTATCTCTTTAAATGAAAGCATTTTCTCTGCTATTTATTTTAACTTCACCCAGCAGGACTCTGTTCTACTTCCTGTTTTTATTCCTTTAACTTAACTGTCTTCCTGAGACATTTTTTTGGCCCAACCTCTCTTTTCTGGATTTTCTTGTGTTCTTTTGGGAAGTCACTTTTTGCAGCTTCTTGGTCCTTTTCAGCTGCTTCTGGATTCAGCTGAAAACTAAACTCAAATGTTCTTTTGAACCAAAGGTGGCCTCTGATTGCAAAGCCACAGCTGAGTCTTTCTTTAACCCTATTTACTTTCAAGCCACAAATTCCTTAATTACAGACGCCTTTGTTTAATATGAGATATTTGAATCATCGATAGTCACAGGTGAGGTGCCTGAAGATTGGAGAGTGGCAAATGTTGTGCCTTTGCTTAAAAAGGGCTGCAGGGAAAAGCCTGGGAGCTACAGGCCGGTGAGCCTCACATCTGTGGTGGGTAAGTTGTTGGAAGGAATCTATCCAAGGCTGCTCAGGGAGACGAGGGATGAAATCGCTGGGCCTCTGACACAAATCTTTGTTTCGTCACTGGACACAGGTGAGGTCCAGAGGATTGGAGGATAGCTAATGTGGTCCCGTTATTTAAGAAGGGTAGGAAGGATAACCCGGGTAATTATAGGCCGGTGAGCTTGACGTCCGTGGTAGGGAAGTTGTTGGAGAGGATTCTTAGAGATAGGATGTATGCGCATTTAAAAAGGGATAAACTCATTAAAGATAGTCAGCATGGTTTTGTGAGAGGGAGGTCATGCCTCACTAACCTGGTGGAGTTTTTTGAAGAAGTGACTAGAATGGTTGCCGAGGGAAGGGCCGTGGATGTCGTCTATATGGACTTTAGTAAAGCGTTTGACAAAGTACCTCATGGTAGGTTGGTGCAAAAGGTTGGATTTCATGCGGTAAAAGGCGAGGTGGCTAGATGGGTGGAGAACTGGCTTGGTCACAGAAGACAGAGTGTGGTAGTGGAAGGGTCTTTTTCCGGCTGGATGCCTGTGACTAGTGGTGTTCCTCAAGGCTCTGTATTGGAACCTCTGCTGCTTGTGATTTATATGAACGATTTGGAAGAAGGTGTAACTAGGGCGATCAGTATGTTTGCGGACGACACGAAATTGGCTGGACTTGCAGATAGTGAGGAACATTGTCAGAGGCTACAGATGGATATAGATAGGCTGGAAATTTGGGCAAAGAAATGGCAGATCGAGTTCAGTCCTGATAAATGCGAAGTGATGCATTTTGGTAGAGCTAATGTAGGGGGGAGCTATATGATAAATGGCAGAACCATAAAGGGTGTAGATACGCAGAGGGACCTGGGTGTGCAAGTCCACAGACCCTTGAAGGTGACGTCACAGGTGGAGAAGGTGGTGAAGAAGGCATATGGCATGCTTGCCTTTATAGGATGGGGCATAGAGTATAAAAGTTGGGGTCTGATGTTACAGTTGTATAGAACGTTGGTTCGGCCGCATTTGGAATACTGTGCCCAGTTCTGGTCGCCACACTACCAGAAGGACGTGGAGGCTTTAGAGAGAGTGCAGAGAAGGTTTACCAGGATGTTGCCTGGTATGGGGGGCTTAGTTATGAGGAGAGATTGGGTAAACTGGGGTTGTTCTCACTGGGAAGACGGAGGATGAGGGGAGACCTAATAGAGGTGTATAAGATTATGAAAGGCATAGATAGGGTGAACGGTGGGAAGCTTTTTCCCAGGTCGGTGGTGACGTTCACGAGGGGTCATAGGTTCAAGGTGAGGGGGGGAAGTTGAACACGGATATCAGAAGGACGTATTTTACACAGAGGGTGGTGGGGGTCTGGAATGCGCTGCCGGGCAAGGTGGTGGAGGCGGGCACACTGGGAACGTTTAAGACTTATCTACATAGCCGCATGAAGGGAGTGCGAATGGAGGGATACAAAAGAATGGTCTAGTTTAGACCAGAGAGCGGCGCGGGCTTGGAGGGCCGTAGGGCCTGTTCCTGTGCTGTATTGTTCTTTGTTCTTTTCTTTGTATTTTGAGAGACAGGATCTACAGGCATTTAGAGATGCAAGGACTGATTAGGGACAGTCAGCATGGCTTTGTGAGTGGAAAATCATGTCTCACAAATTTAATTGAGTTTTTTGAAGGGGTAACCAAGAAGGTAGATGAGGGCAGTGCAGTTGATGTTGTCTACATGGACTTTAGCAAGGCCTTTGACAAGGTACAGCATGGTAGGTTGTTGCATAAGGTTAAATCTCACGGGATCCAGGGTGAGGTATCTAAATGGATACAAAATTGGCTTCTTGACAGAAACCAGAGGGTGGTTGTAGAGGGTTGTTTTTCAAACTGGAGGTCTGTGACCAGCGGTGTGCCTCAGGGATCAGTGCTGGGTCCACTGTTATTTGTCATTTATATTAATGATTTGGATGAGAATATAGGAGGCATGGTTAGTAAGTTTGCAGATGACACCAAGATTGGTGGCATAGTGGACAGTGAAGCAAGTTATCTCCAATTGCAACGGGATCTTGATCAATTGGGCCAATGGGCTGACGAATGGCAGATGGAGTTTAATTTAAACAAATGCGAGGTGATATGTTTTGGTTGATTGAACCAGGGCAGGATTTACTCAGTTAATGGTAGGGCGTTGGGGAGAGTTACAGAACAAAGAGATCTCGGGGTACATGTTTATAGCTTCTTGAAAGTGGAGTCACAGGTGGACAGAGTGGTGAAGGCGGCATTCGGCATGCTTGGTTTCATCGGTCGGAACATTGAATACAGGAGTTGGAATGTCTTGTTGAAGTTGTACAAGACATTGGTAAGGCCACACTTGGAATACTGTGTGCAATTCTGGTCACCCTATTATAGAAAGGATATTATTAAACTAGAAAGAGTGCAGAAAAGATTTACTAGGATGCTACCGGGACTTGATGGATTGAGTTATAAGGAGAGGCTGGATAGACTGGGACTTTTTTCCCTGGAGCATAGGAGGCTGAGGGGTGATCTTATAGAGGTCTATAAAATAATGAGGGGCACAGATCAGCTAGATAGTCAATATCTTTTCCCAAAGGTAAGGGAGTCTAAAACTAGAGGGCATACGTTTAAGATGAAAGGGGAGAGATACAAAAGTGTCCAGAGGGGCAATTATTTTCACACAGAGGGTGTGAGTGTCTGGAACAAGCTGCCAGAGGCAGTAGTAGAGGCGGGTACAAATTTGTCTTTTAAAAAGCATTTAGATAGTTACATGGGTACGATGGGTATAGAGGGATATGGGCCAAATGCGGTCAATTGGGATTAGCCTAGGGATTTTAAAAAAGAAAGGGCGGCATGGACAAGTTGGGCCGAAGGGCCTGTTTCCATGCTGGAAACCTCTATGACTCTATGAAGCTAACTAAAGATTCAACCCTTTCTTACAGAGAAACACAGGGGATAATCTGACCGGATCGTCATGCTGGTCAATAGGTGTGGCAAGCCGTTAAGATTACGAGAGAGCCACCCAATTTCTCACCTCTTGCGATCTTACCGGCCGTGAACTGCTGGCATGAGGCCTATTTAGATATTTAAATCTATTTTTAAATATCATTAATGAGTCCCGGACAGAATTGTCCAGGCTTACTTGCCTTAATGGTCTCACCGGTGAAGATCCTCATCGACGAGGATCATGTAAGGTTCCCCACTGACAGGGACCTGTCGTGGTGGCATCACCAGTGGGACCGGAGACATTGAAGCCCATTGAATGGGGGAGCAGTGCCAGGCTGCTCTCCCTGCCCCTGACCAGGGGATCAAAAATTGATACCCCTGGCCCCCACAGATATTGCCCCACCCCCACAACATTACTGACCCCCTTATCCCCCCACACCCCCGCCACCCAGCAGATCAAGGCCACCCCCCCTTCTCCCTACTGATCTCAAGCAGAATGGCAAAGGATTCCCCTTCTCCCCAACCGATCTTAAACAGAGTGCCAGTGGATCCCCATCCCCCCCATTGATCTTAGGCAGCGGAACCCCCTTTCCCCATCACTGATCTCAGGCAGAGTGGCAGTGGACCCCTCTTCCTCCCCACCGATCGTAGACAGAGAGATCTCCCTCCCCCTCTACCGACCTTAGGCAGAGTGATCGCCACCCCCCCCCCCCCCTGCCCCCTCCCCCTCATCCCGGACCCTCCTGCACAAGGCCCCCATCTCCTACTGACTCCAATGGCAATATGACACCTCCCTCTCTCTCCCCTGGGCCCAACCATAGAGGCACTGATCTCCCCCTCCCCCAACATCAGCATACCCGCAAATGCTCACTTGCCTTCTCCTCAATAAGAACATAGGAACTAGAAGCAGGAGTAGGCCATCTGGCCCCTCGAGCCTGCTCCACTATTCAATAAGATCATGGCTGATCTTTTCGTGGACTCAGCTCCACTTACCCGCCCGCTCACCTTTAAAGAAACCTTTAATTCCTTTACTGTTCAAAACTTTATCTGTCCTTGCCTTAAAAACATTCAATGAGGTAGCCTCAACTGTTTCACTGGGCAGGGAATCCCACAGATCCACAAGGCTAACAAGCAAACTGCATGTAACTTGCTGGAATGCTCTACCAAACTGCCTGCAGCTGATCTGCCTGAGAATGAGGGACAGTTGCATAAAAACTCCAAAGATGGACAGGCAGGCAGGCTGTGCAGGAAAAAAATGAGCATACGACCATGATGCACATCAATTTAGACACGAGGCTCGAAGCTTCAGCAAATGAAGGCTTTTATTAACTAATAATGAAGCTATCAGAACTTTAGTACACTATCCCAGACTGAAGGGGTCCCGGCCAGAGCAGGGACTCTTATACCTCTCCCAGGAGGCGGAGCCCGACTGGGATGTGCCACAACAGTGACAAACACAGGTGTAACAACCCCACCCTAACCCAACAGCAACAGTAGTACAATCTAACAGTAACATATGTACATCCTTGTAGTACTGGCCAGCCCTGGCTCAGTACTATCCAGTGGGAATCAACGATGGTTCACCACATTCACCCCTCCTTTGAGAACAAAGGCCGGCGGGGTACAAAAACCAGAATAAAATGTCAGCAGTCTATAAGTTCAGACGGTCAGGGGGACCGCACCGTCGTTGTGACTTCCTCAATACCGGCGGTGACACCGGAGTAGGCACTTGCGGTGGCGTTCTCCCCAAAACGGCGTCCAGCTGTTCTTCCACGGACTCACAGGCCGGTTGACCCTGATGAGACGGTAGTGCAGGGGATCCTGACACGCCCTGCGGTGGCGACCATCTTCGGGGCTCAGGCAAGCTGTGCATTGGAGTAAAGTTGTTAAGCAATGGTCCCGATGCTGCCCGCGCCGTGTCCGGGGAAGAAATGAGAGATAATGGATTTGTTACTGGGGGTATGGGAGCGACAGGAGTTGCTACGTCCCCTGCAGGCGCCAGGTCCCGGATCGAGACCGTGTCCTCTCGCCCGTCAGGATATGCCACATAGGCATACTGAGGGTTGGCGTGGAGGAGGTGGACCTTTTCGACCAAGGGGTCGGACTTGCGGGCCCTTACATGTCGCCGCAGGAGGACGGGTCCTGGGTACGTCAACCAAGCTGGTAAAGATATCCCCGAGGAAGACTTCCGAGGGAATGAGAACATCCTCTCGTGGGGAGTAGCATTGGTTGCCGTACACAGGAGGGAGCGAATAGAGTGAAGCGCATCAGGGAGGACCTCCTGCCAACGGGAGACTGGAAGACCTTTGGATTTCAACGCCAGGAGGACAGCCTTCCAGACTGTAGCATTCTCTCTTTCCACCTGTCCATTACCCCTAGGGTTGTAACTCGTGGTCCTACTAGAGGCAATCCCGTATGAGAGCAGGAATTGCCTCAAGTCATCGCTCATGAACGACGAGCCCCTGTCACTATGGATATAGCTGGGGTACCCGAACAGGGTAAAAAGATCACGGAATGCCTTGATCACCGTGGCAGCGGATGTATCCGAACAGGGGACAACAAATGGGAACCGGGAGTACTCATCGATGATGTTTAGAAAGCACACGTTCCGATCTGTTGAGGGAAGGGGGCCCTTAAAATCAACACTCAGTCTCTCGAAGGGACGAGTGGCCTTGACCAAATGTGCCTGGTCAGGTCGGTAAAAGTGCGGTTTGCATTCCGCGCAAATCCAACAGCTCCTTGTCACCGACCTGACGTCCTCCACCGAGTAAGGCAGGTTGCGGGCTTTTACAAAGTGGTAGAGCCGAGTGACCCCAGGATGGCACAGATCATTATGGAGGGCGTTCAAACGATCCTCCTGAATACTAGCGCATGTTCCTCGCGAGAGGGCATCCGAGGGCTCATTGAGTTTCCCTGGACGATACATGATATCGTAGTTATAGGTGGAGAGTTCAATTCTCCACCGCAAGATCTTGTCATTCTTGATCTTGCCCCTCTGCGTGTTGTTAAACATGAACGCCACGGACCGCTGGTCCGTGATCAGGGTGAAACGTTTTCCCGCCAGGTAATGGCGCCAGTGTCTGACGGCCTCCACAATGGCCTGGGCCTCCTTTTCCACCGCTGAATGGCGAATTTCGGGGCCTTGGAGGGTGCGGGAAAAAAATGTGACGGGCCTGCCCGTCTGGTTAAGTGTGGCGGCCAGGGCGAAATCAGATGCATCGCTTTCCACCTGAAAGGGGATGGATTCGTCTACCGCGTGCATCGTGGCTTTCGCGATGTCATCTTTCAATTTCTTGAAGGCCAATTGGGCCTCTGGCGTGAGTGGAAAAGTCGTGGACTTAATAAGCAGACGGGCTTTGTCCGCGTAGTTGGGGACCCACTGCGCATAATAGGAGAAGAAGCCTAGGCATCTTCTCAGTGCTTTTGTGCTAGCAGGCAAGGGAAGTTCAGCAAGGGGGCGCATACGGTCTGGATCAGGGCCAATGACCCCGTTTTCCACCACGTATCCCAGGATGGCTAAACGGCGCGTACGGAACACACACTTCTCCCTGTTGTAGGTCAAGTTCAGGCGAGATGCAGTGCGTAAGAAGTTTTGGAGGTTTGTGTCATGGTCCTGCTGATCATGGCCGCAGATGGTGACATTATCCAGGTACGGGAAGGTAGCCCACAGCCTGTTCTGGTCCACCATTCGGTCCATAGCACGCTGGAAGACCGAGACCCCATTGGTGACACCAAAGGGAACCCTAAGAAAATGATACAAGCGACCATCCGCCTCAAAAGCCGTGTATTGTCGGTCCTCTGGGCGAATGGGGAGTTGGTGGTAGGCGGACTTGAGGTCTATGGTGGAGAACACCCAGTACTGCGCAATCTGATTGACCATATCAGATATGCGCGGGAGAGGATACGCATCCAGCTGCGTATATCGGTTAATGGTCTGACTGTAATCAATGACCATCCGAGGTTTGTTCCCGCTCTTGACCTCAACAACCTGTGCCCTCCACGGACTAACACTGGGCTGTATGATCCCTTCTTTGAGGAGTCGCTGAACCTCAGATCTGATGTAGATCCGATCCTCAGTGCTGTAACGCCTACTTTTAGTAGCGATGGGCTTGCAGCCTGGTACCAGATTCTGAAATAAAGAGGGTGTGGTGATCTTTAACGTAGAGAGATTGCAGGCAGGGCGCGTTGGGCAATTTGGAGACTGCAGCAGTTCTCCCACTGCCAGCGAAGGGAGTGGCCCACCGTACTGTAGGATCACACTCCTCAAGTGGACCATGAAGTTTAGTCCGAGAAGTATTGGCGCGCAAAGATACGGCAACACAAGGAGCTTGAAGCGCTCGTAAACTGTGCCTTGTACTTTCAAGGTTACCACGCAACTCTCTAGCACGGCAACAGACTGGGACCTTGATGCCATAGATATTGTCTGTTTGGCAGGTTGAATCTGGAGTCCACACCTCTTCACAGTGTCAGGGTGGATAAAGCTCTCAGTGCTCCCGCTGTCAAACAGACAATAAAGCACATGATTGTTTACCTGGATATCCATCATTGAACGATCGAGCCTATGAGGCTTAGCCTGGTCCAGGATGATCGACGCCACCGTTGGTTCATGAACGCCACTGCAGGCAGCTGAAGTCGATGCTGAGGACCCCTGCTGGTCGCTCGTGGTCATCGTCAACCAACATGGCCGCCCCCATGAATCGCATGTGGGTGAGGGCGCCAAACTCAGCGACCTCTGGTGGTCATACTCCTCCGACTCCGTTGACCATAATGGCGTCGTCCTGGACTCGCACGTGGACGAACCCCGCGACGACTTCGACGATGATGGTGATGATCCCAGCTCCGAAGAATCGCAGGCCGCACTGCCGTTCCTGGGTTTCGATCTGCACACCTTTGCATAAAGACCCTTTTTACCGCATGCGGTGCAGATTACCGCTTTAGCGGGACACTTTTGTCGGGTATGTTTTGCTCCTCCGCAGAAATAGCACCGCGGGCCGCATGGGGCTGCCGCCGTCGTCTGGCCCAAATGGGAGCATGCCATAACACAGCACTTCGAGCCCGAGGGGCGAGGAGGGATTTGCGACTGCTCCTGCCACGTTGTCTCCACGTGGTCCTCTGGATATAAGGCTAAGCTCTTTGAAGCCGACTCGAGCATTTCAGCTAATTCGATTGCCTGGGTAAGGTTGAGATTACCCTTTTCCAGCAGTTTGAGACGGATGTACGATGACCCGACCCCAGCCACAAACGCATCTCGGGCGAGTTCGTACATGCTCTGCTCAGCCGACACAGCTTTGCAGTCACAACCCCTGGCTAGCTGTAAGAGCTCATTGGCATAGTTCTCCATGGTTTCGCCCGACTGCCGAAGTCGTGTAGCGAGGAGGTAACGAGTGTGTATCTCGTTAGGTGGTTTTGTATAGCGCTTCTTTAGAAGCTCGAGGGCCCTAGGATAAGTGGTGGCCGCACGGATCGCGAGGTAGACTGTGTCACGTACCCTCGCATGGAGGACCCGGAGTCTGTCATCATCTGTAGTGACCGCTGCGGAGGCTGCTAGGTAATCTTCGAAACACTTCAGCCAGTGGTCGAAGGTGTTAGAAGCACCCACCGCACGTGGATCTAGCGTCAGACGTTCTGGCTTGAGAATTTGCTCCATACTCTCCTTTTTTTTTCTTCCGTCGAGAGTTTAATATTAGTTAATAAAATTGATGCACATCAATTTAGACACGAGGCTCGAAGCTTCAGCAAATGAAGGCTTTTATTAACTAATAATGAAGCTATCAGAACTTATGTACACTATCCCAGACTGAAGGGGTCCCGGCCAGAGCAGGGACTCTTATACCTCTCCCAGGAGGCGGAGCCCGACTGGGATGTGCCACAACAGTAACAAACACAGGTGTAACAACCCCACCCGAACCCAACAGCAACAGTAGTACAATCCAACAGTAACATATGTACCTCCTTGTAGTACTGGCCAGCCCTGGCTCAGTACTATCCAGTGGGAACCAACGTTGGTTCACCACAGACCAGCCCCCTGATTTACTGACGGTAACCTCGGGAGGCTGCTAGAGGTGGCAGAGGTGAGGCGGGGCACCCTCTTCCCCCCAGGAGGACGCAGACTCAGGGGGGCTGATGGCAATGCGGTCTGGGAGGCAGTTATCACCTCGGTTAGCGCCGTGGCGCTGGTCCCCAGAGCAGGGAAGCAGTGTCGCAAGAAGGTCAATGACCTCATCCGGGAAGCAAGAGTGACTGCTTAACCCCATCTTGCATCTTCCCCCAAATCGCCCCCAGATCCTACTATCCCCAGCACCCTGCATGTTTCCAGCCCCTGACCCCCAAGCACCTCCTTCCTATATCCCCCCCCCCCCCCCCCCCCCCACAAAAGTAGCACTGCGCTTGCCCTCTAAGGACCACCACCTGATACCTCTGGAGGAGTCACGCCATCATTTCTTTCATGGCTCCTTCTGTCTCCACATGAGAAGACCGACCATAATACCAGAGAGAGGGTGGTGAGCCAGATCTCCGGATCCTCACCCCCTTTGAAGAGCGGATGCTGGAGCTGTCCAGGGAAGAGGAGATGCGGACTGTCAGCGACAGCATTGTCAGGCTGGAGTCAAGAAGTGAGCACCTATCAATCCTCCACTCAAATTGAGGCAACTTCTAGGGGACATGGGTTTTGGGTGCGAGGGGCAAGGTTTAAAGGAGATGTACAAGGCATGTTTATTTACACAGAGAGGGTGGCGGGCGCCTGGAACTCGGAGGTTGCGGAGGCAGATACGAGAGAGAGCTTTAAGGGGCGTCTTTACAGCTATGTGAATGGGATGGGAATAGAGTCATATGGTCCCCGGAAGGGTAAGGGGTTACAATTCAGATGGGCAGCCTGGTCGCTGCAGGCTTGGTGGGTCGAAGGGCCTGTTCCTGTGATGTAATCTTCTTTGTGCTTTGTTCTATGTTTAATGGAGAAATGTGAATCATGTGTTTTGCATCCTGGATTCTTCTCCCTCCATTGCACTTAACCTTGTGTCCTGTGTTGCAGGGACAGATCCAGACTCCCCGGGTCCATCTGGCATCGTGGCCCCCACTGCGGCTCCTGCTCATCCTGCCCCAGACAGCTCAGACGAGTCATCAGAGGATACGGGTGAAGGGATCTCTGAGGGTGGCACCATTTTGGCATCAGCTCCCACCTCTCAGCTCACCATCCCAGATACTGACACGGTGGGTCCAGCTAGTGGTGAGGCTTCAGGGTCACTCTCTGGTGAACACGAGCTGATGTACAACGGGTGGAGGAGGGAAGGTCTGAGGCCTTTGGCATGCGGAGGTCTGCTGGAGGCGAGGACTCAGCTGGCCCCAGGCTACATGCTGGGCCTCTGAGATCACTTCTCCCTCAGCTGCTGGAGATGCAGCAACAGAGCCAGGGAATGCAGGAGGGGCTGACAGCCACACTGGACCAACTGCGAGGCTGTTGGGAGGAGTCCCAACCTTTCAGTCAGACCAGCTATTGCCCGTCATGCGTGGTTCCCAGGCCAACACTGGTAGGGTGGCATCCGCTGTGGAAAGTCTGGGGCAGGAAATCCTCACCATGGGTGGCAGGCTCCAAGCGATGGCGGAGTCACAGCAGGCCACAGCAGAGTCCCAGAGGGCCGTGACCGAGTCACAGTGGGCCACAGCGGAGTCTCAGAGGGTCGTGACCGAGTCACAGTGGGCCACAGTTGAGGGACTGAACAGGATTCTCGAGGTTCTGCAGCCCGTGGCTGAGAGGCGCGAGAGCTTGCAGGAGACCTAGTGGGACAGCACTGAGACACAGCAGCCCTTGAGTACGTGGAGTCGCAGAGGGTCACGGCTGAGGGCCTGCAGAGCATGGCCCAGTCTCAGAGGGCACTTGCTGTGACCATTGACAGGTGGCCCCAGACTCAAATGGCCATTGCAGAGGGCTCGATTACCATGGGGAGGAAGCAGGTGGTGCTCCAGGATTGGCAGGGCCAGGTGACGCCGGAGTTTCTGGAGCTCACTGCAGAAGCACCGCCGTCCCATGGAGTGACCCAGGGAAGTTTAACAACACCAGGTTAAAGTCCAACAGGTTTATTTGGTAGCAAAAGCCACACAAGCTTTCGAGGCTCTGAGCCCCTTCCAACGCCGGCATCTCCATATCGTGACCCAGGGACCCAAGGGAGGAGAAAGGGCTCGAGCCCATGCTGGGGTTTTCCAGCCAGGAGACTGTGGCTACCTTCTGACTCCCCCCCTTCCTGACACCAGGGCATCTCAGGGGCATGGAAACGTCCCAGACACCTGGAAGCCGGCCAGGGCCCTCAAGCTCCAGGGCCTCCAGAGGACGCCCGCCACGCACATCACAAGCAACGGGGTGAGGTAGGCAGCTGGCCCCCTCCACCTCCGATGTACATTCTGGGGAAACACTGACATAGTGATGTGGTGGTAGGCCACATAAGGTTAGGAAGTTGTAGTTGCACTAAGGTGGCATGGATGAAGGGCTGCAGATAGATCTTTAAGCACCTTGACGTTTTCCGTTCACACGTTTTTATGTTCGAACTTATTAAACACCTTTATTGTCATCATTAAATTTTTTTCACCTGTGACTAATTTGTCTCAGATATGTCTTGAACAGAAATCCTCTTCCATTGACGATTGTTGGGGGGATGCTTCATGTTGATGTCAGTTGGGGAGGCCCCTCAATGCTGTGTCACTGAGAAAATGAAGCCATTTATTCCCCAGAACCCACGAGCGCTTCCCTCCACTCCCCCACCCCACCCGCCCCAGGGTCCTATATGGAGGTTTCAGATCCCTTACCCACTACACAGATGTGGGCCCAGGTGCCAGCGTGCATGCAGAGCTCAGGTAGGAGTCAGATTAGTTTGCACCAGGGCATCATTATAATGGTGCTTCGCGAGTCATCATTACCCTCCTGCCAAAGAAACTCACTAACACAGCGTACCCAGGCCCACCACTCTGGTCCCGAGCGACAGAACCACCTGGTGATCAGGGCCCCACTAGCGGCCACCGCATGCCTCATTCGAGCTGCTCGTCCTCCAGCGCCTGGGTGGTGTTGCCCAGCGTACTCCTCCTCTTCTTCCTCCTCCTCTTTCTCTTCCTCCCCCCCGTCCTCCTCCCTAACGACGCCCGGCTGGTTGGCCCCCACGTCCTCCTCCTCCTCCTCCTCCAATAGGTCATCTCTCTGGTGTGTCAGCACCACAATGTGGGAAGAGACCAGAGAGCTGTATTGTAGGACCCCGCCAGAGCTGTCCAGACACCGGAATCGCATTTTGAGGGGCCCTATGCACCTCCCCACTCGCGCGTGGGTGGCTACATGGGTCTCATTAGAGCAGGTCTCCACCTCAGTCACAGGCTCCGCACAGGCATCATCAGCCATGTCTGAAGCGGGTAACCCATATCACCCATGAGCCACCTCCACAGTCTGGGGCTCCTCCTCAAATGCCTCCGGTATGTCAGAGCTCCTGAGAATGAAGCTGTCATGCAGGCTACCAGGGTGTCTTGCGCAGACGTGCATAATGTTCATATTGTGGTCACACACCAGTTGGACATTCAGGGAATGGAACCCCTCTCTGTTGACAAATCTTCGTGGATTCTCTAGCGGGGCCTTGAAGGCGATGTGGGTGCGGTCGATGGCCCCCTGTAGATTAGGCATCCCCATCATGGTCGCGAACCCTGCAGCCTGGGCTTCCTGATGGGCCTGGTCCAGGTTAAATTTGACATACTGCCCAGCCCAGGCATACAGGGCTTCAGTGACTTGCTTGACACAGGTGTGCGCGCTGACTGGGAAATGCCACATACATATCCGCAAGCGGTCTGGGAGGAGCCAGTTGCATAAATGTTCAAAGTGGCCGTCAATTTGACGGCCACCGAGTGTGGGTGCCCCCCCCCCACCCCCCGCCCCGAGGTGTCAGGTCCTGCGACAGGTGGCACAGGTGTTGCTCTGTCTCCTTTCGGAGGCAGAGACATCGGTGACACGCGGTGTCTGACGTCTGTTCAAAAGACACTCGTGCACGGAATGGCCGGGTTCTCTCCTTCTCCTGCCTACCCCCTGGGCAAATGGCGGCCATCTCCTGCCTCTGGTGGTCGTCTCCCTCTACTCCTGCAAGTGGTAAGGTCTGGACCTCCTTGTGCCCACAATTCTTCCTCCTGCTCCTACTCCTCAACTCCAGCAGCAACCAAAAGAACAGCAAAATCAATTGGCTGCATCACAAAAGCCATCTTGTCACTTTGGGATGGGCGGGGTGGGGGGGAGGGCGGGGGGTTAGTTGGAGATGGAGAGGAACACATGTAGAGGTTAAGGAAGGCTGCTTGCCCCTCGCTCAGCAAGAGTCACTGTCCATAACTGCCCATTCCCCCACCAACATGCTCCCTAGAATCACAGCTCCTTGAAAAGGCTTTAGCAGTGCAATTTTCAAGGGCTTTGTGCACATCCTTCAGCTGGCAGAGTGCTGAGTGCACTAGGACCCAGCAGCATCCACAAGACTCGAGGTCAGTGCTGAGACCCAAATCCGTGCTGCAAATCGGACATGGGACACTCTACTGAGCAACAGTACCCCCCCCCCCCCCGCCCCCCACAAATTCGCAGAGCCCACCACCGACCTGAAAAACAAAATGGCCGCAATGAAATGTAAGCAGCAGAGAGCTGTCGGATGCTAGGCATTTACCTCCTCAGTAATCCTCACTGATGGAGTGCCCGGGTCGGACATTTATGGAGCATGTCTGTTTCGTGCCGATTCTGGATGAGCGAACGCTGTGGTAAAGGGAGAAGTGCCTGTAAAGCCGTGTGTGCAGCCCATTAAGTCAATTGAAATGCATGCAAATGCATTTAAATGGCCATTGTGACCATTTCAGGCGCAGTCCTGATTGCAACCATTTTTGGACCTTGGTAAAGGGGGAATCGGCGCGAAGGCGGGCGCGGATCGCGCTACTCGTCTCACGCCCGACTTTACCAAGTCTTCACGTCCGAAAATGGGCGCAACTCGATGGTAAAATTGGGCCCTAAGTCTCTAAACAAGAAAATAAAAGTTCTGTCTATTGAGCTGTCCAGTAGTAACATTAGCTGAGATTAAGGAACAAAGAACAAAGAAAATTACAGCACAGGAGCAGGCCCTTCGGCCCTCCAAGCCTGCACCGACCATGCTGCCCAATTGAACTAAAACCCCCTACCCTTCCGGGGACCATAATCCTTCTATTAAAGAATATCCCTCTATTAAAGATTGTTACACAGTGCAGGTGTGGTGATAAATGGTATATCTCATGAGACAATGGTTTGTGTCTTGGTGTGAACATCACCTAATGTAGCTATGGAGCCTCACACTGGCATGGCAGCCGCTGCACCCTTTGCTGCAGATGAAGACTGAATTGAGAGTGTGCAGGCCTCACTGGACTCTGCTTTCTCACTCTGCTTTCTCTCAGCAGGTTCAACACCGATTCCATACAGTAAAGCATCCTCTACATGAAACATGAACATGTACAGCACAGTTTAGATAGAAAATATAGAAAATACAATGAGTTTAAAGACACTTGGGGCTTCAAACTTGACTCCTACCTTCTATTGAATTGGTGCAAGTTATAATTGTCAGGTTCTTCACAATTTTTTCAACCGCGTCAGTGAGTTTCTCTGGAGAAAATTCTGCTGAATTGGTCCTGTTGATGATTATCTCATGATCAACAATGAGGCTGCCATTCCTAGGGAATCAAAAATGAATTCACTTTAAATCAAGAACATTTTTGCTGTTAACTGTCAAAAATTATTGCTTTTGTTGTTTAAGGATTGGCTAGGATGAGGCTGTGGTTCATCATCGATGTTACCATAAGACCCTTGATGTCAAGGAAGCTGCAATCTGAGGTTAATATCTCCCTCATCAGCTTCCCCTCAGGACTGCATGTGAACATCAGCCTTGATTTGGAGCTGAATCCCACTTGAGCACAATTTTGAGACAATAGTTTAACTCAATGTACCAAATTAACAGGGTTCAGCCAGACAACAATCAGTCAGCTTCAGTCTACAATAGTTCCTTGTGAATTATGTGTTGATGTTTCTGTGACTCTTGATCAGGCAAGAGTTTGTTTTCTAAATGTATCTGTTCTCAGGGTATGGTCAATGCTACCAGTATTCTTGGACTCTCTGGTGATTGGTTTTACGCAGACCCCTCCCAACTAGAGGTCTAGAAGGTAGGGATGTGTTCGGCACAACTTGTGGGCCGAAGGGCCTGTTTGTGCTGTAGTTTTTCTATGTTTCTATGTTTCTAGCTATAATTGAGCCAATGTTTCAAGTCTGGATGTTGGCTCTATTCTCTCTCTAAGGCTATAAGACCTGCTGAGATTTTCCAGCATTTTCTGTTTTTGTTTCAGATTTGGTTATTTTAAAGGACATTAGGGGCACATGATGTGGGATCAGAGTTGTAAGACCTTTAGTGAAACCCTGAAGGAAGACTCAACATTTAGGCTTAGAATAATCTTGGCTCTATGATTAGCACTCTCTTTTTTGCGTCAGAAGATTGAAGCACGAGTGCAGAGACTTCAGCACAAAATCTTGATTGACACTTCTAGTGAGTGAGCACTGCTGTGTCAGAGGTATCCCTCAGATGAGGTGTTTTATCATGTGCCTGTTGAAGGGGAAGTGCTACCTGAAAAGCAGGGAATGCCTCCACTATGTGCTGTCCAATAGTTATCCCTAAACCAAAGGCTTTGTTGGTGAGACAATGCTGTGTGCACATTGACTGCAGGGCTTGCTTATGTCATAAGAGTTAAGATACTTCAAAAGTGAGATAAAGTGCTTTAAGTCATCCCGAGAAAGTGAAAGATGCAAGATAATGAGGCCCTTTCCTTCCTTTTCCTGAGACCAGTTACGACAATGTACAGTTGGTGATAAGGAGTTTTTTGACGCAGCCCAGTGAACTACAAACTGTTGTTACCTTATGCTTGTTATCCTCAATTCTTTGTATCCTTTTATATCACGATAAATGGTGTTCATCTTGAAAAGAGTGAAAAAAGGCAAAAGATTGTAAATGTTCCTGTTTGAATCTACATTGAATAGCATTAAAAGGAGAAAGTCAAGGCAATGTTTGGCTTTCACAATTGGTCAGAGGAATTAGTGCTTTCCCTCCCTGGAAAAAAAAAATCCACATCTATCCCTCCACTGCCTCTCCCTTTCTTCGTGGTGTAAGGGTTTCTGGGGGAACCACAATGGGAAAATCCCATCTGTTCCCATTTCACCCAGATGATATGGATAGTTTGGGGACAGGAGTTATGCCAAAGTTCTGGAGGAAGGCAAACCTGAGATCAAAGTCCAGGAAAGGGACAAGTCATAGAAGTTTCCTTTGATTGAAATCATAGAATCATAGAAACCCTACAGTGCAGAAGGAGGCCATTCGGCCCATCGAGTCTGCACCGACCACAATCCCACCCAGGCCCTACCCCCACATATTTTACCCACGAATCCCTCTAACCTACGCATCCCAGGACTCTAAGGGGCAATTTTTTAAACCTGGCCAATCAACCTAACCCGCACATCTTTGGACTGTGGGAGGAAACCGGAGCACTCGGAGGAAACCCACGCAGACACGAGGAGAATGTGCAAACTCCACACAGACAGTGACCCGAGCCGGGAATCGAACCCGGGACCCTGGAGCTGTGAAGCAACAGTGCTAACCACTGTGCTACCGTGAATAAATTAGTTGTGAACACCTTGGATTTGGACTTAACTTTTATTAACTAATATTCTTTATAAGAAACCCATGTATGGGTAATGGGATTGGGTTGGACCTGGTATCTAAAAAGGCAGAGTTGCCATAGTCCTAGGTGACCATAGGCTGCTCTCCCCTTTTGAGGGGCAGAGCAGACTGGTGGGGTTTTAACTTGAAGATCACCACACCTCAGGTGAGGGGCAAGGTTGAGAAGGCGAGGCCTTCATGAATAACCTCAGCCAGTATGAGGATTCAACCCGCGCTGTTGGATTCACTGTGCATCTTGAACCAGCTGCCCAGCCAACTGAGTTAACCAACCCCCCCATGATGTATCTATAGATATTTTGAAGCCACATAAGAAATTTTAGTTCAAATTAATGTCTATGACATTAAAAGAAACAACTGCATTAGTGAATGGATAGTTTGAAGGTAAGTATTATTTTGAACAGGAGGGCACTTCTATTCATAAAAATTATTTATATCTAAGCGCAAGGAGTAATACTAGAATATAATAATAGCCAATTAGCAAACTGAGAAAGTGAATGAAAGGCTGAGATAAGTTAGTGGATAGATGGATAGTTGGCAACTGTCATTTAATGCATATATCCTGTTGACAGAGAAAAGTCAAGGGAAGTATATGTTAAATTATAATTGGGGTGGCATGGTGGCACAGTGGTTAGCACTGCTGCCTCACAGTGCCAGGGACCCGGGTTCGATTCCCAGCTGGGGTCACTGTGTGAAGTTTGCACATTCTCCCCATGATGGAATGCATCCCAGGGTGCTAAAAGAGAAGGTGGGGGAAATAGCAAATGCACTAGTGGTAATTTACCAAAATTCGCTGGACTCTGAGGTGGTTCCCGCAGATTGGAAAACAGCAAATGTGACGCCACTGTTTAAAAAAGGAGGTGGACAAAAGGCAGGTAACTATAGGCCGGTTAGCTTAACTTCTGTAGCAGGGAAAATGCTTGAATCTATCATCAAGGAAGAAATAGCGAGACATCTGGATATAAATTGTCCCATTGGTAAGACGCAGCATGGGTTCATAAAGGGCAGGTCATGTTTGACTAATTTGGTGGAATTCTCTGAGAACATTACATGTGCAGTGGACAATGGGGAACTTGTGGATGTGGTGTATCTGGATTTCCAGAAGGCATTTGACAAGGTGCCGCACCAAAGACTGCTACATAAGATAAAGGGGCAGTGTTACGGGTGATGTATTAGCATGGATAGAGGATTGGTTAACTAACAGAAAGCAAAGAGTGGGGGTAAATGGGTGTTTTTCTGGTTGGCGACCAGTGACTAGTGGTGTACCTCAGGGATCAGTGTTGGGACTGCAATTGTTCACGGTTTACATAGATGATTTGGAGTTGGGGACCAAGTGTAGTGTGTCAAAATTGGCAGATGACACTAAGATGGGTGGAAGAGCAAAGTGTGCAGAGGACGCTGAAAGTCTGCAAAGGGATATAGATAGTCTAAGTGAGTGGACGAGGGTCTGGCAGATGGAGAACAATGTTGGTAAATGTGAGGCCATCCATTTTGGTAGGAATAACAGCAAAATGGACTATTATTTAAATGGTAAAAAATTGCAACATGCTGCTGTGCAGAGGGACCTGGGTGTCCTTGTGCAGGAATCTCAAGGAGTTGGTTTGCAGGTGCAGCAGGTAATTAAGAAGGCAAATGGAATTTTGTCCTTCATTGCTAGAGTGACGGAGTTTAAAAACAGCGAGGTTATGTTGCAGCTGTATAAGGTGCTGGTGAGGCCACACCTGGAGTACTGTGTACAGTTTTGGTCTCCTTACTTGAGAAAGGATATACTGGCACTGGAGAGGGTGCAGAGGAGATTCACTAGGTTGATTCCGGAGTTGAGAGGGTTGGCTTATGAGGAGAGACTGAGTAGACTGGGTCTATACTCATTGGAATTCAGAAGAATGAGGGGAGATCTTATAGAAACATATAAGATTATGAAGGGAATAGATAAGATAGAAGCAGGGAAGTTGTTTCCACTGGCGGGTGAAACTAGAACTAGGGGGCATAGCCTCAAAATAAAGGGAAGCAGATTTAGGCCTGAGTTGAGGAGGAACTTTTTCACACAAAGGGTTGTGAATCTGTGGAATTCCCTGCCCTGTGAAGCAGTTGAGGCTACCTCATTGAATGTTTTTAAGGCAAGGCTAGATGCATTTTTGAACAGTAAAGGAATTAATGGTTATGGTGAGCGGGCGGGTAAGTGGAGCTGAGTCCACGAAAAGATCAGCCATGATCTTATTGAATGGCGGAGCAGGCTCGAGGGGTCAGGTGGCCTACTCCTGCTTCTAGTTTTTTTGTTCTTTTGTTCTTCTGTGTCTGTGTGGGTTTCCTCCGGATGCTCCTGTTTCCTCCCACAGTCCAAAGATGTGTGGGTTAGGTGGATTGGCCATGCTAAGTTGCCCCTTAGTGTCAGGGGGACTAATTGAGTAAATGCATAGGGTTATGGCGATAGGGCCTGGGTGGGATTGTGGTCGGTGCAGACTCAATGGGCCAAATGGCCTCCTTCTGCACTGTAGGATTCTATTATTCTATAAGGTCTTTAGTGGACTTGGAGAATTTAGACAGTAAAAGTTGTTTTAAAAAAAAGTCAAAGGGGCAATGCATGCGAAGCAAGAAAGTAATTTTGAATTGATACAAGATCGCAGTTGGAATATAAGACCTAAAACATAGGAACAAAAGTAGGCCATTCGCCCCATTGAGTCCACACCATTCAATGAGATCATGTCTGATCTGATATGATAATCCTCAGCTCCATTATCCCCTTAAACCTTAATCTCCTTCTCTTACTGATTAAAAATCTATCTACCTCAGCTTTGAACATACTTAATGACCCAGCTTCTACAGCCTTTTGCCATCCGCCGAGGGAAGAAATTCTGCCTTGTCTCTCATTAAATGGGTGATCGTTTACTCTGAGATTATGCCCTCTGGTCCTAGACTGTTCCACAGGGGAAACAAACTCTCAACATCTAACATATCAGGCCCGCTGAGAATCTATATGTCTCAATAAGATCGCCTCTTGTTCTTCTAAACTCCAGTCAGTACAGGCGCAACCTATTCAAACTCTTCTCAGAAGAAAATTCCTCCATACCTGGGATTAAGCTAGTGAACCTTCTCTGGACTGCCTCCAATGCCAGCATATCTAACCAGAATGTTGTTTTGGATACTGATGAGGGGGAAGGTCCATCAGGGAACAGCAACAGCAGTGGCCAGAGCGAAGGCTAGCCTTGCTGCACAAAGTGGGGGTACAAAGTGCAGCAAAGCAATAGTGGTCAAGGATTCAACAGTCGGGGCATAGATAGGCACTTCTGAGGCTACTAAAGGGACTCCAGGATGGTAGTTTGCCTCCCAGGTGCCAGGGTCCTGGATGTCTCTGAGCGGGTACAAAGCATCCTAAAACGGAGGGAAATCAAACAGATGTCATTGTCCACATTGGCACGAATGACATAGGTAGAAAGAATAGCGAGGTCCTGCAGCGGCAATTTAGAGTGTTGGGTAGAAGATTAAAAAACAGGACCGCTAGGGTAGTAATCTCAGCTGCTCGTGAGGCTAGGAACAGGGAGATACTGCAGCTGAACATGTGGTTAACAAACTGGTGCAGGAGGGAGGGCTTTAGATTTTTGGATCATTGGGATGTCTTCCAGGGAAAGTGGTGCCTGTACAAGAAGGATAGGTTATACGTGAACTGCAGGGGCACCGATATCCTGGCTGGGTGGTTTGCTAGTATGGTTTGGGTGGGCTTAAACTAATATGGCAGGGGGGGGGTGGGAATCAGAACAGTAGATTAACAAATGTAGGGACTGGAGATGAGCATGGGACCAAGGCCAGGCTGGCTAAGAGGAAGAACAGTCTGGGGAGGTTGAACTCAGTGGGCCTGGAGGTCTGGGCATCTGTTTCAATGCAAGGAGTATAACAGGTAAAACAGATGAACTTAGAGCCTTGATTCATGCGCGGAACTTGGATGTGGTTGCGGCAACAGAGAATTGGTTAAAAAAGGGACAGGACCGGTAGCTAAATGTTCCGGGATATAAGACAGAGGGGAAGGTAAAAGAGGTGGGGGAGTTGCAATACTGGTTAGGGAACATATTACAGCTGTACAGAGGGAGGACATCTTGGAAGAGTAATGTAACGAGACATTGTGTGCAGAACTCAGAAATGAAGAGGGCAGTCACTATGATGGGGGTGTACTACAGGTCTCCCAACAGCCCATGGGAAGTTGAACAATGGATATGTAAGCAGTTTCTGGACAGATGTAGAAATATTACTGTTGTTGTCGTGGGAGACTTTAATTTTCCTCACGTGGACTGGAAGTCCCTTAGAGCTATGTGTCCGGATGGTGAGGAATTTGTTAAGTGTCTCGAGGAAGGTTTTTTGGAACAATATATGGATAGTCCGACCAGAGAGAGGGCTATACTGGACCTAGTACTCGGGAATGAGCCCGGCCAGGTCATCAAAGTTGCAGTGGGAGAATATGTAGCAAACAGTGACCACAATTCCGTAAGCTTTTGGATACTCATGGAAAAGGATGAGTGTTGTCCGAGGGTTAAGGTGCTAAATTGGGGGAAGGCTAACTACAACTGGATTAGGCAGGATTTGGAGGCTGTTGTTTGGGAGAGGCTGTTTGAGGGTAAATCCATATTTGGGATGTGGAATCTTTTACGGAGTGCAGGGCAGGCATGTGCCTGTGAAAAGGAAGGACAGGAAAGGCAGGATTCAGGAACCGTGCCAGGGAAATTGTGAGTCTTGTCAAAAAGAAAAAAGATGCATAGCCAGGTCTAGGCAACTAAAACAAATGAAGCATTTGAAGAATGCAGGGAAAGTAGAAAAGATCTCAAACAGAGAGTAAGGAGGGCAAGAAGGGGTCATGAAATGTCCTTGGCAGACAGGAATAAGGAGAATCCCAAGGCATTTTATACAGATATTAGGAACAAGAAGGTAGCTGGAGGAAGAGTTGGTCCACTCAAGGACAAAGGAGGAAAATTATGTGTAGAATTAAAGAAAGTGGATGAGAGCCTCAATGAGTACTTTGCATCACTATTCACAAAGGAGAGGGACACGTTGATTGGTGGTCTCAGAGGGGTATGTAAACCCTTTAGAACAAATCATTACGAGGGAGGAAGTATTAGATACACTATAAAGCATTATGGTAGAAAAATCCCCGGAGCCAGGCGACACCTATCCCAGATTACTGGGGGAGACACGAGATGAAATTTCTGGGCCTCTAACAAAAATCTTTGTTTCCTTGTTCGCCACAGGTAAGGTCCCAGAGGATTGGAGGGTAGCCAATATTGTCCCGTTATTTAAGAAGGGTAGCAAGGATAACCCGGATAATTATAGGCCAGTGAGCTTGACGTCAGCGATAGTGAAGTTGTTGGAAAAGATTCTTAGAGAAAGGATCTATACACACATTCGGAACTGAATGGTCTTGTTAATGACAGACAGCGTGGTTTTGTACGAGGGAGGTCATGTCTCATTAATTTAATTGAGTTTTTTTTGAGGAGGTGACAAAAATGATTGATGAGGGAAGAGCTGTGGATGTTGTCTACATGGACTTTAGTAAAGCATTTGACAAGATCCCTCACACAAGATCAGGGGTGAACTAGCTAGATGGATTCAGAACTGGCTTGGCTATAGAAGACAGACGGTAGCGGTGGAGGGGTGTTTTTTTGAATGGAGGTTTGAATCATAGAAACCCTACAGTGCAGAAGGAGGCCATTCGGCCCATCGAGTCTGCACCGACCACAATCCCACCCAGGCCCTACCCCCACATATTTACCCACTAATCCCTCTAACCTACGCATCCCAGGACTCTAAGGGGCAATTTTTAACCTGGCCAATCAACCTAACCCACACATCTTTGGACTGTGGGAGGAAACCGGAGCACACCCACGCAGACACGAGGAGAATGTGCAAACTCCACACAGACAGTGACCCGAGCCGGGAATCGAACCCGGGACCCTGGAGCTGTGAAGCAGCAGTGCTAACCACTGTGCTACCGTGCCGCCCCAGTTGTAACTAGTGGCGTTCTGCACGAATCAGTGCTGGGACCTCTGCAGTTTGTAATATATATAAATGACTTGGAAGAAAATGTAGCTGGTCTGATCAGCAAGTTTGTGGATGATACTAAGAATGCTGAAGTTGCGGATAGTGATGAAGATTGTCAGAAAATACAGCAGGATATATGTAAGGGACTGAGGAAAATTTGTGGGGAAGACATTTACCAGTGTTCTTTGTCCCTTGTGGGTTTCAGTGTCCTGTTTGCCGGGCGGGTGCTGTGAACAGGATGCTGTTGGCTGAGTGATGTGGGCTGGGCCAATGGGATTGTTCTGGGGGCGGGAGGAAAAAAAAGGCGCCAGGAAGTGAAGCAGTGCAGAGCTGAAGAGGCAGAGCTGAAGAGGCAGAGCTGGAGAGGCAGAGAGCTGGAGAGAGAGAGAGCTTTTTCCAGGCAGTGAGAATTCGGTTTGGAGGGAGAGGCAGCCAGGCGTTCCCCTGCCTGTTCTTTTCATTACCGACGAGGAGGACAGCCTTCAGCGCACCTGACCTACGTCACTGCACGGATAGCTCGTGGCACCTCTGCTTCCTGCGACATCATCTTCCACACGTGTGTCTCTCCTGGACTGTGTGTGGGTGTCGTGAGTAACTGGTGGGGACTATACAGTCCAACTGGAACAGTATCTACAAATGTGTTACTGAGGATGAGTTTCCCCATATGCGCACCAACGGAGGGCCCCCAATGGTTATAGATCAGAGCTCACCGTTTTGTGTCTGTTAATGATATGTGTTATTAAATTTATTTTTGATATTCCGATTACAGTACTGACATTTATGGGTAAACAGGGAATTAGCCAAATCAACATCAACCGCTAGGAATTCGGGATCCTGTTGATTGAATATTTAAATAGTAGCCCCATATAGTGGTCAGCAGGGAGTTACATATAGATAGGCTGGAAAATTGGGAGGGGAAATGGCAGATAGGGCGGCACGGTAGCACAGTGGTTAGCACTGCTGCTTCACAGCTCCAGAGTCCCGGGTTCGATTCCCGGCTTGGGTCACTGTCTGTGTGGAGTTTGCACATTCTCCTCGTGTCTGCGTGGGTTTACTCCGGGTGCTCCGGTTTCCTCCCACAGTCCAAAGATGTGCAGGTTAGGTTGATTGGCCAGGTTAAAAATTGCCCCTTAGAGTCCTGGGATGTGTAGGTTAAAGGGATTAGCGGGTAAAATATGTGGGGGTAGGGCCTGGGTGGGATTGTGGTCGGTGCAGACTCGATGGGCTGAATGGCCTCCTTCTGCACTGTAGGGTTTCTATGAAAGATAGAATTTAGTCCGGACAAATGTGAGGTGATGCATTTTGGTCGGTCCAATTCAGGTGGAAGCTATAAAATAAATGGCAGAACCATCAGGAGCATAGACACACAGAGGGATCTGGGAGTACAGGTCCACAGATCCTTAAAAGCGGCAGCACAGGTGGAAAAGGTGGTGAGGAAAGCATATGGCATGCTTGTTTTTATTGGATGAGGCATCAAGTGTAAAAATTTGGCAAATTATTTTAGTTATATAAAACGATAGTTCGGCCGCATTTGGAATACTGTGTCCAATTCTGGTAATCACACTCCCAGAAGGACATGGAGGCTTTGGAGAGAGTACAGAAAAGGTTTACCAGGATGTTGCCTGGTATGGAAGGTATTAGCTATATGGAGAGATTGAATAAACTGGAATTGTTCTTCCTGGAAAGACGGAGGCTGGGGGGCGACCTGATAGAAATTTATGAAATTATGAGGGGAATAGATAGGGTGAACAGTTGGAAGCTTTTTCCCAGAGCAGAAATGACAATTCCAAGGGGGCACAAGTTCAAGGTGAGGGGGGGGGGAAGGTTCAGTGGAGATCACGGTAGCACAGTGGTTAGCACTGCTGCTTCACAGCTCCAGGGTCCCGGGTTCGATTCCCGGCTCGGGTCACTGTCTGTGTGGAGTTTGCACATTCTCCTCGTGTCTGCGTGGGTTTCCTCCGGGTGCTCCGGTTTCCTCCCACAGTCCAAAGATGTGCGGGTTAGGTTGATTGGCCAGGTTAAAAATTGTCCCTTAGAGTCCTGGGATGCGTAGGTTAGAGGGATTAGCGGGTAAAATATGTGGGGGGAGGGCCTGGGTGGGATTGTGGTCGGTGCAGACTCAATGGGCCGAATGGCCTCCTTCTGCACTGTTGGGTTTCTATCTTTCTAATCTGTGGGGGGTGATTTTTTACACAGAAGGTGACGGTGGCCTAGAATGCACTGCCAAGCGAGATGGTTGAGGCAAATACATTAGTGACATTTAAGACTTATCTGTATAGATATATGAACAGTCGGGGAATAGAGGGATACAGGCGGTTGGTCTGGATAGGACAACATGATCAGCGCAGGCTTGGAGGGCCGAAGGGCCTGTTCCTGCGCTGTATTGTTGCTTGTTCTTTGTTCTATATCTTTCCTTAGACAAAGGGACCAAAACTGTTCACAGTATTCCAGGGGTTGTCTAATTAATTCCTTGTATAGTTTTAGAACGTCTTCCCTAATTTTTATACTCTATTCCCTTTGAAATCAAGGAAAAAATTCAATTTTCTGAACTTACATGCTAGCTTTTTGTGATTTATACATGAGGACCCCCAAATCCCCAAAAATGTGCTGCCGACGTCTGCAGTCTCTCTCCATTTTATTCTTCTCACCAAAATGCATAACTTCACATTTTCCTACTTCATATTCCACCTGCCAAGTTTTTGCCCACTCACTTAACTTGTCTATGTCCCTCTGTAGACTCTTTGGGGTGAATTTTCCCGTTCTGCCTGACTAGGGAATTGGAGCAGGCGAGGTGTGGACCATGGAAAGGTCCATTGACATCGGGTGGGATTTTCTGGTTTTGGGGCTAGTGCAGCTGGAAAATCCTGCCCTTTGTGTCATCCTCACCACTTGCCTTCTCACCTATTTTAGTATTATCTGCAAACTTGGTAATAGTACATTCACTTTCCTATCCAAGTCACCACTATATATAAATTATAAATAATTGTGGGCCTAGCACTGATCTCTGTGGCACTCCACCAGTTAAGGTTGCCATCCTGAAAATGTCCTTCTTACTCCAATGCTCTGTCCTCTTAGTTAGCCAATCCACTATTCATACAAAATGCTACCCCAACACCATGGACTCTTATTTTAATAGGCAGACCTATGTATGGTACCTTATGAGTACTTTTTGCAGTCATGGGCACAAACCTTTTCAAACTCTTGTGAAAAACTTTTGAACTCATTTGATGTGTTGTTCTTCAGGTTGTCTGAATACTTTTCACTTATTATTCGGACAGAAACATTGACAGTGGCTTCAATAGTTTCTGTAAAACATCATAATACAGTTTCATTAATCAGGCAAATTCTCACCTCACAGCCCTGATCAGGTGATTTCTTTCTGGTGCATTGAGTTGCTATGATTTGGAATTCACAGGCCAGTAGGATGATGGAAATTAATTATACAATAACTTTGTGAATTGGGCATATAATGAAAATTCCAAATTTACAGGGCTATCAGCTAAAGAATAGGGCATTGGTTATATATTTCAAAGAACAAAGCATACCATTCATAGAGAAGGAAACGAGAGAGTGCAGAATGTAGCGTCACAGTCATAGCTAGGGTGTAGAGAAAGATCAACTTAATGTGAGGTAGGTCCATTCAAATGTCTGACAGCAGCTGGGAAGAAGCTGTTCTTGAGTCGGTTGATATGTGACCTCAGACTTTTTTATCTTTTTCCTGATGGAAGAAGGTGGAAGAGAGAATGTCCGGGGTGCGTGGGGGTCCTTAATTATGCTGGCTGCTTTGCCGAGGCAGCGGGAAGTGTAGACAGAGTCAGTGTACCAGGTTAAAGTCCAACAGGTTTATTTGGTAGCACGAGCTTTTGGAGTGCTGCTCCTTCACCTGATGAAGGAGCAGCGCTCCGAAACTCGTGCTACCTAATAAGCTGTTGGACTTCAATCTGGCGTTGTGAGGCTTCTTACTATGCCTACCCCAGTCCAACGCTGGCATCTCCACATCATAGAGTCAATGGATGGGAGGCTGGTTTGCGTGATGGATTGGGCTACATTCACGACCCTTTTGTAGTTTCTTGCGGTCTTCAGCAGAGCAGGAGCCATACCAAGCTGTGATGCAACCAGAAAGAATGTTTTCTATGGTGCATCTGTAAAAGTTGGTGAGAGTCGTAGCTGACATGCCAAATGTCCTTAGTCTTCTGAGAAAGTAGAGGCGTTGGTGGGCTTTCTTAACTATAGTGTCAGCATGGGGGGACCAGGCCAGGTTGTTGATGATCTGGACATCTAAAAGCTTGAAGCTCTCGACCATTTCTACTTCTTCCCCGTTGATATAGACAGGGGCATGTTCTCCACTACGCTTCCTGAAGTCGATGACAATCTCCTTCGTTTTGTTGACATTGAGGGAGAGATTATTGTTGCCGCACCAGTTCTCTATCTCATTCCTGTACTCTGTCTCGTCATTGTTTGAGATCCGACCCACTACGGTGGTGTCGTCAGCAAACTTGAAAATCGAGTTGGAGGGGAATTTGCCCACACAGGCATAGGTGTATAAGGAGCATAGTAGCTATCAAAAGAGCTATCAAAACCATGATGGACTGAATGGCCTATTTCTGTCAGATTCAATGATTCTCAATCCAAGGCTCAATCGAGAAGTCCATACAACATCATACCTTGAACATACTTTTGAGACTTGTTGGTTGGAGGGATGAAGTAATTTTGACACAATCTTAGTTATCTCTGCTCCTGCACTCCACAGCTCTCAATGGGGAAGATTTGTTTGTGGAAATTCAAATTCACCATGGTCTCAATTTGATTCCCTTCACTTACTTTCCAATTCGATTGCTATTAGTGTTGCCTTGCAATATGCTATTCAGAGTGTCAGCCATGGTTCAGTTAGTGCACTCAATGCAGGACTGGTGCCACATTGTTGGAGGTTTGCCTTTCAGGTGGGTGGAAACCACCTCATACCTAAATGAAAGCAGGGCCAGTATCCTGGCCAGATTTATCTTCCAGCCGACACCTAAAACAGATGATTTGATTATTCATCCCACTGCATTTTGCGAGAGCATGTTGTGTGCAAATTGGCTACAGCAATGGCCTTCTTCTGATCCTGTGTACAAGGGTAACTTCACTTGGAAAGCTCTTTGTTCACTATAAAGCACATTGGAATGTCCTGAGGTTGTCAAAGGTGCAAATCTTCCTTTTTTAGATCCATTATTGTTCATAAACCCAAAGAGGAATTATTTTGGCATCATTTGGGTACCTTATATGAAAGACCCTCTCTGTTTGATCCTTGAATGTGAGCTGCTGAGAAATGTAAATTCAGCTTTAGTTCCTGTATATGTGGACTGTAATATGCTCCCTCAAAGTACACATCCCCTTCCTTAACTAAACTTAGAGAACCTCAGCCCAAGTTGGCAAAATGGAAAGCAGGAGGTGGAGTATAAAGAGATCTTTTTAACAGTTCTGGAGAAAGTTAGAGGTGTGCAGACAAACTAAGTAATATGGGACAATGCAATCCTAATTAATGAAAGAAGTCATAATGATACCAGGATTAGGGATTTAAATTGTGTGAAAGACTGGAGAAGCTGAAACGAATCCTTTTAGACCAGAGGTTATTGGAACATTTAATAGAGGTGAACAAAATTTTGTAGGTTTTTCGATAATGAAGGCAGTAAAGAACTGAGCGTGCTGCCTGGCTGAGTGAGAGTGCTTTTGGAGTTGGATGGAAACAGGAAGTTGAAGTGGGAAGTGAGAAGGAGGTAAGTAGTCATTAAGCCTGCTTTCAGGGTTAGCTAAATTAGTTATTTAATTGAGAAATTAAAAGCTGCACTTTAGTTAGTGCATTCCTGAAACAGGAGTCAGCTGAGTCAGCTCTCAACTGAAAGTCTGGCTGACTAATTAGAGCATAGAACATAGAAAAGATACAGCACAAACAGGCCCTTCGGCCCACAAGTTGCGCCGGTCATGTCCCTACCTACCTAGGCTTATATATAGGCTTACCTATAACCCTCCATCCTATTAAGTCCCATGTACTCATCCAGAAGTCTCTTAAAAGACCCTATTGAGTTTGCCTCCACCACCACTGATGGCAGCCGATTCCACTCACCCACCACCCTCTGAGTGAAAAACTTACCCCTGACATCTCCTCTGTACCTACTCCCCAGCAGCTTAAACCTGTGTCCTCTCGTAGCAGCCATTTCAGCCCTGGGAAAAAGCCTCCGAGAATCCACCCGATCTATACCTCTCAACATCTTGTACACCTCTATCAGGTCACCTCTCATCTTTTGTCTCTCCAAGGAGAAAAGACCGAGCTCCCTCATAAGGCATGCCAACCAATCCAGGCAACATCCTTGTAAATCTTCTCTGCACCCTTTCAATCACTTCCACATCGCTCCTGTAATGGGGTGACCAGAACTGAGCACAGTACTCCAAGTGGGATCTGAGGGTCTTATATAGCTGCATCATTATCTCCCGACTCCTAAACTCAATCCCTTGATTGATGAAGGCCAGCACACCATATGCCTTCTTAACCACCTCCTCTACCTGTGAGGCCGATTTAAGAGTCAAACAGTTGTGCAACTAATTGTTCAAACCAGTTCCAGGGCATTGTCAGTAGAAATCTATAAAAACCGAGGCCAATAAGTGCTGCTCTGTCCGCACTGTGAGTGCTGACTGGCTGAGTGAGAGTGCTTTTGTTGGGTGTTGGGTGGAAACAGGGAGTTAGGTGAAATAGGCAACAGAGGTTACAAGGGAGACTGCTGATTGGTAAGCAGTGGGTCAGGTCGGTAAGTCTTGACAACTTTTATCACTTTTTAAAGTTTGAAACTACGCAGGCGATTCTCCCATTCTGACCTGCTACTTTTGGTGGGTCGGAATGGGAGACGTGCGTGTGTGCCGATCTGCGGGATTAACGCATGCGTTCTTGACGCATGCACATCTCCCACCACCGGAGAGCAGGCACAGTTGGGACCATGCTGGGAAACTGGCGGGAAGACCAGGTCAGTCATTTTAATCTATTGTTACTGTGATTTAAATGTGATTATTGGGCCCGGGACTGAATTCTCCAGGCCCAATAGCATCTCCCCCCCTGCCAGGAGTATTTCACTCTGGCTGGGTTTAGAGTAGCTCCTCACTTTCGGGGAACGAGCGGGAGACCCTGCTGGAGTGATGGGGGGGGCAATTGGGGCCCCCCAGGGGGATGGGTGGTGGGGGGTTGGTGCTCCTTTGGCATGGGCTCCTTGGCAGTGCCAGCCTGTGCCACCTGGCACTGCTCAAGGAGAAAAGTGCCCATGCCCGGGTATTGGGCGGTGCCAAGGGGGCAGTACCAAAGGGGTGGGGCCAGCTAGGGGCGGGGCCAGCTAGGGGCAGAGCCCGGGGAGGTTGGTGAGGGTGGGGGTAATGCTGCCATTCTGCATGGGGATCGGTCAGGGCTGGAGGGAAGACAGCGATCGGGGTGGGCTGGGGGTGTGTGGTCTGCTGGGGGGGGGGCGGGGGGGTGGTCTGACCCCAGGGGGGTGTGGGTGTCTGCCTCCTGTGGGTGGGTCTTCATCCTGTGGTGGGGGTATGGGGTCTGCCAATGTGGGGGGGGGAATAGAAGGGGATCATCACTGTTGGGGGAGGGCGCTGGAGACCGGGGCACTCGGGGACGGGAGGGAGTGGAGGGGCTGGCCCAGGAATGCTTGTGTGGGCCACGATTGGGCCGTGGCAGGGGGGTGTAGGGGCAGCACTACGGGAGTTCTGGGCTGGCCAGTGATTGAACTGACCAGCAAAGTGCAGGCTGACCGTTTGGGGCCACTATGCATGTGCAGACTCTGACGTGAATCGGGGGCTGCCCCCCGAGCTTTTAATGATATTCACGATTGTGGCCTCTGCCTTGCACAGAGTGTGGAAGATTCGAGATCTGAACTCCCACTGAAAAAACAGTCGAGAATTACACCATTTTACCCGTCGATTCAACACTTAGAATTGTTTTGGGAGAATCACCCCCTACATATTGTGGTTCATGAGCAGCAAGGGCTGGAATTGGTTGGATGAGGAAAAGGAAAGAAGGGCTTAATTAGTGCTAAATTTAATAACTATTTATTTTGAAGTGACTGATTAATTAACACTCAAAATGTCAGTTAGCGGGTGCAGTGCTCTAACTGTGAGATTTGGGAGGTCCGTGACTCTTCCAGCAGTCTGGATAGCTACACCTGCAGGAAGTACATCCAATGGCAGCTCCTCACAGACCGCGTGGTTTGGTTGGAGCAACAGTTGGATGCACTTAGGAGCATGCAGGTGGCGGAAAGTGTCATAGACAGGAGTTACAGGGATGTGGTCAGACCCAACGTGCAGGCAGATAGATGGGCGACCGCCACAAAGGGCAGGCAGTCAGTGCAGGAATCCCCCGTGGCTGTCCCCCTCTCTAACAGATGTACCGCTTTGGATATTGTTGGGGGGGATGGCCTATAGGGGGAAAGCAACAGCAGCGTCACCACAGCTGGCTCTGTTGTTCAGCAGGGAGGGTCAAAACGCAGACGAGCAATAGTCATAGGGGACTCCATAGCCAGGGGCGCAGATAAGCAATCCTGTGGTTGTGAAAGAGACTCCAGGATGGTGTGTTGCCTCCCTGGTGCCAGGGTCTGGGATGTCACTGAGTGGCTGCAGGACATCCTGAAGGGGGGAGGGTGATAAGGCAGAGGTCATGGTACATGTTTCGTGAAGGGTAAGTCGTGCCTCACAAATTTGATAGAATTTTTTGAGGAGGTAACTAAGTGTGTTGATGAAGGTAGGGCAGTTGATGTCATATACATGGATTTTAGTAAGGCGTTTGATAAGGCCCCCCATGGTCGGCTTATGATGAAAGTGAGGAGGTGTGGGATAGAGGGAAAGTTGGCCGATTGGATAGGTAACTGGCTGTCTGATCGAAGACAGAGGGTGGTGGTGGATGGAAAATTTTCGGATTGGAGGCAGGTTGCTAGCGGAGTGCCACAGGGATCAGTGCTTGGTCCTCTGCTCTTTGTGATTTTTATTAATGACTTAGAGGAGGGGGCTGAAGGCTGGATCAGTAAATTTGCTGATGACACCAAGATTGGTGGAGTAGTGGATGAGGTGGAGGGCTGTTGTAGGCTGCAAAGAGACATAGATAGGATGCAAAGCTGGGCTGAAAAATGGCAAATGGAGTTTAACCCTAATAAATGTGAGGTGATTCATTTTGGTAGGACTAATTTAAATGTGGATTACAGGGTCAAAGGTAGGGTTCTGAAGACTGTGGAGGAACAGAGAGATCTTGGGGTCCATATCCACAGACCTCTAAAGGTTGCCACTCAAGTGGATAGAGCTGTGAAGAAGGCCTATAGTGTGTTAGCTTTTATTAACAGGGGGTTGGAGTTTAAGAGCCGTGGGGTTATGCTGCAACTGTACAGGACCTTGGTGAGACCACATTTGGAATATTGTGTGCAGTTCTGGTCACCTCACTATAAGAAGGATGTGGAAGCGCTGGAAAGAGTGCAGAGGAGATTTACCAGGATGCTGCCTGGTTTGGAGGGTAGGTCTTATGAGGAAAGGTTGAGGGAGCTAGGGCTGTTCTCTCTGGAGCGGAGGAGGCTGAGGGGAGACTTAATAGAGGTTTATAAAATGATGAAGGGGATAGATAGAATGAATGTTCAAAGACTATTTCCTCGGGTGAATGGAGCTATTACAAGGGGGCATAACTATAGGGTTCGTGGTGGGAGATATAGGAAGGATATCAGAGGTAGGTTCTTTACGCAGAGAGTGGTTGGGGTGTGGAATGGACTGCCTGCAGTGATAGTGGAGTCAGACACTTTAGGAACATTTAAGCGGTTATTGGATAGGCACATGGAGCACACCAGGATGATAGGGAGTGGGATAGCTTGATCTTGGTTTCAGATAAAGCTCGGCACAACATCGTGGGCCGAAGGGCCTGTTCTGTGCTGTACTGTTCTATGTTCTATGTTGGTACCAATGACATTGGTCGAAAGAGGGCTGAGGTCTTGCACCAAGAATTCAGAGAGTTAGGCAATAGACTTCGGAGCAGTACCTCTCAGATTGTAATCTCTGGATTACTCCCAGTGCCACGAGCTGGTGAGTATAGAAATAGGAGAATAGCACAGATGAATGCATGGCTTAAGAGTTGGTGCAGGAGGGCGGGTTTTAGATTCCTGGACCACTGGGACTGTTTTTGAGGAAGGTGGGACCTGTACAAGCAGGATGGTCTATACCTGAACCAGAGTGGGACTAACACCCTTGCTGGTGGGTTTGCTCGTGCTGTTGGGAAGAGTGTAAACTTGTTTGGCTGGGGGAGGGGACCCAGTCTGTTAGCAGAATAGGGACACAGTATAACATAGAAAAGCAATCAGGTCAGAAGGAATACAGCGATAGTAAGTTTCAAGGGAGTAAGACAAGGTTGGAAGGCCTCTCCTTTAATGCCAGAAGTATTAAAGATGAAACAGATGAGTTAAGGGTGAGGATTGACACGTGTAATTATGATATAATAGCTATCAAAGAGATGTGGTTCAGTGAGGAGCAGGATTGGCAGGTCAACGTCCCGGGATAGAGAATCGTCAGGCGAGACAGAGGAGGGGCGAAAGAGGAGGAAGCATTGCATTATTAGTTAAGGAGGCAACTACTGCAGTAAGGAGAGATGATGTCTTGGAGGGGGGCATCAAATGAAGATTCGCGGGTAGAGCTTGGGAATAAAAAAGGGACAGCTACGTTGCTAGGTGTTTATTATAGACCCCCAGATAGTCAGCGGGAAATTGAAGAGCAAATATGTGCGCAATTCACAGAGGGGTGTAAAAATAATGAGGATAATTATATTAGGTGATTTCAACTTTCCCAACATTAATTGGAAGCGCCATCGTGTTGAGGGCTCAGATGGAGTAGAGTTCTTAAAATGTATACAGGAAAACTTCTGAGGTCAATATAAGAACATAAGAACATAAGAAATAGGAGCAGGAGTAGGCCATCTAGCCCCTCGAGCCTGCCCCGCCATTCAATAAGATCATGGCTGATCTGACGTGGATCAGTACCACTTACCCGCCTGATCCCCATAACCCTTAATTCCCTTACCGCTCAGGAATCCATCCATCCGCGCTTTAAACATATTCAGCGAGGTAGCCTCCACCACCTCAGTGGGCAGAGAATTCCAGAGATTCACCACCCTCTGGGAGAAGAAGTTCCTCCTCAACTCTGTCTTAAACCGACCCCCCTTTATTTTGAGGCTGTGTCCTCTAGTTTGAACTTCCTTACTAAGTGGAAAGATTCTCTCCGCCTCCACCCTATCCAGCCCCCGCATTATCTTATAAGTCTCCATAAGATCCCCCCTCATCCTTCTAAACTCCAACGAGTACAAACCCAATCTCCTCAGCCTCTCCTCATAATCCAAACCCCTCATCTCCGGTATCAACCTGGTGAACCTTCTCTGCACTCCCTCCAATGCCAATATATCCTTCCTCATATAAGGGGACCAATACTGCACACAGTATTCCAGCTGCGGCCTCACCAATGCCCTGTACAGGTGCATCAAGACATCCCTGCTTTTATATTCTATCCCCTTCGCAATATAGGCCAACATCCCATTTGCCTTCTTGATCACCTGTTGTACCTGCAGACTGGGCTTTTGCGTCTCATGCACAAGGACCCCCAGGTCCCTTTGCACGGTAGCATGTTTTAATTTGTTTCCATTGAGATAGTAATCCCATTTGTTATTATTTCCATTATATTATATGTAGAGGATCCAACAAGGGAAGGAGCTGTGCTGGGGAATGAAGCCGGACAGGTGATTGGTGTGTTGGTGCGGGAGCATTTTGGTGATAGCAACCACAACGTGGTTCAATTCAAGTTTGTTATGGACAAAGAAATTGACAAGCGCAGAAAAAGGTTTTGGATTGGGGGAGAGTAGATTTTAACAAAATTAGGCAGGATCTGGCCAAGGTAGACTGGAACGAGTTACTTGTGGCAACATCTACAGAAGAGCAGGTGTTCAAAGATTGAAATGGGGAGGGTACAGGCCCAACATGTTCCCTCTAGGGTAATGGGAAGGTGTAACAAACCCAGAGAACCATGGATGACCAGAGACATTCAGGATACAATGAGAAGGAAAAGAGAGGCTTTTAACTAGTATGAGGGGAGTAGGTCTGCGGAGACATTAGTGGAGTGCAGAAAGTGCAGGATGGAGCTTAAGAAATGAATTAGGAGAGCAAAGAGGGGATATGAGAAAGCTCTGGCAGGTAAAAGTAGGGAAAATCCTAAGTTATTCTATAAGTATATCAATGGGAAGAGGATAACCAGGATAAGAGTAAGGCCGGGTGCTGGGTCCACTGTTATTTGTCATTCATATTAATGATGTGACTGAGAATTTAGTAGGCATGATTAGTAAGCTTGCAGATGACACCAAGATTGGTGGCATAGTGGACAGTGAAGAAGGATTGCAACGGGATGTTGATCAATTGGGTCAGTGGGCTGACGAATGGCAGATGGAGTTTAATTTAGATAAATGTGAGGTGACGCATTTTGGTAGATTGAAGGCAGGACTTACTCAGTTAATGGTAGGGAGTTGGAGAGAGTTTTAGAACAAAGAAATCTGGGGGTACAGGTTCATAGCTCCTTGAAAGTGGAGTCACAAGTGGACAGAGTGGTGAAGAAGGCATTCAGCATGCTTGGTTTCATTGGTCAGAACATTGAATACAGAAGATGGGACATCTTGTTGAAGTTGTACAAGACATTGGTAAGGCCACACTTGAAATACTGTGTACAGTTCTGGTCACCCTATTATGGAAAGGATATTATTAAACTAGAAAGAGTGCAGAAAATATTTACTGGGATGCTACCAGGGCTTGATGGATTGAATTATAAGGAGAGGCTGGATAGACTGGGGCTTTTTTCTCTGGAGCGTAGGAGGCTGAGGGGTGATCTTGTAGAGGTCTATAAAATAATGAGAGGCATAGATCAGCTAGATAGTCAACATCTTTTCCCAAAGGTAGGGGAGTCTAAAACTAGAGGGCATAGGTTTAAGGTGAGAGATATTGAAGCAGACTGTGTCCATAATGCAGCAAGAACTAAATAACATTCAGGCTTGCATAATAAATAGCGAGTGATATTTTTGCCACACCAGTGCCAGGAAATGACTATTCTAACAAGAGAGAATTTAACATCTTTCCTTGACATTCAATGGCATTGTTCCCCACTTTCAACATCTTGACGGTTACCGTTAACCAGGAACTGAACTGGACTTGCCGTACACGTACAGTAGCTATAAGGGCAAGTCAACGACTGGAAATTCTGTGGCGAGTAACTCAACTCCCCAAAGCCAGTCAACGCTCTACAAGGCACAAATTAGGAGTATGATGAAATACTCTCCACTTGTCTGGATGAATACAGCTCCAACAACACTCAATAAGCTCAACAACATCCAGGACAAAGCAATTTCACTTTTGATAGGCATCCCATCCACCACCTTAAACTTACACTTATTCCACTGCTGACACACAGTGGTAGCAGTATACTACAAGATGCACTGTAGAAACTAAGAGTCCTTTGACAGTACCTTTTGATGCGCGATATAACTCACGAGGCTAGAGGTACTCGGGGAAATAAAGGCTTTTATTGACTACAACAATAGAGCTACCATATATAATACACGATCCCAGACTAAAGGGTCCCAGACAGAGCAGTGACCTTTATACTTCTCCCAGGAGGCGGAGCCCGACTGGGATGTACCATAAGAACTATATTACAGGTAGAACAGCCCAACCCTAACCCCAACAGTAACATGTAGAACAGCCCAACCCTAACCCCAACAGTAACATATATACAGACTCATAGTACTGGCCAGACCCTGGCTCAGCACTACCTGGTGGGAACCAACAATGGTTCACCACACCTTTCAAACCTACAACTTGTACCACCTAGAAGGGCAATGCTGGAAACACGAGCGGCACCTTCATGTTCCCCTCAAGCCACACAACATTCTGACTTCGAATTATATTGCTAATCCTTCACTGCTGCTGGATCAAAATCCTGGCACCCCCTTCCTAAAAGCACTGTGGTGTACCTAGACCACACAGGGATAGCCATAAATGTTGGCCTAGCTAGTGATAGCCACATCCTGTGAATGAATAAATAAAATAAAACATCCAGGGCACCCTCCTGATGAAGCATATTGTAGCTAATTCCCTCAGGTACGATTGGAATTTTTACCAAGTATCATCTTTATAGAAATGAAATCTCGTTGCAAGACACCACCTTGCATCCAATTCTCAGGGGAAGTAAAAAACCTGAAGACGATTTATGGTGTTGGTGGCTGGAATACAAACATGAGGAAGTTGAGCCTCGGTTGGACAAAACATTAGACAGACTCCATCTCGAGTGCTGTGGTCAGTTGTGAGCCGTGAACTCAGGAAGAATATGCTTATCTTGTTAGGGGATTCAACGCAGATTGATCAGAATGATCCTTTAGTTTCACAACTTAAATGTTGGGATCATGTTTCTCAAACTATGCCTGTATTCCTTTGGGTTTGAGAAATTGAGGGGTGGTCTAATCAAGGTGTTTTAAAGTTAAAAGAATTTCAGAAGATAGCTATAGAGAAATGATCTCCTCTGGTGGGCAATTTCAAAATATGACGGGCATAATCTTAAAATTAGAGGCAGGACATTCAGAAACAAAATCAGGAAGCACTTTTTCACTCAAGGGTAGTAGAAATCTGACAAATCTTCCTCTAGGAGGTGGTGGATGCTGTGAAGACTGAGACAGACAACTTATTAATAATATAAAGGTGTTGAGAGAAATAGAGCTAACACACAAAACTATAACATCAAAAAGTAAAATTAGTCTCAAAATAAACTCACCAATTTCAATAATATCTGCTACATATTCACAAAAGGGTCCACTGTAGTAATCTTGGCACTCACAATTCATTCCATTCCAGATCAATCCATTCTGACATGGAGTTGTTTCTTCTTGAAGAGACAACAATAATATTTCAAATATTAATGGTATTGAAAAGACTCTCAAATCAAGAACATTCAGTGTTTTTTATCTTACAGTTTTTGTCTCCCTCTCCTGTAGAAATGTATTTGTATCGGTGTCTTGCTCAATAGTCACTCCCAGCATTCTCTATTAACTAACTGTCCTTCACAGATGAACGTGACTAATGGCTTTAACTGGCATTTCGACACTGGAGGGTGACACTAGACAAAATGGATAATAGAAGTAAAACTGGAGCATTAGGGACAAAGTGATAACAGTGGCAAATACAATACAAGAATAACAAAATGGATAATGAAGACAAAAATGGGAACTAACTGTAAATAGAGGAAAAAAATAATAATGAAGACAGACTGGATAATAAAGGATAAAGATAATAGCGAAGAATAACATGGATAATGGGAGCGAACAGCATAATGGAGAATCACAGAATCTTTACAGTGTAGAAGGAGGCCATTTGGCCCATCAAATCTGTACTGTCTCGCTGAAAGAGCATTCTACTTCATCCCACTCCCAGAATCACAGAATTGTTATGGTACAGAAGGAGGCCATTTGGCTGATCAGGTTTGCACTGACTCGCTAAATGAGCATCATGATTTAGTGCCATTCCTCTGCTTTTTTCCTGTCTTCCTGCACATTGTTTCTATTCAAGCAATTATCTCATGATTTATTCAATGGCTCGATTGAATCTGCTTCCATCACTCTTCCAGGCAGCGCATTCCAGACCCAAGCCACTGCTTGTGTGAAAAAGTTTATATTTCACATCACATTTGCTCTTTTTGCAAATCACTTTAAATCTGTGCTCTCTTGTTCTTGATCCATTTATGAGTGGCGATAGTTTCTCCCTATCTACTCTGTTCACCCTGCTCATGAATTTGAACATCTCTATCAGATTTCCTCCTCGCCTTCTTCTCTCCAAGGAGAAAAGTGCCAATCTCTCCAACCGATCCTCTTAACTGACGTTTCTGATTTCATAGAAATCATAGAAACCCTACAGAGCAGAAAGAGGCCATTTGGCCCATCGAGTCTGCACCGATCACAATCCCACCCAGGCCCTACCTCCATATCCCTACATATTTTACCCACTAATCTACACATCTCAGGACACTAAGGCACAATTTTAGCATGGCCAATCAACCTAACCCGCACATCTTTGGACTGTGGGAGGAAACCGGAGCACCCGGAGGAAACCCACGCAGACACGAGGAGAATGTGCAAACTCCACACAGACAGTGACCCAAGCCGGGAATCGAACCCAGGTCCCTGGAGCTGTGAAGCAGCAGTGCTAACCACTGTGCTACCGTGCTGCCCATTCTTGGAACCATTCTTATAAATCTCACATGCACACCCTGCAATGCATTCACATCCTTTCTTTCGGTGTGGTGCCCAAAGCTGTACATAATATTCCAGCTGAGGTCAAACTGGTGTCTTGTATAACCTCCTTGTTCTTGTACTCTATGTCCCTTTTAATAAAGCCCAGAATAACATATGCTTTATTAACTGCTCTGTCCAACTTTCCTACCACCTTCAATAATCTATGCACAGATACATCTAAGTCTCTGTACTCCTGCCATCCCTTTAACCATTTTACCCCTTATTTTATATTATCTCTCCATGTTCTTCCTACCAAAATGCATCACCTCACACGTCTCCTCATTGAACTTTATCTGCCACTTATTTGCCCACTGCACCAACTTGTCTATGTCCTTTTGGAGTTTTACACTGTCCTCTTCACAGCTTACAACACTTCCCAGTTTTGTGCCTTCTGCAAACTTTGTAATTGTCTGCTGCACACCAAGATCTAGATATATAGGAAAAGCAAGGGTCGTAATACTGATGCCTGGGATCACCACTACAAACTGACAGCTCGAAAAATATCCATTCACTCTCTGCTTCCTATTATTCAACCAATTTTGTATCCAGGTTGAAACTGTCCATTTTATTCCATGAGCTATAACTTTTCTCACAAGTCTGTTGTGTAGCACTGCATTGAATGCCTTCTGAAAGTCCAAGTGTCAATAGCATTACCCTCATCGATCTTCTCCGTTGCCTCCTCAAAGATTTCCTGCAAGTTAGTCAAGCGTTATTCCCCCTTTAGACATCATGCTGGCTCTTCCTAATCATCTCACATTTTTCCATGTGACGAATAATTCTCTCCTGAATAATTGTTTCCAGAAGTTTGCCCACCACTGAAGTTAAACTGATTGGCTTGTATTTGCTGGGATTCCCTTTTGAATACCTTGATCGAAACTGCCTCCACCACCCTTTCAGGAAGTTAATTCCAAACTGCAGCCACCCTCTGGTGAAACATTTTTCTCCGCATCCCTTCTACTCCTTTTGCCAATTATTTTGAATCTGTGCCCACTAGGTCTTGATATATTCCCTTGAGAGGGAACAGTTTCACACTTTTTTCCTTTCCCATACCTCTCAGCATCATGAACACCTCTATTAAGTCTCCTCTTACCTTCAAGGTAAAGTGACCCAGCATCTCCAATCTGGCTTCATAGTATGATGATACTGTGCTATTAATATATTTTATGTTTAAGCGGTACTGCTTTAAGATTTTGTTACAGGGAGTCAGTTTGTCTGGCCGAATTACAGCAGATGCTGGACAACAGGATAATTATTCATTTTAGCCATGTAAACGCTTATTTAGCAGAAGACTTACATCATCCCGGTACCAAAGAAAATCCAAACAGTGTGCCTTAATGACTATCGTCCAGTGGCTCTAACACCCATCATTATGAAGTACTTTGAAAGGGTAATCAGGGCATGAATCAATTCCAGCCTCCTGGATTGCCTGAATCCACTACAGTTCGCCTAGCGCCGCAACAGCTCCACAGTAGATGTCATCTCCCTGGCCCTGCACTCAACCCTGGAACACTTAGATAACAAAGACACCTATGTCAGACTCCTGTTTATTGACTACAGCTCAGCCTTCAACACCATTGTTCCTACGAAACGCATCTCCAAACTCCGTGGCCTGGGCCTTGGCTCTTCCCTCTGCGACTGGATTCTGAACTTCCTAACCCACAGACCACAATCAGTAAGGATAGGCAACAACACCACCACCTCCATGATCATCCTCAACACTGGCGCCCCCACAAGGCTGTATTCTCAGCCCCCACTATACTCCTTATACACCTATGACTGTGCAGCCAAATACTCCTCCAACTCGATTTTCAAGTTTGCTGATGACACCACACATAGTGGGTCAGACCTCAAACAATGATGAAGCAGAGTACAGGAATGAGGTGGAGAATCTGGTGAACTGGTGCGGCAACAATAATCTCTCCCTCAATGTCAACAAAATGCAGGAGATTGTCATCAACTTCAGGAAGCGTAAAGGGGAACATGCCCCTGTCTACATCAACGGGGATGAAGTAGAAATGGTCGAGAGCTTCAAGTTTTTAGGTGTCCAGATCACCAACAACCTGTCCTGGTCCACCCATGCCGACACTATAGTTAAGAAAGCCCACCAATGCCTCTACTTTCTCAGAAGACTAAGGAAATTTGGCATGTCAGCTGTGACTCTCACCAACATTTACAGATGCACCATAGAAAGCATTCTTTCTGGTTGTATCACAGCTTGGTATGGCTCCTGCTCTGCCCAAGACCGCAAGAAACAACAAAAGGTCATGAATGTAGCCCAATCCATTGCGCAAACCAGCCTCCCATCCATTGACTCTGTCTACACTTCCCGCTGCCTCGGGAAAAGCAGCCAGCATAATCAAGGACCCCACGCACCCCGGACATTCTCTCTTCCATCGGGAAAAAGATACAAAAGTCTGAGGTCACGCACCAACCAACTCAAGAACAGTTTCTTCCCTGCTGCCGTCAGACTTTTGAATGGACCTACCTCTGAGTTGATCTTTCTCTACACCCTAGCTATGACTGTAACAGTACGTTCTGCACTCTCTCATTTCCTTCTCGATGAACGGTATGCTTTGTCTGTTTAGCGCGCAAGAAACAATACTTTTCACTGTATCCCAGTACATGTGACAATAATAAATCAAATCAAATCACATCAAGGCTTAATTGGCTTTTGTTCACAAATTAAAAGGACCCTTCGGGTTTTTGTTATTAAATTAAAGGGCGGTGAGTTAGGTATAGAGGGTCATATGGTCATGTGACACTCGAGATTGGAGGAGCTAGTTTTGTATCGAAGAAAAGCAGCTTGCTGTTCAGTTGCTTACTGGAGCTGATTAAAGGCAGAAGTCTGGAGTCTTCTCTGAAAAGTCAAATCCTCTCTGAAAGCTCTAAAGCTGTTACCCAAGACATAGATAGTATATCTGTGTTTTGTTAACGACATTTAAAGTGTCGTTTAAGTCTATAAGAGAAATGTTGCTTAATTGGAACGGAAATAGTGATAAGTTAGAAATTAAGAGTTATTTCTTTTAACGTTTAAAGATTGTTCAATGGTTAAAAGTACAATAGAACCAGAGGGAATGGTGATGGGGACAAAAAAATATATAAGATAGGCCTGGAGCAGGTGTACTGCTGGCAAAGTGAAAATAAGAGAAAAACTGCAGCACATAAGAAAAGAGGGCTTGGAGCAGACAGACTTAAATTAATTTGTCATCTGAAATAGTTGAAATCAATGTTTTTTAATTCTTGAATGGAATGTAGGCATCACTGACAAAACCAACATTTCTTGTCCATCCCTAATTGTCCTTGAACTGAGTGGCTTGCTGGGCTATTTCAGAGGTAGTTAAGAGTTAATTACATTGCTCTGGGTCTAAAGACACATGCAGATGAGACTGGGTAAGGACAGCAGATTCCCTTCCCTAAAGGGGACATTAGAGAACCAAATTGTTTTTGTTTTATGACAATCAATGTTAGTTATCGTAGTCACTATTACTGGGATTAACTTTCAATTTTATGATTCTATGTATTAATTCACTGTAATTTCCACCAACTGATGTGGTAGGATTTGAACCCATGTCCCCAGAGCATTAGCTTGGGCTATTGGATTACTTATTCAGCTATACTACTACTATGTCACCGTCATCCCCTTAATGTTAAATCTAGAAGGCTGTAAAATACCTAATTGAAAGATGAGGTGCCGTTCCTCAAGCTTATATTGACCATCAGTGGAGCAGTCACAGGGTAAGGACAGAGATGTCAGCATGACAGCAAGGTGGAGAATTAAAACGACAGACCACCTGAAGCATGGGGTCATGCTTGCGGACTGAACGGAGGTATTCAACAAAGCGGTCACCCAACCTGCATTTGGCCTCCCAGGTTTCTTTCATGATTAGGAACATAGGACTTAGGAGTAGGAGTAGGCCATTTGGCCCTTCAAACCTACTCCAGCATTCAATGACATCATGGCTAATTTGGTTGTGATCTCAATTCCATTACCCTTGGTTTCCTTGTCTATCAAAAATCTATCTAACTCAACCTTGAATAAATCCACTGTATTCCAAGAAAGAGAATTCTGCAAACTAACGACCCACTGAGAGAAAAATGTTCTTCTCATCTTCATCTTAAAAGGGGGACTTCTTATTCTTAAACTGTGTCCCCTCGTTCTCGTCTCCCACACAGGGGCAAACATCCTCCTGGTATCCACACCATTAAACCCCTCAGCATGTTATATGTTTCAATAACATCACCTCTCATTCTTCTAAACTCCAATGGGTATATGTCCAAACTGTTCAATCCTTCTTCATAAAATAGACACTTCATCCCAAGAATAAGTTGAGTAAGCCTTCTCTGAACTGCAGCTAATTGAATTACATTATTTTTCAAACAAGGAGACCAAAACTGTACGAAGTACTCCAGATTGGGTCTCACAAGGCCCTGTATAAAACCTTGGTTAGGCCGCATTAGCTATATAAAACCTTGGTTAGGCCGCATTAGCTATATAACACCTTGGTTAGGCCACGTTGCTGCACCTTGGTTAGGTTGCATTAGTAAAATACAACCTTGGTTAGGCCGCATTTGGAGTATTGCATGCAGTTCTGGTTGCCACACTACCAGAAGGACATGGAAGCTTTGCAGAGAGCGTAAAGAAGGTTCACCAGGATGTTGCCTGGTCTCCAGGGTGTTGACTATGAGGAGAGGTTGAATAAACTCGGATTGTTTTCACTGGAAAGACAGAAGCTGAGGGGAGACCTGATAGAGGTGTACAAAATTGTGAGCGGCATAGACAGGGTGGACAGTCAGAAGCTTTTCCCAGGGTAGAAGTGTCAATTACAATGAGGCACAGGTTCAAGGTGAGAGGGGGAAAGTTTAAGAGAGATGTGCGGGGGAGGCTTTTCATGCAGAGAATGATGGGTGCCTGCGCTGCCAGTGGAGGAAGCAGGCATTTAACCAATCCATGTCCCTTATGAGGGACAGAGAAGTGGGCTTATTCTTGCTACAAGTTGGAGGGCAAGTTTTTCTTGGCTTTATTAGAGTTCAAAAGCAAGGAAATTAAGGAGGCTGCAGAACCTCATTTAATCCTCCATGATCCAAGACACAAATGTATTTGTTGTGGACTGCAATCTTCAGGAGAAAGAAAAGTGAAATCGTTGTCCATGGGTTTGGTTGCATTCAACAACGCGTGTTTATTGAACAGTTGTTCACTGTACAAAGAATTGGTCTAGACTGAGCAAAAGCCCACAAAGCAGCCAGTGATGCCATCAACTATACATGTGACTTGTGTGACAGTACTGTGCCTTTAAGAAATGTATTTGCCTCACATTTTCTTCTGCAGGATTTTTTAAGCAGTTGGTTCTACTTATTGGTGCTGTTTTATCATTCACTGGCAGCTTACTCGTTGATTCTACAGCAGCATAATTGATCCTAATTGCTAAAATATTTGTTTTAATCTGGACTAATGCTGTTCTGTTATTTTAGTATTTTCCCTTGAGGTTTTTCAGATGAAATATTAAACCAAGGAACTTTTAGCCTTCTCAGGTACATGTTCAAGATGGATTTGAATATTTTTGGGAATACATACAATATTTAAATTTCAACTAACGTCACTGAAAAAGAATATCCACTTTAGTTTAGCTGTGCAAATTGGTTCTTTTTTTCTACACTGACTCATAGAAATCCTACAGTACAGAAAGAGGCCATTTGGCCCATCGAGTCTGCACCGACCACAATCCCACCCAGGCCCTACCACCATATCCCTACACATTTTACCCAGTAATCCCTTTAACCTATGCATCTCAGGACACTAAGGGGCAATTTTAGCACGGCCAATCAACCAAACCCGCACATCTTTGGACTGTGGGAGGAAACCGGAGCACCCGGAGGAAACCCACGCAGACACGAGGAGAATGTACAAACTCCACACAGACAGTGACCCAAGCCGGGAGTCGAACCCAGGTCCTTGGAGCTGTGAAGCAGCAGTGCTAACCACTGTGCCACCGTGCCGACTCTACTTCAAAAATAGTTAATTAGCTGTGAGGTGCTTGGAACAACCTGAGGAGGTGAAAGATGCAAAACAAAAGCAGGTCTTTCTATCTTTCAGCATCCCCATTACTATCCAAGGGGCACTTGAGAAAATATTTAGGCCTTTGAATGGAGGAATAGGCCATCAGCCTGAAACTGCCTTAAATATACAAATCTGGGGTCTGGCTGCAATCCTGATGAGGACTGCTCAAGAAACAAATCCGCCAGGAAAATTTACTTCTTCCTGTGGGCCAAGGGGTAACTGGCGAATTAAGCTATGGAGTCCCACCTCCCCTCCCACAAGGTTCCCTTCCCTCCCGATCCTCAATCTCAGGCTAGACATGGAAGCCAGTTTAGCATCTGAACAAGACAATTTTGTGCCCTCCAAGAATCTTTGAGCTGCACCAAGAGTAAACACTTCCATGCCCCTCACTGCCCAAATAAATCTGTCATGTGCTATCAAGATGCAAGCCTTACATTGACACCAAAGAGCGGACTGTGCTTGACTTTTGGTGTAATACTTGAAAGTTGTGGCCCTCAGAGACTTTCATAATGTAGACAACTTCTTAAAGATACCAGGGCAACACTTTTTTTGGGAAAATAAGTGGACGTATTAGCGAGAGGCAACATGGTTTTGTGAAGGGGAAGTCATGTCTCACGAACTGGATTGAGTTTTTTGAGGAAGTTAAAAGATGATTGATGAGGGTAGAGCAGTGGATGTTGTCTACATGGGCTTCAGTAAGGCCTTTGACAAGGTCCTTCATGGCAGACTGGTGCAGAAGGTGACGTTGCACGGGATCAGAGGTGAGCTGGCAAGATGAATACAGAACCGGTTTGGTCACAGAAGAAAGAGGGTAGCAGTGGAAGGGTGCGTTTCTGAATGGAGGGCCATGACTAGTGGCGTTCCTCAGGGATCAGTGCTGGGACCTTTGCTGATTGTAATATATATAAATGATTTGGAGATAAATGTAACTGGTTTGATTAGTAAGTTTGCAGACGACACAAAGATTGGTGGAATTGTGTATAGTAATGAAGACCATTAGAGGATACAGCAGGATATAGATCGGTTGGAGACTTGGGCGGAGTGATAGCAGATGGAGTTTAGATAAATGTGAGGTAATGCATTTTGAAAGGTCTAATACAGAACCCTTAACAGTATTGATAGGCAGAGGGATCTGGGTGTACAGGTATACAGGTCACTGAAAGTCGCAATGCAGGTGGAGAAGGTAGTCAAGAAGGCACACGGCATGCTTGCCTTCACCGGCCAGTGCATTGAGTTTAAAAATTGGCAAGTCATGTTGCAGTTTTGTAGAACCTTTGTTAGGCTGCACTTGGAATATAGTGTTCAGTTCTGGTCGCCACACTATCAGAAGGATGTGGATGCTTTGTAGAGGGTACAGAAAAGATTTACCAGGATGTTGCCTGATATGGAGGGCATTAACTATGTGGAGAGGTTGGAGAAACTTGTTCTCACTGGAACGATAGAGGTTGAGGGGCGACCTGATAGAAGCCTCCAAGATTATGAGAAGCATGGACAGAGTGGATAGTCAGAAGCTTTTTCCCAGGGTGGAAGAGTCAATTACCAGGGGGCACAGGTTTAAGGTGCGAGGGGCAAGGTTTAAAGGAGATGTACAAGGCAATTTTTTTACACAGAGAGTGGTGGGTGCCTGGAACTCGCTCCCAGGGAAGGTAGTGGAAGCAGATACAATTGTGACTTTTAAGGAGCTTCTGGCCAATACGTGAATCGGATGGGAATAGAGGGATATGGTCCTCAGAAGGGTAGGGGGTTTTAGTTCAGATGGGCAGCATGGTCGGTGCAGGCTTGGAGGGCTAAAGAGCCTGTTCCTGTGCTGTAATTTTCTTTGATAAGGGAGAAGCTACATTCATTGCAACTCCTCCTCTGTGACTACACGTAAGCTCACAATTCCGCTTGTAAAAAGCACTCCATACCTCAGATTTAGCAAGTCAATGCAGCAATTAAATGAGTAAATCCAGATCTTTGCTGTTCACTTAAATGTTAAATTAATTTAGCAGTAGCTAATTTAATAGAACTATCAGTGGAAAATATAGGAGAGCAGTGCATTCATATTCATAAATGTTTTGTTCTTTTTGTCTGGGATATCGGCTGGCAACCAGTTCCACGCTGTTTCTTTAATTTTTTTGCATCATTAAATGCTAATGTTCGAACTCTATGATAGTTCCAACTTGCCTGTGTTCTAACAAACTCTGGCTGCATCCAGATTTTTAGTACGATGAGGGGCTTTTTTGTCTGCACAATACTGCCTGAATTGGAAGCATTGGGTTTAGGTTAATCACGCATCATAATCCCTACGGCCATTTTGAGGGTTGGGGAAGGAGGAGGTTAAGGAATTGCCAGACTTGAGGAAAATCTATTGCGCATCTTGGGGAAATAAGAACTCAAAATTCACAACAATATTCCCGATGAGTATATCATAATGAGACTCACCTGGAGTTGCAGCATTAAACAGGCAGCATAAATATATAATCATCCTCATTTTGTACATAGCGCTTTTCCTTTCCAAATCAAGTTGAAACAGGACTTGTAAAGTGCAAAAAAAAAGGAGTTAAAATCATTGAAGTTGGAACTTCAGCTGTTTTTCGCAAGTATCTACACAAAAAGTTAAAATTAATTCAGAAGACAGGCCAGTCATCCACTGCAGTACGGTGGAGAAATTGTAGGGAGATAGAATTATACCTTTTGACAGTAACCTTTGAAACTCGAGATAAATTATTAGACCAAGCCCATTTATTGACTGAGAATTTAGTACCTCATAAACACACTCCAATAGGAAATAGAACAATCTTTGAACAGTGAAAGCTTTCAGTTAATTTGAAACCAGTAATTCCTTTATAGCTTTTATCTCTTTATAGCTGCTACATTTGCTTTCAGGAAAGAATTACACTGAGAATTATTTTCAGTGCATATTTCTTTCTTTATATCTTGAATCTTTGAATATTTCATTGTCAGGGTGATGCGCCATCAATCGAGCAAAGACTAGTTTGTATGCAAGAACAAATAGGCTTTTATTAGCAAAAGACTTGGAGCACACCCATGCCCATGAACTGGTCCAGACTGAGGCAGGGGGGTGGGGAGCAGTCGCCTTTATACCTGGACCGGGGGCGGGGGGAGGAGTCTCGGGTAGGGCCAGCAGGGACGTGTCCAGGCATGTCACATATACAGGTAATAAGCTAACAGTGGTTTACCACACAGGGGTTGGTTGATAAGCAAGTTCCAGATCTCTTCAAAGAGTATGTAGGTACGGGTTACTCATGCACCAGGAGGAGTAGGCAAATAAATTTAAATTTTAAAAGCTGCAGGATCAAGTTAATTTTTAATGGTGAGAGATGAGGAGATATGTAATTTGGAAGGAGATTTGCGAAATAAGGTATCTGAAATTACTGGTGTAAAGAGTGGCGTTCAATAACATTGGAGAGTCCAGTGAAAAGTGGTGAAGTAGCAGCAGGAGTGATAGAGCAATGATCATTTCCAGGAATACAGTTTATCCTGGGTAACAATGTAGCTGGGTCAAAGCTGGGAATTATGCCTACTGTGGTTCAACAGCAGTAGAAAATCAAATAATTGAGGCGTTGCAGGAAGCATATCCTGGGATATTTCCTGACTGCGTAGTAACAAGTTCACAAACTCGCAGGTTGAGACAGGACAATAAATGAAAGAGTAAAGATAAAGAGGTTGAAGTTTAATTATCAGAAATCATTTTTGAGGAAGGGCAAGAACAGATGGATGATGAAATGGATATCTTCAGTTCAGGAAACTTGGCAGAAAGATGTAGAGATAAAGCAGTTATATCAGAAGCATACACAGACAAGAATCTGAATTTTATTGTTTATACTGGAGTTTTGTTACATTAAAAACGATATCTTAATGAGGATGTGGAGACCTTTACATATTCAGGTGGATGAAAAATGGGCAGAAGTTCATCAAATTATCGGTGGGTTATAGAAAGGAGGTGTTAGGGGTGGCGCATGAGGTACCAGTAGGAGGTCATTTAGGATTAAGGAAAACTCAAGCAAAAAACTCAAACAAAAATATAAGAACATTTTTATTGGCCTGGACTGCATAAGGACGTGGTTGAATTTTGCTGTACGTGTCATACATGTCAAGTAATAGGAAAACTGCAAGCAGCAATAAAACCAACACTCTTAATACCCATTCCGGCATTTAAGGAACCTTGTACGAGGGTCCTAATTGATTGCATGGGACCCCTCCCTAAAACAAGAAGTGGGAATCAATATTTGTTGACCATAACAACCCCTGGGGCGGTTCCCCTCCATAAGAGGTTTTCGGTGCTGGAGGCTACAGTTGAGGAGGAATCAACTGAGCATAGAGAGCAGATCTCTGGGGGTGAGCCGAGTGAGAAAGCTCAGGTGGTTAGGGGCTGTAAAAGACTGGGCCTTGTGATTGGGGACTCCACAATTAAGGGGACAGATAGGAGGGTCGGAACTAAAGGTAGGGACTCAGGGTTGGTGTGTTGCCTACCAGGGGCTGGGGTCCGGGATGTGTCTGACAGGGTATTCAGGACTCTTAGGGGGGAGGGAGATAAACCACAAGTTATTGTACATGTGGGGACACACGACATAGGGAGGATAGGGGAAGGGGATATTAGGCAGGGATTTATGGAGTTGGGGTGGAAACTAAAGGCCAAGACTGACAGAGTGGTTATCTCTGGACTCTTGCCTGTACCACGGGATAGTTTAGAGAGGAATAGGGAGAGGGAAGGTTTGAATTCATGGCTGAGGGGATGGTGCAGGAGGGAGGGGTTCAGGTACTTAAGCAATTGGGGCTCGTACTGGGGAAGGTGTGACCTCTATGAGAAGGATGGTCTACACCTTAATCAGAAGGGGACCAATATCCTGGGGGGTAAATTTGCTAAGGCCATGCAGGGAGGTTTAAACTGATTCGGGGGGGGGGAGGGATCCTGAGTAGTGGGGCTGAAAGTGAGGGATGCATGGATGGGGACTGCAATGCACGGCATTGCAGAGGTGGGGTGGAGCAGGGTTTGAAATGTGTATACTTCAATGCCAGGAGTATTCGCAATAAAGTGGGTGAACTTGCAGCGTGGATCAGTACCTGGGACTTCGATGTTGTGGCTATTTCAGAGACATGGATAGAGCAGGGGCAGGAATGGATGCTGCAGGTCCCGGGGTTCAAATGTTTTAGTCGAAGTAGGGAAGGAGGTAGAAGAGGGGGAGGGGTAGCATTATTGGTCAGAGATTGTATCACAGTGTCAGAGAGGAGGTTTGATGAGGACTTATCTGTTGAGGTAGTATGGGCGGAGATTAGAAATAGGAGAGGAGAGGTCACCCTGTTGGGAGTCTTTTATAGACCTCCTAAAAGTTCTAGAGAGGTTGAGGAAAGGATTGCGGAGTCAATCCTGCTTAGGAGTGAAAGTAATAGGGCAATTGTTATGGGGGATTTTAACTTGACTAATATTGACTGGAATTGTTATAGCTCTAGCTCGTTAGAGGGGTCAGTTTTTGTTCAAAGCGTGCAGGAAGGTTTTTTGACTCAGTATGTAGACAGGCCAACTAGAGGTGAGGCTATATTGGATCTGGTGCTGGGAAATGAGCCAGACCAGGTGCTAGACTTGGAAGTTGGTGTGCATTTTGGTGATAGTGACCACAATTCGGTTACGTTCACCTTAGTGATGGAAAGGGATAGGCATGAACCTCGGGCCAGTGGTTTTAGCTGGGGGAAGGGTAATTATGAGGCTATTAGGAGAGAATTAGGAAACATAGGTTGGACTAGGAGATTACAGGGACTGGGAACGTCCGACATGTGGAGTTTTTTCAAGGAGCAGCTACTGCGAGTCTGTGATAGGTATGTCCCTGTCAGGCAAGGAGGAATTGGTAGGGCTAGGGAACCGTGGTGCACCAAAAAAGTTTCTTTGTTGGTTAAAAAGAAAAAGGAGGCTTATGTTCGGATGAGACGTGAGCACTCGGGTAGTGCACTAGAAAGCTTTAGATTGGCTAAGAGGGAGTTGAAGAGCGAGCTTAGAAGGGCTAAAAGGGGACATGAGAAGACTTTGGCGGATAGGGTTAAAGAGAATCCTAAGGCATTCTATAGGTATGTCAAGAACAGAAGGTTGGTTAGGGCAAGTTTAGGGCCAGTTATAGATGGCAGAGGGAAGTTATGTGTGGAACCGGAGGAGATTGGTGAAGCATTGAACCAATATTTCTCTTCGGTGTTCACGCAAGGGGACATGAATATAGCTGAGGAGGACACTGGGTTGCAAGGGAGTAGAATAGACAGTATTACAGTTGATAAGGAGGATGTGCAGGATATTCTGGAGGGTCTGAAAATAGATAAATCCCCTGGTCCGGATGGGATTTATCCAAGGATTCTCTGGGAGGCAAGAGAAGTGATTGCAGAGCCTCTGGCTCTGATCTTCAGGTCGTCGTTGGCCTCTGGTATAGTACCAGAAGATTGGAGGTTAGCGAATGTTGTCCCATTGTTTAAGAAGGGGAACAGAGACTTCCCCGGGAATTATAGACCGGTGAGTCTCACTTCTGTTGTCGGCAAGATGTTGGAAAAAATTATAAGGGATAGGATTTATAGTTATTTGGAGAGTAATGAATTGATAGGTGATAGTCAGCATGGTTTTGTGGCAGGTAGGTCGTGCCTTACTAACCTTATTGAGTTTTTTGAGAAAGTGACCAAGGAGGTGGATGGGGGCAGGGCAGTGGACGTGGTATATATGGATTTTAGTAAGGCGTTTGATAAGGTTCACCATGGTAGGCTTCTGCAGAAAATGCAGATGTATGGGATTGGGGGTGATCTAGGAAATTGGATCAGGAATTGGCTAGCGGATAGGAAACAGAGGGTGGTGGTTGATAGTAAATATTCATCATGGAGTGCGGTTACAAGTGGTGTACCTCAGGGATCTGTTTTGGGGCCACTGCTGTTTGTAATATTTATTAATGATCTGGATGAGGGTATAGTTGGGTGGATTAGCAAATTTGCTGATGACACCAAAGTCGGTGGTGTGGTAGACAGTGAGGAAGGGTGTCGTAGTTTGCAGGAAGACTTAGACAGGTTGCAAAGTTGGGCCGAGAGGTGGTGGATGGAGTTTAATGCGGAGAAGTGTGAGGTAATTCACTTTGGTAGGAATAACAGATGTGTTGAGTATAGGGCTAACGGGAGGACTTTGAATAGTGTGGAGGAGCAGAGGGATCTAGGTGTATGTGTGCATAGATCCCTGAAAGTTGGGAATCAAGTAGATAAGGTTGTTAAGAAGGCATATGGTGTCTTGGCGTTTATTGGTAGGGGGATTGAATTTAGGAGTCGTAGCGTTATGTTGCAACTGTACACAACTCTGGTGCGGCCGCACTTGGAGTACTGTGTGCAGTTCTGGTCCCCACATTACAGGAAGGATGTGGAGGCTTTGGAGAGGGTGCAGAGGAGGTTTACCAGGATGTTGCCTGGTATGGAGGGGAGATCCTATGAGGAGAGGCTGAGGGATTTGGGATTGTTTTCGCTGGAAAGGCGGCGGCTAAGAGGGGATCTTATTGAAACATATAAGATGATTAGAGGTTTAGATAGGGTGGATAGTGATAGCCTTTTTCCTCTGATGGAGAAATCCAGCACGAGGGGGCATGGCTTTAAATTGAGGGGGGGTAGTTATAGAACCGATGTCAGGGGTAGGTTCTTTACCCAGAGGGTGGTGAGGGATTGGAATGCCCTGCCAGCATCAGTAGTAAATGCGCCTAGTTTGGGGGCGTTTAAGAGATCCGTAGATAGGTTCATGGACGAAAAGAAATTGGTTTAGGTTGGAGGGTCACAGTTTTTTTTTAACTGGTCGGTGCAACATCGTGGGCCGAAGGGCCTGTTCTGCGCTGTAATGTTCTATGTTCTATGTTCTATAACATTTAACATTTAAGAAAAACTTGGATGGGTTCATGGATGAGAGGGGTGTGGAGGGATATGGTCCAAGTGCAGGTCAGTGGGACTAGGCAAAAAATGGTTCGGCACAGACAAGAAGGGCCAAACGCCTGTTTCTGAGCTGTAATTTTCTATGGTTCTATGGTTCTATAATGGATGTGTTAACCACATTACTAAAATGGAGGCCATTCCGTTATGCAATGTTACTACTGGAAGGATTGTAGAGAGTTGCTTAATTTTTTTTATCAGATCCAGGCGATAGTCAAGATTATCCAGAGGATTGAGATAAAGCAATTCCATTTGTACTTTTTGCAATTAGGAATGCACCTAATGAATCAATTAAATTCAATCCATTTTAATTAATTTTTGGTCATAAGGTAAGGGGACCACTTAAACTGATCAAGGAGAAATTGATGAGTCAGCATTCTGAGACTACATTGTTGGACTATGGGCCCTATTTTACCCAGTCCATCACATAAACCAGCCTCCCATCCATTGACTCTGTCTACACTTCCTGCTGCCTCGACAAAGCAACCAGCATAATTAAGGACCCCGGACATTCTCTCTTCCACCTTCTTCCTTCAGGAAAAAGATACAGAAGTCTGAGGTCACTTACCAATCAACTCAAGAACAGCTTCTTCCCTGCTGCCGTCAGACTTTTGAATGGACCTACCTTGCATTAAGTTGATCTTTCTCTACACCCTAGCTGTGACTGTAACACTACATCCTGCACTCTCTCGTTTCCTTCTCTATGAACGGTATGTTTTGTCTGTATAACGTGCAAGAAACAATACTTTTCAGTGTATGTTAATACATGTGACAATAATAAATCAAAATTTAAAAAATCATTTTGATTCTAAGTGCTGGACGGACTTGAAACTGGGAGTGTTGCAGATCCGACTTTTAGATCCATTCTCAGGTGCCTCCATACTCACTCTGCCTGCAAAAATATCAGCAATTACGAATCGCACTGCATAAGCATGTCGGTGGGGCTTTAGATGCCCGAAATTCTGCAGCTCTGATCTATGCCTCCAACAGCACATGCGCAGAAAAAAAATGATAGAATTGTGCTCCCAGCCACATCCCTCGCGGGCCGGATAATGCTCCCCCAGGCCCACATATTGCCCCACCCCACATTATTGACTCCCTTATACGCCCACACCACCGCCACCCAGACTGATCGCAGGCCCCTCCCCCCCGATCTCAAGCAGAGTGGCAGCGGACCCCCCGCTTTTCCCCCCAGTGATCACGGGTAGAGTGGCAGTGGACTCCCTCTTCCCCTCCACTGATCTCAGGCAGAGTGGCAGTGGACCCCACCTTTCCCTCCACTGATCTTAAGCAGAGTGGCAGTGGACCCCCTTCCCCCTCACTGATCACAGACAGAGTGGCAACGGACTCTCCCCCCCCCCCTACTGATCTCAAGCAGAGAGCCGTCGAATGGTCAGCTCGTACCTCCTAACTAACTGCAGCACCCAAATCGGACTTATATGGAGCATGTCTGATTCGGGATAGGCGAACGCAGTGGTAAAGGGGGAAGTGCCTATAAAGTTGGGCGTGCAGCCCATTAAGTCAATTTGAATGCATGCAGATGCATTTAAATGGCCGTCACGCCCGTTTCGGGCGCGGTCCCGATCGTGGCCATTTTCAGACCTTGGTAAAGGGGGAACCAGGGCTCACAGGCACCCCGTGCCTCCGGCATGATCATCATAATTGTCTTTAGCTTTCAAAAATCAGTAATGAGTTGCACCAGCATGACATCACGATGCCAGTGGTGAGGATACATTGTGGGCAGACGTTAAGTTGGCATGTCCATTAATTATATTAAAATGTGTGAATCTGATTGTCACTGGTGTGGGATGGGGAAGATCTCAAACTAAGAACCAGCTTTTGGCCGCTCGCGAGATTTAGCAGTCATTATTGGGCCACTGGGTCATTGTCTAAGGCAGGGGTCTCCAAACTACGGCCCGCGGGCCACATCCGGCCCGCAGCGGACTACATCTGGCCCGCAGCCAGTGGGGCGGGACGGGATTCCCACTGCCGAAAACACTCCCGCGTCTGGAACCCCGCCGCTGACTCAGGATCCGGATGCGGGTACGGAATCCACAGGCCGGACATTTGCTGCCGCTCCGCGCGGTGTCTGATGGACCCATGGGAATCCCCGCCCTCTTTACCAGCCTATTGTCCAATCAGAGCTGCCGTCCTGTGACTGACTGTTCATTAAACGAATCAGCAGTTGAGACATCTGTTATTCAATTGCCGCTCTGCATTGACTGAGTGACAGCTGCTTTATCCAATCCGTAAGCTCCATCTGTCTGAAATGAGCGAGAACAATGACAACGATGGCGGCAATTCGGACCAATTCAGTTATGGAAGGAAAAAAGAAAAGAAAAGTGGACAGTGAGTGCCGCCTGTTTAATGAAGAATGGGATGTAAAGTACTTCTTTGTACAAGCAGGTGATAAAGCCTTGTGTGTCATATGCAACGAAACTGTTGCAGTTTTGAAGGAGTACAATGTACGTCGGCACTATGAGACCAAACGTGAACCAAGTTATTCCCAATTCACAGGAACAAAGCGTTCGGAAAAATTTGAATCAATGCAACGCAGGTTGCTTTCCCAACAAGCTTTTTTTACGCAGAAGATAACTGAAAATGAAGCTTTAACCAGGGCCAGTTACAAACTAGCTTATGTGTTGGCGAAAAGAGGAAAGCCATTCACCAATGGAGATCTCATCAAAGAGTGTATAATGGAAGCAGTGGAAGAGTTATGCCCAGAAAAAGCAAATCTGTTCAAAATCATCAGTCTTGCACCAAATACTGTTGCTCGTAGAATTGAGGATATAAGAAGTATTATATTTAATCAAATTGCAGACAAAGCAAGAAATTTTCAGTTGTATTCTCTCACACTTGATGAATCGACTGATGTGAGTGACATATCACAACTCCTAGTATTCATCTGTGGCGTCGACAGTGAATTTAATGTGACACAAGAATTAGCATCAGTGCATAGCATGCACAGCACAGTAACTGGAGAAGACATCTTCAAAGAATTGCAAAAAACTGTGTTGGAATATAACCTGGAGTGGAATAAACTGCAATGCGTGACAATTGATGGAGGAAAGAACATGTCTGGGGTGAAGAAAGGTTTGGTTGGACACATCACAAAAGCTTGTGAGGTTGGTGGATTCTCAAAGCCCATGTTTCTGCATCGCATTACCCATCAACAAGCATTGTGCGGAAAATATGTGGATATGTCTTGCGTTCTGAAACCTGTTGTTTCAACAGTGAATTTCATTCGATCTCACGGGCTTAATCATCGCCAGTTTTGTGATTTTCTGAAAGAAACTGATTCTGAGTTCGGTGACTTGCCTTATTATACAGCAGTTCGATGGCTTACTTGTGGAAAGATTCTATCATGGTTCTTTCAGCTCAGAGAGGAAATTGATTCCTTTCTCACAGAGAAATCACGGGTCCCATTCGCGCTGTGGGCGGGGCTTAGTGCGCCCGCAACGATCGGGGCTCTGAACTGCGCATGCGCAGTTAGAAAAAAATTTGAAAAAGCACACCTGTGTCAGATCGCCCCCGGGCTGCAGAAAGCAGAGAAAGCAGCCCGGGAGCGAAAAGCGTGAGCGATGGTCCCCACAGACATCATTGTCCCCCTTATCAACCCTTCCCCCGCTATCCAGACCGATCGCGACCCCCTGCCCTCTGCCCCCCCACCAATTGCCCGCAGAGTGGCAGCGGATCCCCCCTGCCCCCCTCCACCCCCCATCCCCCCACCAGAGATCCATCTGCCCCCCTCCACCAGTGAGCGATCGGGCCTCCGCCCCCCCCCCACCACCAGAGATACATCTTACCTGCCTCCCTCCTCCCCCCTTCCGCAGAGAATGGCCTGGCCTCACTCCTCCCCCCCCTCCCCCTCCCCCAGAGAATGGCCTGGCCTCACTCACCTCCCCCCCCCCCGCAGAGAATGGTCTGGCCTCACTCCCCACCTCCCCCCGCCCCCTCCCCGCCCCCGCCCCAGAGAACGATCTGGCCTCACTCATCCCCTCCCCAGAGAACGATCTGGCCTCACTCATTCCCCCGCCCCAGAAAATGGTCTGGCCTCACTCACCTCCCGCAGAGAATGGTCTGGCCTCACTCCCTGCCTCTCCCCCCCCCCTCAACCCCCCGCCCCCCAACCCCCCGCCTCAGAGAACGATCTGGCCTCACTCATCCCCCAGCCCCCGAGAATGATCTGGCCTCACTCCCCCCCCCCACCCCCACCGCCAAGAGGAACATCTGACCCGCCACCTCCCTCCCTACCAGACAACGATCGGCCCTCCCCCCGCCCCCGCACAACCAGACAACGATCGGCCCTCCCCGTCCCCCCCTTCACTCGACAACGTTCGGGCCTCCCTCCACCCCCCTCCCCACCAGAGATACATCTGACCTGCCTCCTCCTCCCCTCCCCCCCGCCCCCCCCCCAACTAGACAACAATCTGGCCTCACTCCCCTCCCCCCCCACCCAACCAGAGAATGATCTGACCCGCCTCCTCCCTCCCTCCCACCACTGATCTGAGTCAGAGAGTCGTTGGAAACTCTGAACTCGCTCTTCAGCAGCTGGAGCGCCCGATTCAGACTTTTATTCAGCAGGTTCATTTCGGTGTGATTCTGGATCAGCGAACGTGGCGGTAAAGGGGGAAATGCTGATAAAGTTGGGCGGGCAGTTCATTAATTCAATTGAAATACATGCAAATATATTTAAATCGCTGTTGTGCCCGTTTTGGGTGCGAAGCGGTTCGCGGCCATTCCTGGGTTTCGGTAAAGTGGCCATCTGAGCGGAAGCGGGCACGGATCGCATTAATGGCCTCACACCCAACTTTACCATGTTACGCATGGTAAAATAGGGCCCTAAGTCTTTAACAATGAACACAGACACTAAAAAATCCCTGTTCAAATACTTCCTTCTGACATTTCATTCATTTCCATTATCAGTTCCCCAGGCCAATTCTCTGGAGAACCAACATTTGCTCAAGTTAATTTTTTCCTTTCAAAATACTTGTAGAACCTCTTACTATCGGTTTTATATTTCCAGCTTGAGGAACATGTACCAGTCGCAGAGGACCATGGCTGATTAGAACATAGAACATAGAAAGCCACAGCACAAACAGGCCCTTCGGCCCACAAGTTGCGCCGATCACATCCCCACCTCTAGGCCTATCTATAGCCCTCAATCCCATTAAATCCCATGTACTCATCCAGAAGTCTCTTAAAAGACCCCAACGAGTTTGCCTCCACCACCACCGACGTCAGCCGATTCCACTCACCCACCACCCTCTGAGTGAAAAACTTACCCCTGACATCTCCTCTGTACCTACCCCCCAGCACCTTAAACCTGTGTCCTCTCGTAGCAACCATTTCAGCCCTTGGAAATAGCCTCTGAGAGTCTACCCTATCCAGGCCTCTCAACATCTTGTAAACCTCTATCAGGTCACCTCTCATCCTTCGTCTCTCCAGGGAGAAGAGACCAAGCTCCCTCAACCTATCCTCATAAGGCATGCCCCCCAATCCAGGCAACATCCTTGTAAATCTCCTCTGCACCCTTTCAATGGCTTCAACATCTTTCCTGTAATGAGGTGACCAGAACTGCGCGCAGTACTCCAAGTGGGGTCTAACCAGGGTCCTATAAAGCTGCAGCATTATCTCCCGACTCCTAAACTCAATCCCTCGATTAATGAAGGCCAGTACGCCGTACGCTTCATGAGCATGGCCCACTCGATGAAGGACATGACCCAGTCGCAGAGGACCATGGCTGAGGGCATCGGCGGCATGGCTCAGACAATGGCGGGCATCCAGGACTGGCATCGTCAGATGAAGATGTGACATCTGGAGCTCACTCCCTCTCTGGCCTATGGAGTGACCTGGAGACCAGTGAACACCCTGAGGGAGCAGGAGGTGCTGGAACCAATCCCAGGGCCTTCCACTAGGAGACTGGCGTCTGACTCTCATCCTCCTCCTGACACTGGCCTATCTCCTGGGATGTGGGCAGAACAGGGTAACACATGTGCCTGTGACACCTGAAAGTTGGCCAGGGCCCTCGAGGTCCATACCTTCCAGAGATCAAAGAACAAAGAACAAGGAACAGTACAGCACAGGAAACAGACCCATTGGCCCTCCAAGCCTGTGCCGCTCCTTGGTCCAACTAGACCAATCATTTGTATCCCTCCATTCCCAGGCTGCTCATGTGACTATCCAGGTAAGTCTTAAACGACGTCAGTGTGTCCGCCTCCACCACCTTACTTGGCAGCGCATTCCAGGCCCCCACCACCCTCTGTGTAAAAAACATCCCTCTAATATCTGAGTTATACTTCGCCCCTCTCACCTTGAGCCCGTGACCCCTTGTGATCGTCACTTCTGATCTGGGAAAAAGCTTCCCACCGTTCACCCTATCTATCCCCTTCATAATCTTGTACACCTCTATTAGATCTCCCCTCATTCTCCGTCTTTCCAGGGAGATCAACCCCAGTTTACCCAATCTCTCCTCATAGCTAAGACCCTCCATACCAGGCAACATCCTGGTAAACGTTCTCTGCACTCTCTCTAACGTCTCCACGTCCTTCTGGTAGTGCGGCGACCAGAACTGGACGCAGTACTCCAAATGTGGCCTAACCAGCGTTCTATACAACTGCAACATCAGACTCCAGCTTTTATACTCTATACCCCATCCTATAAAGGCAAGCATACCATCGCCCGCCAAGAGCCAGGCCACAGGGCATGGAATGCAGCAGGCCACCTCCACTTCTGATGTGTAATCTGGGGAACACCTCGAAGGATCGGGAGGGAATGTAAGATTGGAAAGATGCAGGATCTCTGATTTTGCACAGGTACAGTCACACAGTTTTAGTTCGGGTGAAGGGAGCACAGAATGTCAAATATCACAATTAAACCACTTTTCACACCCAGATTGAGTCGGCTCTCACTCTCGGTGCTTCCTCTCAGGAGTTGGGATTGGGGAATAAGCTGGGGAGCATTTGGTCTCCACACTGGGCCTCTGATCTTCCCACAGGCCCTACAGTCTCACCCGGACATGGGAAGCCATGAGTACACCAGTCATAGACATTCTGGTTTGACACCATCACCATTCTGTGAGCCTGAACTCTTGTCCCAGCCTCCCCCACCTCAACTGTGGCTTAGACAAAAGTGGCCACATCACACATTCAGGAATGAGCCAGGATGTCAGAGGAATGTTACAGGAAAGACAGGAGTCACACTTTCAGATGATGAGGGGCACCACAGCTTTTCACACAGTGAGGCATCATCACTCCCCTGCCTTGTGAGCAGACCCGCTGACACTGCCAATCTAGGACCATCACACTGGTGTGATGTGAAAGTGACCCTAGGAGGGAAGGGGGGTGCAGCACAGTCAGTAGGATGGGGGCAAAGGATGAAGGGAAGCCACACAAAGGGACTGAGAAAAGGGGGGGGGGGGTGGCAAGGGACATAAGAAGTGGGGGAGACAAGGGAGAGATGAAGGAAGGATCTGAGGATAAGGAGAGTATTAGCAATTGAGCTGTCAGACAAGGATTCTCCTAGACAGCAAATCTGGAGACAATGAGGGCCTCCCTGGTCCTCCGGCCCTGTAGGAGCCTGGCCAAGATCTGTGGAGCCCCCTCTGGGTCCTCCCTGGGCTCCTTCTCTGCCCAGTTTTGGTCATCCTCGTCCTCCAATGGGGCCGACTGTTCCTCCTCTTCCTCCATCATTTCACCCCACTGCTTTACAAAGTTGAGGCCGTCCTCAACCGGGATCTTGGGTTCATGTCACACTATCTGTAACCCCCACAACTTGCCTGGGCTTACAAAATCTCACTAACTGTCCTGGCTGGAGACAATACACATCTCTTTAACCTGCGCTTAACCCTCTCTCCACTCACATTGTCTGTACCTTTAAGACTTGATTACCTGTAAAGACTCGCATTCCAACCATTATCTTGTAAATTAAGTTTGTGTCTTTATATTCCCTGTTTGTGAACAGAACTCCCACTCACCTGATGAAGGAGCAGCACACTCCGAAAGCTTGTGGCTTGTGCTACCAAATAAACCTGTGGGACTTTAACCTGGTGTTGTGAGACTTCTTACTGTAGAGCCCTGCCAGAGCGGTCCAGACAGCGGAACCACATTTTAGGAATTTGATACACCGCTTGATTGCATTCCTGAAGGCAGAGTGGGTCCCTCATTGTAGTGGATCTTCACCTCTACATAGGCGTAATTTCCATGACCTTAATGGGTAATCCTTGTCCTCCCACGAGCCAGTGAGTCATGTTCACCCTCTTGCCTTGTGAGCAGACCCACTGACACTGCCAATCTAGGACCATCACACTGGTGTGATGTGAAAATGACCCCAAGAGGGGAGGAGGGACAGCACAGTCAGTGGGACTGGGGAAAGGATGAAGGAAACCCTCAGCCGAGGGTTACCCTCGAAGTACCCCTGAGTGTGCCAGGACGAGTGCATTGTGCACGATCCCAGGAAAGCGTGTAAAGACATGCATGATGTTGAGCTGGTGACTGCACACCAGGTGTATGTTCAAGGAGTGGAACCTTTTCCTGTTGATGAAGGGCATTCCCTGTTGAGATGGTGCTTGCACAGTGACATGGGTGCCATCGATCGCCCCCTGGACTTGGGGTATCCTGGCAATGGCACTGAAATCTGCAGCTCGGGCATCCTGGTGGGTCTGGTCCAGTGGAAAGTGACGTAGGCCCGGGTATACAGGGCATTCATCACCTCATGGATGCATCTACGGGTGAAAGATTGAGAGATGCGGCACAGGTCCCCTCTTGAGCCTGGAATGGTCCAGTGGGACAGAGGTCCAGGGTAGCCAAGAGGAAGGATACCTGGTGGCACCTCTTGGGTGAACATCATGCCATGTTCTTCAAGGCAAGTAGCCAGACTCCAAAGAGCTTGGTGGCCACACTATGACCTAGCACATAAGGATTGAATGGTGGGACACTATTCCTCCGCCCAGTCCCAACAAAACACCCCTGGTCCCTTCCAGAACACTCTTGACGAAGGTCTCTTAGGCCTTCTTGTCTAAGCTATGGCAGCTGTTTGTGCAGTGCAGATGTTAATTGTGTGGGCAAGTGGCTCCTTCTGAAGAATGTGGTTCCAGAGTGAAGAAGTGTCACTGACAGAAGTGTGTCTTTGCTGGAACCTTTGCAGTGCTGAGTGGTCGGGCCATTGTTTAAAATAAGAGACTTGTCAGAAAGCACTTGTGATCTCCAGGATGGGTCCGAGATTTTGAATGTTATTTAGCGGGGTAAGGATGAGGCCAGAGTGAGCAGCTGCGGGATAGAGGGAGAGAGCATAAACCTTCATGGAGCATTGACTGATTGTGTCAACAATGAGGTTTTTGATGCAACACAGACAGCCTGTCAACACATCTTTCCAACGCTACAGGGACATCCGATCCTTGTATGGAATAACCTTTGCGATTCCTCTCTCATCTGCCATAGGGCTGTCAATGAAGGGAGTTCCAAGAAGTGTGCCAACAGCCTGGGCTCGTTCAGGCTTGATGGGTAGAGAGCCCTAGTGAGACTAACATTTCCTGTGAGTGAGAGAAGTTCAGAGAGGGCTGTCAACAGTTGAGGTGAGTGAAATGAACCAAGGGCTGGGACGGATTCTGAGTGAATTGCTGATACAACTATACAGGTTTGTAAATGGCCAAGATGCATCAAATTACCAATGAACATGAGACTTCACAGCTGTTACAGGACACATTGAGGGGTAAGCTGCCTGAAAGTGACAGCTAGGAGTAAGTTGTTACTGTTGAAACACACCATGATGCCAGTCAGCCAAGGACACCTGCGTCCCAGGGGTACCCACCCTCCAACATCACCTCTTGCATTCCAACATGACCATGACCCTCCCCCTCACCCCCTTCCTCCAGTTGAGATTCACAACAATCCCTATACGCCACAGAATAGTTAAAAAAAAACGGCACTTACCTCCTTGCTCTCCCTCGGAATCCATGGCACCAGGGATCTGTTTTTCAACAGCAGTACCAAATCATGCCCACGTGGCTGGGGAGACAGCTGCATTGTGGGAAGCCGCTTAATTGGGCTTCCAGCTGTTATGGTTCAGGTCAGAAGCTCCAAAGTGTTCGATGGAGCCCGCCTGGATCACAAGTTTTTCACCTTGAATTTGGCTAGGATAACCATGAGATGTTTTACTTCAGGTATGATTCAAGTGACCCACTCGGGAGCTTTTTTCAAACAAAGTTTATTTAAGAATATAGTTAACATGTATAGTAAGGAAATGAGCAAGAAGTTTTATCAGTTACAAACAATCATGATAATGTATAACCCTTATCAAAGATATCGACAATGTTCCAATCAAACCAATCCCATAGATAAAAGTGATTCTGATTCTGAAAAGACCCTTTTCACAGGTTTAACACAGCCTTGTCTAATGCTTGCGTGATACTGAGATCGAGGCCGTTAGTTGAATTCGGCAGTCAAATGCTCTTGAGATTCAGAACAGTGTCAAGACAAGACAGCTTCCCAAAACACCAAGCCCCAACAACAACAGATTTTTCCCTTCAGGAAGGCAAATCTTTGCTTTAGGATCACCAGCAGAATTTCCAAATAAAACAGGGAGAGAGGGAAAACACTTCTTTTTAGCTTGCTGTCCCTTCTAAAACTGAAACTCAAACTGAAAATGAAGAAAAGCTGTCCAAAAACACTTGACTGTCCTCCTAACAATGCAGGATTGTAAAACTAATCCCAGAGTGAACGCAAACAACCCCATTTGAACCACTCAAGTAGTAATAAAAGGGCTCATCACAGTCAGCCCAAAAACAATGATATCACTGAAGCTGTGAGCTGCAGAAATCATTTAAAAAAGACCTTTCTTAAAGGTACACTGATATCACACAGTGCGCCAATGACATTATAAGGAGCAGTTTTGATAATTATCGAGGGGGTACCTGATCGGGGTCGGCAGGGTGGGACGGGTGAATGGCTTCAAGATTGATGGATGTCGGGAATTCTGTTTTAGCCCTGATCCCCCATCCAGTGCCGAATGTTGCCAGTTAATCCCCCCAACATTTTTCCAGATGAGGTGTGAATGGTTGAACAGCAAATGCAAATTGAAGGAATAAAGAAATAAATTAGAAAACTAAACCATGTCAAACCTCTATCGCCATTTTATTTCAATTTTTGTTTTGCTGGTTCAGTTCTTTCTTGTTTCTATTCTGACAGGTTAAGAAGTAGGTACCCTGGCTGTTAAATCCAAAATTGAGAGTGAAAATAGGTCTAAGTTGGCTTTCTAAATTATTTTTCTCAATTTAATTGCTTACCAACAGATCCAACAAGGAGGTATCCTGATGCCTTCAATCTCTCCCAGATTAGGAAGGGGACTATCCCAGCCCAACTTCAATGTCAAACCTGCTTTACCTTAAGAACATAAGAACATAAGAAATAGGATCAGGAATTGGCTAGCGGATAGGAAACAGAGGGTGGTGGTTGATAGTAAATATTCATCATGGAGTGCGGTTACAAGTGGTGTACCTCAGGGATCTGTTTTGGGGCCACTGCTGTTTGTAATATTTATTAATGATCTGGATGAGGGTATAGTTGGGTGGATTAGCAAATTTGCTGATGACACCAAAGTCGGTGGTGTGGTAGACAGTGAGGAAGGGTGTCGTAGTTTGCAGGAAGACTTAGACAGGTTGCAAAGTTGGGCCGAGAGGTGGCGGATGGAGTTTAATGCGGAGAAGTGTGAGGTAATTCACTTTGGTAGGAATAACAGATGTGTTGAGTATAGGGCTAACGGGAGGACTTTGAATAGTGTGGAGGAGCAGAGGGATCTAGGTGTATGTGTGCATAGATCCCTGAAAGTTGGGAATCAAGTAGATAAGGTTGTTAAGAAGGCATATGGTGTCTTGGCGTTTATTGGTAGGGGGATTGAATTTAGGAGTCGTAGCGTTATGTTGCAACTGTACACAACTCTGGTGCGGCCGCACTTGGAGTACTGTGTGCAGTTCTGGTCCCCACATTACAGGAAGGATGTGGAGGCTTTGGAGAGGGTGCAGAGGAGGTTTACCAGGATGTTGCCTGGTATGGAGGGGAGATCCTATGAGGAGAGGCTGAGGGATTTGGGATTGTTTTCGCTGGAAAGGCGGCGGCTAAGAGGGGATCTTATTGAAACATATAAGATGATTAGAGGTTTAGATAGGGTGGATAGTGATAGCCTTTTTCCTCTGATGGAGAAATCCAGCACGAGGGGGCATGGCTTTAAATTGAGGGGGGGTAGTTATAGAACCGATGTCAGGGGTAGGTTCTTTACCCAGAGGGTGGTGAGGGATTGGAATGCCCTGCCAGCATCAGTAGTAAATGCGCCTAGTTTGGGGGCGTTTAAGAGATCCGTAGATAGGTTCATGGACGAAAAGAAATTGGTTTAGGTTGGAGGGTCACAGTTTTTTTTTAACTGGTCGGTGCAACATCGTGGGCCGAAGGGCCTGTTCTGCGCTGTAATGTTCTATGTTCTATGTTCTATCTAGCCCCTCGAGCCTGCCCCGCCATTCAATAAGATCATGGCTGATCTGACGTGGATCAGTACCACTTACCCGCCTGATCCCCATAACCCTTAATTCCCTTACCGATCAGGAATCCATCCATCCGCGCTTTAAACATATTCAGCGAGGTAGCCTCCACCACCTCAGTGGGCAGAGAATTCCAGAGATTCACCACCCTCTGGGAGAAGAAGTTCCTCCTCAACTCTGTCTTAAACCGACCCCCCTTTATTTTGAGGCTGTGTCCTCTAGTTTTAACTTCCTTACTAAGTGGAAAGATTCTCTCCGCCTCCACCCTATCCAGCCCCCGCATTATCTTATAAGTCTCCATAAGATCCCCCCTCATCCTTCTAAACTCCAACGAGTACAAACCCAATCTCCTCAGCCTCTCCTCATAATCCAAACCCCTCATCTCAGGTATCAACCTGGTGAACCTTCTCTGCACTCCCTCCAATGCCAATATATCCTTCCTCATATAAGGGGACCAATACTGCACACAGTATTCCAGCTGCGGCCTCACCAATGCCCTGTACAGGTGCATCAAGACATCCCTGCTTTTATATTCTATCCCCTTCGCAATATAGGCCAACATCCCATTTGCCTTCTTGATCACCTGTTGTACCTGCAGACTGGGCTTTTGCGTCTCATGCACAAGGACCCCCAGGTCCCTTTGCACGGTAGCATGTTTTAATTTGTTTCCATTGAGATAGTAATCCCATTTGTTATTATTTCCTCCAAAGTGTATAACCTCGCATTTCTCAACGTTATACTCCATTTGCCATATCCTCGCCCACTCACTCAGCCTGTCCAAATCTCTCTGCAGATCTTCTCCGTCCTCCACACGATTCACTTTTCCACTTATCTTTGTGTCGTCTGCAAACTTCGTTACCCTACACTCCGTCCCCCCCTCCAGATCATCTATATAAATGGTAAATAGTTGCGGCCCGAGTACCGATCCCTGCGGCACGCCACTAGTTACCTTCCTCCAACCGGAAAAACACCCATTTATTCCGACTCTTTGCTTCCTGTCGGATAGCCAGTCCCCAATCCACTTTAACACACTACCCCCAACTCCGTGTGCCCTAATCTTCTTCAGTAGCCTTTTATGGGGCACCTTATCAAACGCCTTTTGGAAATCCAAAAACACCGCATCCACCGGTTCTCCTCCATCAACCGCCCTAGTCACATCTTCATAAAAATCCAACATGTTCGTCAAGCACGACTTTCCCCTCATGAATCCATGCTGCGTCTGATTGATCGAACCATTTCTATCCAGATGCCCTGCTATCTCCTCTTCAATAATGGATTCCAGCATTTTCCCTACTACAGACGTTAAGCTGACCGGCCTATAGTTACCCGCCTTTTGTCTCCTTCCTTTTTTAAACAGCGGCGTAACATTAGCCGTTTTCCAATCAACCGGCACTACCCCAGAATGCAACGAGTTTTGATAAATAATCACTAACGCATCCACTATTACCTCTGACATTTCTTTCAATACCCTGGGATGCATTCCATCCGGACCCGGGGACTTATCCACCTTCAGTCCCATTAGTCTACCCAGCACTGCCTCTCTGGTAACATTAATTGTATTAAGTATTTCTCCTGCTGCCAACCCTCTATCGTTAATATTTGGCAAACTATTTGTGTCCTCCACCGTGAAGACCGACACAAAAAACTTATTTAAAGACTCAGCCATATCCTCATTTCCCACTATTAACTCCCCCCTCTCGTCCTCCAAGGGTCCAACATTCACTCTAGCCACTCTATTCCTTTTTATATATTTATAAAAACTTTTACTATCATTTTTTATATTAATTGCTAGCCTAGCTTCATAGTCTATCCTTCCTTTCTTTATCGCTTTCTTAGTCTCTCTTTGTTGTTTCTTAAATTTTTCCCAATCACTTGTTTCTCCACTATTTTTGGCCACACTGTACGCAGCTGTTTTTATTTTAATACTCTCCTTTATTTCCTTCGTTATCCACGGTTGGTTCTCCCTTTTCTTACAATCCTTGTTTTTTGCTGGAATATATTTTTGCTGAGAACTGAAAAGGATCTCCTTAAAAATCCTCCACTGTTCCTCAGCTATCCTACCTGCCAGCCTGCTCTCCCAGTCTACCTTAGCCAATTCATCCCTCATCCTATCATATTTCCCTCTGTTCAAACAGAGGACACTGGTTTGGGACCAAACTTTCTCCTCTTCCATCTGAATCAGAAATTCGACCATATTGTGGTCACTAGACCCAAGAGGGTCCTTCACAATAAGATCCTTAATTCTACCTACCTCGTTACACAATACCAGATCCAAAATAGCTCGTTCCCTCGTCGGTTCCGTAACACGCTGTTCAAGGAAACTATCCCGACAGCATTCTAAGAACTCTTCCTCCATTCCACCCTTACCGACTTGAGTCTGCCAGTCAATGTGCATGTTGAAGTCCCCCATGATTATTGCCGTTCCGTTTTTACACGCATCCCTTATCTGCTTGTTTATAGCCCTCCCTACCTCAACATTATTATTTGGGGGCCTATATACCACACCTACTAGTGTCTTTCTCCCTCTACTATTCCTCATCTCTACCCATAATGATTCCACGTTTTGTTCCTCAGAGCCTATGTCATCCCTCAGTACTACCCTGATATTATCTCTTATTAATAGCGCGACCCCACCACCTTTTCCTTCCTGTCTATTCTTCCTAAACGCCTGATACCCCTGGATATTCATCTCCCAGTCCTGGTCACCTTTCAGCCACGTTTCTGTAATGGCCACTAGATCGTACCCACTCGTGCTGATTTGCACCATCAACTCATTTACCTTGTTCCGAATGCTTCGTGCATTCAGGCAAAGTGTCCTTATTCCAGCTTTTATCTGGACCCGCTTTGATGAGTCGCGAACACCCTCTCCCTCTACTCCCTTATCTAAATTACCGCCTTCATTCACTTGCACCCTCTCCTCTACCATTAATTTTGTAATTCCCCTTACCCCTGCATCCTCCACCCCATCAATTAGTTCCTTGATCCTAGTCAACTCTTCTAGCTCCCCTCCCCCCAACCTATCTAGTTTAAATTCTCCCCAGTAACCTTAGCCAACCTACCGGCCAGGATATTGGTCCCCGTGTGATTCAAGTTCCACCCGTTTTTTGTATACAGATCACCCCTGCCCCTAAAGAGGTCCCAAAGGTCCAGGAACCTGAATCCCTGCCCCCTGCACCAGTCCCTCAGCCACACATTCATCTTCCACCTCATTCCATTCCTGCCCTCACCTTCCCGTGGCACAGGTAGTAATCCTGAGATTACTACCTTTGCTTTCCTCTTTCTCAGCTGTCTCCCTAATTCCCTGTACTCCCTTTTCATGACCCCTTCTCCCTTCCTACCCACATCAGCGGTACCAATATGTACCGCTACCTCAGGCTCCTCTCCCTCCCACCTCAGGATTTCCGGGACGCGACTAGCGACATCCTGGATCCCGGCCCAGGGAGGCAGACCACCATGCGAGAATCCCGCCTACCTCCGCAGAAACGCCTGTCTGTCCCCTTCACCATCGAGTCCCCGATTAATACCGCCTTCCTCCTCTTTTCCTTAGCCCTCTGAGTTACAGGGCTGGACTCCACCGCGGAGACACGGCCACTGCTGCTTCCCCCAGGCGGGCTTTCCCCCCCAGCAGTACTCAAGCAGGAGTACTTGTTGTGCAGAGGCAAATCCACTGGGGTGCTCTCAACCACCCTAGCCTTACCCTTCCTGGCCATCACCCACTTGGCCTCCTCCCGTTGCCCTGGTGTGACCACCTGATGATAGCTCTTGTCTATCACCTCCTCATTCTCCCTCATCAGCCTAAGATCCTCGAGCTGCAGTTCCAGCTCCCTAACACAGTCCCTCAGGAACCGCAGCTCGACACACCCCTCACAGATGTGGATGTCCGGGAGGCCAGATGCCTCCAGGACCTCCCACATCCTACACTGGGAACAACACACTGGTTTCACACTCATACTGGACACTTTATGTCAAGTAAGACAGTGAAAAGTTAATAAGAGTGTAAGGAAACAAAAACTCACCCCTGCTAGCCAAAGCCCTGACAGCTCACTCAACTTCCCACTCACTCTGCTGCCCGCTACGATGCTGCCCGCTGTATACTTTGGTGCGCTTTTAAACCCTCCAAAAACTTCCCCAGGCCTCTCCTGGCCCGACTTCCGGTTTTGAAAAAAACCTCCGATTTTAAACCCAAAATTAACTGAAAAAATAAATAATTAATTAAAGTCAGAAAACCCACTCTCTTACCCTCAGCCTGCTCCTGGGAACAAATCCCTGATATTAACAACTGATATTAAACCCAAACAACTGAGATTAAACCCAAACAACTGAGATTAAACCCAAACAACTGAGATTAAACCCAGAACAACTGAGATTAAACCCAGAACAACTGATATTAAACCCAAACAACTGAGATTAAACCCAGAACAACTGATATTAAACCCAAACAACTGAGATTAAACCCAAACAACTGAGATTAAACCCAAACAACTGAGATTAAACCCAAACAACTGATATTAAATCCAAACAACTGAGATTAAACCCAAACAACTGAGATTAAACCCAAACAACTGAGATTAAACCCAAACAACTGAGATTAAACCCAAACAACTGAGATTAAACCCAAACAACTGAGATTAAACCCAAACAACTGAGATTAAACCCAAACAACTGAGATTAAACCCAAACAACTGAGATTAAATCCAAACAACTGATATTAAATCCAAACAACTGATATTAAACCCAAACAACTGATATTAAATCCAAACAACTGAGATTAAACCCAAACAACTGATATTAAATCCAAACAACTGAGATTAAATCCAAACAACTGATATTAAATCCAAACAACTGAGATTAAATCCAAACAACTGATATTAAATCCAAACAACTGAGATTAAACCCAAACAACTGAGATTAAACCCAAACAACTGAGATTAAACCCAAACAACTGAGATTAAATCCAAACAACTGATATTAAATCCAAACAACTGATATTAAACCCAAACAACTGAGATTAAACCCAAACAACTGAGATTAAACCCAAACAACTGAGATTAAACCCAAACAACTGAGATTAAACCCAAACAACTGAGATTAAACCCAAACAACTGAGATTAAATCCAAACAACTGATATTAAATCCAAACAACCTTGCCCGGGAAACTTCTTCCCATAGAGTCCAAATCAAAATGTGTAAGTTACAAATCTTTAATTTAATGGAAAATTAAATTTAAAACATCCAACAATAATTACAATTTGACAACTGATATTATGTACTTGTTAAGTGTGATTTTAAGTGTCAGAGAAGGATGTTTGGCAATGATTAAGATTTAGCACACCATTAAAAATTTATTTACAGTTGAATGGACAAGCCCTAACTATTTTTAGGTATTTTCAGTGTAGATATCCCAGCTTTGGCTGTTTGAATATCCGGTCACTCAACAAGATACTGCTCGGGCAAAGCATATGAGTGATCTGGGCATCTCTGATAACAATATCCTAAGTTCTGCTTTCAACTGCACCTATGAAGACACTGGAGCTGCTTTCTAACGTATTCTTTAACTGGTGAATGCCGATGATCTGTCCTTACTGAAAACCCAGAACATCTAACCCTTTTTTCACCTCTGCGTTTAAGTGATTGGTTTATAATCTGCTTCCATGTTGTTGACTTTAATGATAATCTCCAGATTGCTGTTTATTGTCAATGAGTTCTGTGTTCAAACCACTTCCCCAACACTTCTCTATCAATCAGTTCAAATTTGATGCACTCTTGATCATTCTGTTGCCAGTACATTTGTGTAAAGTCCCAATGAAATTAAAAGATACAACAAATATCAACGTTGCCGTCAAAGCTGGTGGGCAGAGTTGCCTCAGAATTATGCCATTAAAAATCATTCTCTTCCCAGTTGTCCGATATGGAATTGCTTTGTTCGTCCTCGCTGTTAAAAGGGACAAATATCAGAGAATTGCACATTGAACAAAAGGGAAATTAAGGCAATACTTTGTAGGGGATTAATTGACCAGATGGTTCGTTGCTGAAATCTTGTTGCTGTTCAGGCTGGTGGGATCTTATGGCCCTGCCGAGAGGTGCGATCAACGGGAAACCTTGTTGACAACGGGCAGGACCATAGGATCCCATTGCCAGCGAGCTGCACATCGCTTCTTGCTGCCATGAAACACTCCGCGGAGAGGGAGAAAAATCCCACTCAGATGGCATCGTCTTAGCAATTTGGTTCAAGAGACCACAGCAATGTCTGGTGTGGGAACTGGAAATGCTGCATATTTCAATCCCACTGAGAAGGGCGTGAACAGCAACGATATGGAAACATCATGACCTGTGTGGTCCCGGCCAAGTCTCACACCATCCTGATTGGAACGTGGATCACCATCCCTTTATTGTGTGAAATGAATGATTTAATTGGCAATTGATTGACTAAATAGTAACTGTTCCCACCATCTCCCTATGGAGCCTGTTCCATGATTGACAACCCGGCTAACTGACATTTCTGCTGATTGGTTTTCAATTCTTCCTCCTTTCCAATACAGGCCATAGCCTCTGCTTCAATTATTCTGATCAAGCTGAAACAGCTTGTCATGGTCTAAATTATCCCGTGCCTTTAGAATCCAAAAAAAAGCAAACAGAACACCTCTCAATCTTTTCTTTGCACACGATGTAATTTCTATGCAATTTCTCCTCATGATCCAATCACTCCATCATTCTGATTTATCTTTTCTGTAACCTTTTAATAACTTCCTCATCCTTCCTGTACTGCAGCACATTTACTGGGTGTAACCTGAGCTTCTGCTGCTCTGGATGGTTCAGCCTTTCACCAACGTCAGAGACAATTTCCAGAGACATGGGCGGAATCTCCTGAAATGAGTGCCTGTTATAAAGTCCTGAACCTATTTTACCAATTAGTGGACTTTGCCCAAGGCTGGTTTCTTGAATGATACAGTAGAAATAGGCCTCTGGGTTCCCCAACCAATCATGAAGGATGGGCAGAATGACTTTATGATAGGATTTCAGGTTAAAAGGTAACAATCTTCATCAGTGTACTTTGATTTTTGGGGCTGTCGCGACCACAGGAATGGAGAGGGAACCTGAAAAGGCTTCTTCACTGGTTTCTTACTCTGTCCTGGATGCCCTGCTGAGAGACATAATTGTGTTGCTTTTGCTCTTGCCCTCAGAGAGGGCACAAGAGCTTGAACTGCTCCGCTGCCGCACTGAAGGCTGGTGGCAGGGAAGTGAACCTGCAAAGAGGAGTGAGCTCTGTCGGAGCTGGGAAGAAGATGACCATCTCTCCAAACAAGCAGGCATGGGCAGAAGTGGCTGAGGAAGTCAACAGAAGTATTGTCTCTCTATCCTGAAATTAATGCACCAAGAGAATCCAGGATGTCAGTGGAGGTGACAGGGAGTGCCACAATGACAAGCCACGCACTGATTTTCCCAGCATTCTCCAGCACAGCATGCCTCAGAACATACAGCTTGCAGCTCCACTCATTCCCCTCTCTGAAGGCATGGCAGATCCCCATCTGAGTAGCTCATGCTCACCCTTGGCCCTATTGTTCACTCACAGCTAACAGTCACCCTCCACGAATGCCCACCCATCCTCTACACAAGTATTATGAATGCTCATACCTATCTGTTATCTTCTCCAAAAGAGACAACACAAAATAACTGATCCTCTGCCTGGTGAGTCTGTGCTGGGAGTCGCGCCTCCCTCCAGCTGGATCTCATTGGCTATCCTCATTTCCCTTCTTGTGGAAATGAGGTGGAGGAGAAGACATTGGGGCTGCTCTGCTGCCGGTGGCAGTCTTGACAATGGTACTTTTGGCGATGGTGTTGCTTCTAATCTTGCATAAACTGCTCTAATGCTGCAGTGAGAGCTGGCAGCAGGGAAGTGCAGCTGCAGGTGAGTGACGTGCATTCCAAGAAGTTTAAAATCACTGGTCGAGCAGTGATAACACTCTCTGTGGGAAAGAATACTTTGGCTGCCAATGCACTAAGCCTGACCTGGGAACCCTCTCTGATGGAACCCGGAAGAAAGTGGAATGATGTTAGGATCTCAGCTCAACATCAAACTCCCTGAATTCATACAAACCCACTACCCCACGTCTGGTACAATTCCCCTCTTGATGTTTTTGTTAATTTATGTTTGAAGGCTTTTTCCATTATCTATTCAACTTGAATTTACAGTAAATGCAAAGATACAAAGCCAACAGTTTGTGGTTTAGCTGATTTAACCTACCTTTTTTCGAGGAATTGTTTTATGGTCTTTATAAACCATGCCATGTAGACTATGTGGCCCAGGAAGCACAGAAGAAGCAGAATGAATACTGCAGATAATCCACCGATCAACCCATTCTTAGGAATCGAAATGTTACAGGAATCTCTGAAGTACCAGTAGACATCAGACGCGTCACAGCTGGGAAATGTAAAGAAAAATTCACTATTACTGGCAGACCACCCATGCCATTGCTCATGGAACATCAGAGTGCCGAGGATAGGAGATTCATATCACATAACACACAATGTATTACTACGTGTCTAACCTGACATCCTTTTAAGGCTCCATGGTGGAATAGTTCTTTCTTGGGTCAGTTAGAAGCTAAATATTTAAGTAAAGTTGTGTTATTGGCTAAAGATTTGGCTACCTCTGATTTCTCCCTTTATGGTGCCCTTGGTAACATCATTCAAAATCACAACTTCAGCCTCCACATGATGACACCCAGCTCCATCTCACCACCACTCTTGAGCAGTACCTTATATGACTCAAGATAAGCTCTGGGCCGCATAACTGCAGTGTTAGAAGAATGTCTATTTTCGCTTCTGTAATATACCCCAATTTTCCCCTGCTCATTTGCTGGAGCCTTCATCTATGCCTTTATTACTCCAGACTATTTTAATGTATTCCTGCCCTGCCTCCCGCTTCGTAAACTTGAGGTAATCGAAGCTCTGCCACAACCTAAATTTCACTAATTTACCATTCACCCATCACTCCTGTGCTTGATGACCTTCATTGGATTCGAGTTATCTCTTTATATAACTCAGTGGCATATTCTGTTGTAATAATGCCCCTGACAGTGCCTTGGGGCATATTATTGCATTAAAGGCACTAAATAAATGGAAGTTGTTGTTGTAGTTGTTCACTTAGAAGTTAGTTGTTCAGCTAAAGGCTAACTGATTGGTTAATGGTCAGTTAGAGGCTATTATGTTAATAATAGCCAGATTTTGGCTATGAAGGCAAATTTCCCAACTTGCTGGACCTGCCTTGGTTAAAATGTACTCCGAATTGCAAAATGTTTGCTACACAGGGAAAATTAAACTCCCTTTCATGAAAGCATTAAAGGTTTAAATTTCCTCAATGATTGATTTCTTTTAAAAACAAGCACACGTCTGCTCATAGGCCTAATCCTGCAATAGTTTATTTAACCTGTCAAATAAATTGTGAACTCAGAACCCCACTGAGATGATGGCAGCTTTTGAGACTCAGCCAAGCATTCATAAGGAATAGTCCTTAGGGAACCATAATCAAATAGCTTCATTGAATATGTTCAAACAGATGTTACACCAGCTGGTCTGTCGATAAAAGTAGTGAGTTTTTCTTTAAACAATTACTGACAGATGCAATCAGGTTTTATTTTATAGTTTAAAGGGAAGGGGATTTTTAAAAAACTACAGGTTATAATGGCTAAACATACCTTATCTGTCCTTCAAGAGCATTTACTTTCATCCATTGATGGAGCCTTCCCTTTTCTGTGAAAATCTGGCCTTTAGATTCAGTAATTTAATCTTGGATGGGGGTGAACTGGGGTTGGACAACTTCCTACTTGACGCCTTTATCCTCAGGATAAGATGCCTCCAAAGTCATTAATTTTGTTCTGAGTGGGAAGATGGAAGCTGGAGCTATGCCCACACCTACAGATCCAGATTGGAGGTGGGCACAAGGGCTGCTGAGTATAGAGGTGGGCTGGTTAGATGGCGAGTTTCGGTTCTCTGGAACTTAATCCCAGTTGTTTTATTTAACATTAGGCCCTTTAGCCCTCATCTCTCACATGCCCTCAAACCCTCCTCCACATGCTCCCTATGCCCTATCCATGACTATAAAGATATAAAGGATACAGTGAAGGTGTTTTAATTAATTGTCCAGTCTTACTAGCATTCAGGTCCATCATCTGTCATTACACATTTTCCATTTCCACATTTCAGAGAATCGTTTCTTGCTTCGTGACAGATTGAAGCACAGATGGCCTTGCCTTTGGTTAAAATCAGTTCATAATATTCCTTTAAGTTCTCAGGAACCAGTGAATCACAATCACCTGCTGATAGTAAAAGGGTTCACGTTATTATCCATGTCCAGTATACTCAAAATCTTACACACACTCCTTGTCAGCTATTCCCACTAACAATTCCTACATCTACATTTTACAAAATGTGCCAGAATTGTAACAACTGTAAGTAAGGTTTGCAGATTGCAAGTATGTACAAACATCGAGGAGAGCTAATGTAACCCCACTTTTTAATAAGGAAGGTCGAGAGAAATCAGAGATTTGTAGACCAGTCAACCTGATGTCAGTAGTGGAGAAAATTCTTGAGTCCACCATCAAAGTTTTTAAAGCAGAACACTTGGAAAACAGCAACAGATTCGGACAGAATCAGCTTGGATTTACAAAATGGAAATCATGTTGGAATATTCAAGGATGGAACTGATGGAGTTGATTAGAGGGAACCAGTGGAGGTAGTTTATTTGGACTTTCAGAAGACTTTCAGAAGACTTTTGACAAAGTCCCCCGTAAAAGAAATTAGCATGTAAAAATAAAGTGCATGGATTGGAGGTGGTGCATTGAAATGGATAGAAAATTGGTTAGCAGACTAGAAACAAAGAGCAAGCAATGACCAGTGGGATACCGCAGGGGTCAGTGCTAGGACCCCAGCTATTCGCAATATATATTGATTTTGATAAAGAAACTGTGATGATAATGTGCTGTTGATATATTTTATATTCAAGGTGAATATTGTAAGATTCAGTTTTTATCAACAGGTAGACGTAATGTCTGGGAAGAATACAACTCAGATGCTGGGAAAGCACGATAATTACTCATTTCAGCCATGTAGTATTTATTCAGGAGAGAGCTGATGGACTATTTTTTTAACGAAAAGAAAAGGTTCCCTTGGATTTTTGATGAAAGGAATGGAAGGTGGGTTTAGGTATGCAGGGCCTACCACAGGGATAATATGGTTAATGGGAGGAGCTAGGCATGTTGCAGAGGAAAAACAGCTTTCAGTTCTGTTTGGAGTTTGTTTAACGACAGGCGTCTGTCTACAAGCTGCTCTCTGAAACACAAAATCTCTTGGAAAGCTTCAAGGCTGTTTACACTCAGAACAAGTATATTTATGGTTGCTAACTGTATTTAAAGTGGCTTTTGAGTCTGTAAGAAAAATGTTGCTTATTTGGAACTGAAACAGTGATAAGTTAGAAATTAGAGCTGTTTCTTTTCATGTTTAAATATTATTCAATGGGTAATAGTTAAGCTGCTTCATTTGTTAGAGTTAATAGCACTTAAACTGTGTTATTAAATAAAGTTTGTTTTTACTATAAAAGATCCCTGATTTGTCAGTGGAATTACTCCTGGAATGAAGCATCCTGTCCTAACATTTATGTTAAAATAGAAAAAGATTTTAGGGTCTAGTCTGGCTTCCAAATATAATTTAGGATTCTGTTTTTAGGGCCCTAATAGAAGTAAATGTAATATCACAAAGAGGTTGTGCTGGAATCTTTGAATGGCATCAAGATAGATAAGTCACCGGGTCCGGATGGGATGTACCCCAGGTTACTGTGGCAGATGAGGGAAGAGATTGCAGAGCCTCTGGCGATGATCTTTGTGTCGTCGATGGAGATGGGAGAGGTGCCGGAGGATTGGAGGATTGTGGATGTGGTTCCTATTTTCAAGAAGGGGAATAGGGATAGCCCAGGAAATTACCGACCGGTGAGTCTAACCTCAGTGGTTCGTAAGCTGATGGAGAAGATCCTGAGGGACAAGATTTATGAGCATTTAGAGAGGTTTAGTATGCTCAAGAATACTCAGCATGGCTTTGTCAAAGGCAGATCGTGCCTTACGAGCCTGGTGGAGTTCTTCGAAAATGTGACTGAACACATTGACGAAGGGAAAGCGGTAGATGTGGTTTATATGGATTTTAGCAAGGCGTTCGATAAGGTCCCCCATGCAATGCTTCTAGAAAAAGTGAGAGGGCATAGGATCCAAGGGGCTGCTGCCCTGTGGATCCAGAACTGGCTTGCCCAAAGGAGGCAGAGAGTGGGGATAGATGGGTCTTTTTCTAATTGGAGGTCGGTCACCAGTGGTGTGCCCCAGGGATCTGTTCTGGGACCCTTGCTGTTTGTCATTTTCATAAATGACCTGGATGAGGAAGTGGAGGGATGGGTTGGTAAGTTTGCCGACGACACGAAGGTTGGTGGGGTTGTGGATAGTCTGGAGGGATGTCAAAAGTTACAGAGGGACATAGATAGGATGCAAGACTGGGCGGACAAGTGGCAGATGGACTTCAACCCAGATAAATGCGTAGTGGTCCATTTTGGCAGGTCGAATGGGATGAAGGAGTACAATATAAAGGGAAAGACTCTTAGTACGGTAGAGGAGCAGAAGGACCTTGGGGTCCCGGTCCATAGGACTCTAAAATCGGCCCCGCAGGTGGAGGAGGTGGTTAAGAAGGCGTATGGTGTGCTGGCCTTTATCAATCGAGGGATTGAGTTTAGGAGTCCGGGGATAATGATGCAGCTATATAAGACCCTCGTCAGACCCCACTTGGAGTACTGTGCTCAGTTCTGATCGCTTCATTACAGGAAGGATGTGGAAAAGATTGAAAGGGTGCAGAGGAGATTTACAAGGATGTTGCCTGGATTGAGTGGCATGCCTTATGAGGATAGGCTGAGGGAGCTCGGTCTTTTCTCCTTGGAGAGACGTAGGATGAGAGGAGACCTAATAGAGGCATATAAGATGTTGAGAGGCATAGATCGGGTGGACTCTCAGAAGCTTTTTCCCAGGGTGGAAATGGCTGCTACGAGAGGACACAGGTTTAAGGTGCTGGGGGGTAGGTACAGGGAGATGTTAGGGGGAAGTTTTTCACGCAGAGGGTGGTGGGCGAGTGGAATCGGCTGCCGTCAGTGGTGGTGGAGGCAAACTCAATAGGGTCTTTTAAGAGACTCTTGGATGAGTACATGGGACTTAATAGGATGGAGAGTTATAGGTCGGCCTAAAAGGTAGGGATATGTTCGGCACAACTTGTGGGGCCAAAGGGCCTGTTTTGTGCTGTAGTTTTCTATGTTTCTGTGTTTCTATCTCCAAGTTTGCAGATGACACAAAGCTGGTTGGGAGGGTAAGCTGTGAGGAGGATGCAGAGATGCTTCAGTGTGATTTGGACAAACTGAGTGAGTGGATAAATGAATGGCAGGTGCAGTATAATGTGGATAAATGTGAGGTTATCCATCTTGATAGCAAAAACAAAGGCTGATTATTATCTGAATGGCTTAAAGTTGAGAGAAGAGAATGTGCAGTGAGACCTGGGTGTCCTCGTACACCAGTCATAGACTCATAGAGGTTTACAGCATGGAAACAGACCCTTTGAGCCAACTTGTCTCTGCCACCCCTTTTTTTCACCCTTAAACTAGTCCCAATTGCCCGCGTTTGGCCTATAATCCCTCTATCCCCATCTTACCCATGTAACTGTCTAAACACTTTTTAAAAGATAAAATTGTACCCGCCTCTACGACTACCTCTGGCAGCTTGTTCCAGACACTCACCACCCTCTGTGTGAAAAAAATGTCCTTCTGGACCCTTTTGTATCTCTCCCCTCTCACCTTAAACCTATGCCCTCTAATTTTAGACTCCCCTGCCTTTGGGAAAAGATATTGACTATCGAGCTGATCTATGCCCCTCATTATTTTATAGACCTCTATAAGATTCAGTCGCTGAAGGTAAGTATTCAGGTGCAGCAGCTAGTAATAAAGGTAAGTGGTATGTTGGCCTTCAGAGTGAGAGGATTCAAGTCCAGGAGTAGGGATGTCTTGCTGCAATTATACAGGACCTTGGTGAGGCCACACCTGGAATATTGTGTGCAGTTTTAGTCTCCTTATCTGAGGAAGGATGTTTTTGCTCTGAAGGGAGTATGGAGATTGATCCTTGGGATGGTGGGAATGACGTATGAGGAGAAATTGTCTCAGTTAGGATTATATTTGCTGTAGTTTAGAAGAACGAGGGGGAAACTCATAGAAACCTATCAAATCTAACGGGACTAGACATGGTAGAAGCAGGAAGGATGTTCTCGATGGTGGGGGTGTCCAGAACCAGCGGCCATAGTCTAAGGATACGGAGTAAATCTTTTAGAATAGAAAGATGAGAATTGTTTTCAGCCAGAGAGTGGTAATCCTGTGGAATTCATTATCACAGAAAGTAGTTGAGGCCAAAACATTGCATTTTGTCAAGTTAGATATAGCTCTTGGAGAGAAGGGGATCAAAGGATATGGGGGGAAGGCGCGTTCAGGCTACCGAGTTGAATGATCAGCCATGATCACACTGAATGGGAGAGCAGGCTCTAAGGGCCGAATGGTCTACTCCTGTTCCTAATTTCTATGTTTCTAAAAGGAGCAAGGATTTTGGCCTCAAATGGGGGTGAACATGAAGGCAGGTAGAAAGCTTGCTGGTTTGCTGGCAGTATTCTGTCCTGGGCCATTTTTCCTGAGGTGGAATGGACAGCAGGGTAGCCAAATAATGAAATTTAAAAACCAATTAAGATCTGGTTTCCGGTTCCCCCAGGAGGCCAACTACCTGGAGGTGGCCTCATTCCCAGCCGCAGGCCAAGGGGGGCAGTGCCCCAGGCAGATATTGAGGCCATCCCCTGGATTTCCCCTCCACAATAGTGACCTGGGTGCGGAGTCAATATGTTATTTGAAAGTTTAAAAAGTTGCAAAGATGGTGCATCCAAAATAGCCACCTCCCACAGGCACTCACTTTGGGTCCGATCAAGTAAATCGCTTCCCCCCATAAGGAAGATAACTAGCAAGAGATATGACCTTCTTCCAGATAGACATTTAAATGCTTATCAACTAGGTTATAATGACCTAGATATTACAAGGGTCCTGGGTCTCACCTCAAAAAAGTATATCTCTCAATGCACTTGTAATAAGAGGTTGAATTTTATAAGTAATGTGATGACACTACTATTTATATATTTTATGTTTCTGTAGAGTGTTGAAAGTTCAGTGTTTTTTTTCCTCAAAGAAGTCGGTATGTCTGGGGGAAATGCAATTGCTGGAAGGCAGGATAATTACTCATTTTAGCCCTGTCGTGTTTATCATAGAATCATAGAATAGGATTGTAGAATCTTTACAGTGCAAAAACAGGCCATTCGGCCCATCAAACATACACCAAAGACAATCCCAACCAGGCCGTATCCCCGTAATCCCACGTATTTCCCTTGCTAATTCCCTTGACACTGAGGGGCAATTTAGCATGGCCAATCAATGTAGCCTGTACATCTTTGGAGTATGGAAAGAAACTGGAGCATCCGGAGGAAACCCACGCAGACAGAGGGGGATCATACAAACTGCACACAGACAGTTTACTTAGAATGAATTGCGTTTTGTTTATAACTGAGAAAGGACCCTGGGTTTTCTAAAATGAAGTTAATGGAAGGTAAATTAGCTATACAGGATCATTTTATCATGTAATGCTAGAAATGGGAGGAGCTTTGTAGCAGGAAAACAAGCTTTCTATCTTCGGATGGTGATGGCTAACACGAGGGGACATAACTTTAAATTGAGGGGTGAGAGATATAGGACAGATGTTAGAGGTAGGTTCTTTACTCAGAGAGTAGTAAGGGCGTGGAATGCCCTGCCTGCAGCAGTAGTGGACTCGCCAACATTAAGAACATTCAAATGGTTATTGGATAAACATATGGATGATATTGGAATAGTATAGGTTAGATGGGCTTTAGATTGGTTTCACAGGTCAGCACAACATCGAGGGCCGAAGGGCCTGTACTGCGCTGTAATGTTCTATGTTCTATGTTCTGTTGCTAGAGAGGGCTATTTAAAGATAGAAGCCTACAAGCTGCTTTCTCTCTCTCTCAGACAAGTCTCTCTGCAAGGACTCTACAAAGTCTCTCCGGAATCTTCACGCCTGTTTCCCACATCAGAGCAAGTATATCTGTGATTGCTAACTATACTTAAAGTGTGCTTTGAGTCTATAAGAGAAATATTACTGAATTGGAACTGAAATAGTGCTAAGTTAGAAATTACAATTGTTTCCTTTCATTTTAAGTATTGTTCAACTGTTAAAAGTTAATCTACTTCATTTTGTTTGAGTTATACTTAAACTGTGTTATAAATAATGCTTATTTTCATAAAAGATTCCTAATTTTTGCATGGAATTGCTCCTGGAGTAAAGCATCCTTTTCTCACATTTATGCCAAAATAGAAAAATGGTTGGGGTTTAGTCTGACTTCATAACATACCTTGGGTTCGGGTCTGGAACACTAACAGTAAATAGGTTAGGATTAGAGATTTGCATCAGAAGATAGATATGGACTACCTTTTTCAGCTGGTAAACTCCAACGGAGAGTAAGGCAGTTTTATGACTAACAAAGTTTTCGTAAGTAAAGTAAAGTAAAGGTCATTAAATTTTATTTGACCCGTAAAGTGAGACAATAGGAAAACATGGAAGATATTTATATTTTGGAAAAGTCGATTTTGAAGAGGTGGTGAGGACAATGGGATCAGAGATGAAAGAGAAAAAAGAATATTTAAGGAAATATGTTGATCTGAGCATTCTTGACTGAGTGGGGAAGAGGTCCTGGGATCAGCCTTGTGCTGAGAGAAGGTGTAAAATCTGAAGCAGCCACCCTGAAACCAGTAAGGTCTTTATTTCAGACAGTAACTTTGTTTCTGAATATTCTTGCATTTCCACAGCAGAATGGAAGCAAACGAGAAGTTGTGTGGTGTACCTTTACTAAAGCGATAACATATTTGCCTTGGGTAACATTACTGGATCTTTAAGAGTTAAAAATCTATAAGGGAGTGTTGCCAAGAAGATGTTTGCTTGGTATGTTTTGACCAAGTGGGTTCTTTTGTGGAGGTTCTGTAAGACTGTTTTAACTGTGTGTCTTTAGTCCCGTATGCTTAAATATTTTTTTCTTCTTTATACAACTTTTAATTTTAAAATCCTAAAAGTATTACTGGAATTCTATGCTTTTGGGATTACACATTTTCTCCTCGTTTTTAGAGTGCACAGAGAAGATTATGATCAGTAAGACTAAGGGGGCAATCTTACAAAAAAAATTCTAAGTCCAGAACGAGCATGAAAATGGGAGAGTTTCATATCCATTATTCCGGCGAGGCCACCAGTCAAATTTTATACATTCTGTGCAATAAAAAAACCCTCGATCTGTTTTCTGCCTGTAGGGGGAGTAGGCGGGGCCTATAAGACTCGGTGACACGGTGGCACAGTGGTTAGCACTGCTGCCTCACAGCATCAGGGACCAGGGTTCAATTCCAGCTTCAGGTCACTGTCTGTGTGGAGTTTGCGCATTCTCCCTGTGTCTGCATGGGTTTCTTCCGGGTGCTCCGGTTTCTTCCCACGGTCCTAAGATGTGTGGGTTAGGTGGATTGGCCGTGCTAAATTGCCCCTTAGTGTCAGGGGAGCTAGCAGGGTAAATACATGGTGCTATGGGGATAGTGCCTGGGGGGGGGATTGTGTTTGGTGCAGACTCGATGGGCCGAATGGCCTCCTTCTGCACTGAAGGATTCTATGAAAAGCCAGCTGATAGCGCCGGATATCCAGTGCCGGTAAGATTGCCAGAGGTGGGAAATGATTTCTCAGCTCTCTCATGATCTTACTATCTCGCACCACCCTTCGGCTGGCGGGGCAGAATGGTAAGATCACTCCCAAAGTTTGGCTTGGGATTTGGCTTGTTCAGCAAACAACATGTGCCGTGGTCATAACAAGGGATATTTAATTAATCCCATTCTCCGGCGCTTTCTCCACACCTGTGCATTTTTCCCCTGTTCGGTTAGTTACCCAATTGTTTTGAATGTTATTACTGAATCTGCTCCAGGATCTGCTCCAGAATTTCAGATCACAACAATTCAACAGGCAAACAGTTCTCTCTCCTCTCGGTTCTGTGGTAAACCACTGTTAGCTTATTGCCTGTGTGTGTGAGACATGCCTGGACACATCCCTGCCGGCCCTGCCCGGGACTCCTCCCACCCCCTGGTCCAGGTATAAAGGCGACTGCGCCCCACCCCCTGCCTCTGTCTGGACCAGTTCATCGGCATGGGTGTGCTCCAAGTCTTTTGCTAATAAAAGCCTATTTGTTCTTGCATACAAACTAGTCTTTGCTTGATTGATGGTGCATCAAATTCCTTTTGTTCAGAACCTTAAATCTACATCTTCTACTTCTTGACTGATGGAAACAGTTTCTCCAAGTGCCAAAAAACTATTAAGAAAGGTCTGTGCATATATGCATTTATATTCTTAAATAAGTTATTCTAAAATAAGAACACAGCATTAATACTGCAGCAATAAATGACAAAACGTACACCTCTTACCAGTTATAACTGCTTCTTCAACTGTTGCTTCGGAACTGTCAAATTCGAGTAAAATGCAGATACCTGGAATTTAAAATACAAGATCACATGGAATACCGCTTCTCACAAAAATTTAGAGCATGATTCTTACTAACTGTATTAGACCATTGGCCTAGCGCAGGGGCTCTGGTATCGGGGAGCCTCCATTAATGCTGGTTGGGGGGTGGGGGGAGGGTTGCTAACTATGGTCTTCCTCAGTTCCGGGAACCATTGCTGGTTGTTAGCACTGGGTCCTGTGAGAGAAGGCCGATACAGTGTGGCAGCTGCAAGATGTGAGAGCAGGGGCAGCCACTAAGTCAGCACAGAGGGCAATGGTGATGTTCCTAGGTGGGGTTGGGAATCACTCCAGGTCAGCTGGCCACTGTGGGGGACAATGACAGGGGGTTAGGATTTCCTCCATGAGGGGTGAAGGGCCCTAAGACTGAGAGGATGATGATGCCACTGACATTTCTCCCGTACCCTCAGGCTGCAATGCAAAGCTGTGGGACTTCAGCAGAATGGAATGGCCCTGCCAGTGGTCTGTGAAGCCTGGTCAACAGGACTGGTAGCATTGGTGGCTGGGCATTCAAAATGAAAGGCACGTATGACCCACAACTCAGGTGATCAGGGGCATTCAAGTAATTGTTAACGATCAAGTTAAGTTTAATCTGCAGGCTACAAAGTAATCAGCTCACCCATGTCTGCAACAGGAGGAAGCCATTTGCCTATTAACATTCCAGAGCCTTCCTGGATGAGTCCATTATGCCCATAAAGTTAGTTGGGTGATGGATGAGTGCGTCACTGATTGTTGCACGAGTTAATCCTTTGAAGATGAGCCCCTCATGCATTGAAGTTCATGGCTTGCATCCTGCATTCACTGAGAGAGCGTACAGAGCCTCTGAACCGAATACAAGGGGCAATAGGTACATAGCTCTGCAGGCACCCTGATCTGACATGTACTGTTGCAGCGGTGACCCCATTGCCTCCCTCCCCAGTGCCCCTCCCTGCACACAGGACAAATAAACACTTGTGCCCTCAGTCCTCACCCCTGTGGGGTCTTGAGGGACACTAAGTCTCTCTGCGAAGATACCCGCCCATCACGCAGAGTTGGGAGAGGCTCTTGTGGGGTCACAGCCATTGTGGGTGAGAATAAGGGAATGGAGCTCATTGGGGAAGCACTCATTGCCGTTACAGATACTTGGTTAAGGGAAGGATTGGCAGCTTAATGTTCCAGGATACAGATGTTTCAGGTGGGATAGAGGGGGATGTAAAAGGGATGGGGGAATTGCACTACTGGTTAATGAAAATATCACAGCTGTGCTGCGGGAGGATACTCGGAGGGCTCATACAGCGAGGCAATATGGGTAGAGCTCAGGAATAGGAAGGGTGTAGTCACAATGTTGGGGGTTTACTATAGACCTCCCATCAGCCAGCGGGAGATAGAGGAACAGATATGTAGGCAGAGTTTGGCAAAGTGTTAAAGTGACAGGATTGTTGTGGTGGGTGATTTTAACTTCCCCTATATTGACTGGGAGTCACTTAGTGCTAGGGGCGTGAATGGGGCAGAGTTTGTAAGGCTTCTTCAATCAGTATGTAGATGGTCCAACTATGGAAGGGGCCACAGTGGACCTGGTATTAGGGAATGAGCCTGGAGGTGCTCAGAGGTGGTCGACGTTTCGGTAGGGGAGATGTTCGGGACCACAATTCAGTAAGCTTTAAGGTACTGATGGATAAAGATATGTGTATTCCTCAGGTGAAGGTACTAAATTGGGGGAAGGCTAATTACAACAATATTAGGCAGGAACTGAAGAATGTAGATTGGGAGGCAGATGTTTGAGTGTAAGTCAACATTTGGCATGTGGGAGGCTTTCAAGTGTAAGTTGATAGGAATTCAGGACCGGTACGTTCCTGTAAGGATGAAGGATAAGTATGGCAAGTTTCAGGAAACTTGGATAATGAGAGATATTGTGAGCCTATTCAAAAAGCAAAAGGAAGCATTTGTCAAGGCTAGGAGACTGGGGACACACGAAGCAAGTGTGGAATACAAGGAAATTAGAAAGAAACTTAAGCAAGGAGTCAGGAGGGCTCGAAGGGGTCATGAAAAGTCATTGGCCAGCAGGATTAAGGAAAATCCCTCGGCTTTTTATACATGTATAAAGAGCAAGAGGGTAGCCAGGGAGAGTGTTGGCCCACTCAAGGGCAGGAGAGGGAATCTATGCGTGGAGCCAGATGAAATGGGTGAGGTATTAAATGAGTACTTTGTGTCAGTATTCACCAAAGAGATGGACTTGGTGGATGATGAGTCTGGGGAAGGGTATGTAGATATGTTGAGATCAAAAAGGAGGAGTTACTGGGGATCTTGAGAAACATTAATGTAGACAAGTCCCCAGGGCCTGATGGGATGTACCCCAGAATACTGAGAGAGGCAAGTGAGGAAATTGCTGGGGCCTTGAGAGAAATCTTTGTATCCTCACTGGCTACAGGGGAGGTCCCAGAGGATTGGAGAATAGCCAATGTTGTTCCCTTGTTTAAGAAGGGTAGCAAGGATAATCCAGGTAATTACAGGCTGGTGAGCCTTATATCAGTGGTAGGGAAATTATTGGAGAGGATTCTTCGAGACAGGATTTATTCCCACTTGGAAATAAGTGAACGTATTAGTGAGAGGCAACATGGTTTTGTGAAGGGGAGGTCGTGTCTCCCTAACTTTATTGGGTTTTTTGAGGAAGTGACGGAGATGTTTGATGAGGGTAGGGCAGTGGATGTTGTCTACATGGACTATGGTCTATAAGATCTTTGACAAGGTCCCTCATGGCAGACTGGTACGGACGGTGAAGTTGCACGGGATCAGAGGTGAGCTGGCAAGATGGATACAAAACTGGCTCGGTCAAAGAAGACAGAGGGTAGCAGTGGAAAGGTGGATTTCTGAATGAAGGGCTGTGACAAGTGGCGTTCCTCAAGTATCGGTGCTGGGATATTTGCTGTTTGTAATATATATAAATGATTTGGAGGAAAATGTAACTGATTTGATGAGTAAGTTTGCGGACGACACAAGGTTTGGTGGATTTGTGGATAGCGATGAGGACTGTCAGAGGATACAGCAGGATATAGATCAGTTGGAGACTTGGGCGAAGAGAAGGCAGATGGAGTTTAATCCGGACAAATGTGAGGTAATGCATTTTGGAAGGTTTAATACAGATGGGAAATATACAGTAAATGGCAGAACCCTGAAGAGTATTGATAGGCAGAGGGATCTGGGTGTACAGGCACACAGGTCACTGAAAGTGGCAACACATGTGGAGAAGGTAGTCAAGAAGGCATACGGCATGTTTGCCTTCATTGGCTAGGGCATTGAGTTTAAAAATTGGCAAGTCATGTTGCAGTTTTGTAGAACCTTAGTTAGGCCGCACTTGGGATATAGGGCCTGATTTTACCATTTTCATTCTAAGTGCTGAATCTGGGCGCAATTCAGATCCGACATGGAAATCTGCTGTCAGGCGCCCCCATTAGCACTTAGCCTGAAAAAAAAATCACAGGTCTGAATCGCGCTATGGGCGGGGCTTAGTGTGGCTGAAACGATCGGAGCTCTGAACTGCGCATGCGCAGTTAGAAAAAAATTTGAAAAAGCACGCCCGTATCAGATCGCTCCTGAGCCGCAGAAAGCAGAGAAAGCGGCCCGGGAGCAAAATGCGGGAGCGATGGCCCCCACAGACATCACTGTCCTCCTTATCCACCCACCCCCCCACTACCCAGACCGATCGCGACTCCCTGCCCCCTTACCCCCCACCGATCACCCGCAGAGTGGCAGCGGACCCCCCCTGTCCCCCCCCGGCCCCCGTTCCTCCCCCCCCACCAGAGATACATCTTACCCTCCTCCCCCTTCCTCCAGAGATCCATCTGGCCTCCCACTCCCCCCGGGAGAACGACCTGGCCTCATTCCCCCCCCTCCCCCCCAGAGAATGATCTGGCCTCACTCCCCTCCCCCCCCCCCAGAGAATGATCTGGCCTCACTCCCCCCCGCCCCCCCAGAGAATGATCTGGCCTCCCCCCCTCCAACCAGACAACGATCTGGCCTCCCTCCCCCCACCTCACCAGAGATTGATCTGACCTGCCTCCTCCTCCCCCCTCCACCATCGATCTGAGTCAGAGAACCGTTCAAAGCTCTGAACTCACCTCTTCAGCAGCTGGAGCGCCGAAGCAGACTTATTCAGCAGGTCCATTTCAGCGCGATTCCGGATCGGCGAACGCGATGGTAAAGGGGGAAATGCTGATAAAGTTGGGCGGGCAGTTCATTCATTCAATTTAAATGTATGCAAATGCATTTAAATTGCCGTTGTGCCCGTTTTTGGCACGAATTGGATTGCGGCCATTCCCGGGTCTCGGTAAAGTGGCCATCTGCGCGGGCGCAGATTGCGTTAATGGCCTCAAAAACGGGCACAACGCAATGGTAAAATCGGGCCCATAGTGTTCAATTCTGGTCGCCACACTACCAGAAGGATGTGGAGGCTTTGGAGAGGGTACAGAAAAGATTTACCAGGATGTTGCCTGGTATGGAGGGCATTAGCTATGAGGAGAGGTTGGAGAAACTTGGTTTGTTCTCATTGGAACGAGGGAGGTGAGGGGCGACCTGATAGAAGTCGACAAGATTATGAGGGGCATAGACAGAGTGGATTGTCAGAAGCTTGTTCTCAGGGTGCAAGTATCAATTACCAGGGGGCATAGGTTTGAGGTGTGAGGGCAATGTTTTTACACAGAGGGTGGTGGGTGCCGAGAACTCGCTGCCGGGTGGGGGGTAGTGGAAGCAGATACAATAGTGACTTTTAAGGGGCGTCTTGACAAATACATGAAGAGGATGGGAATAGAGGGATATGGTCCCCGGAAGGGGAGGGGGTTTTAGTTCAGTCGGGCAGCATGGTCGGTGCAGGCTTAGAGGGCTGAAGGGCCTCTTCCTGTGTTGTAATTTTCTTTGTTGTTTGTTCTTTGTCCACTCACAAAACGGAATGGCCACCGATGGTATGTCTGATGTCTTGACTGGACAATGGGTCAGGGCATTGTCAGAACTCATCAGTGCTTATGTTCTGTTTCCTCCCTTCCAGTTTTTGGATTGATAGTATTTTGGAGCTAGTTGTGATGGCAGTCCTTGATAGTATTAGGGACCAGACCAGAAACCCTACGGTATATTATAAAGTTTGCCAAGACCCTAACCATTACATTTGATTTTCGGCATTTCAGTGAGTGTAAGATGTTTCACTCCAGATATGATTCAATTGATCCACTGGGAAGCTTTTATCAAAACAAACTTTATTTGAGAACACAGTTAGAATCTAACAAAAATAATTAGCATAATCTTCACCAATAAAAATACTTGGATATGACAAAGTATAATCCTTAAGAGCTAGCTATCTCTTTTGTTCCACTTTAAAGCAAAACCCATAGACAAAATTTCCTTCTGTAGAACCAGTTAGCACAGAAACCAAAGATTCTTACATGATGCTGGAATTCCAGTTTTTTAAACTTCTGGACAGAGACCCAGACAGCAGTTTTCAGAGAAGGATATATCCTCAAAAAGCAAGATTTTAGAGAAGTGAACCTGGTCTCTGGCAACTCCCAGTCTCCAGATATCAGAGACAGAAAAGTTAGGTGCTTTTTCTTCTCCCAAAAAGTTGGTGTCACAAGGGCTGGGTCACCACCCGCTGTCTGTTGTCCTGAAGGTAACCACCGTGCTGAACTTTATGCTGGCGGCTCCTGCATGGGTGAGCTCTGCAGCATATCAGCCCACTGCACGTCAGTGCATTACAGAGGTGACCGATGCGCTCTTTGCAAGGGCGCATCATTATATTAACCTTGATTGAGACCAGGCAAACCAAGATGCCAGTGCCATAGGGTTTGCACACATTGCTAGCTTCCCCAAGTGCAGGGGGTAATCGCTTGCATGTGGCTCTGTATTCACCAAGGTGGCATGATGCCTCTTTCACCAACTGCAAAGGATTCCACTCGCTTAATGTCAAGATCGTGTGCGACAATGCCAAGTGCATTCTGTGGGCGTGTGGCCGGTTCCTTGGGACTATCCACGATAGGTAGTTCCTTGGCCACTCTCAGATCCTGGTGATGTTTGAGGGAGAGCAGCAGCTGGAGGGATGGCTCCTCATGGACAAGGGGTTGTCCCTCAGGAGGTGCTTGATGACCCTTGTGTAGAGGCCACAGAGTGCAGCAGAGACACGTTACAGTGCAGCTCATGCTGCAACTCACGTGTTGGTGGAGCACACAATCGGGCTCCTCAAGATGCAGTTCCAGTGCCTGGACTGATCAGAGGTCCTCCTCCAGCACAGCCCCCAGAAGGTATTGTGGATCGCACTGGTGAGGTGCGCACTATATAACCTGGTGCACTGATGCTGCAATGGGGCGAGGAACAGGCAGGGGAGGACATGGAGTACTGCCACATCTACTCGTCTGAAAAGAGGTCAAGGAGGGTCCTAGGGGAGGACCACCGGAGGAAGCAGAGGAAGGGCCTCGGGCGCAGGCGTGGACCTGATTAGGGTGCAGTGCTCGGGATGCCCTTATTGCCTCTCATTTCTGGGATGAGCAGGACGAGGGTGGCAGAGATGTCCTCCCATTGGGGAGGTCGGCCTTTATCACCCGAGTGACGTCAGCGGCACGCCAGCTCCAAGATAGCTCCTTTCATGGTCAGGGTGTGGAAGCTCAAGCACCAAATGGTGCAGGAGGATGATAATGTCTTGCAGTGAGGCTTGAACAATGCTCCACATATCTGCCGTAAAGGTTTGACTCCTGCTTGACAGAATTCTCCTTGTGAACTGCCACTGAATCTGGTGATCTCAGGGCTATGAAACATCGATTGACCCATCTCTGCTGATGCAGCCTTGTCCAAGTTTAGGAGTGCTGATGAGGGTCTGCATCACCGGTGAAAGTTGAGCGTCTCTCACAAGGCTTTAGCTGATGGCTCCCTCATGCTGAAATCAGGCTTCCCCAGATGAATGGCCTGGGGCCCAGAGTGTTGGGGGGGGTGGGGGGTGTCTTACCAGGATTACACCAGCATCACTGCATCGTGACAGTGTGAGGGAAGAACAGGCTTTCAGCTGACATGCTCACTGAAAGGAAATGGAGGATATGCTGTCTTTCGGCTTTCAACATAGACGTGGATGATGGCAAGACATGCTGCGATGAAATGAGAGCAGGGAGGCACTAGGAAGGTGCATAATATGACTGTTGATACATACACTGGTGACAAAATCAGTACCCTATCATGCCAAATATCATCTGAACCCTCTATGTGGCTATAATTTAATCTTCCTGACCCTACTGCTACATCGAGGTGGATCCACAGCTGAGGTGGAGGAAGCCTGCTGTCTGCCATGCACTGAGGCCCAAGACCTTCATGGCCTGGCGGGCACCACGGGTGTTGTGTCACCCGCTTCATTGTGTGGGGTTGAAAGTGCATTGGTCACAGGAAAGGGGGGAGTCAGATGGACTGGATACCTCCTGGGTCTCCTGGGTGGAAGACCCTGAGATATGCAGCAGACCATCCTCTTCCCTGTGGATGCCCGGGGGCCTGGGGATCCTCTATGGGATGGAGGGGCAGCTTGAGTGAGATACAGAACCGCCGCCATCCTCTGACACGGGTACTCACAAATGTCCACAAATGCCTCACCATGCATCTGATGCCCTGCAACATGCAGTTGATACCCTCGACCATGGTGTTCATGCCCTGAACTCATGGAGTGGACAAGGGCCACCATGGAGTGAATGTCATGTACCGAGGTCCCCATTGCAGTCACCACCCTCTCAGTGTTGGCCTGGTTGCCTTGGATTGTCAGCACCATCTCCTCAGACATGAGACGATAGAAATCCTCCAGTCAGCCTTGCAATCCGAGGAGGGATGTAAGTCTGTCCTGATATGCACGACTCTGCTTTTGCAGCTCCAGTAGCTGGGGCACGTCATCCAACTGGGGCTCAGCAGAATCCTGGCCTCCAGCAGTCCACTGATTGTTGGATTCCTGGGACATACCCGCCTCCAACTAGTGTGGATCATCAGCTGTGAGGTGCTAACCATTGAGTAACCCCGAAACCTGCCGACCAATATGGCCAACTCAGGTGCAGGTATCGGTGGTGGAGGGTGAGGGTGACAGGTGTGATGCCTCTTCCGTGCTGAGTCCCGATATCTCTTCCTCAGAGCTGTTCACATCTTTTGTCTCAATAAACAAAGAAGATGCGCCAGGATAGTTCTCTGAATGAGCTGCAAGGGGAGTAAGATGGCATTAGTGAATGGCAGAGACAGAACTCACATGAGGCTCACGCCATGGCTCTCGCTTTCCTTTCTTGCCCCCACCCTACCCTCTCCACAGGTACAGTCCTGTTCCTCACCAGCCAGCTCCAGGGCTCTCTCCTTGAATGAGGGTGAGGATTTTTAGCTCGGGCATCACTCCGGTCAGCTGTGCCTGCTCCCGCTGATTGTGCTCAAGCTTGTCCTGCAAGGAGACAGGTGGGGAGAGTAAGGGCAGGATGCGCGCTGGGTCAGATGGTGAGGGCCCTGGAATGTTTGCTTGGTGAGGTGGGAGACCGGATCTGATGAGGAGATGGGCAGCAGGAGGAGGATAAGGAGAGGTGTAGGAGATCCTGTGGTGGGACTCCGTAAGTTGGCAGAGAGTGAAATTCCAGTGGAAGTGTGCTGAGTGGGTGTGTGGTGACAAATGAGAAGAGTGACTTACCCTGGTGGCACGAAGGGGGTCATTCATTTTCTTCCTGCACAGGATAACTGTGCACCTGTTCAGAGAGCTGACGTTCACTGCCACCACCTTGCATGTACATGAGAACATAAGAAATAGGAGCAGGAGTAGGCCATCTAGCCCCTCGAGCCTGCCCCGCCATTCAATGAGATCATGGCTGATCTGATAGTGGTTTAGTTCCACTTACCCGCCCGCTCCCCATAACCCTTAATTCCCTTATTGATCAGAAATCTATCTACCTGTGACTTAAACATATTTAACAAGGTAGCCTCCACTGCTTCAATGGGCAGAGAATTCCAGAGATTCACCACCCTCTGAGAGAAGAAGTTGCTCCTCAACTCTGTCCTAAACTGACTCCCCCTTATTTTGAAGCTGTGTCCTCCAGTTCTTGTTTCCTTTCTAAGTGGAAAGAATCTCTCTGCCTCTGCCCTGTCTAGCCCCTTCATTATCTTATATGTCTCTATAAGATCTCCCCTCAGCCTTCGAAACTCCAACGAGCACAGGCCCAATCTACTCAATCTCTCCTCATAAGCTAAAATGTGGGGTTTGTAACCTTGCTGGTAGGTCTTCTGCCCATTTGAGCGTATAGTATTTCTAGCTCATCTGTGATGCCTCTTCCGTGTGGGGGTTATGAGTCCCGATGTCTCTTCCTCAGAGCTGCTCGGGGTCTGTTGTAAAGACTCAGTGGGCTAAAGGGCCTTTTCTGTGCTGTATGACTCCATGACTGTGATCTCTGTTCCACCCATTTAGTGAGAGCTCTCTCCGATAACATCGGGCCTGTTTTTCTGGCGGCCATCCACCCAAATAAACAAGAGCTGTGAGGCATTTAAATGGTCTGCCCCCCCTGAATGATGAGGTCAAGTGCTGATGGGGCGAGTAAATGAGAGGCAGGACATCACTGGTGCGGTGATAAATTTGCGGGTATTGTTTTCTCTAAAAGTGTGGGATTTAATGCCAACGATTCTGGATTGCTATTCCCCAGTTACCTCACTGAAAGTCAACACTTAGCCAAAATAATGGAGTGTTCTCTTCACTGTGTCTGAGGTCTTATCCACCTGCATTTGTATAAAACTACAAAACTTCATGAGAAAATTCTGAAACTCATGATAGCAGATCCTGGGCAAATTGAGTCAAAGACACACAGAAATAAGATGAAGCAAGTACCCGTTACGCTGGTAGGTAGAGATGTTGTAGGTTGACTTGTGGCTGTACTGGGAGTGATGGTGGTGGCAGTTGTGGTGGTTGGAACAGTGGTGGTACATGTTGTCGTGGTTGTGATTGTTGTGGTGGGGGTTGTGGTGGGAGTTGTGGTGGTGAGAATTGTGGTGAAAGTTGTGGTGGGAATTGTGGAGGGGGTTGTGGTGGGGGTTGTGGTGGTTGGTGTTGTGGTGGTTGGAGTTGTGGTGGTTGGAATTGTGGTGGTTGGAGTTGTGGTGGTGGGTGTTGTGGTGGTGGGTGTTGTGGTGGTTGGAGTTGTGGTGGTTGGAGTTGTGGTGGTGGGAGTTGTGGTGGTGGGTGTTGTGGTGGTTGGAGTTGTGGTGGTGGGTGTTGTGGTGGTTGGAGTTGTGGTGGTGGGTGTTGTGGTGGTGGGTGTTGTGGTGGTTGGAGTTGTGGTGGTTGGAGTTGTGGTGGTTGGAGTTGTGGTGGTTGTAGTTGTGGTGGTGGGTGTTGTGGTGGTGGGTGTTGTGGTGGTTGGAGTTGTGGTGGTTGGAGTTGTGGTGGTGGGTGTTGTGGTGGTGGGCGTTGTGGTGGTTGGAGTTGTGGTGGTTGGAGTTGTGGTGGTTGGAGTTGTGGTGGTGGGTGTTGTGGTGGTTGGTGTTGTGGTGGTGGGTGTTGTGGTGGTTGGAGTTGTGGTGGTTGGAGTTGTGGTGGTTGGAGTTGTGGTGGTGGGTGTTGTGGTGGTGGGTGTTGTGGTGGTTGGAGTTGTGGTGGTTGCAGTTGTGGTAGTGGGAGTTGTGGTGGTTGGAGTTGTGGTAGTGGGAGTTGTGGTGGTTGGAGTTGTGGTAGTGGGAGTTGTGGTGGTGGGTGTTGTGGTGGTGGGTGTTGTGGTGGTTGGTGTTGTGGTCGTTGGAGTTGCGGAGGTGGGTGTTGTGGTGGTTGGAGATGTGGTGGTTGGAGTTGTGGTGGGAGTTGTGGTGGTGGGAGTTGTGGTGGTGGGAGTTGTGGTGGTTGGAGTTGTGGTAGTGGGAGTTGTGGTGGTGGGTGTTGTGGTGGTGGGTGTTGTGGTGGTTGGTGTTGTGGTCGTTGGAGTTGCGGAGGTGGGTGTTGTGGTGGTTGGAGATGTGGTGGTTGGAGTTGTGGTGGGAGTTGTGGTGGTGGGAGTTGTGGTGGTGGGGGTTGTGGTGGTGGGTGTTGTGGTGGTTCGAGTTGTGGTCGTTGGAGTTGTGGTGGTGGGTGTTGTGGTGGTGGGTGTTGTGGTGGTTGGAGTTGTGGTGGTTGGAGTTGTGGTGGTGGGAGTTGTGGTGGTGGGTGTTGTGGTGGTTGGAGTTGTGGTGGTGGGAGTTGTGGTGGTGGGTGTTGTGGTGGTTGTAGTTGTGGTGGTTGGAGTTGTGGTGTTGGGTGTTGTGGTGGTGGGTGTTGTGGTGGTTGGAGTTGTGGTGGTTGGAGTTGTGGTGGTGGGTGTTGTGGTGGTGGGTGTTGTGGTGGTTGGAGTTGTGGTGGTTGCAGTTGTGGTAGTGGGAGTTGTCGTGGTTGGAGTTGTGGTAGTGGGAGTTGTGGTGGTTGGAGTTGTGGTAGTGGGAGTTGTGGTGGTGGGTGTTGTGGTGCTGGGTGTTGTGGTGGTTGGAGTTGTAGTGGTGGTTATTGTGGTGTTGGGTGTTGTGGTCGTGGGTGTTGTGGTAGTGGGAGTTGTGGTGGTTGGAGTTGTGGTGGTTGGAGTTGTGGTGGTGGGTGTTGTGGTGGTGGGTGTTGTGGTGGTTGGAGTTGTGGTGGTTGGTGTTGTGGTGGTTGGAGTTGTGGTGGTGGGAGTTGTGGTGGTTGGAGTTGTGGTGGTGGGAGTTGTGGTGGTGGGTGTTGTGGTGGTGGGTGTTGTGGTGGTGGGTGTTGTGGTGGTGGGTGTTGTGGTGGTTGGAGTTGTGGTGGTGGGGGTTGTGGTGGTGGGTGTTGTGGTGGTGGGTGTTGTGGTGGTGGGTGTGGTGGTGGTTGGAGTTGTGGTGGTTGGAGTTGTGGTGTTTGGAGTTGTGGTGGTGGGAGTTGTGGTGGTGGGTGTTGTGGTGGTGGGTGTTGTGGTATTGGGTGTTGTGGTGGTGGGTGTTGTGGTGGTTGGAGTTGTGGTGGTGGGTGTTGTGGTGGTTGGAGTTGTGGTGGTTGGAGTTGTGGTGGTGGGGGTTTTGGTGGTTGGAGTTGTGGTGGTTGGAGTTGTGGTGGTGGGTGTTGTGGTGCTGGGTGTTGTGGTCGTTGGAGTTGTGGTGGTTGGAGTTGTGGTGTTTGGAGTTGTGGTGGTGGGAGTTGTGGTGGTGGGAGTTGTGGTGGTGGGTGTTGTGGTGGTGGGTGTTGTGGTGGTTGGAGTTGTGGTGGTGGGTGTTGTGGTGGTTGGAGTTGTGGTGGTTGGAGTTGTGGTGGTGGGTGTTGTCGTGGTGGGGGTTGTGGTGGTGGGTGTCGTGGTGGTTGGTGTTGTGGTGGTGGGGGTTTTGGTGGTTGGAGTTGTGGTGGTTGGAGTTGTGGTGGTGGGTGTTGTGGTGCTGGGTGTTGTGGTCGTTGGAGTTGTGGTGGTTGGAGTTGTGGTGGTGGGGGTTTTGGTGGTTGGAGTTGTGGTGGTTGGAGTTGTGGTGGTGGGTGTTGTGGTGCTGGGTGTTGTGGTCGTTGGAGTTGTGGTGGTGGGTGTTGTGGTGGTGGGTGTTGTGGTGGTGGGTGTTGTGGTGGTTGGGGTTGTGGTGGGGGTTGTGGTGGGAGTTGTGGTGGGAGTTGTGTTGGGTGTTGTGGTGGGGGTTGTGGTGGGCGTTGTGGTGGGCGTTGTGGTGGGGGTTGTGGTGAGAGTTGTGGTGGGCGTTGTGGTGGGGGTTGTGGTGGGGGTTGTGGTGGGAGTTGTGGTGGTGGGTGTTGTGGTGGTTGGAGTTGTGGTGGTTGGAGTTGTGGTGGTTGGTGTTGTGGTGGTGGGTGTTGTGGTGGTTGGAGTAGTGGTGGTTGGAGTTGTGGTGGTTGGAGTTGTGGTGGTGGGTGTTGTGGTGGTGGGTGTTGTGGTGGTGGGTGTTGTGGTGGTGGGTGTTGTGGTGGTTGGAGTTGTGGTGGTTGCAGTTGTGGTAGTGGGAGTTGTGGTGGTTGGAGTTGTGGTGGTGGGTGTTGTGGTGGTGGGTGTTGTGGTGGTGGGTGTTGTGGTGGTTGGTGTTGTGGTCGTTGGAGTTGTGGAGGTGGGTGTTGTGGTGGTTGGAGATGTGGTGGTTGGAGTTGTGGTGGGAGTTGTGGTGGTGGGAGTTGTGGTGGTGGGGGTTGTGGTGGTGGGTGTTGTGGTGGTTGGAGTTGTGGTGGTGGGTGTTGTGGTGGTGGGTGTTGTGGTGGTTGGAGTTGTGGTGGTTGCAGTTGTGGTAGTGGGAGTTGTCGTGGTTGGAGTTGTGGTAGTGGGAGTTGTGGTGGTTGGAGTTGTGGTAGTGGGAGTTGTGGTGGTGGGTGTTGTGGTGCTGGGTGTTGTGGTGGTTGGAGTTGTAGTGGTGGTTATTGTGGTGTTGGGTGTTGTGGTCGTGGGTGTTGTGGTAGTGGGAGTTGTGGTGGTTGGAGTTGTGGTGGTTGGAGTTGTGGTGGTGGGTGTTGTGGTGGTGGGTGTTGTGGTGGTTGGAGTTGTGGTGGTTGGTGTTGTGGTGGTTGGAGTTGTGGTGGTGGGAGTTGTGGTGGTTGGAGTTGTGGTGGTGGGAGTTGTGGTGGTGGGTGTTGTGGTGGTGGGTGTTGTGGTGGTGGGTGTTGTGGTGGTGGGTGTTGTGGTGGTTGGAGTTGTGGTGGTGGGGGTTGTGGTGGTGGGTGTTGTGGTGGTGGGTGTTGTGGTGGTGGGTGTGGTGGTGGTTGGAGTTGTGGTGGTTGGAGTTGTGGTGTTTGGAGTTGTGGTGGTGGGAGTTGTGGTGGTGGGTGTTGTGGTGGTGGGTGTTGTGGTATTGGGTGTTGTGGTGGTGGGTGTTGTGGTGGTTGGAGTTGTGGTGGTGGGTGTTGTGGTGGTTGGAGTTGTGGTGGTTGGAGTTGTGGTGGTGGGGGTTTTGGTGGTTGGAGTTGTGGTGGTTGGAGTTGTGGTGGTGGGTGTTGTGGTGCTGGGTGTTGTGGTCGTTGGAGTTGTGGTGGTTGGAGTTGTGGTGTTTGGAGTTGTGGTGGTGGGAGTTGTGGTGGTGGGAGTTGTGGTGGTGGGTGTTGTGGTGGTGGGTGTTGTGGTGGTTGGAGTTGTGGTGGTGGGTGTTGTGGTGGTTGGAGTTGTGGTGGTTGGAGTTGTGGTGGTGGGTGTTGTCGTGGTGGGGGTTGTGGTGGTGGGTGTCGTGGTGGTTGGTGTTGTGGTGGTGGGGGTTTTGGTGGTTGGAGTTGTGGTGGTTGGAGTTGTGGTGGTGGGTGTTGTGGTGCTGGGTGTTGTGGTCGTTGGAGTTGTGGTGGTTGGAGTTGTGGTGGTGGGGGTTTTGGTGGTTGGAGTTGTGGTGGTTGGAGTTGTGGTGGTGGGTGTTGTGGTGCTGGGTGTTGTGGTCGTTGGAGTTGTGGTGGTGGGTGTTGTGGTGGTGGGTGTTGTGGTGGTGGGTGTTGTGGTGGTTGGGGTTGTGGTGGGGGTTGTGGTGGGAGTTGTGGTGGGAGTTGTGTTGGGTGTTGTGGTGGGGGTTGTGGTGGGCGTTGTGGTGGGCGTTGTGGTGGGGGTTGTGGTGAGAGTTGTGGTGGGCGTTGTGGTGGGGGTTGTGGTGGGGGTTGTGGTGGGAGTTGTGGTGGTGGGTGTTGTGGTGGTTGGAGTTGTGGTGGTTGGAGTTGTGGTGGTTGGTGTTGTGGTGGTGGGTGTTGTGGTGGTTGGAGTAGTGGTGGTTGGAGTTGTGGTGGTTGGAGTTGTGGTGGTGGGTGTTGTGGTGGTGGGTGTTGTGGTGGTGGGTGTTGTGGTGGTGGGTGTTGTGGTGGTTGGAGTTGTGGTGGTTGCAGTTGTGGTAGTGGGAGTTGTGGTGGTTGGAGTTGTGGTGGTGGGTGTTGTGGTGGTGGGTGTTGTGGTGTTGGGTGTTGTGGTGGTTGGTGTTGTGGTCGTTGGAGTTGTGGAGGTGGGTGTTGTGGTGGTTGGAGATGTGGTGGTTGGAGTTGTGGTGGGAGTTGTGGTGGTGGGAGTTGTGGTGGTGGGGGTTGTGGTGGTGGGTGTTGTGGTGGTTCGAGTTGTGGTCGTTGGAGTTGTGGTGGTGGGTGTTGTGGTGGTGGGTGTTGTGGTGGTTGGAGTTGTGGTGGTTGGAGTTGTGGTGGTGGGAGTTGTGGTGGTGGGTGTTGTGGTGGTTGGAGTTGTGGTGGTTGGAGTTGTGGTGGTTGGAGTTGTGGTGGTTGGAGTTGTGGTGGTTGTAGTTGTGGTGGTTGGAGTTGTGGTGGTGGGTGTTGTGGTGGTTGGAGTTGTGGTGGTTGGAGTTGTGGTGGTGGGTGTTGTGGTGGTGGGTGTTGTGGTGGTGGGTGTTGTGGTGGTTGGAGTTGTGGTGGTTGGAGTTGTGGTGGTGGGTGTTGTGGTGGTGGGTGTTGTGGTGGTTGGAGTTGTGGTGGTTGCAGTTGTGGTAGTGGGAGTTGTGGTGGTTGGAGTTGTGGTAGTGGGAGTTGTGGTGGTGGGTGTTGTGGTGGTTGGAGTTGTAGTGGTGGTTATTGTGGTGTTGGGTGTTGTGGTCGTGGGTGTTGTGGTGGTTGGAGTTGTGGTGGTTGGAGTTGTGGTGGTGGGTGTTGTGGTGGTGGGTGTTGTGGTGGTTGGAGCTGTGGTGGTTGGTGTTGTGGTGGTTGGAGTTGTGGTGGTGGGAGTTGTGGTGGTTGGAGTTGTGGTGGTGGGAGTTGTGGTGGTGGGTGTTGTGGTGGTGGGTGTTGTGGTGGTGGGTGTTGTGGTGGTGGGTGTTGTGGTGGTTGGAGTTGTGGTGGTGGGGGTTGTGGTGGTGGGTGTTGTGGTGGTGGGTGTTGTGGTGGTGGGTGTGGTGGTGGTTGGAGTTGTGGTGGTTGGAGTTGTGGTGTTTGGAGTTGTGGTGGTGGGAGTTGTGGTGGTGGGTGTTGTGGTGGTGGGTGTTGTGGTGGTTGGAGTTGTGGTGGTGGGTGTTGTGGTGGTTGGAGTTGTGGTGGTTGGAGTTGTGGTGGTGGGTGTTGTCATGGTGGGGGTTGTGGTGGTGGGTGTCGTGGTGGTTGGTGTTGTGGTGGTGGGTTTCGTGGTGGTTGGAGTTGTGGTGGTTGGATTTGTGGTGGTGGGTGTTGTGGTGGTGGGTGTTGTCGTGGTGGGGTTGTGGTGGTTGGAGTTGTGGTGGTTGGAGTTGTGGTGGTGGGTGTTGTGGTCATTGGAGTTGTGGTGGTGGGTGTTGTGGTGGTGGGTGTTGTGGTGGTGGGTGTTGTGGTGGTTGGGGTTGTGGTGGGGGTTGTGGTGGGGGTTGTGGTGGGGGTTGTGGTGGGGGTTTTGGTGGGAGTTGTGGTGGGAGTTGTGGTGGGTGTTGTGGTGGGGGTTGTGGTGGGCGTTGTGGTGGGCGTTGTGGTGGGGGTTGTGGTGTGAGTTGTGGTGGGCGTTGTGGTGGGGGTTGTGGTGGGGGTTGTGGTGGGCGTTGTGGTGGGGGTTGTGGTGGGGGTTGTTGTGGCGTTGTGGTGGGCGTTGTGGTGGGCGTTGTGGTGGTGGGGGTTGTGGTGGGGGTTGTGGTGGGGGTTGTGGTGGGGGTTGTGGTGGGCGTTGTGGTGGGGGTTGTGGTGGGCGTTGTGGTGGGCGTTGTGGTGGGCATTGTGGTGGGCGTTGTGGTGGGGGTTGTGGTGGGGGTTGTGGTGGGAGTTGTGGTGGGGGTTGTGGTGGGCGTTGTGGTGGGGGTTGTGGTGGGCGTTGTGGTGTGCGTTGTGGTGGGCGTTGTGGTGGGCGTTGTGGTGGGGGTTGTGGTGGGGGATGTGGTGGGGGATGTGGTGGGGGTTGTGGTGGGGGTTGTGGTGGGGGTTGTGGTGGGCGTTGTGGTGGGGGTTGTGGTGGGCGTTGTGGTGGGCGTTGTGGTGGGCGTTGTGGTGGGGATTATGGTGGGCGTTGTGGTGTGCGTTGTGGTGGGGGTTGTGGTGGGAGTTTTGGTGGGGGTTGTGGTGGGAGTTGTGGTGGGAGCTGTGGTGGAGGTTGTAGTGGGGGTTGTGGTGGTGGGAGTTGTGATGGTGGGCGTTGTGGTGGGGGTTGTGGTGTGCGTTGTGGTGGGCGTTGTGGTGGGCGTTGTGGTGGGGGTTGTGGTGGGGGATGTGGTGGGGGATGTGGTGGGGGTTGTGGTGGAGGTTGTGGTGGGGGTTGTGGTGGGGGTTGTGGTGGGCGTTGTGGTGGGGGTTGTGGTGGGGATTGTGGTGGGCGTTGTGGTGGGGGTTGTGGTGGGGGTTGTGGTGGGGGTTGTGGTGGGGATTGTGGTGGGCGTTGTGGTGGGGGTTGTGGTGGGGATTGTGGTGGGCGTTGTGGTGGGGGTTGTGGTGGGGGTTGTGGTGGGCGTTGTGGTGGGCGTTGTGGTGGGCGTTGTGGTGGGGGTTGTGGTGGGGGTTGTGATGGGGGTTGTGGTGGGGGTTGTGGTGGGGATTGTGGTGGGGGTTGTGGTGGGGGTTGTGGTGGGGATTGTGGTGGGGGTTGTGGTGGGGGTTGTGATGGGGGTTGTGGTGGGCGTTGTGGTGGGTGTTGTGGTGGGGGTTGTTGTGAGGGTTGTGGTGGGTGTTGTGGTGGGGGTTGTGGTGGGGGTTGTTGTGAGGGTTGTGGTGGGTGTTGTGTTGGGGGTTGTGGTGGGAGTTGTGGTGGGGGTTGTGGTGGGGGTTGTGGTGGTGGGATTTGTGGATGTGGGCTTGATGGTGGTTGTGATTGTGGTTAATGTCTGGGTTGAGGTGGATTCGCTTGTCATCATAGTTGTGGGTTCTGTTGTGGCTGTGGATATAAAAAGAGAGATTGTTTCCCTTTAATTAACATGTATTTATCCAACAGAATGCAGAGTTTTAACAATCATAAGCTCATTCACATTGTTGTACAAAGGCTTTGCGCCAAAAGTGATTACTGCAAGATTTCAGCTACGGAATCTTGGTCAGTGACTTAACCACACTTGTTGATCACAATGCAGGCATCACATCGAATATAATGCTTGATGACTGCTGATTACTGTGATTTATTCATGTCGTAAGAGTTTTAACAACACCAGGTTAAAGTCCAACAGGTTTATTTGGTAGCAAATAAACCTGTTGGACTTTAACCTGGTGTTGTTAAAACTCTTACTGTGTTTACCCCAGTCCAACGCCGGCATCTCCACATCATTTATTCATGTAGCCAGTGCTTTCTGAGCGGTGAGGGTCCTGATATACGATGAACTCAATTCTTGTGAATGCAGCAACACCTCTTATGGTGGAATGTTTCTGTGATTAATATTGAATTGAAGAAGTAAATGGACAGAGAGTGGATGAGCTGAAGTTACTCATGCTGCATCAGTGGGGTCAGACTGTACTATGCTATAGGAGAGATAGAACAGGAGATAAGAGAGGAGGGGAAGTTGCACTTTTGATTAGGGAAAACATCACAGCAGTACTGAGAGGGGATATATCCGAGGGTTCGCCCACTGAGTCTATATGGGTAGAACTGAGAAATAAGAAGGGGGAAATCATTTTGATAGGGTTGTACTATAGGCCCCCAAATCGTCAGCGGGAAATTGAGGAGCAAATATGTAAGGAGATTACAGATAGCTCCAAGAAAAATAGGGTGGTAATAGTAGGGGATTTTAATTTTCCCAACATTGACTGGGACAGCCATAATATTAGAGGGTTGGGTGGAGAGAAATTTGTTGAGTGTATTCAGGAGGAATTTATCATTCAGTATGTGGATGGCCCGACAAGAGAGGGGGCAAAACCTGACCTCCTCTTGGGAAATAAGGAAGGGCAGGTGACAGAAGTGTTAGTGAGGGATGACTTTCAGACCAGTGACCATAATTCTATTAATTTTAAGATAGCTATGGAGAATAATCGGTTTTAGCCCAAAAGTTAAAGTTCTAAATTGGGGCAAGGCCAATTTTGATGGTATCAGGCAGGAATTTTCAACAGTTAATTGGGTGAGTCTGTGGGGAGGCAAAGGGACGTCTGGTAAGTGCGAGGCTTTCAAAAGTGTGTTAACCAGGGTTCAGGGTAAGCACATTCCTCTTAGAGTGAAGGGCAAGGCTGGTAGAAGTAGGGAACCCTGGATGCCTCGGGATATTGAGGCCCTGGTCAAGAAGAAAGAGGCACATGACATGCAGAGGCAGCTGGGATCAAGTGAATCCCTTGCAGAGTATAGGGGGTGTGGGAGTAGAGTTAAGAGAGAAATCAGGAGGGCAAAAAGGGGACACGAGATTGTTTTGGCAGATAAGGCAAAGAAGAATCCAAAGAGCTTCTACAAATACATAAAGGCCAAAAGAGTAACTAGGGAGAGAATAGGGCCTCTTAAGGATCAACAAGGTCATCTATGTGGGGATCCACACGAGATGGGTGAGATCCTAAATTAATATTTCTCATCAGTATTTACTGTTGAGAAAAGCATGGATGTTAGGGAACTTGGGGAAATAAATAGTGATGTCTTGAGGAGTGTACATATTACAGAGAAGGAGGTGCTGGAAGTCTTAAAGTGCATCAAGGTAGATAAATCCCCAGGACCTGATGAAATGTATCCCAGAACATTGTGGGAGGCGAGGGAAGAAATAGCAGGTACCCTAGCAGAGATGTTTGAATCATCGATAGTCACGGGTGAGGTGTCTGAAGATTGGAAGGTGGCAAATGTTGTGCCTTTGTTTAAAAAAGGCTGCAGGGAAAAGCCTGGGAACTACAGGCCAGTGAGCCTCACATCTGTAGTGGGTAAGTTGTTGGAAGGTATTTTGAGAGACAGGATCTACAAGCATTTAGAGACGCAAGGACTGATTAGGGACAATTAGCATGGCTTTATGAGTGGAAAATCATGTCTCACAAATTTGATTGAGTTTTTTGAAGGGGTAACCAAGAAGGTAGATGAGGGGAGTGCAGTTGATGTTGTTTACATGGACTTTAGCAAGGCCGCATGGTAGGTTGTTGCATAAAGTTAAATTTCACAGGATCCAGTGGGCAGACGAATGGCAGATGGAGTTTAATTTAGATAAATGCGAGGTGATGCATTTTGGTAGATTGAACCATGGCAGGACTTACTCAGTTAATAGTAGGGCATTGGGGAGAGTTACAGAGCAAAGAGATCTGGGATACAGGTTCATAGCACCTTGAAAGTGGAGTCACAGGTGGACAGAGTCGTGAAGAAGGCATTCAGCATGCTTGGTTTCATTGGTCAGAACATTGAATACAGGAGTTGGGATGTCTTGTTGAAGCTGTACAGGACATTGGTAAAGCCACACTCGGACAGTTCTGGTCACCCTATTATAGAAAGGATATTATTAAACTCGAAAGGGTGCAGAAAAGATTTACTAGGATGCTACTGGGACTTGATGGTTTGAGTTATAAGGAGAAACTGGATAGACTGGGACTTTTTTCTCTGGAGCGTTGGAGGCTGAAGGGTGATCTTATAGAGGTCTATATAATAATGAGGGGCATAGATCAGCTAGCCAATCAATATCTTTTCCCAAAAGTAGGGGAGTCTAAAACTAGAGGGCATACGTTTAAGAGGAGAGGGTCCCCTACCAATAAAAGGGTCCAGAGGGACAATTGTTTCACACAGAGGGTGGTGAGTATCTGCCAGAGGTAGTGGTAGAGGCGGGTACAATTTTGTCTTTTAAAAAGAGGGATATGGGCCAAACATGGGCAATTGGGACTAACTTCGGGGTTAAAAAAGGGCGGCATCGACAAGTTGGGCCGAAGGGCCTGTTTCCATGCTGTAAACCTCTGGTAGGGGGAATTACCTCATCCTCTTCGAGAAAGCCCAATAGGGGATTATGGTCGGTAACTAAAAAAACCATGGACATAATGGTGGAATTTTTTCAGACTAACTATGACTGCCAACCCTTCTTTCTCAATCTGAGAACACTTCCACTCTGCATCCAAAAGGGACCTAGAGGAATTTGCAATGGGCTTTTCTGTCTCATCTTTCCAGCGATGTGACAGTACCGCCCCAACCCCACATGGGGAAGTGTCACAACTCAATATAAGTTCTTTCTCAGGGTCAAAATGTAGGTTAGGTGACAGGAACTGACATTTGTTTTTAGAAAAAGCCTCTGCCTATAGAGCTTCCCAAGACCATCTCTTGTTTTTTCATAGCAGGGTATGCAAGGGGTGTAGCATAGAAGCCAAATTTGGGATAAACTTTTCATAATAATTTGCAAATCCCAGGAATGTGACAATATTGTACCTTTAAGAAATGTATTTTAATCATGTTCTCTGCAGTTTTTTTCAAGCAGGCCTGGCCTTTTGGTTCTTGTCGCCATGCTGTTTGAGCCGGTGTCCTCTAATTGTTGCTGAAGCAATATAATGGGCATCTTGTTTATTTTTAATATGGGCCTAATGAAGTGTCTTGGAGTTTTATGATCGTTTTTTGAATTGTTGGGTGAAGAATGATTGACAGGTCAAATGTCTTTGGACAGCTTTTCTTCAACAGGGAAATACAAGGCTTTTAGTTTCAGTTCGGTTAGAAGCTATCTGGACTGCAGGCTGAAGGCAATGTTTTAGTCTCTCTCCCTGGCGTTGGAAGTTCTGCTGTCTGTGGCTGGCTAGCTATAAGCTAGAGGCAAGTAGTGTCTCTGTATCGCGAGATGTGCTGAAAGTTCCAGGGCTGGAAAGCCTCAGCATTTCAATTCCACATCCAAAGGACTATTTCACAGCAGGTGTTACAAAGCGGCAGAATCCAGCATCACATGAGAATACTTGCTTTCTGTGCTAAGCCTGGAATGTTTGTGGGGGGTTGTTTAGCTTGGGACAATATATTTAGCTGTGAAGGTTTATACAATATCATGGTTGTTCTTTTTCTGTAATTGGTAAAAGTTAAGCTAATTTTCTTATTATATGTTAACTGTGTTGTTAAATAAACTTTGTTTGATAAAAGCTCCCTCGTGGGTCACTTGAATCATACCTGAAGTGAAGCACCTCATGCTCACCCATGTCAAATTCAACGTGCAAAACCCATGGTCTAGGCTGACTTCATGAAACACCTTGGAGTTTATGGCCTGGATTATAACAGGAAGGATTTCATCTCTGTGGAGTTCCTCGGGATTGGTGCTTCCTCGATGGCCTTTAGCTTATCCTCTACTGGATGTAACTGCATGCCATTGACTCCGTAGCCTAAGTAGGTCACTTCAGCCATTTAGAAAATGCATTTCTCCCTCTTAAAGTGAACTCCCACTCTAGAAAATCTCTGCAAGACGTCTTCTAAATTGGCCAGGTGTTTCTGTGCTGAATGCCTCATGAATAAGACGTCATCTAAGTGCACTACCACCTTGGCTAGCCCTTGAAGGATGTTCCTCATACCTCTTTGGAAAATGGCTTACGAGATCCCAAAAGGAAGCAAATATACTCCCAGAGTCCCTTATGCGTGTTGATCATCACATATTTCTGGGACGATTCATCCAATACAAGCTGAAAATAGGCAGGGCTCATGCCCAACTTGGAGAATGTCTTGCCACCTGTTAACTTAGCGTACAAACCTTTGACCCCGGGCATGGGGTACCTGTGGAGTTTGGAGACCTGATTAGCTGTTAGTTTATAGTCTTCACAAAGACAAACTGATTTGTCGGGCTGAAGAACAGGGACTGAAGGCACAGCCCATTCTTCAAATTGCACGGGCATTGTTATATCTAAACTTTCTAGGTGCCCTTGTTCAGTTGGCTTCCCCTTCTCCAGCATGGAGTATGGGACTTGTATTGCTCTGAAGTACCTAGATGTAGCATCGGGGTCAATATAGCTTGAAGCCTTGCTCCCTTTTTTTCCCAGGCCTTCTTGGAAAACTCCAGGATATCTACTAATAACTTCATACATGATGCCAAGCCTGAAGATCTCCAACCACTGCAGCTGGATCTGCTAGAGCTAATCTCTCCCCATAAAGCTTAGTCCACGTCCCCATACAACACTAAGTGGGAGCCGAGCTAATTGCTACCTTTAAGTTACTGGAGCTATTGTGATCCCTTTTATTTGTAAAGGTTCCCCTGTGTAGATGGCTAGCTTGGTCTTCATATCTTCCAAACTCAGGAGTTGGATGCCAGATTGGAGACACTTAAATGTCTATTCTCTGATAATGGAGACTACAGCTCTCATGTTCACTTCCATCTTCAAGGGATGGCCATTCATGAGTAAAACTACCATTATTGGGGCAACTTTTGTTGTGATGAATCAATTTACTTGTAATGTCCCTGCCTCTGGAAGAGGGGATACCTGCATGGGACGGGTAGGTGCTGGCCTCAGCTTTTTCACTAGACAGCACGCATTTTGCCTGTTTCTGAAACTTCGCCTTGGCTGTGTCCTTTGACAGTGCTTGCAATAATCAATTGTCTGGCAACTGCACCTTTCTGGAGTGTGTTCTCTAATAATCTTGGGGGTGTCACTGCCTTTCCTTGACTGTCTGGTGGTGACTTTAGGGTTCCTATCTCAAACGAGGCCCTTTAACACCTGATTTACACAAGCACTCTCTATTCACAACTGATTTATGGGTGATATGGTGGCACAGTGGTTAGCACTGCTGCCTCACAGTACCAGGGACCTGGGTTCAATCCCTGGCTTGGGTCACTGTCTGCGTGGAATTTGCTCGTTCTCCCCGTGTTTGCATGGGTTTCTTCTGGGTGCTCCGGTTTCCTCCCATCGTCCAAAGATGTGCGGGTTAGGTGCATTGGCCATGTTTGATTGCCCCCTCAGTGTCAGGGGGATTAGCAGGGTAAATGCATGGGGTTGTGAGGATAGGGCCTGGGTGGGATTGTGGTCAGTGCAGACTTGATGGGCCGAATGGGCACCTTCTTCACGATAGGATTCTATAATTCTATGATTAAACGAGGTCCCTCCTCCAAGTTGGAGGACATTGCTGTCTGATGCCCTCTGTAATTCCTGAGCCCATTGTTCTGCGTTCTCAAGTGATTAGACTATTTGAATGGCTTTTTTAAAAAGTTCAAATCAGGTTCTGCCAACTGCTTCTTTTGGGTGGTTATGCCATATACCAATCTGCCTCGCAACATTCCATAAAGAGGCAGTCCAAATTCACAATATCTCGCTAATTTCCGCAACCTAACCAAGAACTATGATTCCCCAGGAGTTCTCCCAGCCATGTTCAAGCAATATCTGTGGAGGGCTTTGGGTTGTAGTGGTTTTTTTAAATCAGTTTTTTATGAGCTCATTAAAATATTTTGAGTCAGGGTAACCCCGATAGGTCAGACTTTTTATCACGTTGGAAGTCGGGGTAGTGCTTGCTGTCAACAATATCACATTTTGTTTTTCGCCTCCTTCAATATTGTTAGCACGGGAGAAGAATGCATGCACTCAGTATATTGGGCCCAGTCTTCCCCACTGGTATCATAGAATACAACTTCCCTAAAAAAAGACATAATGGGTGGGATTTTACAGCTGCGCTCGCCCCAAAACTGGAAAATCCCGCCCGAGGTCAACGGACCTTTCCATGGACTGCCCCTCGCCCATTACATTTCATGTGATGAGCAGAATGGGAAAATGTGCCCCAATGGCTTTCTCTTACCAGAGAAGTTTCTTCACTTACAGAGGTTGTTGGGGGGAGTGATAGAGAAAACAACATTTTTTCCTCATCGCTCATATAGTAATTCAGCCAAACGTCTGTTTCCCATCACCAAAGACCCTTTATTGCGAACCAAAGGGAAGGGCTGTGCCAGTGACTTGCAACTAGACAGCCTGGACAATTCCATCCTGGGCTCACTAAGAATATTTAAATTCTATTTGAAATAGGAATTAACTATTATGATCAACCTCACGCTCTTTTCAGGCGCAAGGCTGATCTCGCGAGATATCTGGTGCTGGTAAGATTGCGAGAGATGAGAAATCGTGCGCAAGCCCAATTTCTCCCCTCTCTTGCGATCTTACTGGCTTGACCTGTCCATCGACCGATGGGAGGCAAGATAAGATTGCGCCCGCTGTCTTTCAGATGAGATTTTAGACATGAGATGAATTATTATGGGCGGCACGGTCGCACAGTGGTTAGCACTGCTGCTTCACAGCTCCAGGGACCTGGGTTCGATTCCCGGCTTGGGTCACTGTCTGTTTGGAGTTTGCACATTCTCCTCGTGTCTGTGTGGGTTTCCTCCGGGTGCTCCGATTTCCTCCCACAGTCCAAAGATGTGCAGGTTCGGTTGATTGGCCATGCTAAATTGCCCCTTAGTGTCCTGAGATGTGTAGATTAGAGGGATTAGTGGGTAAAACATGTAAGGATATGGGGGTAGGGCCTGGGTGGGATTGTGGTCGGTGCTGACTCAACGGGCCGAATGGCCTCTTTCTGTACTGTAGGATTTCTATGATTTCTATCTACTCTCTCAAGTCAATGTAAAAGAACATATAAGACTATTTTAATGAAAACCAGTGGAGATCGCCCTGGTTTCGAAACCAATGCTAATCACCCAGCCGCAGTAAATAAAATATCTGATCAGGATTTTATTGCTGTTCATGGTGTTTTCTATATACAGCAATTTCTATATTTCCTATATTACAACAGTTCAAAGGTACTCAATTTACTGCAGAGTGCATTGGGATCCTGAAGTCATGAAATTTAATTATTTTTCTCGTCACATCTGAAAAATGGAGATGGTGGCATAATGGTAATGTCAATGGATTATTAATCTAGAGGCCCAGGTTAGTGTTCTGGAGACATGGGTTTGAATCTCTTAATTGAATTCAAATTCCACCAGATACCATTAAAAATCTGGAATTGAAAGCTCATCTCAGTAATGGCGACCATACAGCGAGCATCAATTGTTGTTAAAAACCCACCTAGTTTGCTAATGCCCTTTAAAAAGAAGGAAATCTTCCCACCTTGCCTGGTCTGGCTTATATGTAACCCCAGACCCACAACAAAATAGTTGACTCTTAACTGCCCTTCAAATAGTCTAGTTAAAGATGGGAAACAAATGCTGGCCTTGCCAGCGATGCCCACATATCAACAAAGAAAAAGGGGATTCAGAAGTGTGGGTACTGCCCATGAATTTTATATCAGTATTCTTCATTTATTACACAGACAATCAATACATTTATACCGAGGGGATTGCATTGTATAAAATGGAGTTTACTGTAATAAAGCATTCCTCCAGATAGGATGATTTCCAGGACACTTGAAAGAATTTCTAAGTTCCGTAATGAGCAAATCTTTAGTCAGTAATCTCGAGAAGCAATCAGATTAATAACTGAATTTTTACTCTCTGTACAATTGTTTTATGACCTCTTCTCTCTGGTTATGTATTCAAGCAATGCATGTAGATGATCCCAATCTCAGCTCGGTAGGATATAATTATCCTCGAGTACTCTTAAGCAATGTTGCCAACATGTTGGGTGTGGTAGCCTGGTGATCTCCATTTCCCGGAACTATGCCAAATGGCCACTTTAACTAATTCACGGTTTCCATTTCAGGGGCCTTCAAATAGCTGACAGTGAAGTAAATTCCTGTTTTCAGCAATCACAGATTTTTACAGGGAATATCCTGAAGTCATAACTTGGAATTGTTTACATAATTGTGAGCTATATATGGTCGATCCAAAATGTCTCAGCAACAAATAGCATGGGTTGAATTTCCACTGGGTCAAAGGTTGGGGAATGGCTCCCAATCAACTACTTAAAGTCTGGGAGAAATCCTATGTGGTCCTGGACAAATGGTATAAGTATTATATAATCTATTTACTTGGAGTTTCTTGACATCTTGATGTAATGAAATTTGTAATTTTGAGTGAAAATTCTCCATGGCCTCACCCTCCCAGATGTCTGTAACTTTCTCCAGCCCTCCAATCCTTACAATGGCGCTAAATTTTATGGATACTTTGCCAATCTCAGCCAAACAAATTAAGACTTGCACTCGGAATGATCCCACTCCATGGTGGAGTGGGGGAGGAGTTTACTTTCTGCTTTGATTGGGGCACCATTTGAAAAGAGCACCTCATCTCAGTGCAGCCAGGCTTTGCTGGTGTGTTGAGGCCCCACCCCCCTACATGACGGTGTAAAACATGCCCAGCAGTTTCTTTGTGACAGAGTGTGGTAAAACCTGGAGAGAAAATCAGTGTCTTGGAGAGACACCCTGTTTTTCTCGCCAAAACCAACACTGTGCCATTTTGCGGTAAGATTCCTCCCATTAAGCCATGATGCTCGTTTGGAGAACCAGTGCAGACATGATGAGCCAAATGGTCTTCTTCAGCACTGTAACAATTCTGTGATCCTGTTATTTGCTAGGATATTGATTCCTCCCTAGTTTAAGTGGAACCCATCCAAACTGAATAGCTTTCTCTTTCCCCAGTACTCTGTCAATGCCCCATAAACCACCAATCTTCAAGTCATCAATTTAATTCTGTAATCTACTTGACCCTATCTGTATCAGTTCATGCTTGACTCAGGTCAAAATGCAGAGATCATTATCTCTGACGCTCTGCATTTTAATTTCGACACTAACTGCTCAAACTCTCAGCAGAACATCATTTCGATTTTTACCTAGGTCATTAGTTCCCAAATGGACGATGACAACTGGATCCCCTGACCACCCACCGCTCTACCCCACCCTGGATTCCAAGTTAATCTCTGACTCAACAGAAACCCTGACACCAGACACACAACACAAAGCTACTTTTACACCAGCAGTTCCCAAACTGTGGGTCACTCTGAATGGGATTGGGAGAAATAAAATCACCTGAATCTTTTATTTTTATTCATTCATGGGGTGTTGGCTTCACTGGCTCTGTCAGCATTTATCCTAATTGCCCTTGAGTGGCTTGCTAGGCTCTTTCAGAGGACATTTAAGGGTCAACTAAATTTCTGTGGATCTAGAGTCACATGTAGGCCAGACCAAGTAAGGATGACAGCTTTCCTTTTCTAAAGGACATTAGTGAACCAGATGGGTTTTTACGGCAATCAATAATGGTTTCATGGTCATCATTAAACCCTTTAATTCCACATTTTTATTGAATTCAGATTTGACCATCTGCTGTGGTGGGTCCCCAGAGCATTACCCTGAGTCGATGCATTACTAGTCTAGTGATAATACTGCTATGCCACCGCTTCACCCCTTTCAATTGTCCCCAGCATGGAGGTGTCCAGACACCAGATGAAGTCCTGGTGTTGGACATTTTGATCGGCTGCGCCAGGTCTGATCAGGCATGCTGTGATGTAACTATGCATCAATGTCAGTATGTCAAGAGGTTTCCTGGAGTGGCTTTTCAGAGTGGCGGCAATGGAGACAGATGACCAGTAGCATCCCATTCACTAAGGCCCTGGGATTTTCATCACAGATTTTATTGGGCGAGATCTTCCGGCTCTTCACACCAGCAGGATCTTCTGATCCCGCGGAAGGTTACACCCCTGCTGCAGGTTTCTCAGCAGCGTGTGGTGGATTCAATGGGAAATCCCATTGACAGTGGTGGGACTAGAAAATCCCGCTGCCGGCTAATGATGGGCCGCTTCTTGCCGTCGACAGACACCTTCGGGGGGGGGGCAGTATCCCGCCGAATAGTTTTTCTATTTTTAGTACAATACGCGAACCTTAATAATTTTATCCTGAATGCTACACGCTGATTTATCGTTCTTTTGTTTTTGTTGGTGTCAATTTTATTTTCAAGTGTTAAAATGGGATCATATTGGAAAGTAGTTTGGAAACATTGTGCTGTTAAGCACTCCTAGATTAGATATAGCATACATTTTGTAAAAGGTAAGGTTCGTTCTACAGAGCCCCATTAAATACTCTGAGGCAGATAAAATGGGAATTAGGAACAGACTAAAATTCCCTCTACATGGCCTCACCAAACATCTCCAGGGAAAGTACAGCTGAGATACAGAACATAACTCCCTATGCACTGCCCCATCAATCACACCCAGGATAGGATAGGAACATTTAAGCGGTTATTGGATAGGCACATGGAGCACACCAGGATGATAGGGAGTGGGATAGCTTGATCTTGGTTTCAGATAAAGCTCGGCACAACATCATGGGCCGAAGGGCCTGTTCTGTGCTGTACTGTTCTATGTTCTATGTTCTATCTGCTAAGCTTAATGAAGCATACGTGAGTGGTTATTCTGTCCCATCATCCCAACGATGCAACAATATTGATCCAATCCCATAGGGGAGGTGACACAAGTTACGATGAGTAGTCTCAGTGGATCGTAATGGGCCAATATGTTTGTCAACAGGAATTGCTGTTTGACATTTGCAAAGGCTTTATCCTGTGATGCTTGTCACGACCATTTCTGGTTTTTCTTTCAGCAGGACATGAAGGGGTGCCAGCAGGGTCGCCAGGTTCAGTACAAATTTCCCACAGTAATTGATGAGACCTCGGAAAGACTTCAACTCCATTGTGTTCCTTGGAGTCAGAGCCTCTTTTATGGCCTTTGCCTTCTCCTCGGCAGGGTGTAGTCCATCCTTGTCAACTCCTTACCTCAGGTACATTATTTTGTTGACCTGGAACACACACTTCTCCCTTTTTAGCCTGACAACAGCGTCAGAGAAAAGCTGTAAGACTGCCTCCAAACTCTCCAAATGTTCCTTTACAGTATTTCTCAGATTAAAATGTCATCCAGGTAGACTGTAATTCTGGAACCCCTTGAAGGATGTTCTCCATCACCCTTTAGAAATGGCACAAGCCAAAGACACCCCAAAGGGCAAGCATACAGTCCTTTGTTAGTATTTATAGTGATGTATTTCCTGAATGACACCTCAAGCTCCAGTTGGAGGTAGGCATGGCTCATATCCAATTTGGAAAATGTGTAACCCCCAGCCAGTTTTGTGTACAAGTCTTGCGTGCGCAACACAGAGTATCTGTCTAAGCGGGCAGCTAAAAGAGGCTCTGACTCTAAGAAGTCTTTCCTCAGTCTCATCAATTACTGTGGGAAATTTGTACTGAACCTGGCGACCCTGCTGGCACCCCTTCATGTCCTGCTGAAAGAAAAACCAGAAATGGTCGTGACAAACACCACAGGATAAAGCCTTTGCAAGAGTCAAACAGCAATCGACAAACATATTGGCCCATTACGATCCACTGAGACTATTTATCGTAACTTGTTGACTGTCAACATATCGTCCTCACAGAGGTGAACCGAGTTGTTGGGTTTTAAAATTGGAATTACTGGTGCGGAGCACTCAACAAATTGTACTGGGTGTATAATGCCAAGTTTCTCTAGATGTTCCACTTCAGCCTCTAGTTTGGCATCAATTAGTGATTCCCCATGGAACTCCTGGGGGTTATCACACATTTAAACTCTTAACTTTGGGTTTTTAACTCAGTCCCAGAACTATAACATCACCACGTCCTGACCCTCTTCAGCCTGGTGCCTGCACACTTCAGCCTCAGTGTCTTGAATTCTGGTGCCTACACCCTTCACCCCCGATGCCTACACCATTCGGCCCATGTGCATTGGCATCTACTGGCATGGTGCCTCTGCTGGTACCCCCATTATGTCTGCTAGGATCCCCTAGGTCTCTGCTAGTAGCGCTCTTGCCTCTGCCGATATACTCAAGGCTTCTGATGGTATGCCTGAGGCCCCAGCTGGCACTAACCCCACCTCAGTTGGCATTGCCCTTGCCTTTGCTCGCACTCCCTCCTTTGCCTCTCCCAGTAGCCCTCTCACCTCCTTCGGAAGTCAGCTTTCCATTAAAGTTGCCTTTTAAAAACAGTTGTGATTCACGGTGTCAAGACATCACGCTGCTGTGGATGGATTTTTGATGTGGAGATGCCGTTGAGTGGTGTTCACTCATTCATTGTCGTAGCGTCTGCATGGTTTCCCCAATGTACCATGCCTCGGGACATGCTTTCCTGCAGCGCATCAGGTAGACAATGTTGGCCGAGTTGCAAGAGTAGGTACCGTGTATCTGGGACATGGTGTTCTCACATGAGATGATGGCATCCGTGTCGATGATCCGGCACGTCTTGCAGCGGTTGCTGTGGCAGGGTTGTGTGGTGTCGTGGTCACTGTTCTCCTGAAGGCTGGATAGTTTGCTGCGGACAATGGTCTGTTTGAAATTGTTTGAAGGCAAGAAGTGGGGGTGTGGATGGCCTTGGCGAGATGTTTGTCTTCATCAATGACATGTTGAAGGCTCCGGAGGAGATGCCGTAGCTTCTCCGCTCCAGGGAAGTACTGGACGACGAAGGGTACTCTGTCCACCGTGATTGTGCAGATGGATTTTTGAACATGAAGGTTGATTGCTCTGAAGCGGCTCGAAAATGAGATGAAATTAGGTTCCGAACATTTCATGGAGGGTAGTCCGTTACATTGAGGGACCGGATGATCACACTGAGATTCTCCACTGACGTAAAGCGCAATTTAGGTGTATTGTGAAATGTTTTGCTCCTGTCACCAAACCTGCCCCGAAAAAAAGGGAGTGGAAAATCCCAGCTATTCTGTATGAAATGAAAAAAACGACCGAATGCGCTGGATATTTGGAAAGACTATAGACCCTGATGATGTCCAGCAGTAGTCCTGAATACTAAAACCAGTAGTGCTGCTAGCCAAACTGTTCCAGCACAGCTACAACACTAGCATCTACATGATGATGTGCAAAATTGCCCAGGTAAGTCCTATCCACAAAACGCAGGATAGATCTAATCTGCCAAGTATGGACCCAGCAGTCTGCTCTTCACCATCAGTAAAGTGAAGGAATGTGTTATTGTCAGTTCTATCAGGCAGCACTTATACAATAAGTATATCCTGTTCACTCATGCTCAGTTTGGTTTCCAACAGGGCCACTCAGCCTCTGACCTCACTACAGCCTTAGAGGTGAGCTGAAAGTGACTTCCTTGAGAATTTGATAGTGTGGCACCAAGGAGTCCTAAAAAACCCAAAGTCAATGAAAAGCAGGGGGAAGTCTCTCCCCTGGTTGGAGTCATACAAAGCAGGAAGGAAGATGGTTGTGGTTGTTGGAGGCCAAATCATCTCAGTGCCAGGACATTGCTGCAGGAGTTCCCCAGGACAGTGTCCCAGGCCCAACCATTTCAGCTGCTTCATCAAGGACCTTCCCTCTATTATAAGGTCAGAAGTGGGGATTTTTGTACAATGTTCCGCACCATTCAGAATTTCTCAGATACTGAATCAGTCCATGTCCAGAAGCAGCAAGACCTCAGTTATGCCTTTGTCCTATATGGACCACCGTTGTGTGTGTTTGTCATACCTGGACACATCCCCTTCCAGTTTGGTTCCTCCCCTCGGCACCTAGTATAAAGGTGGCTGTCTCCTCCCCCTTGTTCAGTCCAGGTCGGTTATTTGTTGGGATCTGCTCCTGATTCTGTTGTGAATAAAAGCCTACACTTGTATTGGCACACTGGTAGTCTTTCGCCTTATTGATAGCGCATCAATTTTATTCACAACAGTTGACCAGCATGGAGCAGTTTCTAAAACCCGACAAGTTAGCATTAGACCCTCAAGAGGTTGGAGCCTCTGATAAATTCGATCATTGGCTGGACTGCTTCGAAGCATTCGTCGACACCGCTACGGCCATCGACACCGACGACGTTAAACTCCACGTGCTCCGCACCTGGGTAAGCGAAGCTGTCTATGGAATCTTCCGGGCCACTGCTACATACGCGGACGCTATCGAACTCCTAAAAGGGCAGTTCCGAAAGAGCCCTAACGTGGTTTACGCCAGACATCTCCTAACTACCCGCAAGCAGCAGCCAGGAGAATTGTGCGCCCAATTTCTGCGCGCCCTGCAGGTCCTAGCTCGAGCTTGTGACTGTAAGGCTGTTACAGCAGCTCAGAACACGGAGGACCTGATCCGCGACGCCTACGTTGCGGGCATTGAGTCTACATACATCCTGCAGCGCCTGCTGGAACAAGATGACCTAGATCTCCGAAGAACAGCCACGATGGCTGAAACGTTAGAAGCGGCCTCTCACAATCTCGGGTCTTACCTTGCATCCCGTTCTATCGACCGGCTGTTCCAGCGGGGCCCAAATGTTACTTTTGCGGCCTACCCAAGCACCCTCGGCGTCGCTGCCCGGCGAAGGACGCAATTTGCTCCGGATGCGGTAAGCTAGGCCATTTCGCTAAAGTCTGCCGGGCAAAGCCGCTTCCGAAGCCTCGTGGCGCCACGTGTGTTCCGCGGGTGCAGCCATCTTTAATGCAGGTGGCGGCTGCGTGCGAATCGCCATCTTTGATGCAGTCACCGGAAGCGCGGGAATTGCCATCTTTGATGCGGTTACCGGAAGCGCGGGAATCGCCATCTTTGAGACTGGCATCAAGACGCGCTGAGCAGGAAGCTTTATCCGTGACGTCATCAGACGGCGACGAAGACGGATTCTTCTTTGATTCGACGGTGGCATCGATTTGCCTGGACCAGTCGCAGCCTCATCAACTCTCCAAGTCAATAATGGAGATCAAGGTAAATGGTCATGCAGAAAACTGCCTGTTCGACTGTGGGAGCACAGAAAGTTTTATACACCCTCGCACAGTGCGTCAATATGCCCTTCCCGTGCGACCCTGGAGCCAGACCATCTCCATGGCCTCGAATTCCCACTCGGTGGAGGTCCTCGGGTGCTGTTTGGTGACGCTGACGGTACAAGGCACAGTCTACGAGCGTTTTCGGCTCCTCGTGCTGCCGCGACTCTCCGCAGCTGTACTGCTGGGGTTAAATTTCCTCAGCCATCATAGGAGCGTCACCCTGCAGTATGATGGCCCTTATCCCCCGCTCTCGGTCTGCAAGGCGCCGTCACTGCAGCGCCCCTCGCGCACCACCTGCAGTCTCTCGACCCTCAAGATCACCCCCCCCCCTTATTTGATAACCTCACCCCGGATTGTAGGCCTATAGCCACCAAGAGTAGGCGCTATAGTGCGGATGACCGGGCCTTCATTCGGTCCGAGGTACAACGGTTGCTCCGGGAAGGGATTATCCAGGCCAGCACCAGCCCCTGGAGGGCGCAAGTGGTCGTAGTTAAATCGGGGGAGAAACACCACATGGTGATTGACTACAGCCAGATCATAAACAGGTATACCCAACTAGATGAGTATCCGCTTCCCCGTATCGCGGACATAGTCAACCGCATCGCGCACTATAGGGTTTTCTCGACGATCGATTTGAAATCGGCTTACCACCAGCTCCCTATCCGCTCGGAGGATCGCCCATATACTGCCTTTGAGGCGGATGGCCACCTCTACCAGTTCCTCCGAGTCCCCTTTGGTGTCACCAATGGGGTCTCAGTCTTCCAGCGGGCCATGGATCAAATGGTAGACCAGCACAGGCTATGGTCCACTTTCCCGTATCTGGATAACGTCACCATCTGCGGCCATGACCTGCAGGATCATGATGCCAACCTACAAAAATTCCTTCGTACGGCCACTCTCCTGAACCTCACATATAATGCGGCGAAGTGTGTTTTCCGGACACGCCGCCTCGCCATCCTTGGGTACGTGATAGAAAATGGTGTCCTTGGCCCTGACCCAGCCCGTATGCGTCCCCTTATGCAGCTTCCCCTTCCTACTACCCTCAAAGTACTGAGGAGATGCCTGGGCTTCTTCTCCTATTATGCCCAGTGGGTTCCCCGTTACGCGGATAAAGTCCGTCCGCTCCTAAAATCGACCTCTTTTCCCCTGGCGGAGGAAGCCCGTCGGGCCTTCGACGACATCAAAGTGGACATCGCGAAGGCCGCGATGCATGCTGTGGACGAATCCATCCCATTCCAAGTGGAAAGTGATGCGTCTGACTTTGCCCTCGCCGCCACCCTTAACCAGAGGGGCCGTCCGGTGGCCTTCTTTTCCCGGACCTTACAAGGCCCTGAGATTTGACACTCCTCGGTCGAGAAGGAGGCCCAGGCCATCGTGGAAGCCGTCCGGCACTGGCGCCATTATCTTGCGGGCCAACGATTCACCTTAATTACAGACCAGCGGTCAGTTGCCTTCCTGTTTAACACCAGGCAAAAGGGCAAGATTAAGAATGACAAGATCTTGCGGTGGAGGATTGAGCTCTCCACCTACAGATATGACATCATGTACCGGCCTGGGAAGCGCAATGAGCCCCCAGATGCCCTGTCCCGTGGATCATGTGCCAGCGCCCAACTAGACCAGCTACAGTCCCTCCATAACGACCTCTGTCATCCGGGTGTCACCAGATTTTTCCATTTTGTCAAGTCCCGTAACCAGCCCTTCTCCCTCGAAGAAGTCCGGATGATGACCAGGCAATGCAGGGTCTGTGCTGAGTGCAAACCGCAGTTCTACCGGCCAGGTAGGGCGCACCTTGTAAAGGCCACTCGCGCGTTTGGGTGCCTTAGCATTGATTTTAAAGGCCCCCTCCCCTCCTCTAACCGCAATGTTTATTTCCTGAATATCATTGATGAATACTCACGTTTCCCTTTTGCCTTCCCCTGCTCGGACATGACCACGGCTACAGTGATTCGGACCCTGACTTCACTCTTCACCCTGTTCGGCTTCCCAGCCTATGTCCATAGCGATTGTGGGTTCTCTTTCATGAGTGACGAGCTGAGGCAGTACCTACTCGCCAAAGGCGTTGCCTCCATCCGCACCACTAGCTATAACCCCAGGGGAAATGGTCAAGTGGAGCGGGAGAACGCAACCGTCTGGAAGGCTGTTCTATTAGCGCTACGGTCTAGGGGCCTTCCAGTCAGCCGTTGGCAAGACGTCCTTCCGGAACCATTACATTCCATTAGGTCACTCTTGTGCACAGCGACCAATACGACCCCTCACGAGCGGATGGTTTCGTTTCCCAGGAAGTCCTCCTCGGGTACTTCGCTCCCGGATTGGCTGATGTCCCCGGGGCCCGTCCTGCTTCGGAAGCATGTCTGGACCCATAAGGCAGATCCCTTAGTCGAGGAGGTTCAATTGCTCCACGCTAATCCTCAATACACTTATGTAGCGTACCCTGATGGGCGGGAGGACACGGTTTCTGTCCGTGACTTGGCACCCGCGGGTGCTCCTGAGGTCACCACGTCCTTCCGCCCCACGGTCCCTGGTGTCGTCCACTTGGAGATTGCTGCGCCTTTTCCTCCCTCAGTCCCTGTCTCCAATGTAGTGCGCCCAGAGCCTGTTGCGGGCCCCCACCCCCTAGCTCCGGTTCCCACTGTTCCCCATATGCCACCAGGGCCACTGCTCACTCCTCTCGCCCCCGTGTATAGGTCGCTTGAGTCGCCGGAGGCGTCGCCGACGACTGGACGGGACGACGGATCGGTCCGCTTCACACCATCTGGCGCCTTCTTTCGACGCTCACTGTACAGAGCCTGGGCCGACATCGCTCCCTGCTCGGACGACTCTGCGACCTGCACTACGACGATCGCGACGGCGGATCAAGCCACTGGTTCGTCTGGACTTGTAATATTGTTTCCGCTTCACCCAGTGTTGTTTTTTTAAAGGAAGGGGTGAATGTGGTGGACCTCAGTTATGCCTTTGTCCTATATGGACCACCGTTGTGTGTGTTTGTCATACCTGGACACATCCCCTTCCAGTTTGGTTCCTCCCCTCGGCACCTAGTATAAAGGTGGCTGTCTCCTCCCCCTTGTTCAGTCCAGGTCGGTTATTTGTTGGGATCTGCTCCTGATTCTGTTGTGAATAAAAGCCTACACTTGTATTGGCACACCGGTAGTCTTTTGCCTTATTGATAGCGCATCACTGTGCAACATTCAAGTGTGGCTGATAAGTGGCAAGTAACACACATGCCACCCAAGTGCTTTTTACAATAAGAGAGAATGTATATATCTTCCCTTTACAGTCAACGGCAACACCGATCATCGATATTCACAGGTGAGGTGCCTGAAGATTGGAGGGTGGCAAATGTTGTGCCTTTGTTTTAGGAGGGCTGCAGGGAAAAGCCTGGGAACTACAGGCCGGTGAGCCTCACATCTGTAATGGGTAAGTTGTTGGAAGATATGTTGAGAGACAGGATTGACAGGCATTTAGAAACGCAAGGACTGACTAGGGACAGTCAGCATGGCTTTGTGAGTGGAAAATCATGTCTCTCAAATTTGACTGAGTTTTTTGAAGGGGTAACCAAGAAGGTAGATGAGGGCAGTGCAGTTGATGTTGTCTACATGGACTTTAGGAAGGCCTTTGACAAGGTGCCACATGGTAGGTTGTTGCATAAGGTTAAATCTCACGGGATCCAGGGTGAGGTATCTAAATGGATACAAAATTGGTTTGATGACAGAAGACAGAGGGTGGTTGTAGAGGGTTGTTTTTCAAACTGGAGGCCTGTGACCGGCGGTGTGCCTCAGGGATCAGTGCTGGGTCTTTAGAAGGAACTCTTCAAAATGCAGCTAATGAAAATGCAACAAAACTTACTCCAACTTATAAATCAAAGAAAGGGTTTAATAATGTGGATAAGATTTTGACGGGTATAGATAGAGTGAATGCAAGCAGGCTTTTTCCGCTGAGGCTAGGGGAGAAAAAAACCAGAGGGCATGGGTTAAGGTTGAAAGGAGAAAAGTTTAAAGGGAATATTAGGGGGGGCTTCTTCGCGCAGAGAGTGGTGGGAGTGTGGAATGAGCTGCCGGATAAAGTGGTAAATGCTTTTAACATTTAAGAAAAACTTGGACGGGTTCATGGATGAGAGGGGTGTGGCGGGATATGGTCCAAGTACAGATCAGTGGGACTAGGCAAAAAATGGTTCGGCACAAAGAACAAAGAACAAAGAACAATACAGCACAGGAACAGGCCCTTCGGCCCTCCAAGCCCGTGCCACTCCCTGGTCCAAACTCGACCATTCTTTTGTATCCCTCCATTCCCACTCCGTTCAACCGGGCGGCACGGTAGCACAGTGGTTAGCACTGCTGCTTCACAGCTCCAGGGACCTGGGTTCGATTCCCGGCTTGGGTCACTGTCTGTGTGGAGTTTGCACATTCTCCTCGTGTCTGCGTGGGTTTCCTCCGGGTGCTCCGGTTTCCTCCCACAGTCCAAAGATGTGCGGGTTAGGTTGATTGGCCATGCTAAAAATTGCCCTTAGTGTCCTGAGATGTGTAGGTTAGAGGGATTAGTGGGTAAACATGTAGGGATATGGGAGTAGGGTCTGGGTGGGACTGTGGTCGGTGCAGACTCGATGGGCCGGATGGCCTCTTTCTGTACTGTAGGGTTTCTATGATATGGCTATCTAGATAAGTCTTAAACGTTCCCAGTGTGTCTGCCTCCACCACCTTGCCTGGCAGCGCATTCCAGGCCCCCACCACCCTCTGTGTAAAATATGTCCTTCTGATATCTGTGTTAAACGCCCCCCCCTTCACCTTGAACCTATGACCCCTCGTGAACGTCACCACCGACCTGGGGAAAAGCCTCCCACCGTCCACCCTATCTATGCCTTTCATAATTTTATACACCTCTATTAAGTCTCCCCTCATCCTCCGTCTTTGCAGGGAGAACAACCCCAGTTTACCCAATCTCCTCATAACTAAGCCCCTCCATACCAGGCAACATCCTGGTAAACCTCCTCTGTACTCTCTCCAAAGCCTCCACGTCCTTCTGGTAGTGTGGCGGACAGAACTGGACGCAGTATTCCAAATGCGGCCGAACCAACGTTCTATACATCTGCAACATCAGACCCCAACTTTTATACTCTATGCCCCATCCTATAAAGGCAGGCATGCCATATGCCTTCTTCACCACCTGCTCCACCTGTGACGTCACCTTCAAGGATCTGTGGACTTGCACACCCAGGTCCCTCTGCGTATCTACACCCTTTATGGTTCTGCCATTTATCGTATAGCTCCTCCCTACATTATTTCTACCAAAATGCATCACTTTGCATTTATCAGGATTGAACTCCATCTGCCATTTCTTTGCCCAAATTTCCAGCCTATCTATATCCTTCTGTAGCTTCTGACAATGCTCCTCACTATCTGCAAGTCCTGCCAATTTTGTGTCGTCCGCAAACTTACTGATCACCCCAGTTACACCTTCTTCCAGATCGTTTATATAAATCACAAACAGCAGAGGTCCCAATACAGAGCCCTGCGGAACACCACTAGTCACAGGCCTCCAGCCGGAAAAAGACCCTTCCACTACTGATGCACATCAATTTAGACACGAGGCTCGAAGCTTCAGTAAATGAAAGCTTTTATTAACTATTAATGAAGCTATCAGAACTTATGTACACTATCCCAGACTGAAAGGGTCCCGGCCAGAGCAGGGACTCTTATACCTCTCCCAGGAGGCGGAGCCCGACTGGGATGTGCCACAACAGTAACAAACACAGGTGTAACAACCCCACCCTAACCCAACAGCAACAGTAGTACAATCCAACAGTAACATATATACATCCTTGTAGTACTGGCCAGCTCTGGCTCAGTACTATCCAGTGGGAACCAACGATGGTTCACCACATTCACCCCTCCTTTGAGAACCAAGGCCGGCGGGGTACAAAACAGAATAAAGTGTCAGCAGTCTATAAGTTCAGACGGTCTGGAGGACCGCACCGTCGTTGTGACCTCCTCAATACCGGCGGTGACACCAGAGTAGGCACTTGCGGTGGCGTTCTCCCCAAAACGGCATCCAGCTGTTCTTCCACGGACCCACAGGCCGGTTGACCCTGATGAGACGGTAGTGCAGGGGATCCTGACACGCCCTGCGGTGGCGACCATCTTCGGGGCTCAGGCAAGCTGTGCATTGGAGTAAAATTGTTAAGCAATGGTCCCGATGCTGCCCGCGCCGTGTCCGGGGAAGAAATGAGAGATAATGGATTTGTTACTGGGGGTATGGGAGCGACAGGAGTTACTACGTCCCCTGCAGGTGCCAGGTCTCGGATCGAGACCGTGTCCTCTCGCCCGTCAGGATATGCCACATAGGCATACTGAGGGTTGGCGTGGCGGAGGTGGACCTGTTCGACCAAGGGGTCGGACTTGCGGGCCCTTACATGTCACCGCAGGAGGACGGGTCCTGGGTACGTCAACCAAGCTGGTAAAGATATCCCCGAGGAAGACTTCCGAGGGAATGAGAACATCCTCTCGTGGGGAGTAGCATTGGTTGCCGTACACAGAAGGGAGCGAATAGAGTGTAGCGCATTAGGGAGGACCTCCTGCCAACGGGAGACTGGAAGACCTTTGGATTTCAACGCCAGTAGGACAGCCTTCCAGACTGTAGCATTCTCTCGTTCCACCTGTCCATTACCCCTAGGGTTGTAACTCGTGGTCCTACTAGAGGCAATCCCGTATGAGAGCAGGAATTGCCTCAAGTCATCGCTCATGAACGACGAGCCCCTGTCGCTATGGATATAGCTGGGGTACCCGAACAGGGTAAAAAGATCACGGAATGCCTTGATCACCGTGGCAGCGGATGTATCCGAGCAGGGGACAACAAACAGGAACTGGGAGTACTCATCGATTATGTTTAGAAAGTACACGTTCCAATCTGTTGAGGGAAGGGGGCCCTTAAAATCAACCCTCAGCCTCTCAAAGGGGCGAGTGGCCTTGACCAAATGTGCCCGGTCAGGTCGGTAAAAGTGCGGTTTGCATTCCGCGCAAATCCGACAGCTCCTTGTTACCGACCTGACGTCCTCCACCGAGTAAGGCAGGTTGCGGGCTTTTACAAAGTGGTAGAGCCGAGTGACCCCAGGATGGCACAGATCATTATGGAGGGCGTTCAAACGATCCTCCTGAATACTAGCGCATGTTCTGCGTGAGAGGGCATCCGAGGGCTCATTGAGTTTCCCAGGACGATACATGATATCGTAGTTATAGGTGGAGAGTTCAATTCTCCACTGCAAGATCTTGTCATTCTTGATCTTGCCCCTCTGCGTGTTGTTAAACATGAACGCCACGGACCGTTGGTCCGTGATCAGGATGAACCGCTTTCCCGCCAGGTAATGGCGCCAGTGTCTGACGGCCTCCACAATGGCCTGGGCCTCCTTTTCCACCGCTGAATGGCGAATTTCGGGGCCTTGGAGGGTGCGGAAAAAAAATGCGACGGGCCTGCCCACCTGGTTAAGTGTGGCGGCCAGGGCGAAATCAGATGCATCGCTTTCCACCTGAAAGGGGATGGATTCGTCTATCGCGTGCATCGTGGCTTTCGCGATGTCGTCTTTCAATTTCTTGAAGGCCAATTGGGCCTCTGGCGTGAGGGGAAAAGTCGTGGACTTAATAAGCAGACGGGCTTTGTCCGCGTAGTTGGGGACCCACTGCGCATAATAGGAGAAGAAGCCTAGGCATCTTCTCAGTGCTTTTGCGCTAGCGGGCAAGGGAAGTTCAGCAAGGGGGTGCATACGGTCTGGATCAGGGCCAATGACCCCGTTTTCCACCACGTATCCCAGGATGGCTAAACGGCGCGTACGGAACACACACTTCTCCCTGTTGTAGGTCAAGTTCAGGCGAGATGCAGTGCGTAAGAAGTTATGGAGGTTTGTGTCATGGTCCTGCTGATCATGGCCGCAGATGGTGACATTATCAAGGTACGGGAAGGTAGCCCGCAGCCTGTTCTGGTCCACCATTCGGTCCATAGCACGCTGGAAGACCGAGACCCCATTGGTGACACCAAAGGGAACCCTAAGAAAATGATACAAGCGACCATCCGCCTCAAAAGCCGTGTATTGTCGGTCCTCTGGGCGAATGGGGAGTTGGTGGTAGGCGGACTTGAGGTCTATGGTGGAGAACACCCGGTACTGCGCAATCTGATTGACCATATCAGATATGCGCGGGAGAGGATACGCATCCAGCTGCGTATATCGGTTAATGGTCTGACTGTAATCAATGACCATCCGGGGTTTGTTCCCACTCTTGACCACAACAACCTGTGCCCTCCACGGACTAACACTGGGCTGTATGATCCCTTCTTTGAGAAGTCGCTGAACCTCAGATCTAATGAAGATCCGATCCTCAGTGCTGTAACGCCTACTTTTAGTAGCGATGGGCTTGCAGCCTGGTACCAGATTCTGAAATAAAGAGGGTGTGGTGATCTTTAACGTAGAGAGATTGCAGGCGGGGCGCGTTGGGCAATTTGGAGACTGCAGCAGTTCTCCCACTGCCAGCGAAGGGAGTGGCCCACCGTACTGTAGGATTACACTCCTCAAGTGGACCATGAAGTTTAGTCCGAGAAGTATTGGCGCACAAAGATACGGCAACACAAGGAGCTTGAAGCGCTCGTAAACTGTGCCTTGTACTTTCAAGGTTACCACGCAACTCCCTAGCACGGCAACAGACCGGGACCTTGATGCCATAGATATTGTCTGTTTGGCAGGTTGAATCTGGAGTCCACACCTCTTCACAGTGTCAGGGTGGATAAAGCTCTCAGTGCTCCCGCGGTCAAACAGACAATAAAGCACATGATTGTTTACCTGGATATCCATCATTGAACGATCGCGCCTATGAGGCTTAGCCTGGTCCAGGATGATCGACGCCACCGTTGGTTCATGAATGCCACTGCAGGCAGCTGAAGTCGATGCTGAGGACCCCTGCTGGTCGCTCGTGGTCATCGTCGACCAACATGGCCGCCCCCATGAACCGCACGTGGGTGAGGGCGCCAAACTCAGCGACCCCTGGTGGTCATACTCCTCCGACTCCGTTGACCGTAATGGCGTCGTCCTGGACTCGCACGTGGACGAACCCCGCGACGACTTCGACGATGATGGTGATGATCCCAGCTCCGAAGAATCGCAGGCTGCACTGCCGTTCCTGGGTTTCGATCTGCACACCTTTGCATAATGACCTTTTTTACCGCATGCGGTGCAGATTACCGCTTTAGCGGGACACTTTTGTCGGGTATGTTTTGCTCCTCCGTAGAAATAGCACCGCGGGTCGCATGGGGCTGCAGCCGTCGTCTGGCCCAAATGGGAGCACACCATTACACAGCACTTTGAGCCCGAGGGGCGAGGAGGGATTTGCGACTGCTCCTGCCACGTTGTCTCCACGTGGTCCTCTGGATATAAGACTAAGCTCTTTGAAGCCGACTCGAGCATTTCAGCTCATTCGATTGCCTGGGTAAGATTGAGATTACCCTTTTCCAGCAGTTTGAGACAGATGTATGATGACCCGACCCCAACCACAAACGCATCTCGGGCGAGGTCGTACATGCTCTGCTCAGCCGACACAGCTTTGCAGTCACAGCCCCTGGCTAGCTGTAAGAGCTCATTGGCATAGTCCTCCATCGTTTCGCCCGACTGCCGACGTCGTGTAGCAAGGAGGTAACGAGCGTGTATCTCGTTAGGTGGTTTCGTATAGTGCTTCTTTAGAAGCTCAAGGGCCCTAGGGTAAGTGGTGGCCGCATGGATCGCGAGGTAGACTGTGTCGCTTACCCTCGCATGGAGGACCCGGAGTCTGTCATCATCTGTAGTGACCGCTGCGGAGGCTGCCAGGTAATCTTCGAAACACTTCAGCCAGTGGTCGAAGGTGTTAGAAGCGCCCACCGCACGTGGATCTAGCGTCAGACGTTCTGGCTTGAGAATTTGCTCCATACTCTCCTTCCTTTTTTTTCTTCCGTCGAGAGTTTAATAATAGTTAATAAAATTGATGCACATCAATTTAGACACGAGGCTCGAAGCTTCAGTAAATGAAGGCTTTTATTAACTATTAATGAAGCTATCAGAACTTAAGTACACTATCCCAGACTGAAGGGGTCCCGGCCAGAGCAGGGACTCTTATACCTCTCCCAGGAGGCGGAGCCCGACTGGGATGTGCCACAACAGTAACAAACACAGGTGTAACAACCCCACCCTAACCCAACAGCAACAGTAGTACAATCCAACAGTAACATATATACATCCTTGTAGTACTGGCCAGCTCTGGCTCAGTACTATCCAGTGGGAACCAACGATGGTTCACCACAACTACCACACTCTGTCTTCTGTGACCAAGCCAGTTCTCCACCCATCTAGCCACCTTCCCCTTTATCCCATGAGATCCAACCTTTTTCACCAGCCTACCATGAGTGACTTTGTCAAACGCTTTACTAAAGTCCATATAGACGACATCCACGGCCCTTCCCTCGTCAACCATTCTGGTCACTTCTTCAAAAAACTCCACCAGGTTAGTGAGGCATGACCTCCCTCTCACAAAACCATGCTGACTATCGTTAATGGGTTTATTCCTTTCTAAATGCGCATACATCCTATCTCTAAGAATCTTCTCCAACAACTTCCCCACCACGGACATCAAGCTCACCGGCCTATAATTACCCGGGTTATCCTTCCCACCCTTCTTAAATAACGGGACCACATTAGCTATCCTCCAATCCTCTGGGACCTCACCTGCGTCCAGTGACGAGACAAAGATTTGCGCAGAGGCCCAACGATTTCATCTCTAGTCTCCCTGAGCAGCCTTGGATAGATTCCATCAGGCCCTGGGGATTTGTCAGTCTTTATATTCTCTAACAAACCTAACACTTCCTCCCTTGTAATGGAGATTTTCTCCAACGGTTCAACACTCCCCTCCGAGACACTCCCAGTCAACACATCCCTCTCCTTTGTGAATACCGACGCAGGGTATTCATTTAGGATCTCCCCTACTTCTTTGGGCTCCAAGCATAATTCCCCTCTTTTGTCCCTGAGAGGTCCGATTTTTTCCCTGATAACCCTTTTGTTCCTAACGTATGAATAAAATGCCTTGGGATTCTCCTTAATCCTGTCTGCCAAGGACATTTCGTGACCCCTTTTTGCCCTTCTAATTCCCTGTTTGAGTTCTTTCCTACTTTCTTTGTACTCCTCCAGAGCTCTCTCCGTTTTTAGCTGCCTGGACCTAACATACGCCTCTCTTTTTCTTTTTGACCAGTCCCTCAATTTCCCTGGTTATCCACGGTTCTCGAATCCTACCCTTCCTATCCTTCTTTTTTACAGGCACATGCCTGTCCTGTAGCCCTAACAACTGTTCCTTAAAAGACATGCCAGATGTGGATTTACCCTCAAACAGCCTCTCCCAATCAAGGGCTGCCAATTTCTGCCTAATCGGTACGGTAGCACAGTGGTTAGCACTGCTGCTTCACAGCTCCAGGGTCCCAGGTTCGATTCCCGGCTCGGGTCACTGTCTGTGTGGAGTTTGCACATTCTCCTCGTGTCTGCGTGGGTTTCCTCCGGGTGCTCCGGTTTCCTCCCACAGTCCAAAGATGTGCGGGTTAGGTTGATTGGCCAGGTTAAAAATTGCCCCTTAGTGTCCTGGGATGCGTAGGTTAGAGGGATTAGTGGGTAAAATATGTGGGGTGGGATTGTGGTCGGTGCAGACTCGATGGGCCGAATGGCCTCCTTCTGCACTGTAGGGTTTCTATGATTTCTATTTCTATGATAATCCCACTAAAGTTAGCCTTCCCCCAGTCCAACACCTTACCCTTGGGACATCACTCATCCTTTTCCATCACTATCCTAAAGCTAACAGAATTGTGGTCACTATTTGCCACATGTTCCCCTACCGAAACTTTGAAGACCTGACCGGGCTCATTCCCCAGTACTAGGTCCAGTATAGCCCCCTCTCTAGTTGGGCTATCTACATATTGTTCCAAAGAACCCTCCTGTACGCATTTTACAAATTCCTCCCCATTCAGAGTCCCAGCTCTCAGCGATTTCCAGTCTATTCCAGGGAAATTGAAGTCTCCCACTACAACAGCCCTATTTTTCCTGCACCTATCCAGTATCTCCTGACATATCCGTTCTTCCACTTCCCTTGGGCTGTTGGGGGGCCTGTAGTATACCCCCAACATAGTGACTGCGCCCTTCCTGTTTCTAAGCTCAACCCATAGTGACTCGTTACACGACCCCTCTGAATTGTCCTCCCTCTGCACCGCTGTAATATGCTCTCCAACTAATACTGCTACTCCCCCACCTCTTTTGGCCCCTCCTCTGTCTCGCCTAAAACACTTGTACCCCGGAATATTCAGCTGCCAGTCCTGTCCCTCTTTCAACCAAGTCTCTGTCACCGCAACCACATCCAAATTCCTCGTGAGCATTAAGGCCCTAAGTTCGTCTGTCTTACCTGCTACGCTCCTTGCATTGAAGTATAAGCACTCCAGACCTCCAGGCCCAGTGAGGTCATCCTCCCCCAGAGTGCTCTTCTTCTTTGCTCGACAGCCATATCTTATCTCGACAGCCATATCTTATCTCGACAGCCATATCTTATCTCGACAGCCATATCTTATCTCGACAGCCATATCTTATCTCGACCGCCATATAGAATTTATAGAATTTATAGAAACCCTACAGTGCAGAAGGAGGCCATTCGGCCCATCGAGTCTGCACCGACCACAATCCCACCCAGGCCCTACCCCCACATATTTACCCGCTAATCCCTCTAACTATGCATCTCAGGGACAATTTTTAACCTGGCCAATCAACCTAACCCGCACATCTTTGGACTGTGGGAGGAAACCGGAGCACCCGGAGGAAACCCACGCAGACACGAGGAGAATGTGCAAACTCCACACAGACAGTGACCCGAGCCAGGAATCGAACCCGGGACCCTGGAGCTGTGAAGCAGCAGTGCTAACCACTGTCCTACCGTACCGATATCTTATCTCGACAGCCATATGAACGGAGTGGGAATGGAGGGATACAAAAGAATGGTCTAGTTTGGACCAGGGAGCGGCATGGGCTTGGAGGGCCAAAGGGCCTGTTCCTGTGCTGTATTGTTCTTTGTTCTTTGTTCTTTGCCAGCCTTGTCCCAGGCCCAAGCTCGTCCCCAGCCTCTACACTTGTAGACCTAATATTTTGATCCCCACCCCCCTGCCATACTAGTTTAAACCCCCCCGAACTGCACTAGCAAAACTCCCAGCCAGGATATTCGTGCCCTTCCAACTTAGTTGTGACCCGTTCTTGTACAGGTGCCATCCTCTCCTGAAAACTTCCCATTGATCTAGGAAAATGAAGCCCTCCCTCCTGGACCAGTCCTTTAGCCAAGCATTCAATTGTACTAACTCCCTATTCTTAGCCTCACTGGCACGAGGCATTGGGAGCAGCCCAGAGATGGCCACCCTGGAGGCCCTACTTTTTAGTCTATTTCCCAACTCCCTGAATTGCTCTCGTAGGATCCCCCTGCTCTTCCTATCTACGTCATTTGCACCAATGTGTACAATGACATCCGTTTCTTTATCTTCCCTTTTTAAGATGCCTCCTATCCGCTTGGAGACATCCATTACCCCAGCACCAGGTAGGCAGACTACCATCCTGGAGTCCCGTTCGCACCCACAGAATCGCCTGTCCGTGCCTCTAACCGACGCATCCCCCACCACTATTGCTCTCCTAACCCCTCTCTTTCCTTTCCGGGCCACAGAGCCTGACTCTGTGCCAGTGACCTGGTCACTGTGGCTTACCCCTGGAGTGTCATCCTCCTCCGCACTATCCAAAACAATATACTTGTTTTGGAGTGGGACAACCACAGGTGACCCCTCCACTAATTGTTCACTCCCCTCCCCTCTCACACCAGTCGCCGAGCCCTTCCTATTATGAGAGACAGCCACTGGAGTACTCTCTGGTACGTTACCCTTCTGACCTTTACTCCTCCTAACTGTGACCCACGTGTCTTCCTCCCGATGCCCCGGTGTAACCAGTTCCCTATAACTCATGTCAATTATTCTCTCATTCTCCCTGACTAGACCAAAGTCAGCAATCTGCAGCTCCAGTTCCGTGACGCGGTCCCTCAGGAGCTGCAGTTCCACGCACCTGGCGCAAATGTGGTCCTCCGGGAGGCTAGGTGTTTCCAGGAACTCCCACATCCCACACCGGAAGCACCGAACTGGCCTATCACTCATAGTTACCCTTATCCTATATAGGTATGGATAAAAATAACTTACCCTGCCTTGCCCTTTCTGCCTAAGCCCTGTGAGCCAAAGCCCTGACAGCTTTCACTCAGCTCCCCACTCACTCCACTGCCCGCTCCCGACGCTGCCCGCTGTATAGAGTGACTTTTATACTAAAAAAACACAATCTCCCAGAATCCCCTGCCGCCTACTCCCACTTCCTCAGAGTTTAAACCTATGAAAAAAGCCCGCGAAAAAAAACCGGATTAAATAAATAATTAAATAAATCACAGCACTTTACTCACCCTCAGTACTCCTGCTGAGAATCTCTCCCTCTGTGCTGCACCACTTTGAACAAATGAGCACAGACAAGAAGGGCCAAAAGCCCTGTTTCTGAGCTGTAATTTTCTATGGTTCTATAAAGAAACATCATTACTCCAAACTTGGGGCCTCGCCCTAGGCCACTCCAAGTTCCCCACACTTCTACATAGTTCCTTATTTATAGTGAATCAGCTGGTCAGCTGACTATTACATCACTCTGTAATTGGTTCCATGATTTACTGGATCAGCTGACCTTTACATTTTGCTTCCATTCGTCACATTACATCCAATACAGAGTTGTCACTGGTTACATTCTAACAAATCCCCTTTGTTTAAAAAAAATTTGCTTCAAAATAATTAAAGACAACCATCCACCAGTATTCTTAATAACTTTCCAGTACCTGCATCCTTGTTTGTAAAACAGTCGGATATCCGTAGATTTGGACCAGTTAAGTTTGGAAACTTCCTTGTTTTCCAGCATTTGCTTAATGCTGGCCAAATCAGTTCTTAATTTTTTTTCCGCAATACTTTTTGTTGAGTGAACATTGTCCCAAAAAGACCGATTGTCCACATAACACTCAATTGGTACTTTCTTGCCCAATGTGCCCATAAAAAATCATTCTGTTAATGTATCTGACAAATATATCCCCATATCCAACACCTCCACTAAGGCTAGGATTTAAGCCACCAATGTGCTTTTGACTACCCTTTTTATTTTTTTTGCTTCCCGAGCCAAGGGACAACATTTTCCTTCTTTACCCACCAGGAATATTATGAATCCAGCACCACTTGAATGTCCATCTGGTAGATTGTTTTGTGAAGCATCACTAAACACATCCAATTTCATATCTTCTGGTTCTCCTAGTGCTGGGAATTTAATTATTCACTCCTCTAATTTTAACTTTTTAAATGTTTTATTAGCCTGCAAGATCTCTCTGACTGTGGCATGTTTCAACATATTACTGAGCTCTAGGACATTATAGCTCCCATCTGGTCTTGTCTGTGTGCATAGCCAATTTAGCTGTCCTATCATACTCCTCAATGACTCTGTTTCTTTTTTATTGGCCTGTTCCTCTTTTTCCATTGATCTCTCTCTGGTGATGGGAATGGGATCAATACTGATTAGATATCTCTGTTGACTCATTGTTACACCAGATGGACTTTGTCGGATATCAAGACCAAGATATCGAAAAGCACCAGCTGTTTGACTCCCTATTTTAAATTCTATTTTCAGCTTCACAATTCTTTTTTCAAATTCTTCTGTGCCACCCCATGGGAAATCATCCACATGCATTATAAACATTCCCTTCAGCTAATTTTCCTTTAGCCTTCCAGTAAAACATTGCTGGATCTGCTTTTAACTGGACGCAGCCAGTCTTCAGTCATACAGATTGTACAGAGAAATACCAAATCCTTGATGCATCACTTAACCCATATATACATTTATTTAATTTCCACAAATGTCTGTGTATTACCTGCTTCTTTGGGTGGCCTCAAAAAAACTTTTCTTTAAAATGTTTCGCCCTGCGGAAATGCTGCCTTGATATCAATTGAGTTACACTTCCAATTATGAGATGCTAGAACAGTGAAAACATTTTCAGTGTCACTTTCCCTGCTGTGGGTGAATCAACCCTCATGTCTCTCCCATCCAAATGTTCCTCATACCCACGGGCTACTAATCTGGCTTTAGTTTTATACGTTCCATCTTGCAAAACTTTCTCTGTGCAAACCCACCTATGGGACAAAGCAGGCTGTCCTTCATCTGGTACGTTGGTGTATGCCCCAAACTCCTTCCAACTGTCCAGCTCCCTTTGTTTGGCCTCTCTTACTTCTGCGAGCTCCATTTTGTTTGCAGCTATCAATACTTTCTTACCATGGGGGCTTCTATTCCTATTCCTTTCATTGGTTTGATTCCTAGACTTCCTCATTAAGCTCCGGCCTGTACTGCCATGTCTGTTTCTGTCCGGGCTGCTACTCTCAGACCGCTGTTCTCTGTTGACACACCTTTGGTCACAGATTCGTGACATTTTCCTGGGTTCACGAATGCTCACTGTCTCATCCTCAGGCCTTAGATCTCGCTTTTTTTTGTTTCCATCTGTCCACCCCATTTTCCCAATCTACAGCTTTGGCTTCTTGCGTTCGCTCTTGTATGTTGAACCAGTGTTTGTCCTTTCCTGATTATAGTGGCCTCCCTCCACTCTCTTGTCCCTTCGAGTATGTATGATACCACTGTGCCTACTTTGGGTAGCTGAACCTTTGAAGTAGCATCTTCATCCCCTGCTTCACTGGTCCTTTGTTGATCATCAGATTCCCTCTCATCTATTGTTGACTGCTCCCCATAATAACTCAGGTGTGTGGATGTGAAGTACAAGGTGTCTCCTGCACTTCTGCATCTTGCTCAGATGCTCCAAATTCATACCCAAGTCCCACTACTCTCGAAGAGTGGGGCTCACACTGTCTGGTTACCGTGTTGTACTATAACTACCTTGCCGTCTGTTCCGATCACTTTCCCGGGCCCTTTCCACTCTTTTTTGCCCTCTCTTTTATAGTAGACCCTATTCCCTTTCTGAAAGTACATCCCCGATGGTCTTGTGCGATGCCTTAGGGCCCTTCTTATTCATTCTGAAACCTCAGCCTTAATGAAGGCCTTTCTCCCCGCATGCATAGCGTTTAAGTGTACAGAGAACATGGAGCTAATGCCTGTCCCTTCTAGCGCCGGGGGAGCATCTGTTAATACTGACGGCAACTTTGGATTCCTCCCCCCGTATACCAACTGGTATGGACTATAGCCTCCCACCATTTGTAGCAAATTTTTTGCATGCACTGCCTACGCTAACACAACCTGCAATTTACAGCCCAGTTAATCCGCCAAAATTTTATGCAACATGTCACCTATAACCGCGTGATTCCTTTCACAGAGGCCATTGCTGAATGGGCTCTCTCCTGCAGTGTGCATTGTTACAATATTTAAATTTTCACACATATCTTGAAACTCATCATTTGCTAATTCACACCCATTGTCCGTCAAAAATTTAGACAGTGCCCCTAATCCTGTTCCAATACAGTGGGTCATAATTTTATCCATAATGGTCTTTTTATTTTTGCTGTAAATCACCGTGGATTTGCTGAACCGGGTGGCTATGTCCACAAAGTGCAATAGATAGATGCCTTTGTCCTTGTCCCATATCTTTAGATTCATCGCCACTACCTCATTGAAATCTCGTGCGAGTGATAGACTCACGACTGGACGTGGGGGTGTCCTTCTATATTATATGCAAATTTCAGACTGGGCTGATATTTGTTCTATGAGATCATTGTATCCTTTGTCCAGCACACCTGCGTCATGCAGCAGTGCTCTCAGTCTCTGTGGTGCTGGATGAGCAAACTGCTTATGGAGTTTCAGAATAATCTTCTTTTTGTCCATCATGCTGTTGGCTGTTAGCGACACTAATGCCTCATGAATCCTTTGGTCTGATCATTTTGGTTCACTTAAAGGAAGACAATAATGGCCAGATCTTGTATAATGTAGGTCCACAGTTTTCCCAAATACCACAGCTTTATCCTGTTTCAAATCGACGGTCATCTGAGCTTTCTTCATCACAGAGCTGCTCAACAACAAAGGTATATCACTGGAAACTACATCTGTACTTATAAATAAACTGATTCCCGCAATCTTACAGGGAAGTATCACCCTTTTGTAGGATGTTGTCATCTCCAAATCTAAAGCGGGTGGAACTACCATGTTCTTTTACTTTCTTTCAGTCTTTATGATCAAGACACCTAAATAAGAATCTAGCCAATCTTGGCCGCAGACAGTGGATGTACATCCACTATTTAGAACAGCACAGTTGAAAGAGTCTATCATCAGGACACATTATGGGACTCAACCTTTCTACCACCAAATGCCTTCCTGGTCCTTATCCTCGTCACTGTCGGCTTCCACGTATTCTGTGTCACACGTGGTTTCAAAGACACGATTTCTTCTATTCAGACAGTTTACAATGTAGTGTTATGGGGAATCGCATTGGAAACAGCGATTCACAATCCCTCCAGCATTCCTTCAATTTAAACGTCTTTTATCAGTGTAAGGGACTGAGGAAAATTTGTGGGGAAGACAGTTACCAGTGTTCTTTGTCCCTGGTGAGCTTCAGTGTCCTGTTTGCCGGATGGGGGCTGTGAACAGGATGCTGTTGGTTGAGTGATGTGGGCTGGGCCAATGGGGGCGGGAGGAAAAAAAAAGGTGCCAGGAAGTGAAGGAGTGCAGAGAGAGAGGAAGAGAGAGAGGCAGAGAGCTGGAGGTGCAGAGCTGAAGGTGCAGATCTGAAGGTGCAGAGCTGAAGAGAGAGAGCTTTTTCCAGGCAGGGAGAATTCGGTTTGGAGTGAGAGGCAGCCAGGCGTTCCCCTGCCTGTTCTTTTCATTACTGCCAAGGAGGACAGCATTCAGCGCACTCGACCTACGTTGCTGCACGGATAGCTCGCGGCACCTCTGCCTCCTGCGGCATCATCTTCCACACGTGTGTCTCTCCTGGACTGTGTGTGGGTGTCGTGAGTAACTGGTGGGGACTATACAGTCCAACTGGATCAGTATCTACGAATGTGTTACAGAGGATGAGTTTCCCCATATGTGCACCAACGGTTATAGATCAGAGCTCACTGTTTTATGTCTGTTCATGATATGTGTTATTAAATTTATTTTTGATATTCCGACTTACAGTACTGACATTTATGGGTAAACAGGGAATTAGCCAAATCAACATCAACTGCTAGGAATTCGGGATCCTGTTGATTGAATATTTAAATAGTAGCCCCATATAGTGGTCAGCAGGGGGTTACATTTTTGGAGGCACCGCTGGATTCATTCCTGTTTACCAGACAGGTCAAATATAATTTTTTTTCCCCCGTCAGTCAGTAACAGTTAACCCAGTAATTACAACAGGAAAAGTTTTACAGTATTAGTAGCTCACTTAAGACAATGGATTTTCCTCAGGCTGCTGACTGGAGCCGCCAAAAGAATATCAGTCTTTCTCGTGGCATATTACTGAGCAATGTGTCAATAGATACTAGTGAGGAGACCATTGCTAGGGTCTTAAGCACAGTGAAAGTCTTTGGTCGCACCAAGATTTGTGGTCGCCGTGGGGATTCTACTGGCACACAGTTGTTCATACTAGTGGAGGCTGGCATTGATTTAACCCCTGACACTGTATCTCCAGACGTAGGTATTGAAGGAGAAGCTGGGCCATGGGCTGTGCATACGCTAGAAAGCCTTGTCACACAGGATGCTGTTCCTGAAGAGGACGCTTTCCATACAAAGCTGTTGTTACTACTACAACGGGAAGGCAAGTCGATGGAGGATTTTCAGGCCATAGTATCAGAAAACCAAGCTCCCAAAGTGGATGTGAACATGAAGTTAGTGACTGCTATTGGCAAACTGGTGGACAAGTGCAATCAAGTGTCTACCGATGGGCCTAGCTACAGAAAGCTGAGACTGTTTTCAGGACTGAAAGCTGTACCCCCAGGTGAGGAAGAATACGATGCCTGGATGGAGCAGGCTACCCAGATGATCAATGAGTGGCAATGCACTGACGCCACCAAGAGACAGCGTATAGTGGAGAGTTTAAAAGGGCCTGCTGCTGACATCGTTCGATTTTTGAAAGTTAGCACTCCCACTGCTACTGCCACCAATTATTTATCTGCTCTGGACACAGCTTATGGCACCACAGAGAGTGGAGCTGACATCTTGGCCAAGTTCAGACACACATACCAGGATGAAGGAGAAAACCTCTCTGCTTTTCTATATCGCCTTGACAAACTTCTCCATCGTGCTCTTCTTAAGGGAGGAATTACGGCTGCAGACATGAATCGAGCTCGGATGGAACAGCTAGTCAAGGGTGCACTCACTCGAGACATGGTTGCTCTGCGTGTAAGGATGAGGCACACCCTGGACAAACCCCCTTCCTTCTTCCAGCTGATGCGGGAGGTAAGAGAGGACGAAAATTGGATTAGCGCCAGAGAAGGGGTGAAAGCTACTGCCACCGCAGCCACCGCCAGTGTACCGCAGTCCTCAGTTACGTCTGAGTTGACCAGCCTACGAAATGAGGTAAGGGAACTGACTTCTCAGGTGGCCAGGCTGTTGAGCGCCGTTCTAGTTACCCCTACATCTGAAAGTACGACAGCAAGGACTGGGTCTGTACAGCAGGCGCCAGAAGCTGCTGTTCGGGACGCGTCGCCCCGAGTGAAAATGTCCAAACCACTGCCAGCAGGAATCTTTTGCGACAGGTGTGGGCAAGATGGGCATACAAGGAGAGAGTGCAAAGAACTCGAGGATCTGAGGAGAATGAATCAGAAGCTGATCAAAGCAAGCAGACAGCAGGGAAACTTCTCAGGAGCCATGTGAAGGAACGGTGCTTGGTTCCGTGTGAAATACGTTCCACCCACTGTCAACCCTCAGCGAAGCAAGGCTCAAAACAGTTACCTGCAGGATTAGTGGGGCCCATCTCTGGTGTACCTGTGCAAATAGAAGGAGTTTATGCAAGAGCTTTGCTTGACAGTGGCTCCCAAGTAACCATTTTGTATCGCAACTTCTACGACACCGACCTGAAACACTTACCTCTCCAGCCACTTGAAGACCTGGAAATATGGGGTTTAAGCTCTCACCAATACCCATATGATGGCTACCTGTCCATACAACTCGAGTTCACTGCCGCTGTAACCGGAGTGCCGCAGACAGTTGACACTTTGGCCTTAGTATGTCCTGACCCTGTGAAAGATAACAACATTGCCGTGCTGGTGGGGACAAATACCCGGCTGGTGAGAGAGTTGGTGGAGTCCTGTAAAGAACAGGCGGGAGAACGCTTCTTGGGTACTTTGACCATACACCCCATCCTCCGAGAAGCTTATGAGACACTCACCCAGTCTGAAACAACAGAAGGGGTAGACAAGCATGGTACTGTGTGGTTTACCCAGCACAAGCCAATCCCTTGCAACCAGGACAAGTGTTTAAAGTCACTGGCCTCCCAAAGTTTCCTGGTGATTTCACAGACCAGCTAGCACTGATAGATCAGCCTATTGACACTTTTTCCCTTGAAGAGTTGTGGGTGAGGCCTGAGGTTCATCTTGCATCAGTTGTTTCCAGCAGACGCATTACTGTGACTGTGAAGGACCTGTCATCCAGAGAAATCTCCTTGAAACGTGGGACTCCAGTAGCCCATATTTTCCCAGTAGCCCCTGTTCCTCTGCCGAGGGCACAGTGTGCGGATAAAGCTGCAATCGAACTGACCCCTTCCTCTTTTGATTTTGGAGCCTCTCCTATGCCAGAGGAGGCAAGGAGGCGTCTCTGTGAGAGAATGATGGAGAGGAAAGAGGTTTTCTCTCAGCACGAGTGGGATGTAGGTTGTTCTAAAAGCACCAGACATGAAATAAGACTGAAGGATGCAAGGCCCTTCCGAGAGAGGTCACGTCGCTTGTCGCCTGCTGACTTTGAGGATGTGAGCCAGCACCTACAGGAACTACAAAGCCATGGCATCATCTCTGAATTGCGTAGTCCCTACGCATCGCCAATAGTAGTCGTACGCAAGAAGTAAGGGAAGGTACGAATGTGCGTGGACTACCGAACCCTTAATCTTCGAACAATACCGGACCAGTATACTGTCCCAAGGATAGAAGACGCTTTTCACTGCTTGTCTGGGAGTAAATGGTTCACAGTCCTCGACCTGAGGAGCGGGTACTATCAAATACCATGAGTGAGGCTGACAAGGAGAAGACCGCTTTTATCTGCCCGTTGGGTTTTTATCAGTTCGAACGCATGCCTCAGGGAATTTCCGGAGCACCGGCCACTTTTCAGAGTCATGGAACATACTGTCGGCGACATGAACTTTCTGGAGGTGTTGGTGTACCTGGATGATCTCATTGTGTTTGGACGAACCCTCGAAGAACACGAGGAGCGGTTGCTCAAAGTGCTTGACCGGCTCCAAGAAGAAGGTCTGAAGCTGTCGCTTGACAAGTGCCAGTTTGGCAGGACTTCTGTCACCTACGTTGGACATGTAGTGTCGCAGGACGGAATAGCGACGGATCCATCCAAGGTAGAGGCTGTTGTCTCCTGGCCAAGACCCCAAACGGTGACAGAGCTCAGATCCTTCCTTGGATTTTGTGGCTACTATCACCGCTTTGTCAAGGACTTCTCCAAACTCTGCCGTCCCCTCAACGGACTCCTTCAAGGATATCCTCCCCATCCCCGCTCCAAGGGGAGTCAGACTGCAAACTCACCTGACAAGACTTACTTCAAGGCTTCTGAACCCTTTGGCTCTCGGTGGAGTGAGCAATGCGAACATGCTTTCCAAGGACTCAAGACCCGGCTCACCAAAGCCCCTGTATTGGCGTTCGCAGATCCACAGAAGCCTTACATTCTGCACGTGGATGCTAGCCCGGACGGACTAGGTGGTGTCTTATACCAAGAGCATGATGATGGTCTACGCCCAGTTGCATTCATCAGCAGAAGTCTCTCGCCATCTGAGAAAAACTATCCTGCACACAAACTGGAGTTTTTAGCTCTCAAGTGGGCTATTGTGGATAAGCTACATGACTATCTTTACGGAGCTACTGTACAAGTCAGAACGGACAACAATCCCCTGACCTACGTCACAACGTCAGCTAAACTGGATGCCACTGGTCATCGTTGGCTCTCAGCACTGTCCACCTACAACTTTAGCTTTAAGTATAGACCAGGCTGGCATAACCTTGACGCAGACTCGTTGTCTCGATGTCCACATGACAGCATGACACTAGATGATGAATGGCAAGAAATCCCAGTTCCAGGAGTGCGGGCTCTTTGTCAGACTGTGTCGAGTAGCACACGAGCAGGACACTCCTATCCATGTGTGATCGAACAAATAGGGGCTCATGTGTCTGCAGTTCCCAAGGCTTTCTGTCATACCGTTGCAGTAGTAGCTGATCAGCTGCCCACTTTCAGTCCAGCAGAGCTTCAAGCTGCTCAGAAAAGTGACCCGTGTATAGGAGAAATATGGCTAGCTGTCAATCAGAAGGCACCGGCAAGTCAAATACAGACAAACCATCCTGATCTTACACTTCTGAAACGAGAGTGGGGGAAGTGGTCAATCGAGCAGGGTCTGCTTTACAGGACAGTCAAACAGTCTGACCTACGCTTACGGCGACAGCTTGTGCTCCCTAAGCAGTTCCACCGTATGATTCTGAAGTCACTGCATGACAACAATGGACATCTGGGATTTGACAAGACCTATGCACTCGTCTGTGACAGATTCTTCTGGCCCCGCATGAAGCTAGACGTAGAGACATACTGCAAGACATGTGAACGCTGCATTAAGAGAAAGACTCTGCCACAGACCTCTTTTTAGGAAGACTCTGCCACAGAGAGCAGCACCACTTTCCCACATCCAAAGTTCAGGCCCTATGGATCTTGTGTGCATTGACTTTCTCTCCATAGAACCTGATTCCCGCAATGTGTGCAATGTGTTGGTAGTCACTGACCACTTCACTCGGTATGCACAAGCATTCCCAACCAAGGATCAGAGAGCCATAACGGTTGCCAGAACTCTATGGGAGAAATACTTCATTCACTACGGCCTACCAACTCGCATACATTCAGACCAGGGTCAGGACTTTGAAAGCCAGTAGGTGAGAGAGATGTTGACCATGTTGGGTGTGAGGAAATCAAGAACTTCACCATACCACCCACAAGGTGACCCTCAACCAGAGAGGTTCACTAGAACCCTGTTGAACATGCTAGGAACTCTTGAGCCCAGTCAAAAGTCCAAATGGAGTCAGCACATTGCACATCTGGTCCACGCGTACAACTGTATCCCAAATGAAGCTACCGGGTATTCACCCTACTTTTTAATGTTCGGGAGGGAAGCCAGACTTCCTGTGGACGTTTGCTTTGGCGTGTCAGCGGATGGGACCTCAACAACTTTCCACTTGCAGTATGTGTCTAAGATGAAGAAAGAGCTGCAAGCAGCCTATCAGTTGGCCCAAGCCACTTCCGCTAAAATGAACCAAAGTAACAAGGAGAGGTATGACCAGAGAGTGCGCTACCATTGCTTGAAGCCTGGGGATAGAGTCCTCATTCGAAACCTTGGCCTGAAAGGGAAACAGAAGCTTGCTGATCGGTGGAGTGCAAATCCTTATGTGGTTGAGAGTCAAATGTCTGATCTTCCTGTTTATCGTCTAAAGCCTGCAGATGGTTCGGGACCCATTAAGGTCATGCACCGAAATCATATTTTGCCCCTGGGACAAGAGGTCCAATTGAGCACTGAGGTTGACTCAAAGCCTACTCCCTCTCCAAGAGCCCTCAGGCGCAGAAAAGCAAAAGAAAGGAATCAAACTCCTGAGGTTCACAAAGATGACTCCGCAGCTGATGTGCCCCTGGGAGATCAAAACTCTTCAGACTCAGAGTCAGAGTATGGACATTACCCAGAGGACTTGATCATTGACAATCCGGAGGGAATCTGTGAACAACCGGAGCAGGATGTCATGCCGACAGAGTCCAATCCCCCCACAAATGCTACAGAAGTGACAGAAGTGGCAGCGAGCTCAGAATCTTCAGAAGGGCTACCTGTTGTGATAGAAGCGGTAGTAACTGAGCAAAGGGAAGTAGAATCAGACAGTTCTGTTGAGGGCACTTATACTACATCACATCTAACATAGCCAATCCAGAACCAGAGATAAGGAGATCACAGAGAGAGAGAAAGCCAGCAGACCGTTTCCATTATACAAAGCTGGGAGAGCCGTGTGCAAAGTCTGTAGTAGTAGGACAGACAAGTGTTCACTCAGCTACGCCACCCACTATGCATTTTCCTGAACACTGCAATAGTTGTCATACATGGTGGTGTAACTCTTTGGTTAATGCTCGTCATGTATAAATAAGGTCCCACTCTTTTCACCCACTATTATACCAGTCATCAGTGTAGGGAAGCTGGTAAAAGAGGTGGAGGAGTGGCATTGTTAATCAAGGATAGTTTAACGGCTGCGGAAAGGCACTTCAAGGGGGATCTGCACACTGAGGTAATATGGGCTGAGGTTAGAAATAGGAAAGGAGCGGTCACGTTGTTAGGAGTTTACTATAGGCCCTCAAATAGTAATAGAGATGTGGAGGAAGAAATTGCTAAGCAGATTATGGATATGTGTAGGGGTCACAGGGTAGTTGTCATGGGGGACTTTAACTTTCCAAATATTGATTGGAACCTTTGTAGGTCAAATAGTTCAGATGGGGCAGTTTTTGTGCAGTGTGTACAGGAGGGTTTCCTGACACAATATGTGGATAGGCTGACAAGAGGTGAGGCCACATTGGATTTGGTACTGGGAAATGAACCGGGCCAAGTGTTAGATTTGGTTGTGGGGGAGCACTTTGGAGATAGTGACCACAATTCGGTGTCTTTTGTTATTGCAATGGAGAGGGATAGGGCCGTACGGCAGGGCAAGGTTTACAATTGGGGGAGAGGTAATTATGACGCGATTAGGCAAGAATTAGGGGGCATAAGTTGGGAACAGAAACTGTCAGGGAAAGGAACTAATGAAAAGTGGAACTTTTTCAAGGAACAAATACTGGATGTCCTTGATAGGTATGTCCCTGTCAGGCAGGGAGGAAATGGCCGAGTGAGGGAACCATGGTTCACGAAAGAGGTGGAATGTCTTGTGAAAAGGAAGAGGGAAGCTTATGTAGGGATGAGGAAACAAGGTTCAGATGGCTCGATTGAGGGTTACAAGTTAGCAAGGAATGAGCTGAAAAAGGGGCTTAGGAGAGCTAGGAGGGGACACGAGAAGTCCTTGGCGGGTCGGATCAAGGAAAACCCCAAGGCTTTTTACTCTTATGTGAGGAATAAAAGAATGACCAGGGTGAGGTTAGGGCCGGTCAAGGACAGTAGTGGGAACTTGTGTATGGAGTCAGTAGAGATAGGCGAGGTGATGAATGAATACTTTTCTTCAGTGTTCACCAAGGAGAGGGGCCATGTTTTTGAGGAAGAGAAGGTGTTACAGGCTAATAGGCTGGAGGAAATAGATGTTCGGAGGGAGGATGTCCTGGCAGTCTTGAATAAACTGAAGGTCGATAAGTCCCCTGGGCCTGATGAAATGTATCCTAGGATTCTTTGGGAGGCAAGGGATGAGATTGCAGAGCCTTTGGCTTTGATCTTTGGGTCCTCGCTGTCCACGGGGATGGTACCAGAAGACTGGAGAATGGCGAATGTTGTTCCTCTGTTTAAGAAAGGGAATAGAAATGACCCTGGTAATTATAGACCGGTTAGTCTTACTTCGGTGGTTGGTAAATTGATGGAAAAGGTCCTTAGAGATGGGATTTACGACCATTTAGAAAGATGCGGATTAATCCGGGATAGTCAGCATGGATTCGTGAAGGGCAAGTCGTGCCTCACAAATTTGATAGAATTTTTTGAGGAGGTAACTAAGTGTGTTGATGAAGGTAGGGCAGTTGATGTCATATACATGGATTTTAGTAAGGCGTTTGATAAGGTCCCCCATGGTCGGCTTATGATGAAAGTGAGGAGGTGTGGGATAGAGGGAAAGTTGGCCGATTGGATAGGTAACTGGCTGTCTGATCGAAGACAGAGGGTGGTGGTGGATGGAAAATTTTCGGATTGGAGGCAGGTTGCTAGCGGAGTGCCGCAGGGATCAGTGCTTGGTCCTCTGCTCTTTGTGATTTTTATTAATGACTTAGAGGAGGGGGCTGAAGGGTGGATCAGTAAATTTGCTGATGAAACCAAGATTGGTGGAGTAGTGGATGAGGTGGAGGGCTGTTGTAGGCTGCAAAGAGACATAGATAGGATGCAAAGCTGGGCTGAAAAGTGGCAAATGGAGTTTAACCCTGATAAATGTGAGGTGATTCATTTTGGTAGGACTAATTTAAATGTGGATTACAGGGTCAAAGGTAGGGTTCTGAAGACTGGAGGAACAGAGAGATCTTGGGGTTCATATCCACAGATCTCTAAAGGTTGCCACTCAAGTGGATAGAGCTGTGAAGAAGGCCTATAGTGTGTTAGCTTTTATTAACCGGGGGTTGGAGTTTAAGAGCCGTGGGGTTATGCTGCAACTGTACAGGACCTTGGTGAGACCATATTTGGAGTATTGTGTGCAGTTCTGGTCACCTCACTATAGGAAGGATGTGGAAGCGCTGGAAAGAGTGCAGAAGAGATTTACCAGGGTGCTGCCTGGTTTGGAGGGTAGGTCTTATGAGGAAAGGTTGCGGGAGCTAGGGCTGTTCTCTCTGGAGCGGAGGAGGCTGAGGGGAGACTTAATAGAGGTTTATAAAATGATGAAGGGGATAGGTAGAGTGAACGTTCAAAGACTATTTTCTCGGGTGGATGGAGCTATTACAAGGGGGCATAACTATAGGGTTCGTGGTGGGAGATACAGGAAGGATATCAGAGGTAGGTTCTTTACGCAGAGAGTGGTTGGGGTGTGGAATGAACTGCCTGCAGTGATAGTGGAGTCAGACACTTTAGGAACATTTAAGCGGTTATTGGATAGGCACATGGAGCACACCAGGATGATAGGGAGTGGGATAGCTTGATCTTGGTTTCAGATAAAGCTCGGCACAACATCATGGGCCGAAGGGCCTGTTCTGTGCTGTACTGTTCTATGTTCTATAAACGCTGCGATGCTCATAATTTTATTTAAAAGTTGACTTATTAGTCAAAGGTAAGTGTTACATTAACACTGCAATAAAGTTACTGTAACATTTTTCTGTGTTTTAGCGACACGGATCCTTTACCCACAAACTATGCCAAGAATTCAAGCCATAAAATCCGACTTTGTAATGTGCCTCTCATGTCGCTCCGTGAATGTCATTTTTTGTCCGCAAAATGTTTTCTCATGTGTAGCCCACAACGGAAGCAATGGGTGTAGATTAATTGTGTATCATAATTCTCGTGGCCATTTTCGAAGGGCTGCTAGGTAGTTAACCAATTTTCTGGCTACAATAATGGGAAGATCAAGGTTCTTTACCTCACTAATAAGGGAAAACGATTTATGATTCTGAATGAGCCTGAAGTGTCCCAGGCTAAAATTGCTGAACAGTTTGGTGCATCAACATTATCTTCTGTATTTTACCAATAGTTAGAAAAAACTGAAACTCTTGGTCATATCAGGTGGATTTCTTTCTGCATTCTAGCTGCAAGGCACCTCCAAGTTATTCCTGGGTTCATGAACATTTGGAGACTTCTGCCCAATGAAAGGATAATTGACACAATCTAAAGCTGTCCTGTTGCCTCTACCCCGTGCCTGGGAATTGAGGGCACCTCAGGCACAATGGAGAGGAAAGTCTATCACAGGTTTCAGAATGAGCTCAAAATTTACAAAAATAGCAGACGAGTATATCACATTGAGACTCACCAAGAGTTGCAGCAAAAATCAGGCAGCACAAATATATAATAGTCCTCATTTTGTACATTGTATTTCTTGCAAAATCCTAGTCACAACAAAAATTATAAAGGACAAAAATAAACAAGTTAAAATCGTTGAAGTTGGGATGTCAGCTGTTTTCACAGATATCTTCAAAAAACCCAATTCAAAAGACAGATCCATCCATTATAGTACAATGGAGAAATTGTTCGAGGCACGATCATATATTTTCACTATGACCTTGGAAAATCAAGATAACTATTGATTTGACCAAACCCATATATTCACTGAGATTTTAACGTGGCACGAATACTCAGGAAATGAACACTGAAAACTTTAAGTTTCATTAAAATCAGTTACTTTCCAGCTGCTTCACGTGCCTGAAGGATGGAGTTACTCTGAGAATGACTTTCGGTGCACATTGTCTTTCCGTTTAATACCTGGAATCTTTTGAGTGTTTCAGTGTTACTTTTTCATCATCATTTTAATCTATTTCCGTTTGCCAATATAATCCAATTCCAACACTTTCTCACATAGGAATGCCTAAGTGTTTTGAATTCATGAACCATTTGGGGTTACATTCGAGAAGTTTTTTTTAGAAATTTCGACGTGTTGCAAAAATTTTGACTGAGAGTACGCAGTGAATATTTTCAGTTCACAGTGGATGGAAAGCTATAGGCACCCAGTCCTCAAATTAATATGTGCTCAAGTTCTGCCTGTAATGTTATCTCAAATAAACTTTCAATCTTAGCTGTTAATCAGCTGTTAATCTCATGTTAAACTGATGTTAATCAGCTGTTAATCTCTTGCCTTTGAAGCTGAAGGTTGTGGGATCAGATTCCTCTCCAGAGATTTGAGCACATAATACAGTCCATTAGTCCCACTGCAGTAAGATCGAGCTGCTAGGCTGATAATCTTTTCCAAAGCATCAGAACCTCAAAGCAGAGACTGGACTCTCTGCAGCAAGTTTCTCACCTTCTGACTGCTCTGAGCACCTCCTCTACCTACAGTGTACAAGTCGGGAAAATGATTTTAAAGTAAAGTTAATTTATTAGCCACAAGTAGGCTTACATTAACACTGCAATGAAGTTACTGTGTAAATCCCCGAGTCGCCACATTCCGGCACCTGTTCGGGTACACTGAGGGAGAATTTAGCATGGCCAATCCACCTAACGTGCATATCTTCGGACTATGGGAGGAAACCGGAGCACCTGGAGGAAACCCATGCAGACACGGGGGCAAATGTGCAGACTCCGCACAGACAGTGACCGAAGCCGGGAATCGAACCCGGGTTCCTGGTGCTGTGAGGCAGCAGTGCTAGCCACTGTGCCACTGTGCAACCCCACTGTAGGTAGAGGAGGTGCTCAAAGCAGTCAGAAGGTGAGAAACTTGTTGCAGAGTCCAGTCTCTGCTCTCAGGTTCTGACACTTTGGAAAAGATTATCAGCGCAGCAGCCTGATCTACTGCAGTGAGCCTGATGGGCTATTTATGTGGGGCAGCACGGTGGCACAGTGGTTGCATTGCTGCCTCACAGTGCTAGAGACCTGGGTTTGATTCCCGGCTTGGGTCACTGTCTGTGCGGAGTCTGCACATTCTCTCCGTGTCTGTATGGGTTTCCTTTGGGTGCTCTGGTTTCTTCCCGCAGTCCAAAGATGTGCAAGTTAGGTGAATTGGCCATGCTAAATTCTCTCTGTGTACCTGAACAGGTGCCTGAGTGTGGCGACTAGGGAATTTTCACAGTAACCTCATTACAGTGTTAATGTAAGCCTACTTGTAACTAATAAATAAACTTTAGTTTACTTTACTTCAAGTCTCGGGAGTGGAACCTGATGAAATACACTCCACTTGTCTAGATGGGCATATCTGCAACAACACCTAAGAAGCTTGGCATCAAAGCAGTCTCCATCCACCAATTCAAACATTTATTTCTTCAGCCCTCAGTGAATTGCGGCTGCAATGCATACTATTTACAGGATGCTCACCAAGCTTGCCAAAGGCTTCATCTGCAGCACTTTCTATCTCATAGTTTGCACCATCTAAACAAACAGCAGGAAGGGAAAGATAAAGGAAGCAGATCTATGGGAAAAGTATCTATGTCTAAGTCAAACACCATGCTGACTGAGACACATATTGACATTCCATCAATATCGGTGGTTCAAAATCCTAGCACTCTCTATCTAACAAGACTGTGGGAAAACTTCCATTTGTGATTCAGTAGGAGAAGTGGCTCGATGGGTGGAGAACTGGCTTGGCCATAGGAGACAGAGGATAGTGGTCGAAGGGTCTTTTTCCGGCTGGAGGTCTGTGACCAGTGGTGTTCCGCAGGGCTCTGTACTAGGACCTCTGCTATTTGTGATATATATAAATGATTTGGAAGAAGGTGTAACTGGTGTAATCAGCAAGTTTGCGGATGACACGAAGATGGCTGGAATTGCGGATAGCGAAGAGCATTGTCGGGCAATACAGCAGGATATAGATAGGCTGGAAAATTGGGCGGAGAGGTGGCAGATGGAATTTAATCCGGATAAATGCGAAGTGATGCATTTTGGAAGAAATAATGTAGGGAGGAGTTATACAATAAATGGCAGAGTCATCAGGAGTATAGAAACACAGAGGGACCTAGGTGTGCAAGTCCACAAATCCTTGAAGGTGGCAACACAGGTGGAGAAGGTGGTGAAGAAGGCATATGGTATGCTTGCCTTTATAGGACGGGGTATAGAGTATAAAAGCTGGAGTCTGATGATGCAGCTGTATAGAACGCTGGTTAGGCCGCATTTGGAGTACTGCGTCCAGTTCTGGTCGCCGCACTACCAGAAGGACGTGGAGGCATTGGAGAGAGTGCAGAGAAGGTTTACCAGGATGTTGCCTGGTATGGAGGGTCTTAGCTATGAGGAGAGATTGGGTAGACTGGGGTTGTTCTCCTTGGAAAGACGGAGAATGAGGGGAGATCTAATAGAGGTATACAAGATTATGAAGGGTATAGATAGGGTGAACAGTGGGAAGCTTTTTCCCAGGTCGGAGGTGACGATCACGAGGGGTCACGGGCTCAAGCTGAGAGGGGCGAAGTATAACTCCGACATCAGAGGGACGTTTTTTACACAGAGGGTGGTGGGGGCCTGGAATGCGCTGCCAAGTAGGCTGGTGGAGGCAGGCACGCTGACATCGTTTAAGACTTACCTGGATAGTCACATGAGCAGCCTGGGAATGGAGGGATACAAACGATTGGTCTAGTTGGACCAAGGAGCGGCACAGGCTTGGAGGGCCGAAGGGCCTGTTTCCTGTGCTGTACTGTTCTTTGTTCTTTGTTTGTTCTTTGTTAGTAGTGCTTCAAAAAGAAGGTTCACCAACACCTCTGAAAGTAGCAAAGGATGGGCAGTGAACACTGGCCTTGCCAACAATGACCAGACCAGTGGAAAGAATAAAAAAGAATTGCAAACGGACATTCCAGTAAAGAAGACAAATGCAATTGAGTTGCTTGGGTTTCATGAGCTGAAACCCGGGTTTCAAGATATTTACCCCTTTGGCACTGAGCCATTAAGATGGAGAAGCAGTAGTGTTGTGGTATTGTCAGTGGACTAGTAATCCAAAGACCCAGGTAATTCTCTGGGGACCCAGGTTCAAATTCCACCACAGCAGATTGATACAGTAAAAATCTGGAATTAAAGTCTCATGATGACCCTGAAACCATTGTTGTAAAAACCAACCTGGTTTACTACTGTCCTTTCGGGAAGGAAATCTGCCATCCTTACTTGGTCTGCTCGACATCCACAGTAATGTGGCCCTCAGGAATTGGGATGCGAGCCCAGCCAGCAATGTCCACATCCAATGAAAAATAAAAATATCCCATGTTGAATTTTGAACTCTGCTGAGTTAACTGCACACTATGTGGGGGATTGGGGAATCTTACAACTGGTCACAGCTTTGTTGTGTTGATAGAACATAGCACATAGAACAGCACAGCACAGTACAGGCCCTACGGCCCTCGATGTTGTGCCGAGCTTCGTCTGAAACCAAGATCAAGCTATCCCACTCCCTATCATCCTGGTGTGCTCCATGTGCCTGTCCAATAACCGCTTGAAATTTCCTGAAGTGCCTGACTCCACTATCACAGCAGGCAGTCCATTCCACACCCCAACCACTCTCTGAGTAAAGAACCTACCTCGTACATCCCTCCTATATCTCCCACCACGAACCTTATAGTTATGCCCCCTAGTAACAGCTACATTCACCCGAGGAAATAGTCTCTGAACGTCCACTCTATCTATCCCCCTTATCATCTTATAAACCTCTATTAAGTCGCCTCTCATCCTCCTCCGCTCTAAAGAGAAAAGCCCTAGCTCCCTCAACCTTTCCTCATAAGACCTACCCTCCAAACCAGGCAGCATCCTGGTAAATCTCCTCTGCACTCTCTCCAATGTTTCCACATCCTTCTTATAGTGAGGTGACCAGAACTGCACACAATATTCCAAATGTGGTCTCACCAAGGCCCTGTACAGTTGCAGCATAACCCCACGGCTCTTAAACCCCCTGTTAATAAAACCTAACACACTATAGGCCTTCTTCACGGCTCTATCCATTTGAGTGGCAACCTTCCGAGATTTGTGGATATGAATCCCAAGATCTCTCTGTTCCTCCACATTCCTCAGAACCCTGCCGTTGACCCTGTAATCTGCATTCAAATTAGTCCTACCAAAATGAATCACCTCGCACTTATCAGGGTTAAACTCCATCTACCATTTTTTGGCCCAGCTCTGCATCCTATCAATGTCTCTTTGCAGCCTACAACAGCCCTTCACCTCATCCACTACTCCACCAATCTTGGTGTCATCGGCAAATTTACTAACCCACCCTTCAGCCCCCTCCTCCAAGTCATTGATAAAAATCACAAATAGCAGAGGACCAAGCACTGATCCCTGTGGTACACCGCTGGTAACTGGTCTCCAGTCTGAAAATTTTCCATCCACCACCACCCTCTGTCTTCTATGAGATAGCCAGTTACCTGTCCAATCGGCCAAATTTCCCTCTATCCCACACCTCCTTACTTTCTTCATGAGCCTACCATGGGGAACCTTATCAAATGCCTTACTAAAATCCATGTATACGACATCAACTGCTCTACCTTCATCTACACACTTAATTACGTCCTCAAAGAATTCAATCAAATTTGTGAGGCAAGACTTACCCTTCACAAATCTGTGCTGACTATCACGGATTAAGCTGCATCTTTCCAAATGGTCATAAATCCTATCCCTCAGGACCTTTTCCATTAACTTACCGACCACTGAAGTAAGACTAACCTATAATTACCAGGGTCATTCCTATTTCCTTTCTTGAACAGAGGAACAACATTCGCCACTCTCCAGTCCTCTGGCACTATCCCCGTGGACAGTGAGGACCCAAAGATCAAAGCCAAAGGCTCTGCAATCTCATCCCTTGCCTCCCAAAGAATCCCAGGATATATCCCATCTGGCCCAGGGGACTTATCGACCATCAGGTTTTTCAAAACTGCTAATACACCTTCCCTCAGAACATCTACCTCCTCCAGCCTATCAGCCTGTATCCCATTCTCATCCTCAAAAACATGGCCCCTCTCCTTGGTGAACACTGAAGGAAAGTATTCATTCATCGCCTCTCCTATCTCTTCTGACTCCATGCACAAGTTCCCACTCCTATCCTTGACCGGCCCTAACTTCACCCTGGCCATTCTTTTATTCCTCACATAAGAGTAAAAAGCCTTGGGGTTTTCCTTGATCCGACCCGCCAAGGACTTCTCATGCCCCCTCTTAGCTCTCCTAAGCCCTTTTTTTAGCTCATTCCTTGCTACCTTGTAACCCTCAAGCGACCCAACTGAACCTTGTTTTCTCATCCTTACATACGCTTCCTTTTTCCTCTTGACAAGACATTTAACCTCTTTTGTGAACCATGGTTCCCTCACTCGGCCATTTCCTCCCTGCCTGACAGGGACATACCTATCAAGGACACTCAGTATTTGTTCCTTGAACAAGCTCCACTTTTCATTTGTGCCTTTCCCTGACAGTTTCTGTTCGCATCTTATGCTCCCTAGTTCTTGCCTAATCGCATCATAATTACCCCTCCCCCACTTATAAACCTTGCCTTGCTGTAAGGCCCTATCCTTAACGATCGAGTGTTGGTAGGAGGAGAGGTACTCAATACAATTATTGTTACTAGAGAGGCAGTGCTTGGTAGACTAACAGGACTGAAGGTGGACAAGTCCCCGGGCCCGGATGGAATGCATCCCAGGGTACTGAAAGAAATGTCAGAGGTAATAGTGGATGCGTTAGTGGTTATTTATCAAAATTCACTGGACTCTGGGGTAGTGCCGGCTGATTGGAAAACGGCTACTGTTACGCAGCTGTTTAAAAAAGGAAGTAGACAAAAGGCGGGTAACTACAGGCCGGTTAGCTTAACGTCTGTAGTTGGGAAAATGCTGGAATCCATCATTAAAGAATAAATAGCAGGTGTGGTGAACCATTGTTGGTTACCACCAGGAGTGCTGAGCCATGGTTTGGCCAGCACTATGAGTCTGTAGATATGTTACTGTTGGGGTTAGGGTTGGGCTGTTCTACCTGGTAATATAGTCCTATGGTACACTCCAGTTGGCTCCACCTTCCGGGAGAGGTATAAAGGTCACTGCTCTGCCTGGTGACCCTTTAGTCTGGGATTGTATATTGTATATAGGAGCTCCGTTATTGTTGGTAATAAAAGCCTTTATTTCCCGGGTACATCCAGCCTCCCGTGTGATTTATCGCGCATCAATTTTATTACCAACAAAATTTTTTTTTGACAAAAACAAAAGAAAACCATGGAGCAAATGCTGAAACCCGAGCGGCTTACGTTGGATCCACGTGCGGCGGGAGCGTCGAACACTTTCGACCATTGGTTGAAGTGTTTCCAAGATTACCTCGACACCTCCACAGCGGTTCAAAACGACGCCGACAGACTGCGGGTCCTCCACGCGAGGGTAAGCGACACTGTATACTCAGTGATCCGTGAGGCCCAAGACTACAAAGGGGCCATCGAGCTTCTCAAAAAGCGATACAACAAACCACCGAATGAGATCCATGCTCGACACCTTCTAGCCACTCGACGGCGGCAGCCCGGCGAAACGACAGAATAGTACCTGTGTGAACTTCAGCAGCTAGCCAGAGCCTGCAACTGCAAGCCAGTGTCGGCAGCCCAGTATATGAGCGACCTAGTCCGAGATGCGTTCGTGGCGGGAATCGGCTCGTCGTACATTCACCTTCGGCTGCTAGAGCAAGGTAACCTCGACCTCACTAAAACCATAGAATTAGCTGACGCTCTAGAAACGGCCTCCAAAAGTCTGGAGATGTACCCCGACGACCGCGTGGGGACATTGTGGCAGGTGCAGCCGCAGACTCCACTTTATTCAGCGGTTTCAAAAAACTGCGCGATTGCGTTTCCAGCCTTGGACCTGACGACGGCAGCAGCTCCAGGAGGCCCGCGGTGTTACTTCTGTGGGGGGGTGAAACACCCTCGGCAGCGATGTCCAGCTAAAGCGGTATTGTGCTCCGCCTGTGGCAAGAAGGGGCATTATTCCAAAGTCTGCAGGACCAAACCACCCTCCAAACATAGCAGTGCGGCCGCCTTGGAGAACGCTTACCCAAATATCAGAGGCCGAATGCCCGTGACCACTGAAGTGCTCCCCAACAGGAAGAGAACAGTTGATATTCGGGTAAGCGTTCTCCAAGGCGGCCT